>NC_137435.1:4030000-4630000 GCF_964374335.1 Astatotilapia calliptera
AGCAATATAATTATATTATCACTAAACTGATACATGTCTACGTGGCCACATTGTATTTTATTTCCTACTTTTGAAATTTTATTCTTGGGTTAATGTAATTTATTCTCGACCTTGGAGCCAAATGTTTGTTTTATTTTATTTAATTTTGATGTTGTAACTCAGTCTTGTATGGGTTTAAATTGGTATCCAACTTGTTCTTTTGTTTTTAATATTCCTTTCATTTATATATGTTGGATTTTTATTGCCTTGTCTAACACTGGTCTTGGTAAGCGCATAAATTCATTAAAAAAACACCCTTAGAGTCTAAAATGATTATAAACTAAGTAACAGCGAGAAATAAGACCTGGGTTACCTACAGACAGTCAGCTTTAATATGCCTCCTAAAGGGAAGTTTCATTTGACTGTCACTGTGTGTGTGTTTTTAGGTGCATACATGTGAATACAGTACTTCCTGTTTGACATGTTTTGCCAGGTGTGTCGCTACTTGATTCCACCTGTCCCACTTTCATTTTGTGACAGTGTGTCTGTAGATAGACAAGTAAGTGGTTGCAATAGGTAAATTAGAATATACTGCTCAACGGCTTTCAGCCTTCAGTTGTGTGTGAGTGTGCAAGAGAGCACTGCCACACAAGGACTACATGTTTGCTCAGTAATCTCCGGCTCAACCTGTCTGATAGGTGTGGGCTGGCTGGCAGTGACTTGCGCAGATATGAAGTCAAATCCAACACAGTCTTGAGAGAGAGGAGGGAAGCTTTTGCATTCCTGAAAAGCAGAAGGAAAGCAATAGAAGAACAACTCTCAGAAACTCCAGGAAGACAAACAGAAGAAGAAGAAACCATGGGAAAAGGTGAAAGGCGAGGAGAATGCTACAAAATGTAAAATAAACCCGGGAAGCTTCTTCTGCAGCAGTTCGACAGATGGGTCTGGAATCCTAATGTGGCATTTCAGGCTCTGGGAAATACAAGATGTTGCTGTTTTTCTCAGCATCATGTTATATATGTGCCACCTAGGTAAGCTCAACACATTCCTAATTCTGCTGCTTTATCTTTGTGGTACGACCTACCTATGTTTGTTTAACACTTGAAAGGTTGGATGAAGTTTCGGTCCTGTCAGTAGAAAGTAAATATAGGCGATCATGGCAGAAGTGGGAAGTAAAAAGGTCAATATTCCCTAATATTATCTAAGCAGAGCTCAGGCATGTAGCCATGAAACCGTGCTGAAGCATGATAGGGATTTTATTACGTAGCGTCTGATCTGTTTCTATTGTTGAGGTCCCGAGGAGTCAAGCCCCCGCTCTATAACACGATGAGCCCACTCTCTCTTTCTCTGGCTGTATCGTGTCTGCAACAACGTGACAGTCAGAAAGCTGAAGATTGCAAAGTACCTTATCTGAACTATAAAACTGCAACCACTCAAGGCTTCAGAACCTATAAAGCTGTGTCCTACCGACATAACGATCCTAGAAATAACATCCGAATGCCCAGAAGTGTTGTTTCCAAAAAAATCTGAATCTAAACCAAATCTCAGGAAACACAAAACAAAAGTAGCAAAATTAAAAGCGAACCAGGGTGCAGGAAACAGTCAAAAGAAGACATCAGGGCTGCTTTAAAAAGTATTTATGTGATTTCTTAACAGAAAAATAAGGAAAGAGTCAGTCGAGATTTGTTGGTAAAAGGTTTTTTTTTGGGGGGGGGGGAGCCCAGACAAAAAGATCTCTCCCATACTGACTTGCTTCTCAGTCAGCGCTAGTATTTTTCATTTTAAATTCTTGCTTCATTAAACAAACACACCACCAGCAGAACCAGATCTCTCCCTGACACGCACGTGAAAATATGCATTAAAGCTTGGCCTAAACACACTGCCTCTTATATTCATTCTGATACCTCCCAGCTAGTTTGACTAGTTTTAATCCTCTGGGGAAAAGAGGATGGGGGTGGGGGATCAGACAGAGCAGAGGCAGAGCAGGAGACATGCCACAGTGTTTGTCAGGAACAGCAGCTAACCGTGTCATGGTGGAATGAGTCCTTTTTATGGCGCTCGATTGTGTCACACACCAGCATGTTTCTACTCTAATTGCTATCACTGTGACTCAAGTCTCTCCCCCCACCACTGAGAATCAACAGATTTTTCTTTAAAATAACATCCGTATATCTAATGATAAAAATGTTATCCTCATAGTTTGAATATTTTTTGAGTTACAGTCCGTTGAAATACAAAGGTTGGAACATTGTAATCTAAAGCCAAGATCTTGCTTTTGTTTCTTTTTCATAACCACCTTAACATAAGATATCGTGACATATGTCTTACTTTCAACAGCAGAGAATAGAATAGAATAGAATAGAATTCAACTTTATTGTCATTGCACATGCACAGGTACAGGGCAACGAAATGCAGTTTGCATCCATCCAGAAGTGCTTTAGTGATATAGATATATTACAATATATATTAGCAATAATATAGATATGTGAGTATATTACAGAAATGGGTCTATTATGGTATGTTATAATGTACACGGTATGAGCCACATTAATTTAATTCTAAAGCTAAAGAGTAACAGAAATATTTGTCATGCTCTTGCAGTTTTGAGCTGTTTTCATCTGTACTCTAGTGTTTTCTATGAATTCTGCTTCTAGTAACTCTGACTTTAGATTTTGTGAAGTGATATCACTGGGCTCTGGTTCAGTTGTCATGTTAGTGTTTGTTCCTCCAGCTGAGTCGTCTGTTTCTATGATCCTGTTTATTCTGAGTACTGTTGTTTGTGTGTTTATTTCTTGTTTTACTTTGATAGACACTTTTCTCATGTGTCTTGTTTCCACTTCTTACTTCCTGTATGTATTGACTTTCGAATCCCCAGATATTGCCCAGTATGTAGTCCTGTCTCAGCCAAGTAAAGGCTCATTATCATTTGAATCTGCCTACGTGCCCGATGCTTGGGTCCTCTCTCTGCCATGTTATGACACATGTATTGGTGTCCTGGATGTTTGATCTGTTTTCTGATCATTAATTCGAGAAAAGTTTAAAAAATGCATTTTGGGTAAACTTTTAAAGGTCATATCACCTTGCAGGATAGGTGGCTGGATAAAACAAGTTATAGCACAGGAAAGGTCTCCCTTTACATGTATTTTGATACCAGAATCAGTTCGACATGTTGTAATTTAACCACCTGTGAACGCAGCTTATGGCTGTTGAAGGAAGAAACAACACTGGTGTTCACGTCCTGTATAATAGTTTGGAAGTACCACTTTACTCAAACAACTTTAGGACTTTAGGAGAGTCTGGATCACTGAGGCTCTTTTTGCAATTTGCTGCTGTGTTAATTTTCTTCTGATGCAAAGCAGAATTTCCCTTTGACTTACTTACATTCAGCTGATTCTAGAATAACCCAGAGAATACAGACTAATGTATGCATGTATGTTCATGTGTTTGTTTAGCTGGAGCCATCTCCATATACTCTCCTCAGAGGAGCCTGATCCGCTCAGTGCAGGACGATGTGATCTTCTCAGTGAATTTCACCTGTAGCGGGATCCCAAACATACAATGGACTTTTATGTCAGGATTGGTGAGCCGGACGATAGGGGCCTGGCAGCCGGGGGGGTACACCAACATAACGGAGGACTACAGCAGCCGAGTGCAGGCCTATGACAACGGTTCGATGGGCCTGTCAGACCTGCGGCTGCAGGATGGTGGATTTTACGTGGTCACCATCACAGAATCAACTGGGAGCAGCAAGGATTTTGGTTTCGTCCTAAAAGTAAATGGTGAGAGTCTTTACATTAAAAAACAAAACAGAAAACTAACACACAACGAGGGAAAAAGAGCATAAAAGAAAGAAACAGTCCTGGCAGAACAGCTCAGTTTTTAAAGCTTAAGGTAATTAACAGCACTTCTGTCATACCTGTACAAAGAATTTCTTCACAGGATTTAAAAAAGCAGCACTAATCGTGATTAGAGCATCAACAAAAGCCCTCGGCTTCAGTTTGACGTAGTCTGACTGGCATTGTGGTAACAGTTGTTTGGATTTAAAGACGACAAACGCCCTGCCCAGATTTCCCAAACATGGCGTCTGTGGTTATTAGAGGCAGGCTCAGAACTGTTTCCCACACCAGACAGAGTAACTCTAAAGCAAATAAACTATGAAAATGAAGAATGAAGAATGGCACATGTGCTGTGATAATTTTAGGGAGGAATGAATGCAGGAAGGAAGAACATATGGATTGACCAAAGAGGGGAAGTCTTTTTTTTAACAAGTGAACATGATGAAAAAGTATCTTTAATAAACAGATCAGCCCTATTTGCAGTTCAGTTTGCAGTAAATAAGATGTGGCTCCTGTGTTTCTGTCCTACAGAGGTTCTGTATGAGGACCTTCAGTACCTTACTGTCTCTTTTTTGGCCCTGGCCTGCTTGGCCAGCCTTCTTATGCTCACCATGTGGCTCCTGGACAAGGCCTACAAGAAGATAATGGCATGCAAGCGCAGGAGAGAGATGCCAGGTAAAGCCATGTGTAAACAGCAGAATCCATCTCAGTGAATATCCTCTAATGGTGTCAATGATTGTGCATTCAGGTGATGCCAGAAAAACAGGTTTGCAACTTGGAAATGTCTTGTGAATACCCATTCAGAAGATTTTGGATTGCTGGCATTGCTCAAACATATTCTTCCCTGATTTCTTGTATGGATACGTGCTGAAAACGTTCATAACCAAAATAGGTCACTCTACATGGAGGACAACTATGTAACCAAAACAAATAAAAACAAAAAGATAAAAAGATTTGTGTGTCTGTTTCTCCTGCAAATATCCAGTGTTTTACAGAATTTATTACATTTTTGTGGCAATGATAATGGAAACACTACAGGACACCTTTATACACATTCATGCAATACTTTATTGTCTGCACTAAACAGGCATAGTCTGAACTACATGCAGTTTAACAGGTAGTCCATGGCAGACCTGCTGCTTTCAGGGATTTCAGGGCACATTTGCAGGCCAGTTTCCCCAAAACTCTCCCTGGTGCTGAGGATGAACTCTTGGTGCAGGTTTAGTCATAAAGTTCTGTCATGCAGAAGTTTGGGGCAGAAATTTTGAACACAGAAAGAGTGCCATCAGATTCTGATCCATCATGCTATACCAGGGGTAGGCAACTCCAGGCCTCGAGTGCCGGTGTCCTGGAGGTTTTAGATGTGTCCATGCTCCATCACAGCTGATTTAATGGGCTAAATGACTCCTCAGCATTTCTTGAAGTTCTCCAGAGGCCTGGTAATGAACTAATCATTTGATTCAGGTGTGTTAACCCAGGGTGCGATCTAAAACCTGCAGGACACCAGCACTCGAGGCCTGGAGTTGCCTACCCCTGTGCTATACCATCTGGAAACTTACAGCAGCTTAATTTTTCAGCATGACAATGATCCCAAACACACTGCTAGCACAGTAAATGCACACCTGGATAGAAAAACACACAGTGGAACACCATCAGTCATGGACTGGCCTCCTCAGAGTCCTGACACAATATTATTGAAGCAGTGTGGGATCATCTTCAGAGAGAACAGAACACGAAGCAGCCAAATCCAAAGAATAGCCATAGGAGAACTATTCCTGAAGGCTACTACTAAAGAAGTTACAAACTGGTTTCATATAGAAGGCAAATAAAACCTGATACAGTGTCTGAAGTGTGGCTGCTTTTTTAGGTAATGGGTGAAATAATAAAGAAGACAATTTTCCGCATAAAAACGTTTGTGAGCGTGTTGTTTTATCTAAAGTTAAAATGTGTTCTTCTTACCACTGCATGATTGTGTGGAGAATAAATATATGTTGAAGGGTGTGATGGTTGACTATGGTTTGACTCTATCATTGTATCACAGTAAGGGCGTGTTTGAGTGCAAAGGTCTGTGAAGACCTATTATAGCTTTGTTTGTTGTCTTAATCATGTATTGACACTTTAATCCCTTTTTTTTTTTTGCAGAAAACGATGTGACTGAGCTGCAGATAATGAACGTCTGAGTGATGACTCACCTGAAATGGCCAATCAAAGCTGTCAGTGATACAACATGAGGACATACTTTTGAAGGTGGAATGTTTTGTACATCAAACTGTCCTCTTTATATACTCTAGTTACTTACAGCTCAAAGCATGACCAGTCAGTTATGAACACCTGCACTGTGTTGATATTTTGTACTGATATTGATATTTACAGATGACTGTCACTGAATGAGTGAATATACCACCGATGATACAGGAACACAATAAATCTTGTATTTATTCTCTAAGCAAAGAAACTGTGTGACTTTATTTTACTCATGACCAAGGGTTAAACTGGGCTGGTTTCATTAATAAGCAATTAAATCAGATTATTTCATGATAACAAAAAACGAGTTTCGCTTTTGTGTGCTGCAGGCTGGTGATAGTTTCAGCTGAGGCCTTGATGATACTGGCTCAGCAAATCAGAAAGTAATGTAAATAAAGTTGTGTCCAAAGCAGTCAAGTAGTAATTGCAGTTTGCTAAATCCACACGGAGCCATGAAGCTGCAGTAACACAGGTCAGCTGATCACGGCCCGGAAAAGGAAGAAAGGAAGGAATGCAGGAATAAAGAATGAATGAATGTAGAAACAAAAGAAAATAATTGTTTTTCTTTTATTACCTAAAGAAAAAATATCCGGTTCACAGTGCAAATGATTTTGTGATTTCTTTCTTAACGAACTCTCTCCTCCCTCGTGCCTACACAGGAACTTCAGGTTCCCCACCTGAAAGTGCAGAGTCCAGACTCAAAGTTAGTTTATCTAAAATGTTGTCACATTAGACAAATGGAGTGGTATTAAAACTGCACCCATCTACTCTGACACACACACACACACACACACACACACACACACACACACACACACACACACACACACACACACACACAGTCCTAAGACAACATTGAACTTAATGTGGTCAAATTTAAAGTTTGAACCGGCAAATCCCTAAGTTCAGTTTTATAAACAGTGTCTCTTTGATCCACAGCTGTATTCTTAAGAAAAAGGACAAATATATATAGACAGACTGCTTTTTATTTTGTATCAAACTGTTTGAGGTATATACACACAGTCCACACCTTACACTATAAGCAACAGGCAGAGGACACTTGTGTGGACAGACTTTACGGCGGTCCACAAGTTGGTTAAAATATAAAATAAATGAAAGTGCTGTCGATTCTTTCAAATGTGAGGAAGAGAGTCTATGAAGGAAGATTGTCCTCTTTAAATAAACTGTTATTTTGTGTGTGGGAGGAGTCAGCAGACAGAGTCAGCACCTAAGGACAGGGAGTCAGCGCCGCCATGAGGAGCTCCATCTTGTAGACAAAGTTTCGGCCCTCCATCTTGCTCCAATGGACCTCTTTGTACGGCCCTCTGAGGTGGCTCCACTTGGCGTCCTGGATGACGTCGCTCTTTGGCAGCTCTTTGATCTGGCTGCGAGGGAACTGCACCAAAACTTTGCAGCCGCTCTCTGGGCCGTTACGTACTGAAGAGAAAAGAAACTTTGATGAAAAACCACTGACAGTTATTTACTTTGCTGCATAATGATAAAGAGCTGCTGAGCAGACTTTTGTTGTTTTTAAACAATGACAATAAAGTTTCTCTCTTGTCTCGCCACACATTATTCTTCAGTGTTTACAGATATTCAGTATGAGTGTTGCATGGAAACCGGTTCATGATGCATTTCAATGATGTTTGAAGAGAGGAAGTTTCCCAAAGATTCCCCAACTTGTATCAACCTGTCTGCTTAATCCTGAGTAATTTTCCATGAACTGACAGACTGGGTGTCGTCTTGATTTATTACATTAGTTTCTGCCTTTTCTTTAAAAAAAAAAAATAAAATAAAATAAAATTATAATTATTTTTTTTTTTTTAACATTTTAGCCTTTATTGGGGGGAGGTTAGCTAAGGGAGAGCCTGAATGTCTCATGCATAGAGGCATGAGTAGTACTGAGTTGCTGCTGCTAATATGCTCTTCCTACTACAGAGAAACCTGAGGATCCGAGAGCCATCAGTCTCACCTGAGATGGCGTACTCTCCGTTGGGAGAGGCAACAGTGACCGCGGAGGCATTTCCGATGCTCTCCACTGGGCCCAGACCTACATGGTTACTGAAGCTCAGGACGTGCCAGCCCATCACCTTAGCCAGCTGCTGAACTGCATGTACCTGATGCTGCGACATCTGTGAAAAGAAGGCAGGCATACGCAGAACTAAATACTGAAGCATTACAGTCAACAGTGTGCAGCCATGCTTCTAGTAAATTCAGCCTCCTCCAATAACTGTGGAAGTTACTGGTGTTACCTGTGAGAGGAGAAAGTCTTGCAGCTCCTGTTCCTGGTGTGACAGCGTGACCACACGTCCATCTCTGTGCACCACCCTGATCTGCTCCACACCGATGTTCAGCTGCAGCTGGATGGACCTAAACACACCAAATAAAACACAGTGAGCCTCATTTCAGAGGAT
The DNA here is from genome assembly GCF_964374335.1 of Astatotilapia calliptera. Lineage (NCBI taxonomy): Eukaryota > Metazoa > Chordata > Actinopteri > Cichliformes > Cichlidae > Astatotilapia > Astatotilapia calliptera. The sequence continues at coordinate 4,038,474 of NC_137435.1, forward strand.
CAAACACGCTGGTCCAGAGTCATGTAAACATCCATATATGAGGAGAGAAAAGCTTTTTTCACATCCATTTATTTATATAGTTCACAACAGCAGTGAACGAAAATAGAAAAATATAATGGTAAGAGGTAAGTGGAACCAAGATCTAGGCCATTTGCTTTGTTTGCAAAGACTGCTAAATTTTGCCAAAGGTAGTTCACTCTTTGCAAAACAGAACACTGTTCTAAACAGATTTTTCAGGACTTCTTGTTGTGCTTAGTTTATTTTTCATATGTTTTTTGCAATTGGCGTTTGTTCAGGGAAAGATACTGTAGACTGAGCAATAATGCATTTCTTGCATTTCTCAAGGGTTCTGATGGGGTCTTTCTTAAAATTACTGGTCCCAGTAACAAAGGCACTTGTCGACTCAGAAATCGAGTGAAACTAATGACACACCCGGCAGAACTTTATGTTATTTAGCTCGTCATATTGCAGCCACAGAAATTCTTTTGTCCATGAAACCAAAAAAGCTGCACTTTCTTTTTGCCTCATAGTCTGATTTGTCATAACTTTTCCATTTTGTGGTCGGCTTTTCTTTGGCTGTCCCCTCTTCACCCTGACCTGTCTTATTTGGCTCTGCAGAACTAAAATACCTGCGTAAATCCATCTGCTTTTACACAGGCACTTGCATAATGATCAGCAATTCTCTGCACAATCAACCTCTATGACATGTTTAAGCTTGCTGCGGAAGATTTCACTTGTCATATTTGCATAGTAAGCTAACGAGTGATAAGGAATTGGAGAGGAATTAATCTGTCACTCACCAATCAGTACTGCCGCTCTCTATTCACAGTTTGGGGAATGGCAAAGTGAACGTGAAGCAAAAAAACAAAAACAAAAACAAAAAAAGCGCAAATTTAAACGCGATTTCATTATGTTACATACTGACAGTGGCTCTTCGATGCCAATGACAACATTACCCAGCTACGTTTGCGAAAGGATGCAAAAGTATTGACATATATTTTTTCTTCCTATGATAGCCTGATGGGCAGGGCTGGGATGGATTTTGGTAGCCCGACCGGAAAAAACTGCTAGCCCCGGGACGTCGGGATAGCGATTTTGCGAGCCCTGAGACTATTAAATAATAAAAGCTGCAGCTATTGAATATTTTAGTAATCAAGTATCCTATTGATTATTCAAGTAACTGGATAAGAAATACATCTGCCTTATAATAAATACTTAAAAGAGAAAACAAAACAAAACAAACAAACAAAAAAAACCCCACAGGTTATCAAAACCCCCCCCCAAAAAAACAGGAAATAGAAAATTGTTATTTCTACAGTGTGTACCAATGTTGTAATATAACTACATACAATGCCCATAAAAAACAACAACAAAAAACATTCATGCAAATGAATTGCATGCAGTGGGTCAAAAGCCCTACTTTAAAGTCCTCTTTTCTTCACATCAAAGTTCATTAAGCAGGTTGTTTTTTGAAGGATCCTGCCAGCTGTTTCCCAGTAAAGGTTGTGATGGTGATAACAGTGCTCTGATTTGGACACTAGAAAAATGAGCTCACCGTCTCAGTTAGACAGTCACTGTTGCTGCTGTGTTATCAGTAATTTTGTTTAAAAACTGGGGACCATGTGGGTTTAATGTTGTCATACTTTTTATTCACATGCTGCTCCTAGATACATTTCTATTGCAGGTTTGTTTTTAGTTGCAAATGTAGGTAAAACATTTGCATTTACATGGCGGCCACTGAGCGCTGCAGAGCCGAGCATTAAACAAATCAGCAAAGCAAAAACTTTGTGTCAAGGATTTTTTCAATTGTTGAGTTTTTCGATTACAAAATACAAAATTTATTCATTCTAATAATTTAAAAAAAAAAGTATTTTAAATTAAAATAACAATAGTACAAAATGAATAGTGAATATTTAGTAAATATTTAAAATCTGTAAATCTGTGATAATAAAAAATATAGTAAAAATAAAATGTACAAATAAAAAAATAAATATTGATATTTAAAATAATGAGTAAAATAAACTCCTCTGCACTCCACTTACTTGCAGATCTGCTCGTAGCCTTGTGAAGTGATGAGCACCTTGACACTGGACTCGTATACGTCATTAATGTTGGACCAGTGAGCCTGGATCTGCGGGTCTTCAATCCGACTGGCCAGACTATCGATGGTACGTGCCGTCCTGTTGACCACAAACACCGTGGTACCCGTGAAGAGTATTGCTAAGCATTATACAGCCAACAAAAAGTAGCTAACAACAATTCTTCTGTTAAAAGATTAAATATTTTAAGATAAAAGGACATAATTTAATTTCCATAATCAGTTTGGGATTAATAAAGTATTCTGATTCTGATGAAACAACAAAGACAATGTGAGCCATCTGCTAGCCAAATGTAGGCAAACGCTGCTTTTTTGGGCTGCTAAAGTTTCTGGAGCTCCTAAATTTGCAGTAAAATTCAATATTGCTGCTGGTAACTGTTTCTGTATTTGTAAAATTACATCAGGATATTTTACCTGCGACGTAGGAAGATGTGTTTGGCCTGTTTGATCATCTTCTCCAGCAGCCCCTCAGTCTGCTGCCAACTGGAGATTTCTGCCTTGTCATAGGCCAGTGGCCCTGCCAAACGCAGACGTTTGTGCGCAAAGGGAGCGCTAGAAGGGTGCGGTATCACCACAGAGCTCAGCTGCTGCTTGTGAAACTATAAAAGAAACAAATGTTGCCAATGAAATGTGCACTGAGACAATGAAATTTAAATTAATAACAATAGAAGTGTCTCCTGGCAGAGTAGAAGATGACAGGTTTCCAGGGTTGTTGTAGGTAGAAGAACACAAATATATCTTAATATCTAAAAAAAATTCCAACATTAAAACTTTAAATTTACAAGAAAAAAAACCCCTCATAGATTCCTTCACTTTGTAGCTGTATTTTTCTTGTAAGCACCCTCTGCTCAGAAATGACTGTCTCTTCCTGAGTGCAATTCAGCCGGTGCTCTCTCCCTGTTAAAAGGGAGTTCTTCCTCCCCACCATCACCAAGTAATACTGCAGGGGACTATTGCAGTTTTCTCTTTAATTCTCTACGGTCTTTATCTTGCATTCTAAGCACACTGAGACCTGACCAGTATTCCCTAACTGAGATGGATTTTTTGAGGATATATAGTTAAAAGTTAAAGGAAAAAGAGAAAAAAAGGCAAAGCTTAAAAATATTTAACGCATTTCAGATCATATCTGGTAGGTTTCCTCCAGAGGTGGTTAATAGATTGCGCTCTACAGGAATCTCACTTCTCACCTCTCTCATCATCTGATGCAGATTGTGTTCTAGTACGTAAAGGTGGTCGTCCGGTTTGGGTTTCTCTGGAGATGCCCGGTTGTTTTTCTTCTCTCCCGTAGAGTGGCACAGTGAGATTGACAGCTGCAGACCTAGGGAGAGAAAAATCACAGGTGTGTTTGGAGGGGAGAATGACACTTTGGATGAATTAGGGCAGGAGGATCATCAAAGACTCCAGTCACCCCAGCCATAAACTGTTCAAACTACTTTACAATTTGAACAGTAAGTACTGAACAAGGTACTGCAGTATCCGGTCCCGAACCTGGACCGGATACTGCAGTACGTGACAATAAAAGTGATTTGATTTGAGTGTTCACTAAAAGTGAAAGAACATTCTTTACACTCTTGACAAATATGAAAGCTGAATACCTTGACTTGATGTGTGTGTGTGTGTGTGTGTCTCTCTCTCTCTCATATATATATATATATATATATATATATATATATATTATCACTTCCTGCCTTTCTTTATCAGATTGTCTGTCTTCCTCCATCCCCACCTGTTCTTATTTGGATCTTTCACCATTTGTTAATACCTATAGGTCCCATATTATTTCACATTAAGACGCGTTAACTCGAGTCTCAACGAATCCCCATAATGTATATTTCAAGTTTTAGAGAAAAATACCACACAGGTATTTTTTGTACGATGGCTGTGAGTCTACATTTTGGTTCTAAGTTCTATTAAATTACAACAAGATATTCCCATGATAATATCGAACAAAACCACTGTGTTGTCATGGTAGACATAGACTAATGCATCGATATTGTAGCATTTTTTTTAAAATGTTTTCATCTCTTTAATGCCATCCACAATCACTTGACAAGTGGACAACCTCCCGTGCTCTTATTTTGAAAGTTTACTCTGTTGCGGCAGTCTCAACCCACAGTGAGACAAACTACATTTCCACCATTTTTGGACTGCAGTCCTAGTTCTGCTCTGAAGACCTGCTGTGAGCTGGAGGGTCCCCCTAACCTGCAGCAGGTGGAGAACTGGTCCTTGTGCTCAAGCACTGGGTCAGTTATTCTCTCAAGGCAAGGCATATGCTTCCGTATGACACACATAAGCACATACATAAGTGTGAGAAACACTGAACCAGGACCCCATTTGTGTCATATTCTCACCTGGGAATGGCTGTGAGATGATCTGGTTTTTCACAACAATGTGAGGGATCTGGGATTTGATCTGAACTGCCTCCCTGGACAGCTGGGCGAAGATCTCCTTACAGAGCAAAACATTCTGAGCCGCCTCCAGTTTCACGTGCCATTGCTGCGTACCTGAGCAGAGACAAAAGAAAAGACCAAGAGTTTTGTTTGTGGGATTTACTCTTACAATTTAGAGTGGGCTCAGTCATCCTTTGCCAAAGCCTAAAGAGCGCTTTCTCACACAGAATGTAATAATTTAGTATTTTCATAAAATGCCCTTCTAAAAAAAAAAAAAAAAAAAAAACGTGGAAGAAAAGAGCCTCTGTGTTACTGAACAACTTTTAATGTGTATATGTGCTGAACCATACCAGCTTTGTTCTTTTGCTGTTGTCTGAAAAGGCTGACGGTTCCCAGATCACCAATGTCAGGAGCTTGTTTCTGAATGGACACCTGAAGATACAAACAGTATCTTTCTATTACACCTAATATATCTGGTAATTATCTAAAATCAAAGAATGAACAAGGAATGAGAAAAACATATTATACATGTCATTTCCCTCTGACCTTGATGTAAGCAGACCCCTCCAGGTCACTGGGGATCTGGACGTCCAGTGGGCAGTAATCCTCTGGGATTTTTTTGTCCAGATCAATGTCAGTATTTTTGATCACTTCAAATGTGCCATGATGGGGGAAAAGGGAGCCTGCACGGGCAAACACGGAAGTTAGAAAACAGGTTTAAAGTGTCTTAATGTTAATCTGTAGGATGCAGCAGCACTGACTGAGTGAGGTGTTTTCCTCTCTTATCACCTGCACTGCGGTAGCTGAGGTCTCCCAGGATCTTGTCTCCAACTTTGCGTAGTTTCCACTGTGAGCGCAGCCGCAGCAGCTCAGAGTTGAAATCCCTTTGCCTCCTGTTCTCCTGGTTCTCTGTGACTGATTTACTGAGCTTCTCTGCTCCCTTTTGAAGGATCATAGCTGCTGTGGCCAATGATTTCTTTTTACTGATCAGCTGGAAAACTTGTGGTGTCTGCAGGAGTTGGAGAAGGAGCAAAAGATCTCTTTGTGGACAAACCTAAGAGTGCTTTGCTGACATTTAGAGATATTTTTGTAGAACCCTTAAAAAACCCTTAAAAAAAATCAGTTTAAGTGACATGTTTAATTTACCTTTCCAGCTGCTGGATCCTGAGACACGGGGTCTAAAGCCATGTACTTCTTCTCCTTCACCACACTGAGCACATCATAGAGTACACACATCTCTGTGAGGGCGCTGCGGAGGTTGTTACGCACCGAATCCCAGGGCCAAAGAGACGGCTGAAATTTTACTGTGCCTATGCAAGAAAACAGAAAATTGGGCTCGATTCCAACAAGTGATAAAAAACCTTATGTTCTGTTTTCAATTCATTTGTGGAGTCTACTTGGTGGTCCTCCTTTCTTCATCAGAGTCAGGAGTAAATTGTAAATAAAGTTTAACTTTATTTAGCTGGATCTCATTACTCCTGAAATCCATTTTATTTATTTATTGGAGCAGCGGGTGTACTCTTAGGATTGACATAATTCATAATTCCATCAGTTTTCACAAGGCCTCCAACACCTTGCAGCCTCAAAACATGACAGGCTCCATTGTGATTTAAATGGTAAATAGATTGTTTCTTATACAGCACTTTTCTACTCTGAGCCCTCAAAGCACTTTACGCAACTTGCCTCATTCACCCATTCCCACAAGCACTTTTTTCCTATTCTCTTTATATGTAACATTCACATGCTTTCATACTCTGATCAACTTCTAGTATCTTGTCCAAGGATATTTGGCATGAAAATTATATATTTATTAGTAATTATTCACCATCTAAGTGAAGTTCTGAACTGAAATGTTTAACCTATGTTGAATGAAGTTCAGCTTGATATTTTATGTTGGCCTAAGGCACACAGCAGCTGATTATACCAAGGAATGTGTGATGGCTCGTGTAGCTCTAGCTCCTTGCTTTATTTAAGCATTTTACCTTCTTCCTCCTCTCCATCCTGCTTGCCCCATTCTCGGTCCTTGGGTTCTCCCTCAACATCCTCCTCTGAGTCGGATCCCTGGCTGAAGTCAATTCTTTGTGCCAACTTTGCCAAGTTCTGGGACATGGATAGAGGAGGGACATAGGTCTCGGTCCCATCCAGTGCCACTTCCTGCACCTGCTTCTCACAGGAAGACTCGATGCTGATCCTCACCGCTGGACCACCAGACATGATGACAGACTTGGCTGAGAAGTGGAGTGGACAGGCAGAAAGGGTTAGTCATCAAACACAGACACAGGGGAGACCAGAAAACCTCTGAATCAAACATTTAATATGGTAAATGGTAAATGGCCTGTATTTATATAGCGCTTTACTAGTCCCTAAGGACCCCAAAGCGCTTTACATATCCAGTCATCCACCCATTCACACACTGGTGATGGCAAGCTACATTGTAGCCACAGCCACCCTGGGGCGCACTGACAGAGGCGAGGCTGCCTGACACTGGCGCAACCAATATAGGTTGTTTAATAACCAGAACACTAAAATACTTCACTTCCAAATGTTAAAGTGAAAAACGAGAATTAGAAACTGCTCCTCAACAACTTTGGATGATAATAATTCAGCTCTTTTAGTCACTTTGTAACGTTTTACTAGTTAGCAACACTAGCTAGTGTTAGCTCTTTGCTTAGCTCACAGCATAAAAGGAGACTCGAAAGCTCAAGAGAACAGCTTAAAACACCAAATACTATTTTACTCCTGTAAATCTTACCTCTGGCGTTCACTAGTGTTGGAGGTATCGAGGAATACTCGGGTATTGCATTAAATGTTCCAGTAGCGGTGAAAGGCTCATCAATACAGGAACGAGTGTAACTCCTGCACGGTCCCCCTCCCACCGCGATTGTGATGAACGCTGAGGCTGGAAGCTGTTTCAAACGCTTTGTGTCACTTTAGCACTATTTACGTATTTAATGCTTGTATATATATATTATTGATGTATTTTTTTTATGTATTTTATGTTTAAATGCATAAAATGTTTTTTATGCAGATATAATGACTAGGAACTAATATTTCATGTGGACGGCAAAGACACGGCGGGCAGTTTAAACTACCGGATGTGACGTTTAGGACAAAGAAAAAAACAAAAACGTCCGTTTTTTGGGTTGGCATGGATTTCGGATAATAAACAGCACTTTAAGCGTCCTGCCTGGTAATTGCTTGTATAGTAAACACTTGTTTCAAGTTTAAGTTGTCCTACGGAACCTTTATGCCGGCGAACAAAGTGAAGCGTGCAAACATTAGCCGTCGCCGCTAGCTGAACCGCAACCTGCTGTTTGCTTTTTGGGGGGAAATGTCCGCCAGTGAAGTGCTCCAAAATGAAGAGAAAAGTGTCCAGATTAAGACCGAGTCCCAACGAAGAGGCTCGGATGATACGAGAGGAGCAGGAAAGGAGGAGAAAACTGCGGATACAGCAGGTAATAAGGCGGTGTTATGGCTTTCTGCTTCACTTTAGGTCCCTGATTTCCAGCACCTGTGGGATGTTTTCCGATGAAGCGCCAGTGCTTACTTGAACCCCTGTTTCTGTCTGATAAACACTATATTAAGGCTCACATGAGTTCATAACTTCAGCCTACATTAAATTTTACTTGCATGTGTAAAAGATCTGTCTTTTTAAGTGCGTGCAGTCATTTTTTTGAAGTCTGATCGGTCTGTTCTGTCTCCGAAAGTTGCTTTGACACATGAATAAACAAAGGCAGACAGTTTCAGGGTATTCGCGTAGTATTTCTTTTAGCATGATGAAGCTGTAAAGTCTCGTATGTAACTAACCAGTGAAGGACCTAAAGTTCACAAAGTATTCTGCTATGAAGTTTGCTGACACATTTTTATTTATTTATTTATTTTTTCAAATAAGATTAGATTTGCTGGTATTAGTGGCCAAGATTTATCTTTTGTATTGCATCCATTTTTTTCTGTTGACAGATGACGTGATGAAGATAATTAAGTTGGTCATCACTGTAACCTACTGTCACTATGCCATGTGCATAGTTCTGCGTGATATATGCACACTGAGTGTGTGTTTTGTGTTGACACACAGGTGCGGGAGCAGCACCGGTACATTGCACAGCAGATCCGCCAAGATGTTGAGCAGAGGCGACAGTATGAGCTGCAACAACTTGAGCGGGAGCTGAGGAAGGAGTGGGAGCAACAGCAGAGGGAAAAGCTCCAGAGGCTGCAGAGGTTATACCAGGAGAGTCTCCAGCTGCTCGGCCAGGGGCACAGGAATGCAAAAGAAAACGTAAGGCTAAAATAGTTAAAATTAGAGACACTAAAACGGGGATTATGAAAGAATAAAAAGAATGTATGAAACCAAATTTTGAGCCACATCAGTGCAGTGTCCACAGGGTTTCTGTGGGTCATTAAAATGTCTGAAATTAGTTAGAAAATGTCTTAAACTTCCCGAGAAGATTCATCTGTTTAAGACAGTTAGATAAATCATGTAAAGCAAGCTTCATATAAATATATAATTATATATATTTGCTATTATTTTAATTATTTAATTTATAAAAATATTTTTAAGTTGTCATGAATACTGAAATCCACAGATCAAAGTAACAGTGACAGTCCAAAATCCAAAGAAAAATATGTTGTCATCATTTGGGGAAAAAACCTCCACCGAATACTCTTTGCTACGTTCTAGTTGTTGTGTATCCAACTAAGACATTTTGAGTGTATCATTGCACCAGCTGCTTGACCACATACTAATTTTTCACAACCTTAGTCTTTATTATATGGAAGTAATTGCAGGAGAGAGAGAGAGAGACATCCTGCATTTCCAATTCTCAACTGAAATTTTACAATGTGTCTTCTCAGTTGAAAGTGGACAAAAAGTTTGGTATGTTTTATCATTTGTACGCTGAAAGGATAAGACCTGTGCATGAAACTATTTTTTTTTTAAAAGACTAGAACGGAAATCAGCAGTTAGTGATGTCATCCTATCGTGTCTGCAGAATGAAGGAGAAATGTCAACTTTTAATAAAAGCTCAATTTAAACTTTGGGAAAAAACATAGAAGCTATTGAAAGACTGATTATGTTACTAAAAGTTTAAACTTTGAATGACTTTTGTCAAATAAATTATGTCCCCGAGCTAGAGCTCCAACTTAGGTTGGGTTTTTTCACTCTGTGAGAAAACAAAATATTAATGTTCAATCTGCTTAAGGAAGAAGCAGAGTAATAGTAGTCTAGCGTGCTTCAGTCTTTTGCACTAGGACACTTTAGTAGTATTTGAATTGTTTAGAAATGGCAGAATACACTGCACCATGTTGATATTTGATTCTTGTTAACCCTTGTCCATATGATATTTATTTTTCGTGGCTAAACTTGTTGTTCAAGGAACCCGACTTGGCAGCCATAGCTCAGAGGGAGGAGGAGAATCACGTCAAAGCAGAGGAGCGTTATCGAGAAGCGCTGAAGGAGCTCAAATCACAGAGGCTTAAAGACCATGAGAAGCAAAACCAGTGAGCGTCATCACAAGAATTTTCAGATGTTTATGTGTTTAAATTTAATCAGAATGAACTGATCATTAAACCTGTGGCTTCACTGTTCTGTAGAGTTGTCAATGCCAGGAAGAAGGCATTACTGGCAGAAAAGGAAAGATCAGCAAAGGTGGCTAGCCTTCCACTGCCTCTCCCAAACCCTGTTCAGGTGATTTTCCCAAACAGTGATAATAATTTCCTGAACGTTTCCAAATCCTGAATATCAAATGAAAGTAAAGCTAAATGAAAGTCAAGGTAACCTTGTCTTCTCTCCTTGAAGCAGAACATCAGTCCCAAAAAGCCACGTTTCGTAAGGAGATCGGATGTGAGTGCTTTCGCTACCACACATTACCACATGGCCAAGAGTACAGTGGACAGAGAGGTGGACATAAACCAGGTAAAACACCCTCTGATTTTTGTTTGTATTTACCAGCGCGATTTGTCAGAGTTATCTAATCGATCTGCCTAATCAGCCAAATGCCCACGAGGAAGCTGAGCTACATGCGAAAAGACAGCAGGACTTGGAGACAGAGGAAATGAGGAGGAGAGAAGAGCAGCTGGAGAAGGCTCGTCTCAGAGGGAGGCAGGCTCTGAGGAAGGAACAGCTCATGCAGGTACAACTTGCCTGTTAACCTGGCGACTAATTAACCTAGTCACTTACATGCCAGAATAAAGAAATTCTTGTGGAGGTTGCACTTTCATTACATGTTTAAAAAATGTAGTACTTTAACATGTTTGATAGGCTTGCATTTAACTTGTTTAGCTGTAAGAAGAGATGAGAACTGTTTACTTTTTGGTCATATGAAGTGCCTGATCGGTGTTTAATGGCCTCCTTTAGGATCATGAGCGTTTGTTGGTTGAACTGGAACACATGCAGCAGACAGATCTGCTCAGGAGGAGGCAGCAGGTGTCGCAGATGCCTCCTCAGATCTTCCAGCCTCTCTATAAGAGACAGGAAATGAGAGAAGACTTCCAGAGGGAGATGGAGTTCGCCTTTGAGGACATGTACACTGGAGAGAGGAGTAAGGACTCTTCATCGTGTATTTTGTAGCAAATCCGGGTTTTCAGTATTCATACATGTTCTTAAAACCAGAGAAACAACGTTGGCCAGAAATGGGCACTGAAGTTGCTCTGAAGCCTCTTTAAACTTTGTTAATTGTTACAGGGGTTAAAGGTGACCTGGTGGTCCAGCTGGCACCTGAGCCTCTTCCAGCCCACTCCACAACCAGCCAAGATCAAGAGCTGGATGTCACAGTGGATGAAATCACAACACCTGAAACAGAAAATGCACAACATGACACAGAGCAGGAACCTGGAAGCACTGAGCAGGAAACATCAGCTGAAGGTGACCAGAAGCACCAGATTTAAAAACTCAAGTCATTCTTGTGCAGTTTATAATAAGATCAGTTGTCAGATAATAGCTTACTGAAGTGTATTGTATGAATTATGTCAAATTCTGAGAAATAAAAAACCTTCTGGCCCAGAATGTAGCATGAATGTTGAAACCTTGATGTAATTTCCTTGAGTTTTTCTTTGTTTGCAGTGGTTTCCCAGAAACCTGCTCCTCAACGGGCATTGAAGAGGCTCCTGGATCGTATCAGGAGCCAAAGGAACCAGTGGATTGACCACAGCAGTCGCAGCTCTGCTGCTGATTCCCCAACGATCATCCGAGATCAGATCCCAGAGCGTGACATGACGATCGAAACAGGCTCTCTGATCAGCGGAGGAAAAGACGAATGGACCCCCACCGAGCCCCAGGAGGCTGACCGGTCTCCACCAGGTAATCAGTGACTGTGATCAGCTGTAAGAACAATCTACATAAATATTAATAAAACTATTAATATTATTTTAACAGTTTAAAAAAGTACAAATGTTTATTACAAGGTTATAATCTTGTGGATTTTTTTCTGAACTCAACCAGCATCAGAGAAAACGCCGCTGCCATCATCAGCTTCAGATACTCAGTTTCCTGCTGCTCTGGCCAATAGAATCCAAGAGTTTGAAGAAGAGCGAAAGAAACGGGTACGTGTTCATTTTAATTTCTGTGAGACTTTTCACTTAGATGGGAGGAGTTAATATTGAGAGTAAAAAACTTAAATGTCTGTACTCTGTGTCCCGCGATGGTTGGGAGCTGGTTTTCTAGTCCTGCAGAGATGGCACGTTCACTGTCCGCTAAAATCCGAGCATGCCTGCAGGGAGCTCTAGTCAGATGGAGGCGGTGTACAAAGTATGCGAGACTACTGCTCTGTGCCCCCCTCGTTTGATTTTCTGTGCCCCCCTTCTCTATTCTGTCCCAGAATTTTGACACTGCAGCAGACCATTGTTGATCGAACAGATCTTCTCTATATTGTAAGCACTTGTTTCATTGTTGTCCCAGTACTTCATCACCAGTTCACTGACTGGTTAGAACCAGGTTTTGCTGAGAAACTCATTGTGGGCTTGTTGTGAATTCCTGCTGGTGATTTTTGGAGAGGAGGTGATAAAGATTTTACCAGGGACTAGCTTTGAATTAACAGTAACACACCTGATGCAGCTAAAATTTTATCTTCTAAACTAAAACGTAGCTCAAATCTGAGTTTGCATCTAGTAGCATCACTTTTTAAGCCTCTTTTTTTTTTTTTTCCTGCCCAGGAAGCGGAGCTTGAAAGGGAGAAGCAGCAGCAGATGTTTTTGCTGCAGGAGCTGGAAGACCAGAAGGCCAAGTTGGAGCAGATGCTGCTTGAAGCTCAGCAGGAGAAAGAACGACTGAAGGCTGCCGTGACCCAGGAAGAAACCATTAACCAACCAGAAGTGCCAGTCCATGACCACGATGTCATCTCTATCACCCCTAATTTAGCCAATGAGGTAGGTCTCTAATCCAACTGTCAAACCTCCATTCAATTTTCCTGTTATCAGGTTTTTTTAATGGCTATTGAAAATTCTATTTATTGGATTAATCTTGACATGCTCATAATAGCGAAGATGCAAAATATGTCATGGATGTTATACATGCGGTTAACATCTTCTGATGCTTAACCTCCTTGGGTCTAATATTACTTTAGTCTGAGAAACATGTTCAGTTGTTATTTGTTGTTTTTTGCTTAAAGTTGACCAACGTATTATGTATAATTTGCTCTTGCCTGATTTACAGTTCAAAATAATCTTCACATTGTTGTATGTGTTTTCCCTCATGACATCCTGACTTTGAAGCAAGCTACTTTAGCTCCTCCTCATTTTAGCAATTCTTCTGATTGGCTGCCTCTCACAAACAGAAGGTTTGATTAACATGTAGGTGGAGCTTCTGTGCTCATAGCCCAGGGGCGGGGGAACTCCAGGCCTCAAGGGCCGGTGTCCTGCAGGTTTTAGATATCACCCTGGGTCAACACACCTGAATCAAATGATTAGTTCATTACCAGTTGCCCACCCCGTCATAGCCAGAGCCTGAGAAGATTATATTAGTGATGATTTATGACAATCCAGGACAGAGAATCAAATACAGCTTAGATGGGATATTTTCCAGATAAGAAGAGAAAAATTAAGTTGAGAAAATAAATCTAACAGATTCACACACACTTGGGAGGGACTGGTCAAAAACTAGTAATGTGAACTGTGGAAATTCAAGGTTTTGTCCTCCACCATTGTCTTCTGTGAGGGGTTTTCCAGGCTGTATGAGTAATCCCTTCCTTTGTGTTTGATCTTCACAGGTAGTTCCTCCTGCAGATAAGGACGACCATAGCAAAAGGATCAGAGAATACCAGCAGCGGTTGTTAGAGCAAAACAGGTGTGATGAATAAATCTGTTTGGGCCAGTTTGTGATTCTGAGTTTACATAACTTTAATGCCTTTGATGTTGTTGTTGTTGTTGTTTTTTTTTAATTTTAGAATCCACCAAAGAGTGAAAGTGGCTCGCCAGCGCCTGGAGGAATACCAACAAGCTCTACAGATTCGTTACAACATGACTGCCACTTCATTACTACCTCCTGTTGTGCCTCCAGGCCTTGCTCATCCACCTCCAAACAGTACACAGTGTGTTCGTCATCCAGGTCGTCTGCAAGCTGCGCCGGCTCCTCTCCATGCTCCTCTCCACGCTCCCTGGGGCCCTTTGCAGGCTCCTCTCCATCCCCCGCTGAATACTTCCCATGCTCCTCTCCACCCCCCTCTGCAGACTCCCCAGGCTCCTCTCCAGGCTCCTCTCCAGGCTCCTCCCCAGGCTCCTCTCCAGGCTCCTCCCCAGGCTCCTCTCCAGGCTCATGCAGTGCCTGTGTATAATCATGAATTGCCACAAACCTCTGAGGATGTTTCCACAGAAGAATCTGACACATTAACGTCCCCTCCGAGCCTATCTGGTTTTAGTCTGGCTTCCAAACCGCTGCCAGATGATGTTGAATCTGACTCAGACAGTCTGAGATACCAGAGACTAAATGACACGTCTTGGCTGACTGACAGCATAATGGAGAAAGTAACAGAGCACCTTCCAGAGAGAATGAGACCGCTGTCAGTCACCAAAGAGAAGCTGCCTTGTAAACGATTCACAGAACATCACTCTAGCAGCATCCCAGTGCAGCCATCCTCTGAACCCTTCAAAGTCATGAAATCGACCATCGCAGAGGTTACAGCTCCACTTTCAGGTTATGCTCTGGCTGAGGCAGAGGCCTCTCGGAGCACTGGATCCCTGAGCGTTGGAGAGGACAACATGGAGAGACAAAGACAAGAGTTGCAGGAGGCCCAGAGGCGAGTACTAGAGCAGAGGGAGGCACTGATGCTGCAGCAAAGGCAACAGGAAGAGGAGAGGCGGAGACAGGACTTGGAGATGGTGCAGATGAGGAGACAAAAGGAGACATTGCAGGCTCTGATTAATACCGATGCACAAGTAAGTGAGAGGACTGTTAAAGCAGTTATTTTGCAGTAAAAAAAAATCATAGTTTTAAGAAAGGATTGCGTAGAAACAAAGACTGAAAAGCAGAGTGCCAAAAAACACCATCAGCTTAAATGTTTAAGAGTGAAAGAACATGTGAGAAATGAACCATCCTGATGACTTTTTCTCACCTACAGCCAGTTTCTCGGCCTGATGGTGAAACTGCGGTTTCGGAGAACATTAATCAGAATCGCCTCCAGTTACTTGCATCCCTGCTCAAGGCCATAGAGGAGTCTAATGGAGGAACTTTATCACACCTAGAGGACCCTCAAGATCGCGACAGCTCCTCTGAACAACATCCATCCAACAGCAGTCAAACAGGTAGCTGACATGTTGAGAATGGAGATATTTTTGTCAAAATGATTTCTGGGACAAATGCACATGACTGAATGAAGTAAACAATAATAACGATCGTTCTTAAGTTAACAAGCACTATTACAAACCACTGATCTTTATTCCTTAAAGGGTTCGTACGGGTGCTTGAACTCCTTGAAAATACTTGAATTTTAATGTTGTCTTTTTCAAGGTTTGAAAAGTGCTTGAATTTCAGATGTGGTGCTTAAAAGTGCTTGAAAGTGTAACTGTATTTCATTCACAACAAATAACTATCTGATTGAATAGTTTTCTTATCAGATAGAGAAATAAAATGAGTCGCAAAATGTAAAAGCAAAATTTCCCCGCCTGGCTGCCTTGCGTCTGTTTCGACGTGTGACCCCGCCCCTCCCTCTAACAGTCGGGGATGAGTGCGCTAACATACCTGTAGGTTGCTGTTGTAATGAGTGTTTGATGGAAAACGACAATGGCGGAGTTGGCACTCTCCAGTCGCATGATAGGTGAATCCTAGTAAATAATTTTCCAGTACGTGTACGTTACACATGCAATTTTTTAAAATTATTATTTTGCTAGCTATCAAACTCGCTGGAGAAATGATTGAAATGCACTGAGAGTGATGCAGTGTGGCAGCGCTATTATGGTATATGCTGTGAACATGGCTAACATTACTTGGCAGTAATGTGAGTTAATTTACTCAAGTGAAAGCTTGTGAGTGAAAAAAGAAAAAAGCACTCCTTCCCTATTGGTGGAAAAATGTACCATGTCGACCAATCAAAAAATGATATGGCAACATGTGGCATTTGATCGTTTGGGAAGAGGGGGAAGTTTTAGGAGTGACCGGCGAGAGAGAGAGAGTTTTGATACGTGAGAGATTTGTGACGTTTACTGTGTTTGGAGTCTCAAGTTAGTGTGTTGTCTTGTGTAGTTAGTGTGTGGTTGTTGTTTTGTGTGTTAGTTCTACTAGTTAATGTCACAGTTGCTGCAAAAAAACCACTAAAGGCAGATTGCAGTGTAAACGCTGAGTGACACACCTGCTGTCAGACCTGCAGGTTTATCCCTGTGCTGTTCTCATCTGTGTTATAGTGGACACAAACTATTTTTTGGAGTTGCATAAATAATTTGTGTGCCGCCTTATTTGACGCAGAGCACCTGATTGTTCTGTAAATAGTTTGAAATGGTTATATGAAAAACGCCTGAGCCTTGGCTGCATTTTTAGGTAAATAGTACCATATAACTTTGTGCATATTTTTTAAGAATGTACAGTTTCTATTTGCATTTCAAGTTATGAAAATTATTCCTTAAACATGCTTGTGGTTTTTACAGTCAAAAATATCACTTTCTACTCATATTTTAAATTATGTCTGAATTTAGATCAATTGTGCTGAAATATAGGTGGAAAGGTAAAGGTGAAATATAGAGGCCAAATCAAAAGTAGTCAAAAACGGCCAATTATACCCTGGACACCAGAGGGTTAAAGGCTAAAAGCAAAGTTGTCACCAAGTACTGTTTATATTTGTTTGTATTACTGCAGTTTTTTTAAAGTATTAACTTGGTGCCTTTGGGTGAAATAATGGTAATACGAGTGATCCATATAGTCACAAAGAATAGCCACTTGTTTCTGTGCTACCAAAGTTCCCCGGCTTTCATTCAAAATGTGTTTATCGTCAGCTCCTACACATTAAACTACTTAAACATTATAAATGTCTTCAAGCTCACACTGAGGCCTGTGGGGCACAATCAGCCACTCAGACAGTACACACATTTATGTGTATTTATATATGATTATTTCATACTTTAAGGCTGCCTGTTTATTTAATGCAGATGAACAAAATACATTGGGATTGTACATAATAATATCACGGATGATAAATTCAATAGATTTTAAGTAGATGCTTGTGCATTCTTAAAGGCTTGAAAAGGGACCTTGAAAGTGCTTAAAAAGTGCTTGAATTTGACCCTGAAAAGGCGTATGAACCCTGTCCTTAATTAATGCAACGGAAATGTTGCTTTTGTTTGCCTTATGTTTCAAAACCTTCTGATTTTTCTCCTGTGCAGATTCAAGGCAGAATGTCAGATATTATAAAGCCCCCGTCAGTGTTTCACAGTCAGGTTCTCTTTCTTTTTTCTTAACAGTTTAATTTTGTCTTCTTTAAAAACAGAGATGAACAATTAATTACAAATCCTTAAATTTGGGGGCAGCACGGTGGCACGGTGGTTAGCACTGTTGCCGCACAGCAAGAAGGTCCTGAGTTCAATTCCAACATCAGGCCGGGGTCTTTCTGTGTGGAGTTTGCATGTTCTCCCCGTGTTTGCGTGGGTTCCCTCCAGGTACTCCGGCTTCCTCCCACCGTCCAAAGACATGCAGCTTGTGGGGATAGGTTAATTGGATAATCCAAATTGTCACTAGGTGTGAATGTGAGTATGAATGGTTGTCTGTCCCTGTGTGTTAGCCCTGCGACAGACTGGCGACCTGTCCAGGGTGTACCCCGCCTCTCGCCCTATGACAGCTGGGATAGGCTCCAGCGCCCCCCGCGACCCTGAAAAGGATAAGCGGAAGTGAATGGATGGATGGATGGATCCTTAAATTTGTGTCTGGTGCTCAAAGAACATTTTGGGCACGAGAACGTTTTCCCAAAAGCGTTTTCCAGCTTTTCTGCAAAAGTAAAAGTGGAATCTTGTCTTGTCTATCTTCGTTAGAGTCCAGGACGGGACACTATATCTTCATCTTTAAATTCAGGCTTTGTGTTTTTTGAATGTTGTCATTGTTGTTTCTCAACTTTAAAACTGTCCTAATAAACCTGGGCTTCAATAAAAACAAGTACCTAGCCATGCAGTCTACTGTAATGGGATTACAGCAAGTCAGTTTGTGAAAATTCCTCTCCTAGATATTCCACAATCAATTGTAAGTGCTTTTATTGCAAAGTGGTAGTGTTTAGGGATAACATGAACTCAAGTGTGAGCATGTAAAGTTGCAGAGCGATGTCACAAATAAAATGTAGAGTAATGCATTGTTTTTAAAAATGAAACGGTACACATTATTTTTTTTTGTCCATATTTCTGACTGGTTGTTTCTCTTGTGCTTTAAAGTTCAGAGTGATGCTGCTGCCGGACCTGGCCTGACATCAGTCCTCCACTCAGGACACCTCCACCCTCCACGAGCAGCAAAGCCCCCTGTGACACGCCTCAGGCTGGGCTTCTTGGAGATGATGACTGAACAGCACGAGCTCAGTGCTATTCAAGAGGTGGAGACTCCGGTCGATGCCAGCCAACTCGCAGGTCTGCTCAGCTGCAGTAAGACGTGAATATCGGGCAGTTTCATCTCCTGCATGTATAACACCGACTTATTTATTTGTTTTAGCTGTAGGCCCAGACAATGGTGTGACAGTTCCTTCACACATTGAACGCTGGGATCAGCAGGAGGAGTACGACTCCTCTATGGCTTCTGACAGGACTCTGCAGACAACCTCGGAGTTCAGCAGTGGACAGAAGATCTCTGAAAGATTATCCAGCTCAGGGACAAGTTCAGGGAGATCCAGCCTCTGGAGAGAGAGACTGCTACTGACAGAGGCAGGAGCATCTCCAGAATCCTCCATCTCTGGTGGGTAGAGAAGATTTAACATAGGGAAAAAATGGTACCACTGAATTCAGGGAAATTAAAGATTTCTTGACGTGGAAACACTGTTTTCTAGATTCAGTCCCAAGAAAAAAGTCCCCCCTTTCCTCAGACTCTGGGAGAGGAGCAGATTTCTCTGGTCCTGCAGTGACGAGCTACAGATCCCCCACAGAGGTAACCAGTCCAGTGACAATTTTCCCAGTGTTCATATAGTGTTTATCACTGCTCTTTCCTCCCCTGGAAAGCTCATGTAGCCAATAGTGGGTTAGAAAGCTACAAGGGAAGGAGCAGTTTTAATATGCAGGAAGTAAATGTCAGTGCATATTAATACTGTTATGTATATTTTAATACCCTCTGAGGTTCACATGATGATGTGGATCAATGATGAAAAATAGCCAAATCTGAGTGCTTGGGCAGCATCTGCCTCAGCCTGTGATTATGTTTGAGAAGCTGCGTGTGCGTGTGTGTGTGTGTGTGTGCGTGCGTGCGTGTGTGTGCGTGTGCGTGCGTGTGTGTGTGTGTGTGTGTGTGTGTGTGCGTGCGTGCGTGTGTGTGTGTGTGTGTGTGTGTGTTCGTCTGCCTGTGATGAGTGAATGGTTTGTTTGTCTTTCTTCTTTCCTTCCTTCCACTGAGCGATGATGTAAACATAATAAACCTGAATTGTATTAAATTAAAATACATTTCATGATGGTTTCTACACTTGAACTGAGCTCAGTGAGTCTGCGTAACACCAGGTCTATGTATGAGTCGGTACATGTTATAACCCAAACACAAATTTAAGTTGTCTCTCTACAAATGGAAAGAGGTCTTCACTGTCCATTTGTATGAGTGTTATCCTGTATATAAAAGATAAAAAGATTCTGAACTTGAAACATGAAGTACCTCAGTGTCTTTCTGTAATGGCCAGTAGGGGGAGACTCCTCTGGTAGTAAACAGATGGACAAAAGACGGACATCCCCACAGTAACATTTCCCCCTAACTTTGTATTTTGGAGCTTCAGTGTTAGTGTTTAGGTGGGGTTTCCTGTTAAAGTAAGTGATTCTTCAGGGGTTTGGTCTTTTGTTGAGTACATCACTGCTGGTCAGGATGCTCATATATATACAAATGCATTAAATATTCAAAACATAAGTTTGTGTGTGCTTTCATTTCAAAATGCCTCAATATGTTCAACTGTATGAATGTGTGTCCAGAGTGTGTTTATCTCTATAACAAGATAAGATGCCATGACAGTTTATTTTGTGTCAGTCTCCAAACAGGCCTCCTGGGTCTGACAGCTTCTCTTCTACTACCATCTCCACCGGAAGCTACATAACTACTGACCCAGAGCAGAATGTAAACACCGGTGAGGAACAGCCAGGTGTGTAGGTGACATGTCTGTGCAGCTTTAAATCAGATGATCCAGCAGATACTGGGGTAGTTCTTCATGATTAAACGGATAATATGGTTAAACTGTAAGGATTATAAGGGAGCATGTTGTTTATATGTTACAGCTGTGTGCTGCTGTGCATTTGCATGGACTTATGCCTTAAACTTTAAAGTGAACCTGTTCTGCTCATTCCCACTTCCAGATGACTATTCTTGGATTTTAAAGTAACTTTGCATGATTCTGGGTCTTTGTGCAGCTCATAATTTCATTTTCTGTCTGAAAGAAGCCGTTTAAACTTCTCCTTCTTTAAAATGGCCTAATAAGACGACTTTGTTACAACTGACCATCACAGTCTCACAGCAGTTCTTGTTATAGCTGCAGCTTTTAACGTACTGATTCATGTCCACGTACCCAAATGATTATTTTTCACATTTTATTATTATTAAAATATTAATAATATTTTTAAGGGCTGGAGAAGTCTGTGATTGTAGTGTGGAGGACTTTGCCATGGTCTGAATCATTTCATTTTTTTGGCTGCTCACATCAGAAGCCACAGCATGAGTCTCTGATGGGGCAGGTTTACACATCTAAACTGGGGCATTTTGGTGCTTTAGTGAAAGAAAAGCAGGGGGAAACGGGGAAGCAGGGACAGAGTAAGGTTATTGACACACAAGAAATGTTCATTTAAATTTTTATTATTAATCATGAGATTAATAAAAGGTTTTGGCAGAAAACTTACTTGGGTAGGTTTAGGAATTTCAAAAGTACTTGGTTTAGATTCATTTCACTGTATTTTTATTTCTTATTTTGCATTGTGTTTCTGACTTTGCTATACTTCTAATGTGCTGACCTGGTTCTTCTTCTTCTTCTTTAGATAAATCTGTCCTCCATAAACGCACTGATCAACAAGAAGGTGGAGCAGATTTACAACACGTCTCCTGTCTGTCTGGTGAGAGCTTCTGTGTTAAGGAAAACTCAGCGACTGGCCCTCCTGGTCTGTCTGTGGACTCGATGTTCAGTGACAGCAGTATCCAACAAATTATAGACAAATATACACGGGAACTTGACCTCTCCCTCAGCTCTGCTGGGAAAACAGGTACAAAATGGACATGTTTATTTGAAGGCGATGCTCTGTCTTCACCTTGATAGTTTAGGTAGGAGTGTTAAGACATGGTGTGATAAGATGCTGAGATGTGACAAAGGCTGTCTGATAGCACAGTGTTTTATTCCTTTGCTGATCTTTAGACAGTGAAGGCTCACATATGGAAGAACACAGCGCTTCGGTCTCTCAGCAGTCTTTGTTTCGAGTCTTGGAGAGAAGAGGGGAGGATGAAAGCTCTGCACGACGCCAGTCTCTTCTCTCAGACGCAGCAGGAACGGAGACGAGAGGCCTGGTCAGTGATTCAGTTTTAAGCTGTTATACTAGAGTCCTTTGAAGCTCTTTGTAACAACTGTTATCGATATTTGAATACCCTGAGTGATGATGTAAACATAATGAACCTGAAGTGAACTAAGTTAAAGTACATTTCATGATGGTTTCTACACTTGAACTGAGCTCAGTGAGTCTGTGGGCATGCACATGTTGTAACCCAAACACAAATTATGAGTATTAAGCTGTATATAAAAGATAGACATAGACTCTGCACTTGAAACAGGAAGTACCTCAAAACCAGCTAAATGTCTTGCTTGTAATGGCCCGTTGGGCTCAGACTCCTCTGGTAGTAAACAGACTGGACAAAGGACGGACATATCCAGTAACATCACCCACTAGCTTTGTAGTTTGGAGCTTCAGTGTTACTTGTAGCAGCAGACTATATCAATCAGATTTTAGAGTTGAATTAGTAGAGTTTTAACTTGTACTTGTAGATGAAGCTACAAACTGTGTTAACTGACAATGGTTTTCTGAAGTATTCCTGAGGCCATGTGGTAATATCCTTTACAGAATGATGTTGGTTTTTAATGCAGTGCTGCCCGAGGGATCAAAGGTCACGGGCATTCAGTGTTGGTATTTGGCCTTATGTGCAGAGTTTTCTCCAGGTTTTCTGTATCTTTGATGATATTGTAGACAGTAGATGATGAAACCCCCAGATTCCTTGCAATTGTACATTGAGAAACATTGTTCTTAAACTGCTGGACTATTTGCCCATGCATTTGTTCACAAAGCGGTGAACCTCGCCCCATCCTTGCTTGTGAGCGACAGAACCTTTTGGGTATGCTCTTTTTTGTACCCAATCATGACAAACACCCGTTTCCAATTAACCTCTTCAAAACAAGTGTTTTTTGAACATTCCTCAACTTTCCCAGTCTTTTGCTGCCCCTGTCCTAGCTTCTTTGAACGTGTTGCAGGCATCAAATTCAAAATGAGTGAAGATTTGCAAAACAACAATAACGTTTATCAGTTTGAACATCAGAGGTCTTGTCTTCGTAGTGTATTCAACTAAATATAGGTTGAAAAAGTACACAACATCCCAACTTGATTGGAATTGGAGTTGTACATCTACAATGACAATATAGGGCTATTCTGTTCTATTATGTTCTAGCCAGTCTCTAAATTGCAAAAAAAAGTGGAAAGTAGATTTAGAAGAATTTGACTTCTTCTTTTTTTTTTCTTTTTTTTCCCCCTGTTATCGTTGCAGGAAGTGCACAATCAAGTGGATCCCAAAGTGGGCGAGTTCTCTGCTGGAGCCTCATTACTGGTTGACGATCATGAGCAGGATTCTTTCCGGCCTCTGATTGGTCAGCTGGCAGACCGGTCATCCTGCCTCGTTACCGAGCAGAGGGATTCGGCCCTGGAGCAGCTTGTTGGTCATCCGTCAGCTCACTCATCAATGCTTGGTCACTCTCCGGGCCAGCTGTTCTCCCCAAGTGTGGGTCAAGATGGATGGGATTCCACACTGAGTCGGATGATTGGTCGGCTCTCCCATCAGTCCAGCTCTCACTGGTTGAGCGGCGGGCGAGACCTTTATGCAGGTCATATGATGGGTCGGATGGAGACGCAGCAGTCGACCTCATGGTTAGATGAAGCTCCCGATGAGAGCCAGATGAGACCCCTGGTAGGAGAGCTGGACGAGTCTGCAGAACAGCACAGTGGAAGCTCAGGTAAAATGATCATTTGACTGAATTTATCAATTAATGGCTGAATATCAGGGAAAGTGAGTGAAACCTAATATCACATTCTTAGCTACAGTGCAGTGAAAATAACTAAATATATCAGTAATTTTATAGCAGGATATGTAGAGCTCATATAATATGCTGTATATAAAAGATGGACCTAGTTTCTAGATCTAATGGTGTATTTTTGCAAAACATAAATCAAGGTTTTCCCCTTGTGTGACTGCAGTCATTGCCCCTAATAGCCAACTGGACGAGAACTAGTACAATCAATACCTGGCATCAGGTTACAATGATTTATTTTCAGAACCTGAAAATTATGGCATGAAAGTAAGTTTTTAAAAAAACACTACGTAGAAATGTGATTTTTAATAATCTTTTTCAGGGAAAATGACCAAATATTAGTTTGCTGAACAACTTTAGCTTGAATTCTTCCAATTGTGAGTTTTTGTCTCATTTACAAGTTTCCACTTCAGTTGAAGTTAAACACGAGCATTTTGTAAATAATGGCCCCCATTAAAGTCAGAAACAACAGTAATGCAGAGTATGCTTTTGGATGATCACTGCCACATCTTGGTATCTGTGAGCTCCACCCCTCACCCAGTTTCAGAACACAGAGATGGTGATTTGTAGAAAAACAGCCAACTTGAGGCTTAAAAAACAGGACCATTAAATTATGGGACTTAATTCATCTTCTATAAACAGTCTCATACAAACCAGCTGTCTTCATAAGCATGTCCACCATGAAGTTTGACGTGTCATTCATTTGTTTGCAGGTAAAAGAAATCGTGTGACTCTTGGTGTCTCAGCTGACATCCGGGTCCCATCATATCCAGCGCTGCCTCCCGAGGCCTCATCACACAGTGCCTCTGTCCCAGCTATGAGCCCACATCCACAGGATCCGACAACGCAGAATCAAACCAGTTCAACAGACATGGACTCAGGCAGAGCTGAAGGTGTGGTGCAAAATATTCACGTAAGACTTTACTGGGGTCAGTCATCTGTGGTGACACTTTACAGTAGCAATCAAGATAATCCATTTATTAACTGGTTATTAGAAAGTTGAAAATTATGTTAAAAGTGCATAAGCAAGGAGGTGAGGTGGCAGCTCCCTTCTTATGCTTGTGCTTTTTCCTAAACCTGGCCGAAGTCAGGTTTAGGAAAAAGGCCTGGTCTGGGTTTGCTTAAGGGTGCCCAGCGAAATAAATCATCACTCCAATGAACAGGTGTTAGTATGTGAGGAGTTAAAGTGAGACTCCATGAGATAAGCTGCTACTCCTAATGAAAGATTGTTTTTCACCATTTTTAGAGTTTGCAGGTTCAGATTCATTCCACCCCCTTTTGGCAGAGGTCACCCAAAACGAAACAGCAGACCTCTCCATCACCTTTCACCAGCCTGAGCACAGCGTGCACAATTTTCCTGACGTGCATCCAGCCACCAGGGAATGCAGTGTTACCACACCTGTAGAGGTCATTTCGCACTCTGATCTTTCTTCTGTGGAGTCCGAGCCATCACCAGAGCGTCTTCGAACGGAGGAGCCAAACCGCAGCCCCGCAGTTTCCTCCACCTTACATGAATCCTTCTCCCAGCTCATTACCACCCAATGCCATCCCCAGGAGTCTGTTCTGATAGTATCTCCCACCGTGAGGGCAGATGTTGAGCAAACAGCTGAGATTCTGTCAAATTTATCCATGTGTGATGAGACACCTGCTTTGGGTGTGTCACGGGTAGAGGAAAGGCTTGGAGGCGCGGATTCAATCAGTGCCGAAGAGATCAAGTGTGGTCACGGTCCAAATCTGAGGAATGTTTCTCCTGTCTCTGATAAGATACTGGTATGAATCTGTGATTTGTTACTTTGGTCAACTTTGAAAAAGCACAGTTATTTTAGTAAAAACTGTTATTTCTGGTGTTTTAAGTTAGCTTTACCTATTTTTATAACTCGTTGTTTATTAGGAAGCAGCCAAAGAGAAGGGGATCCTGGAGCAGTCTGAGATCACACTGGTGAGCCTGACAGACTCTACACTGCAGGACCAGGAGTCCACCAGCTCAGAGGAAGAGGGAGCTTGGGTAATCAAGAATCCAGATGGAAGGGGTGAGGAAGGGCAGAAAGGCCAAGAGATGGAGGTGACTGTTCAGAAGTGACGTGACTGAGTTTTCATTCAGGTTACTTTCTCATCTCTAAACATTAACATTTACTTGTAGGGTGCAGAATCTACGTTGATACCTGAGGAGACTCCAGAGTACGACAGCCAAACACATCCAGGTAAAGCAAGTGGAATATATCTGCCTGAAATATAACAGAGTCAAACTGGTGAATTGTGGGAAAACCATAGGCCTGAACAACGAAGCAGGACTCTGAGCTCAGGGAGGTAACTTCAGGTTAAACTCTGAGTTTTAAATGTAAAGTCGTTCATGTCTTACTAGGGTACATCGCCATGGTAACTTATGCTGCAGGATAAGTGCTCCAGATCAGGTTATAATTGATATTACAGATCACGGACTACTGATCAAATATGTCACAGGATGATTCCTTCTGGAGGATCCCTCAGACCTCATTGTGCTGGTGTTAAGGGGCTCTAAGATGGTCTACAGTTTTTGTTAATCATCAAAAAGCAATATACCGTAGTACTTTGAATCGCTTTGTAGTACAGACGTCAAGGGACTGATATACATATTTTCTCTCCTAACATTACATCATTTTTAAGCCAAAACTTTATAAACCTGACCGTTACTTCCTTCCCTCTTTCCAGTGACAGTCCTAGAGTTTCAGTGGGGTCCGTGCAGAGACCAGCCAGATGTCAACCAGCAGAAACTTGCAGCTCTGCTCCAGAGATCCAACCACAGGGTGAAGGAAATCAAGGCCAAAGTTGCTCTTGCTAAAACTCAACGTGAGCTCCAAGTGCTACCAGAAGGAAGTGAGCAAGCTAAAGCGAACACATGTCAACCAGTGACCTGTAACACAAAAACTAAACCAGAACCTCTACACAAGGCCAGTACAAAGTCAAAGGGAGAACAGGCCCCACAACAGATGGAGGAATCTGGTTTCATCAAGCAGCAGAAACCCCCCCAGCTTCTTCCACCAGGTACCACCAGAATAAAAATGAGAATTACTTCATCCTGCATTAGGGAAATTATTTTATTACAGTGGTTGCATGAAATCTGCCAGATGCTTCTGCCTGAGAGATAATTATATTATAGAGAGTGAGGGTATGTCATGTGAGATATTTCCTGTCCTTATGACAGTGGAGCTGAATCAGTCTGTTAGAGAAGGTGCTCCACTGCCTGTCCAGGAAGCCATGCAGGAGGTCTGGATCATCCACAAATGATAATAGTTCCAGATGTTTTTACTGGCTCATTTTAATCATTTCATACACTGCTGGATAGCTTAATCTTCAATGGTATGTCTTTTTATTATAGATGAGGAGCCTGGTTTGAGGCAGCACGCAGGTTTATACCAGCTTATGTAGTGCATATTAAAGAAGCCTCTATGTTTGAAAAATTTAATGTGGAAATGTGTTAAACCTGCATTCTTTAGAACCAAATAGCTTTGTCATTGCAAATAGAGCAATAATAAATAAAAAATACAACAAGTAAGCTATAAATAGCAGCATGAGTCAATTATCAGTGCAGACATTTATTGGTGCATGTAAGTGACACAGATGGTGTTTGGAAAGGACCGGTCTCTGAGCCTTGAGGTGTGGGTTTTGGTTGATCTCTATCCTCTGCTAGAGTGCAACAGTTCAGATGGTGAGAGCACTCCCTGATGATGTTTTGTGCTTGTTTGAGTATCCGCCAGGTAGGGCCATTTATATTTTTTGTTTTCTGCTGTTCTCACCACTCCTCACAGTGCCTGTTTGTCTGCTACAGAACAGCCTGCATACCACACTGGTAAGCGGTGCATTACAACAGACTCAACTGTCGCACTGTAGAAAGAAATGAGCAGTTGTTCCTCCCAAATGTCCTCTGATGTGCCCACTTTATTATGGCAGGTTCTCTGGAAGGACTTTACTCTCCATCAGTGGGTCTGAGTCTGTTTTGCTTTCCCCCCATAGTCTTAGTGGTGCAAACTGAACACTGTGCTGATTGTCGCTCTACCTGTCTCCATATACGGACTCCTCTTCACTTGAGATTAGCCCAGAAACATCTGTGTCATCAACATAATGATGTTGGATAAATGAACAGGTCTGCAATCAGAGGTGTACAGTAGGTAAGGAAGGGACTCTGCAGATAACCCTGAGGAGCTCCAGTGTTCAGTGAAATGGATGAGAATGTGTGTGGGCCAAGTTTCAAGGTCTGAGTCCTTTATCTGGTGCAGAGAAAGCCCAGTGGATGGGTTTGCTGACTAAATGACTGGGATGATGGTAATTGATGGAAACAGTCACTAGCTAGAATTGGCTAATGTCCCCTAAATAATTTTTTTAATTTATTTTTTACTCACTTCACTGCTTATATTGAGTCTGATTATGTTGTGATGGTGTGTAACGATGACATTTTGCTATTTTCTCTCAGTGAGTGATTCCGAACAGAAGAAGCTGGATGACATGAAGATCTGCACGCTGGAGCAAAGGAGACGTAATCTTTCCAAGATGCACCAGAGAACTCAAAGGTAGTCAAATAATATTTGGAGTTATTCAGGTAGTTTAAACAGAAGTGTAATTTACCAGATCAAAATAATTTTGTTCCGCAGGCTGTATGAGCAGCTGGAGGAGGTGAAGCATCGGAAAGCCTCGAAGAGTCGACAGGAAGATTATGCAAAAAACAGACTGAAAGCTAAGGAGTTCCACAAGGTGAAGCGCTTTAATCATACATAGGCTTCTTGGAGCTGCAGGAACTTCCTGAATTTAAGTTAAAAGAATGTTTTTCTCCCATCTCTTCACAGAAAACCTTACAGAAGCTTCGTGCCAAGCAGACCCAACAGTGATCGACTTTGTGTCATAGTTTACTTTGAAAATTTTATTTATAGTTTTATCAATAAAGCATTTTAAGTTATTTGCACTCAAACTGAATCAGAAAATTTATCAGATAAAATTATGCAAAGTAAAAATATTTTGGCAAATAACAGTACTGAATATTTGAAATCACTTTCACACGAGTCTCTTTAATGAGGAAACATTCAGGAGATCGTTTACAGATGAACAAAATGTTTCTCAGCTCAGTCAGTTAAGATTTGCCTTAGTTAAATATTATCCATATCTGATATTAGAGCAGGAGAAATATGAACCTGAATGAATTATTAAACACATAATGACATTAAAATACTGTCTAGTGTGGATACAGATATCAAGATAGTAAATGTAATTTTGATTTATAAAATTGCTGTAAGAAAGGCCGGAGTGGAGGAGGAAAGAGGCACTTTCTGTATCTGAGCTTTGCCTCACTGGTGTTCAGAGTTTAGAGTATGTCTTAGTTTTGGGACTCTTCTTCTCGAGGGCTGCCTGAGCTGATTTCATCAGATCTTCAGTCTGAAGCATGCTCATGTTCCACGTGGCCTGGAGAAGGAGAAATTATGAATTTAAGTCAGTACTTTAAAAAGGGAACTTTATAAGTTCATATGCATTTAAGTGAGCATGCCACATCCCCTTTATGCTATCAAGTGTCATATAAAAGACACCAGGAAACTGAAATGGAGGGAATGAGGTAGCAATGCCAGATTCCTTCCGTAGAACTCTGAACACAAACCTTAAGAGTGACGTTGTGAAGCTGACAAAAATATGCACAGAAAACTTTGTCATATTATATTCATCCTTACAATGTAATCCAATCCATCTGCTACGCTGTGGTTTCTGGCATAGATGAGGTTTATTTTGGTGCCCTGCACAGCAACTGGGCTGCGACCAGCAATCTCTCCAGCAATCTCCAGAGCTCCAGCCATCATCGCCTCCTTATCTGCAAACACTCGGCTGAAGAAGAAGAAGGGAAGGGTTTCAAACTGTTAGAATGAATAAGTGCTTTTAATTTGGAAAAAGAGTGATGAGGGAACATTGTTTACCTGACCAGTCCGCTGCTCTTAGCTTCATCAGCATACATCTTTCTCGCTGTCAGAGCCAGTTCATTAACAAGACTGTTGAAAATAGAAATAGATTTTTTTTTTTAACCTACAAGCATTCAGTCACTTAACAGTGTCATGTCATAAATTTCTTTGAAACTTGTCCCAATTGTAAATCATGCTGCTGGCTCACCTTTGGCTGCCGATGACCTTCGGGAGTCTCTGGAGTGTTCCAACATCTGCTGCAAGTCCAATATCAACCTCCTATGGAGCCAAAGCAGAGGGCATCATCAATGCTACATTTAGCAAACAGAATCTCAAGATCTAGTGTGTAATCTCTGCTCAAAACCTTGCTGTAGGATATGACAGGTCAAAGAGATCAAGATCTGTGAAATTGTTTAACACAAATCTTCATAAGTTGGTCTTAATTGAATCAGCTATCTATTCCATGCTTTCCCAATTGTCCTCACCACAGTGATAAAATCAGATGATTATACCTTAACTTGGAACCAGGCGTCCTGGGTGCACAGGCGAATGTCACAGGCTGTAATCATGTCAACACCTGCCAGAGAAAACACCACCTACGGTTAACTCACCGAAGCTCCTTTCTCCACCAAACTCAATGCGTCAAACACCTCCACAACCAAGAAGCCTGTATCACAGCCTGTGGGTTTCCCTGGCTCCTGCTAGCATCATGTCCATGCAGTAAACTAACCAGTTATATATCAAAGCTTGAAAACATAGTATTTTCAAATGTCTTGTTGTCTTCTAGGGTCAAGTCGAAAGCAGCCATGGGGAAGAGGGGCATATGTATAGTTTCAGCCACCGCCTTCAGAACACAGCAAATCTCCTTGGGGAGATATTTCAATTCAAATTCATCCATACCACAAACACGTTGGACTGGTCCAGCTGAATGACTCAATTAGGAATTTTAGGGGATTTGAAGCTTTTCACACAGTGGCTACAGCTTCTTATATCTGCACACTTCTCAAAGCATCATCCTCCTAACTTCAAGTGTTAAAATGCATAAAACAAAGGCTTAAAAAACAAACGAACATTCATTTATTTCTTCTTGGCTGTAAATGCGTTTATTTCTGCTGTAAAGTTGGACATTTTAACACGAGACTCTTTGGGAATTCACTCCCTTTTGCAGCCAGACTCAAGCAGACATTCGAGGAACTTTAGTGTTTTTCTAACTCCTGTACCTTAAGATGATTCACTACAGCACTGTAATCTTTACAATGTCCTACCTGCTCCTACACAGGCTCCATGGATGGCCACCACAACAGGCTTCGGGCACTGCGAGAACACAATTCAAGAGGAAACGTACTTTAATGATAGTGAGGGAGAATTTGTAAGGAAGGGAAGCTTGGTGCACGCTGGCTCCTACTGCTCTTACACTACAGACATTAACAGTGTGACAGTGTATCTTGTATTGAGTTCTTACTGTTGTTTCATGCAGGTCACACAGATGAGCAATGCCAATGGAAAAAAATATAATTTCATTACAAAAACTGGAATTTTAAAGACAAAATAACCATAAAATAAATCCTATGTTTGTAACTTCTAATCTGTCCTAAGGCTTTCTTTGGCTGAAGTAAGATTTCCACCATTCATCATTTATCCAATTCATAGCCAGGGTTGGTGGGGGGATTAAGTCTATCCCAGCTGACCCATGGTAAAAACTGATGACTGAATTTTAAAAGATAGCAATACAACAGTGGACATGAATGCAAAATGAGCTTTCATGAACCCTAATATTGTTAATATAACTTATCTTGATTTAGAGAGGCAACATCTGAGCAAGAAGCACAGTTCAGGAACCTTCCTGATAAAATCTGATAATTCAGTCACACCTCATGTTTGTGACTGGTTCAGTCTTCTCACTCTTTACATTAATAATGCGCTCTGACCTTCTCTATGACGGAGAAGGTCTCTTGGAATTTCCTAATCTTTTTTTTTAACCCCCAGGAGATTCTGGCTGTGTCGTCTCCTTCTGGTTGAAGTACATTGTTCATCATGTCCATGAGATCGATACCTGCGCATTAACACAGATGAGATTTTACACACTGATTATACTCCACTGAGAGAAGAGAACAGAGGTTTTAATATTCTGTATACCCACCAGCTGTGAAGAGCTTCCCTGCTCCAGAAACTACCACTGCTCTGCACTCGGGGTCCTCAGAGAGCTCATTAAAGCAGGTCACCATCTCACTGGCAGAGATACACAAGTTCAGATCAGTGTTCACCCAAATAATAATTTAGCTTTTAATTCCAGTGATTAGTTTGACTTTTTGAGCTCTTTTATGTCTGATAATTTAACACTTTTAGAGTTCCATGTATTAGCATTATATTTTTTATTCACACTAAATGATGCAATATTGATTCTCAACGATTCACGAAATAGTAATAGTCTGAATATTGTGTTCACTTGTTTGTAGGGAATGACTGTATTTATTTAAACTCTTGTATGTGCTTCTCTCCTGATCAGAGGACTGAATACGTTTGGGAGCTAGCCTACTTGCTGGTCTGTGCTGTTACACAACGAGGGTTGCAGGATGAATGAAAACAAAAACAAACTTATACAAGTGCTTTTCCCCCCCTCACACACTATACTCCCAGCATAAGTAAGAGAAGCCAGCTGAGGTAAATACATGCTGGGTATGATGAACCTTCTCTTTATTTTCACCAAGATAAATAAGGAATATGGACAATATGGACTTTCTAACTGAATATAAACTGTGAGACAGGTTCCAGCATCCAGGTATAATATATAGCATTTGTCATGCCTCTGACACTGTGTAAAATATGTATATATGTAATTCTGATTCCTGCCTCCAGAAAGCACTGTTCATGGCATTGCGTTTCTCAGGCCGGTGAAGTTCAACATGCGTGATGGACTCTGTAGGACGACTGATGGCCAGGGTTGTGTACGGAGGGGTGGCACCACCTGAAGATGACATGGCTCTGGCCACAGTTTGACTAGGCAACCACAACCCCTTATCTAAGAAGAAAAAACAGAACAACATTAGACTGTGGCCGAGAAGCAAGAGTCGTGAAAGCTACAAGGCTACAATGGACTATTCATAGGCCTTTTCTCATCTTTACCATTTTGTATCTTACTTACATTCAAGGCCTCAACTCACCTGTACACCTCAGTATTGGTTCAGTCTACAGTGTTCTCAAGCCAGTATTATAGAACAGAGACACACACCGAATAAACAACAAATAAACAAAACAAGGGTATGCACAACATTGTCATCAGTGCCACAATTCCACAACTGACTGAAGTTGGCATGGATGTCCAGCCTTGGATGTCAATGAGATGACCACTGGTGATCTGAGTCGACATAGTGACACCCTGTGACTGTTTCAGCACAACAATGTCTGCACAGTCCAGCCAAGCATTTAGTCCCAGTACACCTCGCTGTGAAAATGTCTGGGACATGCTAAGTCGATGTGTTCAACACAAGCAGCCACAGTGACCATTTCACAGCTGCAGGCTGCACTTGTCCAGGAATGGAGAGCAATCAGGGCACTTGATTAGTCCGTGTACAGACTTCAGAGGAGACCACAACTCATTATTTGTAGATATGGTAAATGGACTGGTTTTATATAGCACTTTTCTACTCTGAGCACTGATTTGAACATTCTTCTTCTTCTTCTTCTATGTAAGTGCTTTCTTTGCACACATTCATACCTTGACAGACACATCAAAGATCAACCTGGGCTTAGTATCTTGCCCAAGAATATTTTGGTATATATTCTGAGTGTGTCCATCCCTGTATGACCACAGTGTACCCATCCATGTTGCATGTTTCCAGCGCCTTGCTGAATCTGTGACATGAAGAATTAAGGTAGTTCTGAAGGCAAAAGGGGTCCAACCTGCACATCATTATATACCAGCTAGCCAAACTTCAGTAACCCTACAAACGTCACTGCTGTTTCGTTTTCTGTCTTCATTTATGTTGGAAGTGATAGCAGAGCTGTACGTTTTAATTTGTTTCCAAAACCCTGCAGTCAGGACATGCTATATTGTATTTAGATAGAAGCTAGCGAGCTAACTTCCTGCTAACTTCTAACTCCGTTAAATGTCATAAATTCCGTTTTCATGGATGCCTGGATGTTAAACTCAATTCTTACACCTGGTAGAGCAGAACGCTGATCATTTTATTAAAGATGAAAGACTTTAGACAGTTTTTCAACTCTCAGTAATGCCATAGTGATCGTTTGATATATGGACCTGCAGCGGAGTTTAGACCCAGACACGGCTAGTGACGTCAGACTGAACAACCGGATAAGAGAAGCTTTCCCAATTTATTGCTCAATTTGTGAGTGAGGTATTAGACACTAATGTACTGTAACTGTACTTTTCAGGCTGTACAGTTACAGAGTGGCCGTGTATTTATTTTCTGCCGTTTTGGAGAGGGCGGCTGCCCTTCTACCGGCAGGGATTTAATTGCTGCCCACTGTAGCCTGTTCGGCGGGCAGTGTTGATCGTTTCGGCCCAGTCAAGCTGAGGGAAACGTCTGCAGCAGCCGCCGTTTGGCCCCGTCCTTTAAGGAACTGCTGTCTTGTACCGTCTACAGTTTTGTGACACTGTTTATATTTGGTTTGACCACGTAGCCATACTCTGGGGATCCTTTACGTTTCTGGTGTTTGTTTACAGTGACATTTGTACCTGCACATTTGATTTGTACCATTCGTCAGAGAGAGCGTCATTCCTTTTTGGAGTGCGCTGGGATCAAATATCGTCTGTGTTTTTATTATGTTGGGAGTACATTTTGTAGTTTCACTGTGAGCAATGCGTCTGATGTTAAGTGCCCTATTACCTATGACTTTTTTTTTAATGCAGTGAATTGAGGATACTCAGTATCTGTGGGACCTTCGGTTGTGGGTCGTTTTCCACACTACTTTTGTTGTACGGCACCTGGGGTGTAGAGTTGGTTTGCACGTGTGATTTTCTTCTCTCATGGTCCTTAGCTACTGGCAAGTCCAGTTCAATGTATGGTGGTTTTATTTAATTTAGGATAGTATTACAGGATAGGACATGCCACAGTCAACTTTTATTGTGCTCTGTTCTTTTTTTTAAAGTTTTTTTATTTTAACAAATGCAGTTAATAAAGGTATCTTAATATTAGGACCAGCCTGCCTCAGTCGTGTATTCTCGAAGCTGTGTAATGTTTTCTGGTTGGTTTTTGAAAAGACTCTTTATATTTCATAGGGGTGAAATTAAAGAACACAAAGTGAGCCCTGCACCTTACGAAACACTGAAGCTGCAGTGACGACCTTTCACCCACTTATCTTTATAAAAGGTTTTGTTTCCAATTTTTGACTCCAGAACTTCAACACACGGCTCCGCGCTAAAACAGCGACAAACATTCAAAACATGCAGTGTATTTTCACACGATTTGATACGTTTTACTACTACTTAACACAACATCTAAAGTAAAATAATAAAATATAAACAAATTATAGACACTTACATCTAGTGACAGCTGACCTGAAAACCATCGCTAACATCGCCTTTTGAACCCTGCAGAGTCCAGACTGTTTAGTGAACACGGTCAAGTGAACTGTCATTTGTGATCTGCAGTGAAGCCAGCCGCCTCTTATCTGACGCATAAGTTTTCTTTCGCTTCTACACTAGGCTTTACGGCAGCGCCAGTGCTAACTTAGCTAGGGAATCTTGTTTATAGTTCACATAGTGACGTCACGGGTTCATTTAATGAGCTGTGCGTTAACATTTGTTAAGTAAAGCCACGCTGTATGTCTGCTGTTTGTGCGAAGGATAACCGGTGAACTACCGATTAACTCACGTAAGATCCCTGCTGATAACTACTTAGCTTTAGCAAAGCTAACTGGCTAATGTCCAGAGGGCCAGGTGAAGTGAATGATTGTTTCTGTATGCAGCCTCGCTAAACGGTCTGGACTCTGCACCGTTCAAAGGGCGATGTTGGCAGTGGTTTTCAGGTCAGCTGTCACCAAATGTAAGTGTCGGTGATTTGTTTGTATTTTTTATTATTATTATTTTAACTTTGTTGTTAATTAGTAGGGAAACCCATCAAAGCGTGTGAAAATACACCGGATGTTCTGAATGTTTGTCGCTGTTTTAGCTCGGAGCCGTGTGTCGATGCACAAAACCTTTTATAGGGATAAGTGGGTGAAAGCTCGTCAGTGCAGCTTCAGTGGTTTGTAAGATCGCGGTCAAGTGACGGTCAAGCAGTCATTTGTGAGCCGCGGTGAAGCAGCCACCTCTTTTCCGCCGCCTAAATTTTCTTGCACTTTTGCACTAGGCTTTACTGCAGTAGTGATGGGTCGGTCGCGAACGAAATGGCTCTTAGAGCCGATTCTTTGACGTGAACGACGCGAGCCGGTGCCTTATCGCGAGCCATGGGGTTTTTTTTTTCTTTCTCTCACCCTCTCTCTCTCTCGCACTTTTTTTTCCCGCTTCACTCAGCATGCGAGCCTTGTGCTTTACGCTGGGCAGAGGAGGGAGGGGCGGTAGTTACATTCAGTAGCACAGGAACAGAGCGGGAGGGAGAGACAGAGAAAGAGCCAGGGACAACAACCTCACATTAGAAAGGAATAGTAATCATCCACAACTATTTTCAGTTGCAGATGATAAAGGATTCAGAAAGTTAGTCATGCAGGCCCATATGACAGAGAATATGAATGTTCTTTTTGTTTTCATATTATAATTTATATTTAATTGTGTTGTGGTTTGCAGTGTTTTGTGTTGTTTCACTTTAAATTTGTAAAAGGAAAAAGCTGAAAATTTAAATAGTTAAAACTTGAAATGTGAATAGTTGATTTTTGTATTATATGATTTATTTATTACATTTTATGTGGAGTGAATAAATAAAAGTATATTTACGGTGGCCCCTACAGACAAAGCACATACAAACTTCAAATCATGTACGAACTCCGAAGCATGTACAAACTCCAAAACACGTAAAAACACGTAAAAACTCAGAAGCACATAAAAACTCAAAACACGTATAAAATACAACCGAAGTGCTCCAGGATGCTAGGGGCAGTGTTGAGCTTTTGTTACCTAGTGGCTACACAAGCCAGCAAGTACCAATGACCGGATTTGGTGTGTGGTAGTAACAGATAAATGAACTTTTTTTTTTTTTTTTTTTTTTAAATTATTTGACTATATATGAATGCTTGTGTATAAATACACAAACAATGCACATATGCTTTCATGCTTTCAATTGTGTAATTTAAGTGATCTGGGTAGCTCTGTTTTGGAAGTTCAGTTCATGCTAGAAATGTGTTTTGGAGTTTGTACGTGTTTTGTCTCTAGAGGCCACCGCATATATTTCTATATAAATAAAACCACTTTTTTTTTTCATTGGTAATTCCTTTTGTGCATAATTTTATATTATTGTTAATAATAAATTAATTGAAGCAACAAAACAACCTGAAGAGCCGGTTTGGAACCGAAAGAGCCGGTTCTCTAAAAAGAGCCGGAAATCCCATCACTATACTGCAGCGCCCTTTCACCTTCATTGCTAATCGCAAACTCGCGCACACATACGAACAGATTTCATTTAGACAGTCTGATTGCATCATATTCAAAAATTCATTAAAAATCATCCTTGAAAGTTCACGTGAAACTTTCGACGCATTCTTTCTCTCGTCCAACGACTCAAACTACGTCTGGAAGTTTCATCTCTATCGTCTGCATATTCCACAAAAATGAAGGGAGGGAATTATGCTCTAGTTCAACACAATTACTCAAATATTGCATCATCTTTCCATCTGAGCATAACTGTTCTTTGCGATCAGCAATGAAGGAGAATAAGCGCTGCCGTAAAGTCCAGAGTAGAAGCGCAAGAAAATGTGTACTTTATACAGGTTATAGTAGTGATTTTAATTTGTCATAAATGTTGATTTTCTGCTCCATGTATTTTATATAGTTTAATAGTGTATAAATATGTTTTTTCTTTTTTCTTCAAACAATATCTGCATTTGAGTAGCTAGAAGTGAGAAAAGGGAGTTGACTGTGGAAAAACATGAATAAATAGTGGTGGACTGATCACTTGCTTAAACGAAATTACTATTTTAGCGGTTAAATTGACAGAGTTGCAGTGATTAATGACCCCATTATATATTTGTTTTAATTTTGTTAATCATATCTTGACTTTTTTCTTTATTTATACTCACCAGCTACTTTATTAGGTTCCTAGTGTAGGTTGGACTCCTTTTTACCTTCAGAACTACCTTAATTCTTCATGTCACAGATTCACCAAGGTACTGGAAACATGTGACATGGCTTGTTATCCTGCTGTACACAGCCATCACAGGATGGGTACACTGTGGTGATAAAGGGATGGACATGGTCAGCAACAACACTCAGATAGACGTAGTATTCAGAAGATGCTTAGTGAAACCACTGCTGCGAGGCAACATGTTCTTTGCACCAAGATCAGAATCGAGACTCAGGCCAGACAATATTTATTTTTTCTTCTATTGTCCAGTTGTTATAGGTCTGTGCTAGTTGTATCCTCTTCCTTTCAATAACTATTGCAATTACTGTAAAACTGTACCACTTTATTGTAAAACTGAACCAATACTGAGGTGTACAGGTGAGTTGAGGCCTTGAATGTAAGTAAGATACAAAATGGTAAAGATGAGAAAAGGCCTATGAATAGTCCATTGTAGCCTTGTAGCTTTCACGACTCTTGCTTCTCGGCCACAGTCTAATGTTGCTCTGTTTTTTCTTCTTAGATAAGGGGTTGTGGTTGCCTAGTCAAACTGTGGCCAGAGCCATGTCATCTTCAGGTGGTGCCACCCCTCCGTACACAACCCTGGCCATCAGTCGTCCTACAGAGTCCATCACGCATGTTGAACTTCACCGGCCTGAGAAACGCAATGCCATGAACAGTGCTTTCTGGAGGCAGGAATCAGAATTACATATATACATATTTTACACAGTGTCAGAGGCATGACAAATGCTATATATTATACCTGGATGCTGGAACCTGTCTCACAGTTTATATTCAGTTAGAAAGTCCATATTGTCCATATTCCTTATTTATCTTGGTGAAAATAAAGAGAAGGTTCATCATACCCAGCATGTATTTACCTCAGCTGGCTTCTCTTACTTATGCTGGGAGTATAGTGTGTGAGGGGGGGAAAAGCACTTGTATAAGTTTGTTTTTGTTTTCATTCATCCTGCAACCCTCGTTGTGTAACAGCACAGACCAGCAAGTAGGCTAGCTCCCAAACGTATTCAGTCCTCTGATCAGGAGAGAAGCACATACAAGAGTTTAAATAAATACAGTCATTCCCTACAAACAAGTGAACACAATATTCAGACTATTACTATTTCGTGAATCGTTGAGAATCAATATTGCATCATTTAGTGTGAATAAAAAATACAATGCTAATACATGGAACTCTAAAAGTGTTAAATTATCAGACATAAAAGAGCTCAAAAAGTCAAACTAATCACTGGAATTAAAAGCTAAATTATTATTTGGGTGAACACTGATCTGAACTTGTGTATCTCTGCCAGTGAGATGGTGACCTGCTTTAATGAGCTCTCTGAGGACCCCGAGTGCAGAGCAGTGGTAGTTTCTGGAGCAGGGAAGCTCTTCACAGCTGGTGGGTATACAGAATATTAAAACCTCTGTTCTCTTCTCTCAGTGGAGTATAATCAGTGTGTAAAATCTCATCTGTGTTAATGCGCAGGTATCGATCTCATGGACATGATGAACAATGTACTTCAACCAGAAGGAGACGACACAGCCAGAATCTCCTGGGGGTTAAAAAAAAAGATTAGGAAATTCCAAGAGACCTTCTCCGTCATAGAGAAGGTCAGAGCGCATTATTAATGTAAAGAGTGAGAAGACTGAACCAGTCACAAACATGAGGTGTGACTGAATTATCAGATTTTATCAGGAAGGTTCCTGAACTGTGCTTCTCGCTCAGATGTTGCCTCTCTAAATCAAGATAAGTTATATTAACAATATTAGGGTTCATGAAAGCTCATTTTGCATTCATGTCCACTGTTGTATTGCTATCTTTTAAAATTCAGTCATCAGTTTTTACCATGGGTCAGCTGGGATAGACTTAATCCCCCCACCAACCCTGGCTATGAATTGGATAAATGATGAATGGTGGAAATCTTACTTCAGCCAAAGAAAGCCTTAGGACAGATTAGAAGTTACAAACATAGGATTTATTTTATGGTTATTTTGTCTTTAAAATTCCAGTTTTTGTAATGAAATTATATTTTTTTCCATTGGCATTGCTCATCTGTGTGACCTGCATGAAACAACAGTAAGAACTCAATACAAGATACACTGTCACACTGTTAATGTCTGTAGTGTAAGAGCAGTAGGACCCAGCGTGCACCAAGCTTCCCTTCCTTACAAATTCTCCCTCACTATCATTAAAGTACGTTTCCTCTTGAATTGTGTTCTCGCAGTGCCCGAAGCCTGTTGTGGTGGCCATCCATGGAGCCTGTGTAGGAGCAGGTAGGACATTGTAAAGATTACAGTGCTGTAGTGAATCATCTTAAGGTACAGGAGTTAGACAAACACTAAAGTTCCTCGAATGTCTGCTTGAGTCTGGCTGCAAAAGGGAGTGAATTCCCAAAGAGTCTCGTGTTAAAATGTCCAACTTTACAGCAGAAATAAACGCATTTACAGCCAAGAAGAAATAAATGAATGTTCGTTTGTTTTTTAAGCCTTTGTTTTATGCATTTTAACACTTGAAGTTAGGAGGATGATGCTTTGAGAAGTGTGCAGATATAAGAAGCTGTAGCCACTGTGTGAAAAGCTTCAAATCCCCTAAAATTCCTAATTGAGTCATTCAGCTGGACCAGTCCAACGTGTTTGTGGTATGGATGAATTTGAATTGAAATATCTCCCCAAGGAGATTTGCTGTGTTCTGAAGGCGGTGGCTGAAACTATACATATGCCCCTCTTCCCCATGGCTGCTTTCGACTTGACCCTAGAAGACAACAAGACATTTGAAAATACTATGTTTTCAAGCTTTGATATATAACTGGTTAGTTTACTGCATGGACATGATGCTAGCAGGAGCCAGGGAAACCCACAGGCTGTGATACAGGCTTCTTGGTTGTGGAGGTGTTTGACGCATTGAGTTTGGTGGAGAAAGGAGCTTCGGTGAGTTAACCGTAGGTGGTGTTTTCTCTGGCAGGTGTTGACATGATTACAGCCTGTGACATTCGCCTGTGCACCCAGGACGCCTGGTTCCAAGTTAAGGTATAATCATCTGATTTTATCACTGTGGTGAGGACAATTGGGAAAGCATGGAATAGATAGCTGATTCAATTAAGACCAACTTATGAAGATTTGTGTTAAACAATTTCACAGATCTTGATCTCTTTGACCTGTCATATCCTACAGCAAGGTTTTGAGCAGAGATTACACACTAGATCTTGAGATTCTGTTTGCTAAATGTAGCATTGATGATGCCCTCTGCTTTGGCTCCATAGGAGGTTGATATTGGACTTGCAGCAGATGTTGGAACACTCCAGAGACTCCCGAAGGTCATCGGCAGCCAAAGGTGAGCCAGCAGCATGATTTACAATTGGGACAAGTTTCAAAGAAATTTATGACATGACACTGTTAAGTGACTGAATGCTTGTAGGTTAAAAAAAAAATCTATTTCTATTTTCAACAGTCTTGTTAATGAACTGGCTCTGACAGCGAGAAAGATGTATGCTGATGAAGCTAAGAGCAGCGGACTGGTCAGGTAAACAATGTTCCCTCATCACTCTTTTTCCAAATTAAAAGCACTTATTCATTCTAACAGTTTGAAACCCTTCCCTTCTTCTTCTTCAGCCGAGTGTTTGCAGATAAGGAGGCGATGATGGCTGGAGCTCTGGAGATTGCTGGAGAGATTGCTGGTCGCAGCCCAGTTGCTGTGCAGGGCACCAAAATAAACCTCATCTATGCCAGAAACCACAGCGTAGCAGATGGACTGGATTACATTGTAAGGATGAATATAATATGACAAAGTTTTCTGTGCATATTTTTGTCAGCTTCACAACGTCACTCTTAAGGTTTGTGTTCAGAGTTCTACGGAAGGAATCTGGCATTGCTACCTCATTCCCTCCATTTCAGTTTCCTGGTGTCTTTTATATGACACTTGATAGCATAAAGGGGATGTGGCATGCTCACTTAAATGCATATGAACTTATAAAGTTCCCTTTTTAAAGTACTGACTTAAATTCATAATTTCTCCTTCTCCAGGCCACGTGGAACATGAGCATGCTTCAGACTGAAGATCTGATGAAATCAGCTCAGGCAGCTCTCGAGAAGAAGAGTCCCAAAACTAAGACATACTCTAAACTCTGAACACCAGTGAGGCAAAGCTCAGATACAGAAAGTGCCTCTTTCCTCCTCCACTCCGGCCTTTCTTACAGCAATTTTATAAATCAAAATTACATTTACTATCTTGATATCTGTATCCACACTAGACAGTATTTTAATGTCATTATGTGTTTAATAATTCATTCAGGTTCATATTTCTCCTGCTCTAATATCAGATATGGATAATATTTAACTAAGGCAAATCTTAACTGACTGAGCTGAGAAACATTTTGTTCATCTGTAAACGATCTCCTGAATGTTTCCTCATTAAAGACACTTGTGTGAAAGTGATTTTAAATTTCCAGTCTTGGTAGAATAAAGAGGGCACATCAGAGGAGATTTAGGAGGAACAACTGCTCAGCTCTTTCTAACATGCTGCAGTTGAGTCTGTTGTAATGCACTGCTTACCAGTGTGGTATCAAGGCTGTTCTGTAGCACAGCGGTCTCCAACCTTTTTTGTGCCACGGACAATATTTTCACGGACCGGCCTTTAAAGTGTCGCAGATAAATACAACAAAATAAAACTAGTACCGGTACCGAAAAAAATACGATTTATTCATAACACACGTGAAAAGACCCAGGAAAACAGAGTTAACGATCAAAACGATAACAAAATAACGCTGAAAACCGATTAAAAACCCTGAAAACCAGACATTTCACACCTGAGGCTCAACTCTCCTGGCCCAGTACCAAACGACTCACGGACCGGTACCGGTCCGAGGCCCGGGGGTTGGGGACCGCTGCTGTAACAGACAAACAGGCACTGCGAGGAGTGGTGAGAACAGCAGAAAAGAAAAACATGGCAAAACGAAAACTGGAGGATACTCAAGCAAGCACAAAACATCATCAGTGATGGTGTCACAATAGAATCTTACAAGAAAGAATCAAAAATTGTATTCCATTGTGTTTTATTAGCTCCGGTGAAAAACAAGTTAACAATGCAACATATGCGGGACTTTTCGTGGCTGTTTTGATATCGCTCTCTCTCTTTTAACCAATCAAATTTCGCTGTGGTAGAAGCTTTAAACTCGGTATGACCCAGGTTGATAGAGGGTGCCCAGTCTGGATCGCATTCCAGCATTTTATAGGCTGGTTTTCCTACAAAACACAACAAATATTAGCCTGCAAAGCCACAGTGAACAAAGCAGCATAGCGCAACGAATTCAATTCAAATCAATATAACACTTATTTGTAACCTACATCAACAATTATGTTATGATAAATTATGTAATAACTACAACAGAAGACTTACCTTTGTGGAAATGCTTGGAGCAGACTAACATGTGAGCTGGAGTGTTCTGGGACTTTATATTTGGTCTTCGAATGGCTGCAATCCAGGCCATTCGCCGGCTCTTTGTTACTTCGGAAACATGGCTTGAACAATTTCTCTTCCACGACGTAATCCGATAAAAATCTATATTTTTACCCGTTGGCTTCCCTCTCTCAAGAGGGGCGCCGTTTGTAAAGTGAAAACATGCTGAAATTAACGGCAACATTTTTCCACATTTAGCTCAGAACCTTACAAAAACATGTTTTTTGGAGTCATTTTTTACAGCATTTAGTAAAATATTTTTACGCAATTTTAAATATTAAATCGAAATGTTAAATGTTAAATTTAAATATTATATTTAAATCTAAATGTTAAATCTAAATGTTACAGGACAAATTTATTGTACGGATCAACAGAAATACCAAAATAAAAGCTTCACGAAAACCTCCGTTGCAAAAGTGTGCCAGTAGTGGTCAGATTGTGTCTGCTCTACCCTGATGGTCACTTCTCAACGCCATAAGCGGCTTCACTTCTTGCCTAACAGCACGTCCAGCGATTTAGCTGAAAACATCGGAAGATCCGTTTTGTAGGCCATCCAAAGGTTCAGGAGTAGTGGACTCTCAGCAGCTGCAGTCTCCACTTCACAATCGCTGCAGCACATGTCCAGCTAAATAGCTGGACATGCTCGTTTACCATTTAGATTTAATGTTTAATATTTAGATTTAACATTTAAAAGTGTGTTTTAAATATGTAAAGTTACAAATATTTTACTAAATGTTGTGAAAA
The DNA here is from genome assembly GCF_964374335.1 of Astatotilapia calliptera. Classification (NCBI taxonomy): domain Eukaryota; kingdom Metazoa; phylum Chordata; class Actinopteri; order Cichliformes; family Cichlidae; genus Astatotilapia; species Astatotilapia calliptera. The sequence goes on from NC_137435.1 coordinate 4,082,194, forward strand.
AATTCCTCGAAAAAACATGTTTTTGTAAGGTTTTGAGGAAAAAACTTGACGTTAATTTCAGTATGGTTCACTTTACAAACGGCGCCCCATATTGTTCCCCCTCCATGCATCGCTACCTTATCGAGATGAAGGGGTTGGTGTGTCCCAGGCAGTGGCGGTCCTAGCCTGTTTGGCGCCCTGGGCGAGCACTCCCTCTGGCGCCCCCCCTCACACACACACACACACACACACACAGACAAAACATATTAAGGATTGTACATTAACATAAAGCTGTTGTACACACACACATATATGAAGAGAGAGAGAGAGAGTATGCACAGTATGCGAACGGCTACCAAACAGCCATCATAATACGTCATACAATGAGAACAGAAACAAATCAACAATTGACAATGACTATGATGCAGAGATTTTTAAAAATGACTGTATTTGATACTACAGAATGTATTTTGGGACTTTGTTTTTTTTCTGCTCTCCAGGCAGTTTAGTGTCAGTGTTGACCACGCTTGCAGTGAAACATTCAAAAGGGACAAAGTATTTAAAGGGAGACGCGACAGAACTTCACGGCCTGCTTGACTACCTGCGATGTCATGATAAAAGACTTACAAGCCCAGAATTCACAGGCAAGTAGCATGGAAGCTGTTGTCTTATTTATGACTGACTATGTCCTAATGTTCTCTGTGAACATACTTGTCTGCAGGGAGTCCTCAGAAATACCTGGTGTGCAGTGAAAGACCCTGTTAGTTGCTGAAGTAAAAAGCAACTAACAGTGTGTGATCATTTTCGCTCTCAGATGAAACTAATGGGAAAACGGCACTACTGAAGGCTTTGCTGAACCTGAAAGGTGGAAATAACAACACAATTGAAGTTATCCTTGACATAGCAGAGAAAACTGGAGATTTAGAAAATTTGATCAATGCATCGTATACAGATCCTTACTACAAAGGTAGGGTGAAGGAAAACTGCCAATCTTAAAATAGACCTATCGATGTTTCTGTGTTGTACTGGCAAGCCTTTCAAGATAAATTATGGATCATACAAAATTGTGATGACTAACCTCAGCTTGTTTCTTATAACAAAAGTCCTACGTGTAACAGGTCAGACAGCCTTGCATGTTGCCATTGAGAGGCGGAGCTTTGAGCATGTGAAGCTGCTAGTCCAGAAAGGAGCTGATGTGCAAGCCAAAGCAAATGGAAAGTTTTTCCAGCGTCATGCTGAAATGGGCTTTTATTCTGGTGGGTAATGTCATATTGGTGTTAACAAGCTACACTTTCTGTCTCAGTTGTTTATGGCTGAGTGTTATCTCTAAGCTCATCTGTTTGTGTTTCCATTAGGGGAGCTCCCTCTGTCATTGGCTGCCTGCACCAACCAGCCTGATATTGTGTCCTTTCTCATGGAAAACCCTTACAGAAGAGCTGACGTGACTGACAGAGACTCACAAGGAAACACTGTTTTGCACACCTTGGTGGTCATAGCAGACAACACGAAAGAAAACACAGATATGATTGCAAAGATGTATGATGAAATACTTGTTCAACAGAACAAGCTTGACAAAAAAGTCCAGTTTGTAGAGATTGAAAATAATGATGGCATGACTCCTCTAAAACTGGCAGCAAAGCTCGGTAAGATAGAGGTACAGTGGGGCAAAAAAGTATTTAGTCAGCCACCGATTGTGCAAGTTCCCCCACCTAAAATGATGACAGAGGTCAGTAATTTGCACCAGAGGTACACTTCAACTGTGAGAGACAGAATGTGAAAAAAAAAAAATCCATGAATCCACATGGTAGGATTTTTAAAGAATTTATTCGTAAATTAGGGTGGAAAATAAGTATTTGGTCACCTCAAACAAGGATTTGATTTATTTCTAAAAGACAAAGTGCAGCAGCAAAATCAGTGTCACACAGCAACAGCAGGCCTCTCCTCATCCCAGTGTGGAGTCCATGCAGCTCTGCTTACAATATATAAAAGAAAATACAATCTATCAAAACAACGATTCTCCCAACAGCCACTTTAAAGTTAAATGTTATAGTGGGGTAAAACAGAGACAAATATGAAGCCACTAATAATAACTTGTAATATTTAAATCCCCACTAAGATGGATCAATTACACAATACATATTCAAACAACTTTAACTTTTCTCAACATGGCTGGAAATACTATGCAGTGTGCAGCCTCAGGTGATGAACTCATTATACACATAAAACATAACCTATACATTTACACATACCTAAAAGACAAAGTGCAGCAGCAAAATCAGTGTCACACAGCAACAGCAGGCCTCTCCTCATCCCTGTTTAGCACAAGTAAGGACCACATAAACGGATGGTTTAACAGATAAAACGCAGTTCCAATTACTATTTTTCTCGTTCAAAGCAATCAAAAACACTTTGGGAGCTTTTAGCCAGAAGAACTAATACTTAGCAAAGAAAAATACACCAAATTTAAATGTATAATTTAGTACAGGGAGAGGAGCTACAGAAAGTGTGCCTCACCAGTGTGGAGTCCATACAGCTCTGGCTGGGAAACCCCACACACGCAACATGTTTACAAGTGGCGTCACACTGATTAATGCCCCACTTCAACAGTGACATGTGGAACCTTAGTTTTACATAAATTAAATTTACACAATAAAAAATAAACTACAGTATATACAATACAGTTTTGAGAATGTTCACACTCAGTATCAGAGATGGGCAGTAACGCGTTACTTGTAACGCGTTACTGTAATCTGATTACTTTTTTCAAGTAACGAGTAAAGTAAGGGATTACTATTGCAAAATCGGTAATTAGATTACCGTTACTTTCTCGTAGGAACGCTGCGTTACTGCGTTACTAAAACCGTGATTTTTTTTGCGAGAATGTCTCATGACAGTGACGTAAGCAAGTGCGACGTTGGTGACAGCAGCTGTGTGCAGATCAACAATGGATAATATATCGAGTGCGGGAGAGAGTATGAGCGTGCAGCGTTTAAAGTGTGGAAGTACTGACCTTACTTTGAGTTTGATTCCATAAAAAGTGACAAAAACATTAGTGTCTGCTGTGCGTGGGAAGAAAACTTCTTTTTACAGCGAAAAAAACCCCTAAACTTCCGAGCAAGCACCGAGTAGCTACGACGTAATGGGAAACTCACAGAGACACTCGCGCGGATTCTTCAACTGACCGCAGCACACCTGCACCAGGGTAACCCTCCGCCTACCCTGCTCCTGCTTTACAGGTGAAAATAGAGCAAAAGGACCGCTGAGTCTTTGACTTTATTTATTTTCTGCTGTGTTTTACTTGCATCTGTTTGAAAGAGTGAGTGAAAACACAAAAAATATTTTATTTTATGTGCTGGAATGTGTAGAAAATAGGTTTAAATGTTAAACTAATTTATTCAAGTCAGAGAATGTTGCATATAATTAAATGTTTTGCTTGATGCATAAAGTTAAAAGATTAAAACTGATAAAACAAGTTTTAAAAAGAGACTTTTCCATTTGATTACATTTTGTATGATGGATTATGTAGAAAAAGTAGAATTGGGCTGAAAGATCTATCACTTTATCACCTCTTCAGGTTGTAAATCGTGTTTTTAAAAAGTAACTAAGTAACTAAGTAACTAAGTAATTAATTACTTTTGAAAATAAGTAATCAGTAAAGTAACGGGATTACTTTTTTGGGGGAGTAATCAGTAATTAGTTACTGATTACTTTTTTCAAGTAACTTGACCAACACTGCTCAGTATATTATATCTCAGCTACACGCGCAGTTCCAGGGAGCTCCGCAGGCCTCTGAGGTACTGTAGGTGGGCGGAGATTTGAAGCAGCTCCCTCCCTGTGAGCCAAGTGAAAGAGCGCACCGTCACAAGCGAGAAGTGTCCCGAGAAGGCGGCTCAGCCAGGAACCTGCGGGAGGCCATCGCTTCTCGGCCTTTTGGCTAAGATCAAGTGTAGTATCTGTTCTTATCAGTTACAAGGCGAGAAGCAATGTAGGATGGCGGCGACGTCGGCCAATTTTTCGGAGAGGAATACATGGTCGTATGGAACGAGGAATACCTTGAGATTTGAACTAATGGATAAAGAAAAGGATTTCCATGACAGAATTAATTTTGGACGAAGGATTCTTTATGATGCATTGAAGGTACAACCAGAGGAAATCTACTGCCTCCAGCAAAGCACGGCAAGTAAGCACTATGACGTGACTTTTTGTACGGGAGAGTACGCGGAGGAGGTGAGAAAGAGATGTGGTACAGAAGAAAATGAAGAACTAAAAAAATATATGGTAACCCCGTTATACAGGAACGATTATAGGATTTTAACGGTGCACATGTATAATCCCTGGGTTACAGAAGAGACCATTAAGTACTTCCTGGGGCGGTACGTTACAGTGCTCCCAGGGGTACGAAAAATAAAGGACGGGCTAGGCCTATGGACTGGAAAAAGACAGTTTCGGGTAAAACTTAAAATGGATATGACAACGGAAGATGGATACTGCCACCCGCCTGCAGTGTTTTCCATCGGAGCAGACAGAGGTTTTTTGGTGTATGCAGGACAGCCACAAGCATGCAGAAAATGCGGCAGTACGGGACATAATGCAGACAATTGTGAGCAGGTGAGGTGTAGGAGCTGCGGGAAAAATGGCCATATCACAAGAGACTGCAAAGAGCCTAGAAGGTGTCACTTATGTGGCTCAGATACACATATGGCAAGAGATTGCACTAGGCCCAGATCATATTCGGAAGCAGCTAAAGCAGGGACCGAGGTAGAGCGGTATGAAGAAACGGATATAGGAACAAATATTGGGGAAAGCGCACAAGAGGCGCCACCAGCAGAAAGGAATCAGACTAATGAGGAAGAAGGGGGGGGGGAGAGGATGGGGCCGAACAAGGAAAAGAAGAAGGCGATAAGATGGGGGAGAAAAATGGGGAGAAGCAGTGCGAAGAAGGACAAATATGGGAAGTGGCAGCTAAGCCACGAAGAAAGTCGGCCAAAAGGCGTAGGAAAGTGAGCTCGGGAGTCCCTCCAGGAGAGACTAATTTGAAAGAAGGTAAAGGAGAGCGGATGGAAGAGGGAGGGGAGATGGGAGCGTATGTGTTGAGAGGGACGCAGACTGAATGTATGCACACACCAATGAGTGATTTAACGAGTGATGGAGACGTTGAAGAAGAAGAAGTAGAAAGTGAAGAAAAATCGGAAGATTCATTTATAAAAAATTTGCTGGCGCAAGTCAACATGGACTAATAAGGGAGGGGAAAATGGACGACAGAGGTTTTTCTTTTTTTTCTTTTTCGGCTCTAATTTTGTAAAGTTTTCCTTTTTTTCAGGGGATATGAAGATCAAAAAGACAACTAGGAGATGGTATCTGTTTTTTCTTTTGTTTCTTTGTTATAAAATTATTAAGTGCCCTCTGCTTAGGTGTATAGATACCCCTTTTTTTACTACAAAATGGTGAGGTTCCGAATAATTACGTTAAATGTAAGGGGGTTAAAAAATGCCAGAAAAAGACAAATGGTATATGAATTTCTGTTGTTTTATAATTTTGATGTATGTTTATTACAGGAGGTACATTTGAAGGACAAGAAGGATGTTGTTATTTTTTCGGAGCAGTGGAGGGGGGGTGAATCGGCATGGAGTATAGGAGGAGTATATGGGACAGGGGTGGGAGTGTTGTGTGGAAATAAAAGTATAAAAATAAAAGAAAGTTATACGGTGATACAGGGAAGAGTGATGGTGGTAGATGTAGAAAAAAACGGGGTCCAAAGCCGGATAATAAATGTGTATGCACATGTGGATCCAAAACAAAGAAGAGAACTCCTTTTGTCGATGGACACTTGTTTTATTACAAGGAAAAATATTATAGTGGGAGGGGATTTTAATGTATCTTTAGAAAAAGAAAAATTTTCTCTCCCATTAAAGACATTTATAAGACAATACGGGTTAACGGATGTTATGGGCAGACTTCTGGGGAAAAAAGTAGGGTATACATGGAGGAATACAAGGGGGGTACAGAGTAGGTTGGACTATATTTTGATAGATAAAAAGTGTAAAATTAAAGGGGGAAAAACGATTCCGGTTCTACTCACGGATCACCAGGCGGTAGAGGTGGATTTGGAGATAGAAGGGATGGAATACGGGAAGGGATATTGGAAATTAAATAATGAGGTGTTAAAGGAAAAAGATTATAGGGATAAATTTTTAGAGATCTTCCCTTTATGGGTGAAAGTAAAAGAACTTTATGGAAAAAAAGGGGATTGGTGGGAGGATGTAAAATGCAAGATAAAAAAATTTACGATAGAATATTGTACAGATAGATCCAAACGTAGAAAAGAAGAATTTAATATGTTACAAAAAGAGATAGAACATATTTATGTTATACAAAAGGAGGGGAAGGAAAAAAATGTAGATTTGAAAATTGAAGACTTAAAGGTGAGGCAAGAAGAGTTATTAGAGAGGAAGGCAAGAGCAGAAACATATAAATTAAAACAGAAAGAGTATGAGGAAGATGAAAGGTGTTCTGCATATTTTTTTAAAAAGATGAAAAGTAGGGATAAAAGGGGGGTTATAGAGAAATTGGAAAAGGATGGGAAGGAGATTATAGGGAGGGAAAGCATGTTGGGGGTAGTAAAAGAATATTACGAGGATTTATTTAGAAAAGAAAAAGTAGGGACAGAAAAAAGAGATGTTCTTTTGGGGTCATTAAAGAGGAGATTAGTAGAGGAAGATAGGGAGTTTCTGGAAAGGGAAATAACGATGGAAGAGGCATATAAGGTGGTAAAGGGAATGAAGGTAAATAGGGTACCAGGAATAGATGGATTAACGAAAGAATTTTATGAGGTATTTTGGGGAGTGATAGGGTTACATTTGTTGGAGGTCTTTAAAGAAATATTAGAGGGGGAAGAGATGGCGGAGAGTATGAGGACGGGTGTGATTTCGTTATTATTTAAGAAAGGGAATCCTCATTTACTTGATAATTATAGACCTCTCACTATGTTATGTGTAGATTATAAGATTTTAAGTAAGATAATTGCAAATAGATTGGTAGGGGTAATGTCGGATATAGTGGGAAGTGATCAAACGTGTGGGGTGAAGGGGAGACAAATTTCATGGAATATACAATTACATAGAGACATACTTGCATATGTAAAGGATAGAAAAATGGCGGCAATCTGTGTAAGTTTAGACCAACAAAAGGCATTTGATAGGCTAGATTACGAAATTTTGTGGGAGGTAATGACTAAGATGGGCTTGGGAAAACAATTTATAAGGTGGGTGAGGATCCTTTATAAAGAGATATATTCAAAAATCAAATTGAACGGGTTCCTCACGGAAAAAGTTCATCAAGCGAGGGGGTTGAGACAAGGGTGCCCGTTATCGGGTTGTGCGATTCGGGAGAATAAAAGAGTGAGGGGGATAATGATGCCGGGGGGGGAATGTTTGAAAATATCTCAATATGCGGATGATACTATACTATATTTAGCGGACGACGACAGTTTAAGAGAAGTTGTGGAAATATTAAAAATATATGAAGAAGTTACAGGATCAAAAATAAATAAGGAAAAGACAAAATATAAGTACTTGGGGACGTGGGAAGGTAGAAGGGAAAATATTTGTGATTATACTTTGTGTGAAGGTCCTATGGACATTCTAGGAATTTCTTTTGGGAATAAGGAGGGCGATGCTATTTGGAACTGGAAGGGGAAGATGGCAGAGGTGGAAAGGAAATTACGACTATGGAAAATGAGGAAGCTTACAATTACTGGGAAGGTGTTAGTGATAAAGAGTGAGGTGGTGCCGAAATTATTGTATCTAGGTTATGTGTTCCCGATGCCACAAGTATTTAGAGCACAAATAATGAGGGGAATATTTAACTTTATATGGGGAGGTTACGAGTACGTAAAGAGAGTACAAATGTATCAGGAGGTTGCTGATGGGGGAAAAGGGGTACCGAACATTCCGTTAAAGTTAGATACGATTTTTTATGCAAATGTGTGTACGCTGTTAAAGAAGCCATATATTCATAAATGTCAGATATTGTTATGGTTCTGGTTAGCTATTCCATACCGGTTTTTAATTGGGTGGGAAAATCAGGGGCCGAAGGCAGAGACAAGACCAGAATACTTTCAGAGGATGGTTAAGTGGGGAAAGAGACATATAGAGTGCAGGGAGGTGGATACAATACAAAATCATAAACTTCTGTATAAAAAACTGGCGAGGAATGCTAACTACAACCAGGGGATAGTGAGTTCGGAAGTTTGGGAATACGCACAGGATAAGAGTTATAAGAATGTTTTGAAAGATTTTAATTGGATGCACCTACATAGGAAATTACCTGTAAGGACTACGATGTATGCACATAATTTGGGGAAGTTAAAAGAATGTCCGAGGGATAATTGCACAGAGGAAGAAACGATTGAACACGTCCTATGGGGGTGCAAATATGCAAAAAAGGTATGGGCTGGAATGAAGAGGAGGTATAAGGGACTAGAGGCTTTGACATATGAGGAAATAACTTATCTTAGGCCTAAGGATAAAAAGAAGGAGGAAAATAAAATACGTTGTATGTTGTTATCAATTACAAAACTTAAGATATGGAGGGCAAGACAGGGGTATATAAGGGGGGGGGGTATGAATGGAAAGAGATGGGAACAATAAAGGATATAGAGAGGGAATTTGAGGGGATATATCGGCATGAATTACAAAGATGGGGAATAGACACGATTAAGGACAGGTGGAAGGATTATTATGAATGATGTAAAAGATGTTTTTGTGAAATATGAAAAGTATTCAATGGAATGTTGAGCAAATGGAAATGTAAGATGGTGTTGTAAGTAAAAATAAAAAAGGAAAAAAAAAATCTGTTCTTATCAGTAAAAGGGATTCCGATGCCGCGGGGGGAAGTTTTAAAGATATCGCAGTATGCGGACGATACAGTATTATATCTGGCAGATGATGATAGTTTAAAGGGTGCGATAGAAATTTTAGATATTTATGAAAAAGCGACTGGATCAAAGATAAATAAAGAGAAGTCGATGTATAAATATTTGGGGACATGGGAGGGTAGAAGAGATAATATCTGTGATTTTACTTTGTGCCAAGGCCCAATGAATATTTTAGGAATCACCTTTGGAAATAAGGAAGGAGATGAGCTTAGCAATTGGAAAAAAAGGTTAAGTGCGGTAGAAAAGAAGCTGGGCCTTTGGAAAGCAAGGAAATTAACAATTACGGGGAAGGTTCTGATTATAAAGAGTGAGGTGGTGCCGAAGTTATTACATCTGGCCTATGTGTTTTCGATGCCTCAGATCTACAGAGCGCAAATAACCAGAGCGATATTTAAATTTATTTGGGGGGGTTATGAGTATGTCAAAAGAACGCAAATGTATCAAGAAATTGAAGATGGTGGGAAAGGGGTACCAAATGTCCCTTTGAAGTTAGATACAATGTTTTATGCAAATGTATGCAAGCTATTGAAACAGAACTATGTCCATAAATGTCAAATATTGTTATGGTTTTGGTTAGCGATTCCATACCGTTTTTTGATAGGGTGGGAAAATAAGGGACCAAAGGCGGAAACTAGACCAAAATATTTTCAGAGGATGCTGGGATGGGGAAAGAAACATGCTGAATGTAAAGAGGTGGATACCGTACTAAACCATAAACTTTTATATAAGAAAATGGTATGGAAAGCTAATTATAACCAGGTACCGGTGAGTCCAGAAGTGTGGAAATGTGCACAGGATAAGACCTTTAAAAATGTTTTGAAGGATTTTAATTGGATGCATTTACACAAAAGGTTACCCGTGAGGATCATTATGTATGCACATAACTTGGGAAAACAGAAAAAGTGTCCGAGGGACAACTGCGTAGAAGAGGAAACAATAGAACACGTACTTTGGGGATGCGAATACGCAAAAAAGGTATGGGAAAGGGTAAAGGGGAAGTATAAAGGTTTGGGCACGGTGACTTATGAAGAGATTACCCTTTTCAGGGCTAACAGCATAGAAAAAGAGAGATACAAAATACGTTGTATGTTGTTAACAATTGTAAAAATGAAATTGTGGAAGGCAAGACAGAGTTGTATAACGGGAGGATATAAAGAGGGGGAAATAGGTACGACTAAAGCTGTAGAGAGGGAATTTGAAAAGACATACTGGCATGAACTACAAAAATGGGGAATAGACACGATCAAGGATAGATGGAAAGATTTCCCTTCCTTCTTTACTGCGAAGGCACCTAAAAAGTGGTGGTAGGTAAAGAGTAAGGAAGGGAGAAAGGGAAAAGGAGCAATGAAAAGCAATAAGTTATATGAATATGTTACATGAAAATGATTGGTTTGCGATGAATGAATGTGGGAAAGAAATGAAATGTAAATATGTCTTTGTAATGGAAATGGAAAAAGTTTTTTGAATTGTTGTGGAAAGAAAATAAAAGAAGTAAAAAAAAAAAAAAAAAAAAAAAATCTGTTCTTATCAGTGATAAGGCGAGAAGCAATGCAGGATGGCGGCATCATCGGCCAACTTCCATGAGAGGAATGCATGGATGCAAGGTACAAGAAATACTTTGAGATTCGAGCTGATGGAGAAAGATGAGGAAATCCATGACAGAATTAATTTTGGACGGAGGATCCTATACGAGGCTTTAAAGATACAGCCTGAGGAAATCTACTGCCTTCAGCAGAGCACGGCAAGTAAACATTACGATGTAACTTTTTGCACGGGAGAATGCGCGGAGGAGGTGAGAAGGAAGTGTATTGGAGAAGAAAACGAAGAATTGAGAAAATACATGGTAACCCCTATGTACAGAAATGATTATAGGATCCTAACTGTTCATATGTACAACCCATGGGTTTCTGAAGAGACTATTAAGTATTTCTTGGGAAGGTACGTTACAGTACTACCAGGAGTGCGGAAAATAAAGGATGGCTTAGGCCTATGGACCGGAAAAAGACAATTTCGAGTCAAATTAAATGTGGATATGGCCACCGAAGACGGGTATTGCCACCCGCCCGCGGTGTTCTCTATTGGAGCGGATAGGGGCTTCCTAGTGTATGCCGGGCAGCCCCAAGCGTGCAGAAAATGTGGTAGCACCGGACACAATGCGGACAGTTGCGAACAAATGAGGTGCAGGAGTTGCGGAAAGATAGGCCATATAACAAAAGACTGCAAGGAGCCTAGAAAATGTCACTTGTGTGATTCGGAGACGCACATGGCAAGAGACTGTACTAGGCCAAGGTCATATTCTGAAGCGGCAAAATCTGGAACTAAAGACGGATATCATAGAAAAACGGACACAGAAACTGATACTGAAAGGAGAGCACAGGAGGCGCCAACGGCTGCCGAAGATCAGACTAATGAGGAGAGAGATGGGAGCAAGGAAGGTGGAGCAGAGCAGAGAAAGGAGGAGGGAGGAAATCCACGCGAACTGGATGCCGAGAGAGAGAAACAAGGGGAGGACGGACAGGTGTGGGAAGTAGTAGCGAAGCCTCGGAGAAAATCAGCTAAGAGGCGGAGAAAGGTGAGCTCGGGCGCTTCTTCAGAAGAGACTAAAATGAAAAGTAGAGAGGACAGAGAGGAACGGACCGAGGAGGTGGAAAATGTGGAGGGACATGTTCTGAGAGGTACACAGACTGAATGTATGCACACGCCTTTAAGTGACTTAACTAGTGATGGGGATACGGGGGAAGAGGCCGAAAGTGAAGAAAAGTCGGAAGATTCCTTTATAAAAAACTTGCTGGCGCAAGTTAATATGGAGAGTTAAAAATGGGGATTTCGGAATAAAAGAAGATTTTTTAGGTTACTTAATGCAGTTATTTAATTTTTTCCTCCGGACTTTAATTATAAACGTATTCCCATGGTTTTGTTTGGTAATGATTTGGTTTTGTTGTTAAGATATGGGAAAATTCCGAATAATTACTTTAAATGTAAGGGGGCTTAAAAACGCCCGAAAGAGGAAAATGGTTTATGAATTTTTGTTACATTATAATTTTGATGTTTGCCTACTGCAAGAAGTACATCTAAAGGATGAGGGGGATATTGACCTTTTTACGGAGGAATGGAGAGGAGGTGAATCGGCTTGGAGTATAGGGGGGGTACACGGGACTGGGGTCGGAGTGTTATGTGGAAACAAAAGTATAAGGATAAAGGAAAGTTACACGTTAATACAGGGAAGGGTGATGGTTGTAGATGTGGAAAAAAGTGGAATGCAAAACCGGATAATAAACGTGTACGCACATGTGGATCCAAAGTTGAGAAGAGAACTACTCTTAAAAATGGATACCTGTTTTATGACAAAAAAAAATATTCTGGTGGGAGGGGATTTCAACTGCACCTTGGAGAAGGAAAAATCCTCCCTCCCCTTCAAGACTTTCATAAAAAAATATGGTTTGATAGATGCAATGGCTACACTACAGGGGAAACAAGTGGGGCACACATGGAAGAATACAAGAGGGGTGGAAAGTAGACTAGATTATATATTGGTAGACAAAAAGTGCAAAATAAAGCAAGGAAAACTAATACCGGCACTGTTCACGGATCATCAAATGGTAGAGGTGGAAGTGGAGATAAAAGGAACAGATTATGGAAAAGGTTACTGGAAACTAAATAATGAAGTACTTATGGAAAAAGAATATAAGAAAAAATTTGCAGAGCTCTTCCCCTTATGGGCAGAGACGGAGAAGTTATACATGAATAAACTGGATTGGTGGGAGGATGTAAAAAATAAAATAAAAAAGTTCACAGTGGATTATTGTACGGAAAGGTCAAGAGCTAGGAATGAGGAATTCCGCACGCTGCAAAAAGAAATAGAATATACTTACGCACTACAAACAAAATAAAAAAATAAAAATAAGGACGAGAAAATAGAAATTTTAAGATCGAAACAGGAAGAATTACTTGAGAGGAAGGCAAGGGCTGAAACATATAAATTAAAACAGGAGGAGTATGAGGAGAACGAGAAATGTTCCGCTTTTTTCTTCAAAAAGATGAAAAGTAGGGAAAAAAGGGGAGTCATAACAAAATTGGAGAAGGATGGGAAAATGACGGAAGGGAGAGAAGATATGTTAAAGGTGGCGAAGGAATATTATGAGGAGCTGTTCAGCAAAGAAAATCTAGAGGGAGGGAAAGGGGATTTCTTCTTGAAGAAAATAAAGAAGAGATTAACGGGAGAAGAAAGGGAAAGGCTAGAGGGGGAAGTGACAATAGAGGAGGCATATAAAGTAATAAAAGGAATGAAGGCAAATAAAGTGCCGGGAATAGATGGTTTAACAAAGGAATTTTACGAAACCCTTTGGGGGGTGGTGGGGATACATTTGGTGGGAGTTTTTAAGGAAATCATGGAGGGAGAGGCGATGACAGAGAGTATGAAGATGGGTGTGGTTTCCGTATTATTTAAGAAAGGCAACCCACATCAACTTGATAACTATAGACCGTTAACCATGTTATGTGTGGATTATAAGATCTTGAGTAGGATATTTGCAAATAGACTTGCAGGAGTAATGTCGCACATAGTGGAGAAGGATCAAACGTGTGGGGTACGGGGGAGGCAAATTACCTGGAATGTGCAATTACACAGAGATATACTTACATATGTGAGGGATAGAAACTTGGCAGCAATATGTGTGAGCTTGGATCAGCAAAAGGCCTTTGATAGGGTAGATCACGAATTTTTGTGGAGGGCAATGGAGTATATGGGGCTGGGAGGGACCTTTATAAAATGGGTAAAGAATTTATATAAGGGCATAAACTCGAAAATAAAATTAAATGGATTTCTTACAGAAAAGGTGTATCAAACAAGGGGTTTGAGACAAGGATGTCCATTATCTGTTGTGCTTTATGTACTTTATGTTGAACCTTTGGCCTGTGCAATAAGGGAAAGCCAAAGAGTGAAAGGGATAATGATGCCACGGGGGGAATGTTTAAAAATATCACAATACGCGGACGACACGATATTATATTTGGCAGATGATGATAGTCTAAGGGAGGTGATAGAAATTTTAAATGCTTATGAAAAAGCGACGGGATCTAGGATAAATAAAGAGAAGACAAAGTATAAATATTTGGGGATATGGGAGGGTAGAAGAGATAACATCTGTGATTTTACTTTGTGTGAAGGTCCAATGGATATTTTAGGAATCTCTTTTGGAAACAAGGAAGGCGATGAGCTTTGTAATTGGAGAGAAAAGATGAACGCGGTGGAAAAGAAGTTGGGCCTTTGGAAAGTAAGAAAATTATCAATCTCGGGGAAAGTTTTGGTTATAAAGAGTGAGGTAGTGCCGAAATTACTACATTTGGCCTACGTGTTCCCGATGCCACAGATATATAGAGCACAAATAATGAGGGGGATATTTAAATTCATATGGGGGGGTTACGAGTATGTAAAAAGACTACAAATGTATCAAGAAATAGAAGATGGTGGGAAGGGGGTACCAAATGTCCCGTTGAAGTTAGATACAATGTTTTATACAAATGTGTGTACATTATTGAAACAGACTTATGTGCATAAATGTCAAATATTGCTATGGTTTTGGTTGGCGATACCATACCGTTTTTTGATAGGGTGGGAAAATAAGGGACCTAAGGCGGAGTTTAGACCAAAATATTTTCAGAGGATGGTGGGATGGGGAAAGAAACATCCGGAATGCAAAGAGGTGGATACAGTATTAAACCATAAACTTCTATACAAGAAAATGGTACGGAAAGCCAACCAAAATCAGGTACCGGTGAGTCCAGAAGTGTGGAAACTCACACAGGATAAGAGTTTTAAAAATGTCATAAAGGATTTTAATTGGATGCATTTACATAAAAGGCTACCCGTGAGGGTTACTATGTACGCACATAATTTGGGAAAACAGAAAAAGTGTCCGAGGGACAATTGTGTAAAAGAAGAAACAATTGAACATGTACTATGGGGATGCGAATACGCAAAAAAGGTATGGGAAGGGGTAAAGGGGAAGTATAAAGGTTTGGGGACGGTGACTTATGAAGAGATCACCTTCTTTGGGACTAAAGGTACAGAAAAAGAGAGATATAAAATACGTTGCATGTTGTTATCAATTGTTAAACTTAAGTTGTGGAGGGCAAGACAGAGTTGTATAATGGGGGGATACAAAGAGGGGGAAATTGGGACGATCAAGGCTATAGAAAGGGAATTTGAAAAGATATATTGGCATGAACTACAAAAATGGGGAATAGACACAATTAAGGACAGATGGAAAGATTTCTCTCCTTTTTTTGCTCTGAAGGTACCCAAAAGGTGGTGGTAGGTAAAGTGTAAGGAAAGGAGGAAGGGAAAAGGAGTAATGATAAGCTACACGTCAAATGAAAATGTCATATGAAAATGTTAATCAGTTTGTCATGAACGAATGTGGGGAAAAATGGAAATGTAAACTTGTCATTGTAAAGGAAATGGTAAAATGTTTTTGAATGATTGTGGAAAGAAAATAAAAAAAAGGAAAAAAAATCTGTTCTTATCAGTTTGGGCAAGAAGCAATGAAGGATGGCGGCATCGTCGGCCAATTTCTCTGAGAGGAACGCATGGACGTATGGAACAAGAAATACGCTGAGATTCGAACTTATGGAGAAAGATACGCAATTTCATAACAGAATAACCTTCGGACGAAGAATCATTTTTGAAGCCCTAAAGATACAGCCGGAGGAGATCTTCTGCCTTCAACAGAGTGCTGCAAGCAAGCACTATGATGTGACCTTTTGTACTGGAGAGTATGCGGAAGAAGTGAGAAAGAAGAGTATCGTGGAAGAAGATGAGGAACTGCGGAAATATACGGTGACCCCTTTGTATCGGAACGATTATAGAATTTTAACGATACATATGTATAATCCTTGGGTCACGGAAGAGACTATCAAGTACTTCCTGGGGAGATACGTTACTGTCCTCCCAGGAGTACGGAAAATAAAGGACGGCCTCGGCCTATGGACTGGAAAGAGACAATTTCGCATCAAATTGAATGCGGATATGGACAGCGAGGATGGATATTGCCATCCGCCCGCAGTATTTTCCATTGGAGCGGATAGAGGCTTCCTAGTTTACGCAGGGCAGCCTCAAGCATGTAGGAAATGCGGAAGTACTGGACATAACGCGGACAAATGTGACCAGGTGAGGTGTAGGAGTTGTGGCAAGCTTGGTCATATAACAAAGGACTGTAAGGAGCCCAGAAGATGCCACCTATGTGACTCAGACGCACATATGGCGAGAGACTGCACTAAGCCCCGGCCATATTCGGCCGTGGTGAAGACTGGACTCGTTGAGGAAGATCGCAGCGAAGTGGAAATAGACTCTGACGCCGGAGAAAGGCCACAGGAGCCGCCACCAGCTGCTGGAAATCAGGCTAACGAGGATAAAGCGGGGAGCGCGGAGGAGGGGACGGAGCGGCGAGAGGAGAAGGGGGAGAGGAGTCCCGAGCAAGACGGTGAGAAAGAGAAGCAGGGGGAGGATCCCCATTTGTGGGAAGTGGCCGCAAAGCCACGGAGAAAATCTGCAAAGAGGAGGAGAAAGGTGAGCCCGGCCGCCTCCTCGGAAGAGGTTAAGATAAGAGACCAGGAAGTCAGGGAGGAGGTTTTGGAGGAAGGTGGGAACGTGGAGGGGTATGTATGGAGAGGAACACAGACTGAGTGTATGCATACCCCGTTAAGTGACGTGACAAGTGACGGGGACATGGAAGAGGAAGGTGAGAGTGAAGAAAAGTCAGAGGACTCCTTTATAAAAAACTTATTGTTACATGTTAACATGGATAGATAAAGACTATGGGAGAAGAGCAAAAATTTATCAAGTGACTTATCGCAACCCTTTTTCTTTGTTTTTTTCTTCTTTTTTTCTTTTTTTTCTCACTCTTTTTTTGTTTAATCCTGCCCTTAGTGCTCTACTTGCCCCTCTGTTTATGGTATGGGGAAAATACGAATAATTACTTTGAATGTTAGGGGGCTAAAAAACGCCCGAAAGAGGAAAATGGTCTACGAATTTTTACTATGTTATAATTTTGATATTTGTTTGGTACAAGAAGCCCATCTAAAGGATGAGGGGGATGTTGTTGTGTTTACTGAGGAATGGAGGGGAGGGGAAGCCTCTTGGAGCATCGGGGGGGTACATGGGACTGGAGTCGGGGTGTTATGTGGGAATAAAGGTATCCGGATAATGGAGAGCTATACGGTAATACAAGGAAGGGTAATGGTGGTGGATGTTGAAAAAAATGGGACCCAATGCCGGATAATAAATGTGTACGCACAGGTGGAGCACGGGCTACGTAGGGACCTCTTCCAAAAATTGGACACCTGTTTCTTGACAAAAAAGGACATTATTGTGGGAGGGGACTTTAACTGCTCTCTGGAAAAGGAAAAGTGCTCCCTCCCCTTTAAGACCTTTATTAAAAAATATGAATTAATAGATGTAATGGGGAAACTACAGGGAAAGCAGGTGGGGTACACATGGAAGAACTCAAGGGGGGCGAAAAGTAGGCTAGATTATATTCTTGTAGGAAAAAAGTGTAAAATAATAAACGGAAAAACTATACCGGCTCTTTTTACAGACCACCAAGCTGTGGATGTGGAGCTTGAGATAGAAGGGCCTGATTTTGGAAAAGGGTACTGGAAGTTTAACAACGATGTGCTTGCTGAAAAATCCTATAGGGAAGGTTTTATAAAAATCTTCCCTTTATGGGTAGAGATGAAAAGCTTATACAGCAATGTTGTGTTTTGGTGGGAGGACATAAAGAAAAAAATAAAAAAGTTCACGGTCGATTATTGCTCAGAGAGAGCAAAGTTTAGAAAGAAGAAGTTTGACATAATACAAAAAGAGATAGAACATATTTATGTTACGCAAAATAAGGGAAAGGAAAAAATAAAGGAAGGGTATTTGGAAAATTTAAAAATAAGACAGGAAGAATTGCTCGAGAGGAAAGCAAGGGCTGTAATATATAAACTAAAGCAGGAAGAGTATGAGGAAAATGAGAAATGCTCCTCATATTTTTTCAGAAAGATGAAGATAAGAGATAAGAGGGGGGTTATAAGGAAATTGGAGAAGGATGGAAATGTGATTAGGGGGAAGGAAAACATGTTAAAAATGGTGAAAGAATATTATGGAGAATTGTTCAAGAAGGAGAACTTGGATGAGGGAAAGGGGGAGTTTTTTATAAGATCCCTAAAGAGAAGGTTACCGGAAGATGAAAGAGGCAAGTTGGGGGGGGGAATTGACAGTAGAAGAGGCACACAATGTGATAAAGGCAATGAAGGCTAATAAGGTGCCTGGTATAGACGGCCTAACAAAAGAATTTTATGTGGCTTTCTGGGATATGGTGGGGATACACCTTATAGGGGTTTTTAAGGAAATCGTGGAGGGAGAAGAGATGTCAGATAGTATGAAAACGGGAGTGGTGTCCATACTGCTTAAGAAAGGAAATCCAAACCATCTAGACAATTATAGACCATTAACTATGTTGTGCGTGGACTATAAAATCTTGAGTAAGATTTTGGCAAACAGGCTAGCAGGAGTCACGTCGCACATAGTAGAGATGGATCAAACTTGCGGGGTACAGGGGAGGCAGATCACATGGAACTTACATCTACATAGGGATGTACTCACATATGTAAAGGAGAGAAACATAGCGGCAATATGCGTTTGATAGAGTAGACCACGCTTTTTTGTGGAAGGTAATGGACGGATTGGGCCTAGGAGGGGTTTTTACAAAATGGGTAAAAGTCCTATATAAGGGCATAAATTCAAAAATAAAAATTAATGGTTACCTTACGGACAAAGTACAACAAACAAGAGGATTGAGGCAAGGGTGTCCACTATCGGTGGTGCTCTTCGTGCTTTACGCTGAACCCCTGGCTTGTGCAATAAGGGAGAGTCTAGTCGTAAAGGGGATAACGCTGCCACGGGGCGAGAGCTTAAAAATATCTCAATACGCGGACGATACGATATTATACCTGGCAGACGACGAAAGTTTAAGGGGAGTGATAGAAATCTTAAATGATTACGAAAAAGCAACAGGATCGAAAATAAACAAAGAGAAGACGATGTATAAATATCTTGGGAAGTGGGAAGGGAGAAAGGATAACATTTGTGATTTTATGTTGTGTGAAGGTGCTATGGACATATTAGGAATTTCTTTTGGGAACAAGGAGGGGGACGCCTTATGCAACTGGAAAAAGAAGATGACTGCAGTAGATAGAAATTTGGGATTATGGAAAACAAGAAAACTCTCAATCTCAGGGAAAGCGTTGGTCATAAAGGCTGAGGTGTTGCCAAAGTTGCTACACTTGGCCTATGTTTTTCCGATGCCGCAAAAGTATAGAGCTCAATTAATGAGGGGGATATTTAAATTCATATGGGGGGGTTATGAATACGTAAAAAGGGTGCAAATGTACCAAGAAATAGCAGATGGTGGGAAGGGGGTGACAAACGTCCCATTGAAGTTGGATGCAATATTCTATGCAAGTGTTTGTACACTATTGAAAAAGACATATATGCACAAATGTCAAATCCTGTTATGGTTCTGGTTGTTGATACCACATCGGTTCTTAATAGGGTGGGACAACAAAGGCCCTAAAGCGGAGACTAGGCCGGAGTATTTCCAGCGAATGGTAAAGTGGGGGAGGAGACATACGGAATGTAATGAGGTGGATACAATTGTAAATCACAAGCTACTATACAAAAAATTGGTACAGAAATCTAATGTCAACTTAGTAATGGTGAGCTCAGAAGTGTGGGAACGGGCTCAGGATAAGAGTTTTAAGAACGGATTAAAGGATTTTAATTGGTTGCACCTGCATAGAAGATTACCAGTAAGAGTCACAATGTATGCCCACGATTTGGGGAAACAAAAAGTTTGTCCAAGGGAAAATTGTAAGGAAGATGAAACGATTGAACATGTATTATGGGGATGTGAATATGCAAAAAAGGTGTGGGACGGGGTAAAAGGGAGTTATAAGTGCTTGGAAAACGTGACATATGATGAAATCACTTCGTTCGGGGTTAAGGGAGTGGGAAAAGAGCAATATAAAGTACTTTGTATGCTGTTATCAATTGTAAAGCTTAAATTATGGAAAGCAAGACAGGGTTTCATAACGGGGGCGTATAAATGGGGAGAAATTGGAACAGTTAAGGCAATAGAGAAAGAATTTGAAGGTATATATTGGCACGAACTAGAAAAGTGGGGAAGTGACACAATTAAGGATAGGTGGAAAGCTTTTTTCTTAAACCCACCCAAAAGAAGGTGGTAAGTGACAGGGAGCGAGATAGTAGGTATGTGTTGGTTGTTATTGTTTATCAAAATGTTCTTTGCTTCGTGTGTTGGAAATCGGATTTAGCTCGGGAGAATGCTCTTTGGGATGGAAAGAAATGAAGAAATGTAAATGTTGTGAAAAAAAAAAATAAATAAAAAATGATAAGATGTTTGAGCTATTTGGAATATGAATGTAAAGCGTGGAGATACTTTGAAAAGAAAAGAAAAAAAGGAAAAAAAAAAAATCTGTTCTTATCAGAGGAGGTGGGAAGCAAAAAAAGATGGCGACGTCGTCGGCCAGTTTTTCTGAGAGGGACGCATGGACTTTTGGAACAAGAAATACGCTGAGATTTGAACTCATGGAGAAAGACACACAACTTCAGTGGACTATAAAATTTTCAGTCGAACTCTAGCAAGACGCCTGGCCCGAGTCTTGCCTGCTATTATTAATGCAGACCAGACATGCGGGGGGTAAAGGGCAGGCAGATTAGTTGGAACTTACAACTACATAGAGATGTGCTTACATACATCGAAGAGAGGAACTTGACAATAATATGCGTAACACTTGATCAGGAAAAAGCTTTTGATAGGGTTAATCATGATTTCTTGCGGAGGGTGATGAGAAATTTTGATATAGGAGGAAAATTTTTGAATTGGATAAGTATGATGTATACTGACATAATTTGCAAGATAAAGATAAATGGACACTTAACAGAGGAAGTACAACAAACGAGAGGGCTACGGCAGGGTTGCCCCCTGTCCGCCCTACTCTATGTTATATACGTAGAACCCTTAGCATGTGCAATAAGAGGAAACGAGAAAATTAAAGGAGTGCCCTTGCCAGGGGGGGAGGTGTTGAAGATCTCCCAGTACGCTGACGACACAGTCCTTTACTTGGAAGATGATGAAAGTGTGAGGGAGACGATGAGAACAATACAGACCTTTGAGAGTGCGGCAGGGTCAAAGGTCAATAAGGAGAAATCACAATATAAATTTTTGGGACGATGGGCAGGTAGGAGAGAGACGCTTTGTGTGAAGGGCCCATGCGGGTCCTGGGCATTGATTTTGGAAATCCAGGGGGGGATGCAAATTACAACTGGGATTTGAAGATAGCAAAGATCTTAAGGAATTAGGGGATGTGGGCCAAAAGAAAGCTTACTATAACTGGCAAAGTACTGGCCGTAAAAGCTGACATTTTACCTGCCCTATTGCATTTGGCATATGTTTTTCCAATGCCACAGACCTATAGGAAGAAATTAACACGGGGAGTTTTCAAATTAATTTTTTTTGGGGGGGGGGGGTATGAATATGTAAAAAGAACAATTATGTATCAGACAATATCAAAAGGTGGGAGGGATGTTCCACACATCCCTTTGAAGTTGGATGTGATATATTACAGCAACATATGCAACTTATTGAATGGGTCCAATGTACATAAATGCCAAGTCTTGATCCGCTTTTGGTTATCCGGTCCCATGAGACAACTGATCGAGTGGGATAATAGGGTGCCAAGGGCGGAGAGCAGACCAGATTATTTTTCAAGGATTATTAAATGGCGGGAGAAGCATGAGGAATTTAAGGATAAAGACCTCTGCTTGAATCATAAACATAGATTATGTGATAATAAGAACTGTCCAAGAAGCACATGTCAAAGAGAAGAAACAATAGAACATGTAATGTGGGGATGCCCCTTTGCGAGGGAAGTGTGGGGTGAAATGCAGAAGCAGTATGTTTGTTTAAAAGGGATTTTGTACGATGAAGTAATGTTCCTTACGGGATGGGAGAAGGGAAGTAACCGTAAAGGAAAGTCTTTGTTATTAGTGTCCTTGGTAAAACTATATTTGTGGAAGGCCCGGCAAGGGTATATTTTGGGGTCATACAAATGGACAGCCAAGAGCATATGTAGATTGGTAGAGAAGGAAATAGAAAAAGTGCGGCTGCTGGAGAAATTGAAATGGGGGTGGGATACAATTAAGGATAGATGGAAAGACATTCCTTAGAAGTCACTTAATATAGAGGCCTAAGAAGAAAAGTTTTTTGGTTGTTCTGTTCGTTTCTTTAAGAGCAACACATGGTAAGATCAGTATTGAGTTGATAAAAGGATTGGAAAATAACGTAACGGGGATTTTTATGCCAATTTAGAAGATGTGATGTAACTTTGGTATGACTGTACAATTGAACGTGTGTTTCTCCTCTTTACGACTTATTATTTTGCTATTTAGATGCCACAGTACTTGTAGAAAGGACTTTTGAACCTTTCGATCAATGGAGAGAGAAAATGTCTCGCTTTGTATAGAATAGGCTTACCCTTTGTGATGTTTAATAATGTACACGTATGCGATGTTTTGTTTTTTGAAAATAAAAAAAAGGAAAAAAAAATCTGTTCTTATCAGAGGAGGTGGGAAGCAAAAAAAGATGGCGACGTCGTCGGCCAGTTTTTCTGAGAGGGACGCATGGACTTTTGGAACAAGAAATACGCTGAGATTTGAACTCATGGAGAAAGACACACAACTTCACGACAGAATAACTTTTGGAAGGAGAATCCTCTTTGAAGCCTTGAAGATACAGCCGGAGAAGATATTCTGCCTACAACAGAGCACTGCAAGTAAGCACTATGATGTGACATTCTGTACAGGAGAATACGCGGAAGAAGTGAGAAGGAAGAGCATTGTGGAAGAAGATAAAGAACTGCGGAGATATATGGTGACCCCTTTGTATCGCAATGATTACAGAATTTTAACGATACATATGTATAACCCATGGGTCACGGAGGAGACTATCAGGTACTTTTTAGGGAGATACGTTACTGTTCTCCCAGGAGTACGAAAGATAAAGGACGGTCTGGGCATATGGACCGGAAAGAGACAATTTCGCATCAAATTGAGTGCGGATATGAACAGTGAAGATGGATATTGCCACCCACCTGCAGTCTTTTCTATTGGAGCGGACAGAGGCTTCCTAGTTTACGCAGGGCAGCCTCAAGCATGTAGGAAATGCGGGAGTGTTGGACATAATGCGGAACAATGCGACCAGGTGAGGTGTAGGAGTTGCGGCAAACTTGGACATTTTTACGAGGGACTGCAAGGAGCCCAGAAGATGTCACTTATGTGACTCGGATGCACACATGGCGAGAGATTGTACTAAGCCACGGCCTTATTCAGCCGTGGTAAAGACTGGACTTATTGGGGAAGAACGTAGCGAAGAGGAAATAGACTCTGGTGTAGGAGCAAGGCCACAGGAGCCGCTACCAGCTGCTGAAAATCAGGCTAACGAGGACAAAGTGGAAAGTGTGGAGGAGGGGATGGTGCGACGTGAGGAGAAGGGAGAGAGGAGTCTTGAGCAAGATGGCGAGAAAGTACAGCAGGGGGAGGATCCCCAAAAATGTTGGGAAGTGGTCGGAAAACCACGGAGAAAGTCTGCTAAAAGGAGGAGAAAGGTGAGTCCAGCCGCTTCCTCTGAAGATGGTAAGCTAAGAGATCAGGATGTTGGGGAGGAGGTTTTGGAGGAAGGTGGGAATGTGGAGGGGTATGTGTTGAGGGGAACACAGACTGAGTGCATGCATACCCCTCTAAGTGATGTGACAAGCGATGGAGATATGGAAGAGGAAGGCGAGAGCGAAGAAAAGTCAGAGGACTCTTTCATAAAAGACCTTTTGTTACACGTCAATATGGATAGTTAGAGAATCCAAGAGAGGAGGTAAAATATACCAAGAGACTCATTGTAATTTTTTTTCTCTTTATTTATTTATTTATTTATTTATTTGCCCTTAGTGCTCCACTTGCCTTTTGTTTATGGTATGGGGGAAATACGGATAATTACCCTGAATGTTAGGGGGCTAAAAAGTGCCCAAAAGAGAAAAATTGTTTATGAATTTTTATTGAGCTACAATTTCGATGTTTGTTTGGTCCAGGAAGCTCATCTGAGAGATGAGAGGGATGTTGCTTTGTTTACTGAGGAATGGAGGGGAGGGGAAGCTTCTTGGAGCATTGGGGGGGTACATGGGACTGGAGTTGGGGTGTTATGTGGGGATAAGGATATTCGGATAATTGAGAGCTTTACTGTAATACAAGGAAGGGTAATGGTGGTGGATATCGATAAAAATGGGACTCAATGCCGGATAATAAATGTATATGCACAGGTGGAGCATGGGCTACGTAAGGACCTTTTCCAAAAAATGGATACTTGTTTTTTGACTAGGAAAGATATTATTGTGGGAGGGGATTTTAATTGCTCTTTGGAAAGGGAAAAGTTTTCCCTCCCCTTTAGGACCTTCATTAAGAAATATGGATTAATTGACGTAATGGGGAAGTTACTGGGAAAGCAAGTGGGGTATACTTGGAAGAACACAAGGGGGGTGAAGAGTAGGTTAGATTACATTTTAGTAGGAAAAAAGTGCAAAATAATAGAGGGAAAAACAATGCCGGCCCTCTTCACAGATCATCAAGCAGTTGATGTGGAGCTAGAGATAGTAGGGCCAGACTTTGGAAAAGGGTATTGGAAGTTTAACAACGACGTCCTCGCAGAGAAAGCCTATAGGGAAGGCTTCATGAAAATCTTCCCGATATGGGCCGAGATGAAAAGCTTATACAGTAACAACGTGGTTTGGTGGGAGGACATGAAGAAAAAAATCAAAAAGTTTACGGTCGAATATTGTACAGAGAGGGCAAAAGTCCGAAAGAAAGAGTTCGACACAATACAAAAAGAAATAGAAATAATCTATGTTATGGAAAATAGGGGAAGGGAAATTAAAAAGGAAGGGTACTTGGAAAATTTAAAAATGAGACAGGAGGAATTACTTGAGAGGAAAGCGAGGGCCGTAATATATAAATTAAAACAGGAAGAGTATGAGGAGAATGAGAAATGCTCCTCATACTTTTTTTAGCAAAATGAAGACTAGGGATAAGAGGGGGGTTATAACGGAACTGGAGAGGGATGGAAAGGTGATAAGGGGGAAAGATGATTTGTTAAAAACGGTGGAAGAATATTATGGAAAATTGTTTACAAAGGAGAGCTTGGATGAGGGGAAGGGGGAGGTTTTTATAAGATCGCTAAGGAGAAGGCTACCTGAAGAAGAAAATGGCAAGCTGGGGGGGGAATTGACAGTAGGGGAGGTGTATAATGTGGTAAATGGTAAATGGCCTGCATTTGTATAGCGCTTTTCTAGTCCATAGGACCCCAAAGCGCTTTACACTACATTCAGTCATTCACCCATTCACACACACATTCACACACTGGCGATAGCAAGCTACATTGTAGCCACAGCTGCCCTGGGGCGCGCTGACAGAGGCGAGGCTGCCGGACACAGGCGCCACCGGGCCCTCTGACCACCACCAGTAGGCAAACATGGGGTTAGTATCTTGCCCAAGGATATTTGGCATGCAGCCAGGATGCAGCCTGGGATCGAACCACCAACCTTCTGATTAGTGGCTGACCTGCTCTGCCACCTGAGCTACAGCCAACGGCAATGAAGGCCAATAAGGTGCCCGGTATAGACGGTGTTACACCCCGGCCTAGGCAACCAGAGTGCAACACGAAAAAAGTAAAAATAAAGAAAGAAAAACACACAAAAACCCCCCCACTAAAGCTCACCACCAAAATCCCAAAACGAAAGTATCGACAAATCTATTTACAGCTATTTACAACAAACTATTTATTTACAACAAAACACCAAACTATTTACAACACGGGGGAGATCGCGACCATGACACACTGAAACACAGGGTTAAAATACCTAGAGGGAGCAATCAGGAAAATGGACAACAAGAGGGAAACACAGCTGGGGCAACTCAGAACTGACGAGACAGGGAAACGTAAACTGAAAACACTAAGATAACACAGACTTTCAAAGTAAAACAGGAAACACATAACAGTCACGCCAAAAACAACACACTGACAACACCGAAACGTAACAGACGGCCTAACAAAAGAATTTTACGTGGCGTTCTGGGATATGGTGGCGATCCAACTTTTGGAGGTTTTTAAGGAAATCATGGAGGGAGGAGAGATGCCGGAAAGCATGAAAACGGGAGTGGTGACTATTCTGTTTAAGAAAGGAAACCCGAACCAACTAGATAATTACAGGCCACTAACTATGCTGTGCGTGGACTTTAAAGTACTGAGTAAGGTTCTGGCGAATAGGCTAGCAGGAGTCATGTCACACATAGTGGAAATGGACCAAACTTGTGGGGTACAGGGGAGGCAAATCACATGGAACTTACATCTACACAGGGATGTACTCACATATGGTAAATGGTAAATGGCCTGTATTTGTATAGCGCTTTTCTAGTCCCTAAGGACCCCAAAGCGCTTTACACAACCTGTCATCCACCCATTCACACACACACATTCACACACTTTACATATGTAAAGGAGAGAAACATTCCTGCAATATGTGTTAGCCTGGATCAGCAGAAAGCTTTCGATAGAGTAGACCACGCTTTTTTGTGGAAGGTTATGGAGGGGCTGGGTCTAGGAGGAGGAGGGGAGCCACGTTGTTAAAGGGATAACGCTGCCCCGGGGCGAGAGCTTAAAAATATCACAATACGCGGATGATACAATATTATACTTGGCAAATGATGAAAGCTTAAGGGGAGTGATAGACATCCTATATGATTATGAAAAAGCAACTGGATCGAGAATAAACAAGGAGAAGACTAGGTACAAATACCTTGGGAAGTGGGAGGGGAGGAAGGACAAGATCTGTGATTTTATGTTGTGTGAAGGCCCTATGGATGTATTAGGGATTTCTTTTGGGAACGGGGAGGGGGATGCATTGTGTAATTGGAAAAAGAAGATGACTGCAGTCGAAAAAAAATCTGGGATTATGGAAGACAAGAAAACTCTCCGTTTCAGGGAAAGTGTTGGTTGTAAAGGCCGATGTATTGCCAAAGCTGCTACATTTGGCCTACGTCTTTCCGATGCCACAGAAGTATAGAGCTCAACTAATGGGGGGAATATTTAATTTCATATGGGGGGGCTATGAATATGTGAAAAGGGCGCTAATGCATCAGGAAATAGCAGATGGAGGGAGGGATGTGCCAAACGTTCCTCTGAAGCTGGATGCAATATTCTATAGCAATGTATGTATACTCCTGAAAAAGACATATATACACAAATGCCAAATCCTGATATGGTTTTGGCTGTCCATACCATACCGGTTTCTAATAGGGTGGGATAATAAAGGCCCTAAAGCGGAGACTAGGCCGGAGTACTTCCAGCGAATGGTAAAGTGGGGGAGGAGATATACGGAATGTAAAGATGAGGATACAGTGATAAATCACAAGTTACTATATAGGAAACTGGTACAGAAACTCAATGTCAATCCAGTAATGGTGAGCTCTGAAGTGTGGGTACGGGCCCAGGACAAGAGTTTTAAGAACGGGCTTAAAGATTTTAATTGGTTGCACTTGCATAGAAGGCTACCAGTCAGGGTCACGATGTATGCCCATAATTTGGGGAAGCAAAAAGTTTGTCCAAGGAAAAACTGTACGGAAGATGAAACAATTGAACATGTATTATGGGGATGTGAATATGCAAAAAAGGTGTGGGATGGGGTGAAAAAGAGTTATAAGTGCTTGGAGAATGTGACATATGATGAAATCACTTCGTTTGGGGTTAAAGGAGTGGGGAAAGAACAAAACAAAATAATTTGTATGCTGATATCAATTGTAAAACTTAAATTATGGAAAGCAAGGCAGGGACATATAACTGGAGTGTATAAATGGGGAGAGATAGGAACAGTTAAGGCAATAGAGAAAGAATTTGAAAGTGTATACTGGCACGAATTAGAAAAGTGGGGAAGTGATACAATTAAGGATAGGTGGAAAATCACCTTTTTAAAACCACCAAGAAAAAGGTGGTAAGTGATAAGGAGCGAGATAATAGAAACGCGATTGTTTCTTCGGTTTCTGGTCTTTCATTTTGTGGGATTTTCTTGTTGATCAACTTCTCTTTTCTTTCTGTAGAATGTTTATTTAGGTGTAAAGAAATGAAGGTATGACAAGGATTTGGAAAGTAGTATGTTAAGATGTATGAGAAATGTGAAATGTGAATGTAAAGTATGGAAATGTTTTGGAAAGCAAATAAAAAAAGGAAAAAAACCGTTCTTATCAGTTTAATTGAATTAAATCAATTAATTAAATTAATTGATGGTATGACCCCTCGACTTCTTGGGTTGAGCCGTGGAGAGAATAAACTTCTTTTAGCTTTAAAATGACTGGTTCGCTACTGTTTTTACTTCTCATCTATAAATGTTAGGAGTGTTAGGTCCAAAGTAAGAGCCCAAAGTATCTTGTCCTTTCTGAATAGTGTAACGACAGACGTTATCTTACTTCAGGAATGTGCCATACCCTTCTTAAACGTATACAATCAGTGGCAGGACATGTGGCCGCAAATGTCAATATGGAGTGGATCAAACGGGAATAAAAACGATGGTGTAGCCATACTGATAAAAAACCCACTTGTCTTGGTGAAAGGAAGTACCGTAGTGAGTGAAGGAAGAGCACTCCTAGTCAATCTTACTTATATGGAAAAGGAATTAAATCTCTTGAATATTTATGGCCCAAATGATAAACATGAGAGATATGATTTATTAGAGGCATTGCAGCCCCACTTGCTGGGGAGTGTGGGGGGATTTTAATTGTGTTTTAAACAGGAAAGATAGGAGAAAAGCTAGACGAGATTTTAAGATTGACAAGACGTCACTCCTACTACAGGGTTTGGTTAGAGATTTTAAATTAACAGATTGTTTTTCAGCGGTTCATCCCAAGGAAGAGAGTTTTACCTGGTTTAGTGGAGCTGGCGATAGGGCCTCCAGGATCGATTATTTTTTTGTTAGAGACGCTTCACCAACTGAGGCCACTTTGATGCCCGTCTTTTTCTCTGACCACCTGATGCTAACCGTTAAAATTTCCCTTGGACTAGGTATAACAATGGGGAGAGGAGTGTGGAGACTTAACTGCTCCCTGCTGGAGGACCAGGACCTGGTTAGACAGTATAAGGAGAGGTATACTGAATGGCAGACTCTCCAGGACTTGTATGTAACACGTGCCTCGTGGTGGGAAATGGTGAAGGACAGGACTCAGTCCTTTTTCAAACAAGCAGGGAAAAAGAAGAAGGCTGCGAAAGACAGGTGTATGAGAGGATTACAGAAACGACTACAGAGGTATCATCTCTTAAATCGGTGGGGGTTGGACTTTTATGAAGAAATCAGAGAGGTAAAAAAAGAAATGCAGGGAATAGCAAACGACAAAAGTAAGGGAGTTATATTAAGAAGTAGAGAGAAAGTGAGAGAGGATGGAGAAAAATGTACGAGATACTTTTTAAAAAAAATTATGAGCAAACCTGGCTCTGTCTCTCAGTTAAGAAACAGAGCTGGAGGAAAAGTGGGGAATACCGAAGGAATAATTAAAGTGATTGAAGAATACTACGAAGACCTGTATGGGGAGAAAAGTGTGGATGAACGAGTCATTGCACAAATCTTGGAGTATATTGATAAGACTGTCGAGTCCAGTGATACGCTAGGACAAGCTTTTACTGCAGCTGATTTAAGGCAGTGTCTTAAGAGTTTTAAGACTGGAAAGTCCCCCGGGTTGGATGGACTGCCGATTGAGTTCTATTTGACATTTTGGGACATTTTAGCCGCGGATCTACTCTCAGTTTTTACAGAATTTAGTGAATTAGATAAGATGCCTGAGAGTTTTAGAATGGGTCTAGTCACACTCATTCATAAAGGAAAAGATGAGACTGTTTTGGAAAACTGGAGACCGATCACGCTTTTAAATTGTGATTGTAAGTTATTTAGTAAGCTTTTAGCAGTAAGGATAAGACCGGTTCTTAGTCAGATAATCCACCAGGACCAAGCATGTGCTGTAAAGGGCAGGAAGATCGCGGATAGCCTTTTGTTGATTAGAGATAAGATTTGCTTTGAGAGAGACAGAAACAAGCGATTGATTGTTTTGAATCTGGACTTCGAAAAAGCATTTGATAGAATATCACATCGGTACCTTTTTAAGGTGTTACAGAAGATGGGCTTTCCAGAACGCCTTATCTCCTGGGTTAAGCTATTATACAAAGAAATAGAGAGTAGATTTGTTATGAATGGGTCCCTGACGAGTGCAGTTAAGGTAAACTGTGGTGTATGGCAGGGATGCCCTTTGTCTGCTCTCTTATATGTTATTTGTATAGAACCCTTGGCACAGATTTTGAGGAAGGATAAGAATATAAAAGGGATGGAAATACCTGGGAGTGGGGGGCAGGCGGCAAAATGCGTCCTGTACATGGACGATATTAACATCCTATGTACAGACCTACCTTCGGTGAGGAGGATCTTTGAAGTCTCGGACTGGTTTGGAAGGGCTTCTGCCTCCCAACTTAATAGGGGCAAGACTCAGGCACAATTTTACGGGCCACAGAACTGACTGGACTTGAGATAGACGTGATACAGACTGACCAAAAAATTTTAGGGGTTAGATTTGATAAGAATGGTGGAGGAGAGGCTAATTGGCCGGGAATTACAGGAAAAGTGAAGCAACGACTGGTTTTTTGGGGACTGAGAACGCTGACTCTTGGGGGGAAGGTTTTGGTCATTAAGGCAGTGATTTTACCCTTGCTTCTTTTAGTTAGCGCAGTCTTTTTACCACCTAAAAATGTATTGCTAGAACTAGAACGAGCCATCTTTTATTTTTTATGGGGCTCCAAATGGGAGAGGCTTAAAAGAAAGGTAATGAAGAAGTTAAAGGAGGATGGAGGCAAGGGAGTCCCAGATCTGTATTTATTCATGGGTAGCCTCTATACAAGTAGCCACATGAGACAGGCTACCGGGTCTAATAGTAATCCCCCAAACACAGGGGGATGGGTCAGATTTTGGTTAGGTAGCTACCTAAGACAAAAGAAACTCATACCAGTAGATCTTAGAGTCCCCGTCTCCTTTTATACCCCTGTGGCCTATGGGGAGCTGAAATCCTTTTTAACCTCTTTTAAATTGGAAAACCAGGGCCTGGACATTTTAACGAAACATCGCTCTCTCATTTCTGTTGTGCAGGAGCGGGGAGATGTGACTCCAGTCAGAGGCCTCTCTATCGGAGAGGCCACAGAAATGTGGCGTCTGGTGAATCATCCCATCCTTTCAAACAGGCTCCAGGATATATCCTGGATGGTGGCTCATGAGATTCTCCCAGTCAGGGCCGTCATGCACTCCAGAGGAATGTCTGCAACGGAAATGTGTCCCCGACCGGGTTGTGGCGCACCTGAGACGGTGAGGCACTTACTCTGGGAGTGCAGTGCTGCTGTAGACCTGTGGGACTTGGCCGGCTCCTCACAATTCCCGTACTTACCAGCAAGGGAGGTCCTGTCAGCCAATCTAGTTCTCTATGGGGTGAGCCAAGAAGGGAAGGCACAAAGAAAAGGCCTTGAAAAGCAGTGGCTTGCCCTCGCTGCTATAAAGGACGCCATCTGGACCTCCAGAAACTTGCTGGTAAGCAAGCACATGCAGATCCCCCCCGTGGCTGCTCTCCGAATGGCAACAGCAACAATAAAAGAGATATGTGCTACAAACATCAAGCTGAGAGAGCAGCCACAAAGAAGAATCGCCTCTGTGCCCATTCGGATGGAGGAGTCGGTACCGCACATAGAAAGGTCAAAGCAGCAGCGGCCTGACTCTCCGGGAGAGGTTGGTGGGAAGGAGCAAGGTGGGGAGGATCCCCTCTGAGCACCAGGAGTTTGTAAAAGGATGGGATGGTTTATTTTAACCTTTTGAATTTTATTAGTCTGTATTTTAAGGGGGTGAAGGGAGGCAATAAAAAGAAGTAATCCTTTTAAATGGGGTGGGATTGTGAACCAAATGAGATGACGATGTTTTGATTTATGTCTGAGTGCCAATAAAATTTTTCGAAAGAAAAAAAATCTGTTCTTATCAGTTCGCACTTGATTCTCGGTCTTAGGCTAGGACTGCGATCCTCTCCATTGGGTGTCTGGTCAGCGAAAACCTGGGTATTCCCTCCATTTTGAAGGTAGGTGCTAATATTAATTGCTTTGTTCGGAAGCATTCCATTGTTGGCTTTTTGTGCTTGATTGTACCAGGGGCATTGGTTGGTTTTGTGGTGCCTCCGTCATGGCGGCTTATGCCAGCTTGCGGAGGCACCACAGTGTGCGTTTTAGCTTAACTGAAAATGTTGGAGAATTGCCAAAGATGTCCAGATTGGATTTTTCCAGGAAGATGATTCAACAGGTGTTGGGGTTTTCACCAAATGACCTGAACTGTATCCTGACTCTCCCTTTCAACAGGGGTTTTGACGTAAGTTTTTGCTCAAGTGCATTGTTGGAGGAGTTTTGGATGAGGTACGAGAATGTGAGACCACAATTTGAAATTTTCAATGTTGAGAAACTGACGGACAATACCTTGAAAACGGTGATTGTCAGAATGTTTAATGAAACGGTTAATGCTCAAGATATTTGTGTGTGGCTGGGGAGATACTGCACGGTGAAGGGCCAGGCGAGGAAGGTGAGGGATGTGGATGGAATATGGAACTGTGCATGGAAGGTCCCCATACAGCAATGGGAAGACTCCCATGGGTTCCGGGGCCTGAAACACCTCCCATCCATGATAGTCTTGGGGGACAATAGAGGCTACATTCATTACCAGGGGCAACCAAAGCTCTGCCGGAGGTGTGGGGAGCATGGGCATCTGGTAGAGGCGTGCGAGGAAATCATTTGTGGGAAATGTAAGGAAAGAGGGCATACGTATGCTGAATGCAAAAATGACCATAAGTGCAATCTGTGTGGAGGAGAAGGTCATCTCTTCAGGGACTGCCCGAGGTCATTTGCAAATAAACTTAAGGGGAAAAACCTGATTAACGAGCAAAACCTGAGTGCAATAGGCAATGAGGTTGTCTTGATTGATGCAGCTGGGCCCGATAATTTGAACTTGCCGCCAGAACCCGTGAATGGAGGTGAGGAACAGGGAGAGGCGGGAAATGGGGAGGAGTATGGAAGGCCGGCCCAACCAGAAACCTCAGAGGAGGGGATGGGCGGGCAGGTGGAGAATGGAGCTCAAGAAGAGGAAAGCGGTGCAAGTGACAATGCCCAAGATCACCCCTCCCCCGACACCCAGTTGGCAAAGAGGACTGCAGCAGAATTGTCTTCCGGGACAATTGTTTCAGGGAAGAGGGGTAGGCTTGAAACACCGTCAGAGAGTTCCTCTGGCGAGGACTCCAGGGTCTTCCCCTCTGACTCGCCAAACGAGGTTTCCTTCCTTAATATAGTTTTACAGTCAACTCCCAAGGATCGTATGGCGAATGCAGCTTTGCGACAAAGGCCGTCACCTAGAGTCTGTAAAGGGAATAGAGCGACAGTCCTCCCTCGTGAACCATGTGAGGTGAAGGAAGAGCTCTGCTCACGGGAAATAAATTGATGTTACGACTCCCGAAGCTTGGGTTGAGCCTTTTGAGGAGAACAAACTCCCTTTAGTTTTATAATGACTAGCTTGCCTCTTGTTTTACTCCTTATGGCTCTGACCTTCTCATCTATAAATGTTAGAAGTGTTAGGACCAAAGTGAGAGCCCAAAGTGTGTTATCCTTTCTGAATAGTGTAACGTCAGATGTGATTTTAATTCAGGAATGTGCAATACCTTTCTTAAAAGCATACAATCAGTGGCAGGATATGTGGCCGCAATCGTCAATATGGAGTGGATCAAACGGGAATAAAAATGATGGAGTGGCCGTCTTGGTTAAAAAAACCCTCGTGCTGGTAAAGGGGAGCACTGTGGTGAGAGAAGGAAGAGCGCTTTTAGTCAATTTGAAATATATGGAAAAGGATTTTAACCTCTTGAACGTTTATGGGTCTAATGATAAACACGAGAGATATGATCTCCTAGAGCAGGGGTGCTCACACTTTTTCCGCATGTGAGCTACTTATAAAATGACCAAGTCAAAATGATCTACCCACTACAAAAATCCAAAACATATACTTATTTATAAATATATTGAGGATTCTTTATATCTACAATGTATATACATGCATAACCGCAATATCCAATATTTCACAACACAATTAACTATGTAAATTTTTTGTCATTACCTGAGTTTACTCTGATGACTTGCACTGAATTGAATCAGCCAGGGATGCATAGTCCGGACAGTAGCTGCTGACGGCCAGGTTTAAGAGAAAAAACCGAGAGCTAAAAATTGGAGTTAACTCGCTGACTAGCTTGTCAGTTTTACTACACTTCGCGCCGCTGTTTGCGCATGCGCAGCGACCTAAGCGTCAGAAAAAATCTGCTGTCATCTGACTGGCTTCCCTGTATCAATCAAGTGACGGGATGGATGATAGGCTGGCATCTATTTTTTTAATGCCATGCGATCTACCAATACTACCTTTGCGATCGACTGGTCGATCGCGATCGACGTATTGAGCACCCCTGTCCTAGAGGCACTGCAGCCCCACTTGTTGGGGAGGGTGCCTTTAGTGTTTGGGGGGGATTTTAACTGTGTTTTAAGCAGGAAAGACAGGAAACGAGCCAGACAAGATTTTAAGGTCGATAAGACGTCACTCTTATTGCAGGGGATGGTTAGAGATTTTAAACTAACAGACTGTTTTGCAGCAGTGCACCCCAGGGAGGAGGGCTATACCTGGTTTAGTGGGGATGGCGCTAGGGCCTCTCGAATTGACTACTTGTTTGTGAGAGACGTTTCACCAACTGAGGCTAGATTGATGCCTGTCTTCTTTTCTGATCACATGATGCTGTCCACTACTATCTCATTTGTTTCGGGTGTGACGATGGGGAGAGGAGTGTGGAGACTTAACTGCTCCTTGCTGGAGGACCAGAATCTGGTCAGCCAGTACAGGGAGCGGTATAGTGAATGGCAGACCCTCCAGGACCTTTATGAAACACGGGCTTTGTGGTGGGAAATGGTGAAGGGAAGGACACAGTTATTTTTTAAACAGGCCGGAAAAAAGAAGAAGGCCGCGGAGGACAGACGCATGAGGGGGTTGCAGAAACGACTACAGAGGTACTATCTCTTAAATCAATGGGGGATTGAATTTAATGAAGAAATTAAAGAGGTCAAAAGGGAAATGCAGGTGATTGCGGACACAAAAAGTAAGGGAGTCATTTTAAGAAGTAGAGAGAAAGAGAGAGAAGAAGGTGAAAAATGTAGAAGATTTTTTTTAAAAAAAATTATGAGTAAACCTGGTGTTGTTTCTCAATTAAGGAACAAAGCTGGACAAAAAGTTGAGAATACCGGGGATATCATGCAGGTGATTGAAGATTATTACAAAGAGTTGTATGGGGAGAAAAATGTGGACGGAGAAGTCATTACACAAACCTTGGAGTTTATTGATAAGACTGTTGAGGCTAGTGGTATTCTAGGGCAAGCTTTTACATTGTCCGAGCTCAACCAGTGTCTTAAGAGTTTTAAAGGTGGGAAGTCCCCTGGGATAGATGGACTGTCGATTGAATTTTATCTGACCTTTTGGGACATTTTGGCTGCGGACCTACTTTCAGTGTTTACAGATTTTAGCAAATTGGACAGATTGCCTGACAGTTTTAGAATAGGTTTAGTCACGCTTATTCACAAAGGCAAAGATAAGACTGATTTGAGAAATTGGAGACCAATTACGCTCCTAAATTGCGATTGCAAGCTATTTAGTAAGCTCTTAGCAGCACGGATACGACCGGTTTTAAGTCAGATAATTCACCCGGACCAAGCCTGCGCTGTAAAGGGCAGGAAGATCGCAGACAGCCTCGTATTGATCAGGGATACCATTTGTTTTGCAAGGGATAGAAACAAGCGATTAATCGTCTTGAATTTGGATTTTGAGAAAGCTTTTGACCGAATATCACATCAGTATCTCTTTAGAGTGCTGCAGAAAATGGGCTTTCCAGAACGACTTATTTCTTGGGTGAAGCTGCTATATAATGGGATCGGGAGTAGAATTGTTGTCAATGGGACCCTGACCAGTGAGGTGGGGGTACACTGTGGTGTCCGTCAGGGATGCCCTTTGTCTGCACTACTATATGTCATTTGTATAGAACCACTGGCACAGATCTTGAGGAAAGATAAAGGAATAAAGGGGATGGAAATACCTGGGAGTGGTGGACAAACAGCAAAGTGCGTTCTGTACATGGATGATATTAACATTTTATGTACAGACCTTCCATCGGTGAAGAGGACCTTTGAGGCTACTGACTGGTTTGGGAAGGCCTCAGCTTCCAAGCTCAACAAGAGTAAGACTCAGGCACGATTTTATGGACCATGGGGGACTACTGAGCTGACTGGACTTGAGATGAACGTGGCACAAAATGACCAGAGGATTTTAGGGATTAGATTTGACAAGGAAGGAGGAGGTAAGACAAATTGGCCTGAAATTATAGGGAAAGTAAAGCAACGACTGGGGTTCTGGGGACTGAGAACGCTGACTTTTGAGGGGAAGGTGTTAGTCATTAAGGCAGTGATTTTACCCTTGCTTCTACTAGTTAGCGCAGTTTTTCTGCTACCCAGAAATGTGCTGCTAGAACTGGAACGGGCCATATTCTACTTCCTATGGAGTTCTAAATGGGAAAGACTCAGAAGGGAGATAATGAAGAAGATGAAGGAGGATGGAGGAAAGGGAGTCCCAGACTTGTATTTGTTTGTGGGAAGCCTCTATACGAGCAGCCACATGAGACAGGCTACGGGCCGTAGTAGCAACCCCCAAACACAGGCGTGGGTTAGATTTTGGTTGGGTAGCTATTTAAGACAGAGAAAACTTATACCAGTAGATCTTAGAGTACCCGTCTCTTTTACTCTTCCTTCAGCCTATGCTGAGTTAAAATCCTTTTTAGTCTCTTTTAATTTGGAGAATCAAGGCTTGGACATTTTAACTAAACACCGGTCTCTCATTTCTGTTGTGCAGGAGCGGGCAGTTGTGACTCCAGTCAGAGGCCTCTCTATTGGAGAAGCCACAGATGTGTGGCGTATGGTGAACCATCCCATTCTTTCAAACAAGCTCCGGGATTTGTCCTGGATGGTGGCCCATGGGATCCTCCCAGTCAGGGCCGTCATGCACTCCCGGGGCATGTCTGCAACAGCTATGTGTCCCCGACCTGGTTGTGGCGCGCCAGAGACGGTGAGGCACCTACTCTGGGAGTGCAGCGCTGCCGTAGACCTGTGGGAAATGGCCGGCTCCTCGCAATTCCCGTACTTACCTGCAAGGGAGGTCCTAACAGCACAGCTAGTACTCTATGGGCAGTGTTGGGGAGTAACGGAATACATGTACCGCCGTTACGTATTTAGAATACAAAATATGAGTAACTGTATTCCGTTACAGTTACCGTTTAAAAAGGTGGTATTCAGAATACAGTTACTTTGTTGAAATAAATGGAATACACTGGGGTACTTTCCTGTTTCATGTTGTCGCGGGTCAGGACTGTTTGGGTTTTGTTTGACAGCTACGTTCTGTTGTTCCAGGCGGCAGCGTTACGGTTGCCATGGTTACAGGGTGACGCTCTCTCTCTCTCTCTGCGACTGCGTGTTTCCTGGGTGAGAGAGCGCCTTTTCGTTGTTGTTGTTGTTGTGCTAAGCTAACAGGCAGAATGCTACAAGCATAGCTCTAAAGAATGTAGCATCATGGGCAGTGTAGTCCGTGCTGCAGGGAGAATGGACTGCCATACACGTTATGTGTCTGTGAGCGCGAGGAGGGAGAAAAAGGCGAGTGGAAAGGTACGAGTTGTCGTCGAGGAAAAACGGGAGCTGGAAGCATGTAAATATAATAATAACCACTGCAGCCAAGAAGAGTGCCTGACGAGCCCAGTTGTAAGTAAGCTATTAAGACTCGACTGTACACCGTGTTCGTGTTTTCCTCCGAAAACAATAAGTTCTGTTGGAGCAGTCTTTCAACGCCTCTCTCTGTCTCTCGCAAGAAAAATTGACCCACACAACAAAGTAAAGCTATTTTTCGGCTATGAGCCGACAGGGACCCCGCCCTATTAGTCAGAGGTCCCTTTACTACAGTTCGGAGTCGCGGACCTTCAGTAACAGTAATAAATCACACAGCAATAGTACATTCACGTTGTTGTAAAAAGCACGATAATATATTAAGTAATCCAAAGTATTCAGAATACGTTACTGTCATTGAGTAACGTAACGGAATACGTTACAGAATACATTTTGGGGCATGTATTCTGTAACGGAATACATTTTAAAAGTAACCTTCCCAACACTGTCTATGGGGTGAGCCAAGGAGCAAAGGCACAAAGGAAAGACTTTGAAAAGCAGTGGCTCACTCTCGCTGCCATAAAAGACGCCATCTGGACCTCCAGAAACTTGCTGGTAAGCAAGCACATGCAGATCCCCCCCGTGGCTGCTCTCCGAATGGCAGCAGCAATAATAAAAGAGATTTGTGCCGCAAGCAGCAAGCCTTGAGAGCAGCCACAAAGAAGAATCGCCTCTGTGCCATTCGGACGGAGGAGTCGGAGTCTCATACAGGAAGGTCAAAGCAGCAGCGGCCTGGCTCTCCGGGAGAGGCAGGTGGGAAGGAGCAAGGTGGCGAGGATCCCCTCTGAGCACCAGCAGCTTGGGAAGGGACGGGATGGCTCCATTGAACGTTTTAACGAAATGGGAAAAGGGGAAGGGAATTAAAAAGTAACTTTTAAACTGGGTGGGATTGAGAATTGAATGAGATGATTGTGTTTGGTTTTTATATTTGAGTGTCAATAAAAAAAATTTCGAAGGAAAAAAAAAAAGTTCTTATCAGTTTACACTTGTTTTCTCGGCAGGGGCTAAGACTGCGATCGTCTCCTTTGGGTGCTTGGTCTACTAAAAGAATTACGAAAATACTTTGGGATTCCCCTCACTTTGAAGGTAAGTGTTGTTACTATTTGCCCTTTTTGAAAATATTCTCTGTTTGTGCCTTGTCTTGTCTTTTTTAAAGGTTAGTTTTGTGGTGCCTCCACCATGGTGGCCTACCATGCCGGCATGCGGAGGCACCACAGTGTGCGATTTAGCTTAATTAGAAATGAAGGAGAGTTGCCAAAGATGTCCAGATTGGATTTTTCCAGGAAATTGATTCAACAGGTGTTGGGGTTTTCACCAAATGACCTGAATTGTATCCTGACCCTCCCATTCAACAAAGGTTTTGACGTGAGCTTTTGCTCAAGCGTTTATCTGGAGGATTTCTGGATAAGGTATGAGAATGTGAAACCGCAATTTGAAGAATTTATTGTTGAGAAACTGACTGACAACACCTTGAAAACGGTGATTGTTAGAATGTTTAATGAAACTGTTAGTGCTCAAGACATCTGCGTGTGGCTGGGAAGATACTGCACGGTGAAAGGGCAGGCTATGAAGGTGAGGGATGTGGACGGAATCTGGAACTGTGCATGGAAGGTCCCCATGGGTTTCGGGGCCTGAAACATCTCCCATCTATGATAGTCTTGGGGGACAATAGAGGCTACATTCACTACCAGGGGCAGCCAAAGCTCTGTCGGAGGTGTGGGGAGCATGGGCATTTGGTGGAAGCATGTGAGGAAATCATTTGTGGGAAATGTAAGGAAAGAGGACATACGTATTCTGAGTGTAGAAATGACCGTAAGTGTAATTTGTGTGGAGGAGAGGGGCATCTCTTTAGAAATTGCCCTAGGTCATTTGCAAACAAACTTAAGAGGACAAGCTTGATTGGAGAGCAAAACCTGAATGAAATAGGTAATGAGGAAGACTTGATTGACGCAGCTGGGCCTGAAAATTTGATTTTGGCGCCAAAACCTGTGAGTGGAGGAGAGGAACAGGGGGAGGCGGGAAATGGGGAGGAGCATGGAGGGCCTGTCCGACCAGAAACCTCAGAGGAGGAGGAGGGCGGACAGGTCGAAAGTAGAACACAAGGAGGTGGAAATACTTCAAGCGATAGCGCCCAAGATCAGTCCCCCCCTGATACCCAGCTGGCAAAGAGAACTGCGGCAGAACTGTCCTCCGGGACAATTGTTTCAGGAAAGAGGGGAAGACTTGAAGTACCGTCAGAGAGGGTCTTCCCCTCTACCTCGCCAAATGAGGTCTCCTTTCTTAACATAGTTTTGCAGTCAACCCCCAAAGATCGTATGGTTAATGCAGCGCTGCAGCAGAGGCCGTCTCCTAGAGTCCGTAAAGGGAATAGAGCACCAGCCCTCCCTCCAGAACCGTGTGAGGTGAAGGAAGAGCTCTGTTCACGAGAAATAAATTGACGTTAGGATCCTTGAAACCTGGGCTGAGTCTTTTCCCTGAGGAGAATTACCTCCCCTTAACTTAAAAATGGTTAGTTTGCCCTTTGTCTTACTCCTTATGGCTCTTACCTTCTCAACTATAAATGTTAGAAGTGTTAGGACCAAAATGAGAGCCCAGAGTGTGTTATCCTTTCTAAATACTGTAACGTCAGATGTGATCTTACTTCAGGAATGTGCAATACCCTTTTTAAAAGCTTATAACCAGTGGCAGGACATGTGGCCACAACCATCAATATGGAGTGGATCAAATGGAAATAAGAATGATGGAGTAGCCGTTTTGGTTAAAAACCCCTTTGTGCTGGTAAAGGGGAGCACTGTGGTGAGAGAAGGAAGAGCACTTGTAGGATTTTAACCTCCTGAATGTCTATGGGTTTAATGATAAACATGAAAGATATGACCTTTTAGAGGAGCTGCAGCCCCATTTGTTGGGAAAGGTGCCTTTAGTATTTGGGGGGGGATTTTAACTGTGTCCTAAGTAGAAAGGATAGGAAACGAGCCAGGCAAGATTTTAAAGTGGACAAGACGTCACTCTTATTACAGGGGATGGTTAGAGATTTTAAACTAACTGACTGTTTTGCAGCAGTACACCCCAGGGAGGAGGGCTATACCTGGTTTAGTGGGGATGGCTCTAGGGCCTCTCGTATTGACTATTTGTTTGTGAGAGATGTCTTGCCAACTGATGCTAGATTGATGCCCGTCTTCTTTTCTGATCACATGATGCTGTCCAGTACTATCACACTGGCATCGTGTGTGACGATGGGGAGAGGACTGTGGAGACTTAACTGCTCCTTGCTCGAGGACCAGAATTTGATCAGCCAGTATAAGGAGCGGTATCGTGAGTGGCAGACCCTCCAGGACTTTTATGAAACACGGGCAGAGTGGTGGGAAACGGTTAAAGAAAGGACACAGTTATTTTTTAAACAGGCCGGGAAAAGGAAGAAAGAGAGAAAGAGAGAGATAAAGGTGAAAAATGCACAAGATATTTCTTCAAGAAAATTATGAGCAAGTCTGGCTGTGTTTCTCAACTAACGAACAAAGCCGGACAAAAAGTTGAGACTACCGAGGAGATCATGCAAGTGATCGAAGATTATTATAAAGAGTTATATGGGAGGAAAAATGTTAGTGGAGAGAATATTACACAAACCTTGGAGTTTATCGACAAGACTGTTGAAGACAGTGGTTTTTTGAGCCAAGGCTTTACATTGACTGAGCTCAATCAGTGTCTTAAGAGTTTTAAGAACGGGAAGTCCCCAGGGATGGATGGACTCCCATGGGAATTCTACCGGACTTTCTGGGACATTTTGGCCGCGGACCTACTTTCTGTTTTTATAGATTTTAGCCAACTTGACAGGCTGCCGGACAGTTTTAGAATAGGGGTAGTCACTCTTGCTCATAAAGGAAAGGACAAGACCGACATGGAAAATTGGAGACCAATTGCGCTCCTAAATTGTGACTGCAAGCTTTTTAGCAAACTCTTAGCAGCACGGATACGCCCTGTGCTAAGCCAGATAATTCACCCGGATCAAGCCTGTGCTGTTAAGGATAGGAAGATCACTGATAGCCTCGTATTGATCAGGGACACCATTTGTTTTGTGAGGGATAGAAACATTCGGCTAATCGTCTTAAATTTGGACTTTGAGAAAGCCTTTGATCGGATCTCGCATCAGTATCTCTTTAGAGTGCTGCAGAAAATGGGGTTTCCAGAGCAGTTTATTTCTTGGGTAAAACTGTTGTACAGTGGGATCGGTAGTAGATTTGTCGTTAATGGGATCTTGACTGGGGCGGTGGACTTACACTGCGGTGTTCGTCAGGGGTGTCCCTTATCTGAACTCCTTTATGTTATCGGCGTAGAACCACTGGCGCAGATCTTGAGAAGAGACAAAGGGATAAAGGGTTTGGAAATACCAGGGAGTGGTGGACAAGTAGCAAAATGTGTCCTGTACATGGACAATATCAATATTTTGTGTACAGACCTGTCTTCGGTGAAGAGGACTTTTGAAGCGACTGACTGGTTCGGGAAGGCCTCGGCTTCCAAGCTTAATAAGAATAAGACTCAGGTACAATTTTATGGACCATGGGAGGCTACAGAGTTGACTGGGCTTGAGGTGAATCTGACACAAAACGACCAGAGGATTTTAGGGATCAGGTTTGACAAGGAAGGAGGAGGCAAGACAAATTGGCCTGTAATTATAGGGAAAGTGAAGCAACAGCTGGGTTACTGGGGACTGAGAACGCTGACTTTGGAGGGCAAGGTGTTAATCATCAAGGCAGTGATTTTACCCCGACTTCTCTTAGTCAGCTCAGTCTTTATCCC
Organism: Astatotilapia calliptera; assembly: GCF_964374335.1. Taxonomy (NCBI): domain Eukaryota; kingdom Metazoa; phylum Chordata; class Actinopteri; order Cichliformes; family Cichlidae; genus Astatotilapia; species Astatotilapia calliptera. The sequence goes on from NC_137435.1 coordinate 4,124,941, forward strand.
TCCCCGAAAAGTGCTCTTAGAACTGGAACGAGCCATTTTCTACTTCTTATGGGGTTCTAAATGGGAGACACTTAGAAGGGAGACAATGAAGAAAATGAAGGAGAATGGAGGAAAGGGGGTTCCAGACCTGTATCTGTTTGTAGGAAGTCTCTATACGAGCAGCCACCTGAGGCAGGCCACGGCCCGATCGAGTAACCTCAAAACGCAGGCGTGGGTTAGATTTTGGGCGGGGAGCTACTTAAGACAGAGAAAATTGATACCGGTGGATCTAAAAGTGCCTGTCTCTTTTAGTCTCCCCCCAGCCTATGCTGAGCTAAAGTCCTTTTTAGTCTCCTTTAACTTGGAAAATGAAGACTTAAACATTTTAACTAAACACCGGTCTCTCATCTCTGTTGTGCAGGAGCGAGAAGCTGTGACTCCAGTGCGTGGCCTCTCGATTGGTGAAGCCACAGATGTGTGGCGTTTGGTGAGCCGTCCCATTCTTTCGCATAAGCTCCGGGATGTGTCCTGGATGGTGGCTCATGGGATCCTCCCAGTCAGGTCCGTTATGCACTCTCGGGGCATGTCTGCAACAGCCATGTGTCCCCGGCCTGGTTGTGGCACGCCAGAGTCGGTGAGGCACCTACTCTGGGAGTGCAGCGCTGCCGTAGACCTGTGGGCAATGACCGGCTCCTCGCAATTCCCGTACTTACCAGCAAGGGAGGTCCTAACAGCACAGTTAGTGCTCTATGGGGTGAGCCAGGGTGTAAAGGCACAAAGGAAAGACTTTGAAAAGCAGTGGCTTACTCTCGCTGCCATCAAAGACGCCATTTGGACCTCCAGAAACCTGCTGGTAAGCAAGCACATGCAGATCCCCCCCGTGACTGCTCTCCGAATGGCGGCAGCAACAATAAAAGAGATCTGTGCTGCAAGCAGCAAGCCGTGGGAGCAGCCACAAAGAAGAATCGCCTCTGTGCCCATTCGGACGGAGGAGCCGGTGCCACACACAGGGAGGTCAAAGCAGCAACGGCCTGGCTCTCCGGGAGAGGCAGGTGGGAAGGAGCAAGGTGGTGAGGATCCCCCCTGAACACCAGGAGCTTGTGAAAGGACGGGACGGCTTTTATAAACTGTTTTTTATCGCTCCTGTGCATTTTCTTTTAAGGAAAGGGTGGGAAGAAATAAAAAGTAATCTTTTAAATTGGGTGGGAATTTGAATCTTATGAGATGACTGTGTTTGGTTTCTATGTTTGAGTGTCAATAAAATTTTTCGAAAGAAAAAAAAAATCTGTTCTTATCAGTTTAATATCTGATATGCCCCCGATTCGGGGGCAACGTATTAAACGTATTTTTAGAACAGGGAGCCGAATAAGGGGCTCCGTTCGCTCCGTTCGCTCCACGCATCGCCTCCGGCAAAAGCAAGAAAGCCAAACAAAGTAAGGTCTGCCAAGCCAAGAGCCAGAAAGCAGCCGGAAGCGGCGAACGTGCAGGGATAGAAGCTCAGAGAAATAAGGAAAAAAACTGGGAAGAGAGCGAGGAACTGAATATATTATTAAAGGAACAGGAGGTTTTGTTTCAGGAGAGGGCGAAAACAAGAATGTTTAAATTTATGCAGGAGGAGTATATGCAACAGGAGAAGTGCTCGGCCTATTTTTTTGCTCAAATGAAAAAGAAAGAGGAAAAAGGGGCAATTATGGAACTGGAAAGGGAAGGGAAATCGGTTACTGGACGGGATAATATTTTGAAGATGGTAGAGGAGTACTACAGTTCATTGTTTGGTGTGGAAGAAGTAGATAGAGGGGCTCAAGAAATGGTTTTAGGTTTTCTGAAAGAGAGGTTACCAGAGGACGCAAGGAAGCTTTTGGAAAGGAGCATAACAAACCACGAACTATACGAGGCGATAAAGACAATGAAGAATAACAAGGTACCTGGGATAGATGGACTCACAAAGGAGTTTTACATCACCTTTTGGGATCTCATCGGAGACCACTTGTTGGAGGTATTTGAAGAAATGTGTGAAACGGGTAGAATGCCAAAGAGTATGAGGACGGGTGTGATAAGTTTACTACATAAGAAAGGCTCACCTGCTGTGCTTTCAAATTATAGGCCTCTTTCAATGGTCTGCGTGGACTACAAAATTTTGAGTCGAACTCTAGCAAGACGCCTGGCCCGAGTCTTGCCTGCTATTATTAATGCAGACCAGACATGCGGGGTAAAGGGCAGGCAGATTGGTTGGAACTTACAATTACATAGAGATGTGCTTACATACATCGGAGAGAGGAACTTGACAACAATATGCGTAACACTTGATCAGGAAAAAGCTTTTGATAGGGTCAATTATGATTTCTTATGGAGGGTGATGAGAAATTTTGATATAGGAGGAAAATTTTTGAATTGGATAAGTATGATGTATACTGACATAATTTGCAAGATAAAGATAAATGGACACTTAACAGAGGAAGTACAACAAACGAGAGGGCTACAGCAGGGTTGCCCCCTGTCCGCCCTACTCTATGTTATATATGTAGAACCTTTAGCATGTGCAATAAGAGGAAACGAGAAAATTAGAGGAGTGCCCTTGCCAGGGGGGGAGGTGTTGAAGATCTCCCAGTACGCTGACGACACAGTTCTTTACTTGGAAGATGATGGAAGTGTGAGGGAGATGATACGAACAATACAGACCTTTGAGAGCGCTGCGGGGTCAAAGGTCAATAAGGAGAAATCAAAATATAAATTTTTGGGACGATGGGCAGGTAGGAGAGAGACGCTTTGCGGGCTTTCTTTGTGTGAAGGGCCCATGCGGGTCCTGGGCATAGATTTTGGAAATCCAGGGGGGGATGCAAATTACAACTGGGATTTGAAGATAGCGAAGATCTTAAAGAAATTGGGGATGTGGTCAAAAAGAAAGCTCACTATAACTGGCAAAGTTTTGGCCGTAAAAGCTGACATCTTACCTGCCCTACTCCATTTGGCATATGTCTTTCCAATGCTACAGACTCATAGGAAGGTGCTAACACGGGGAATTTTTAAATTAATATGGGGGGGGGTATGAATATGTAAAAGAACAACTATGTATCAGACAATATCAAAAGGTGGGAGGGATGTCCCATACATCCCTTTGAAATTGGATGTGATGTATTACAGCAACATATGTGCTCCTCTCCAGCCACCCCTTTCCTGTCAAAGTGGAACTCTGGAGCAGAGCAGGCGGGGCCTGAGATCTGCCCCTTCAGCCAAGCAAACAGGGCCTACCGTGACGCCGGAAGCCGGGACGAGGAGTCACTGTGGCTTCCTGCGAGGCCAAAGAAACACACACTCTGGCTTCTGGGAGGGAGGGATGTCCCATACATCCCTTTGAAAATGGATGTGATGTATTACAGTAACATATGTAATTTATTGAACAGGTCCAATGTACATAAATGCCAAGTCTTGATCCGCTTTTGGTTATCTGGCCCCATGAGACAATTGATCGAGTGGGATAATAGGGTGCCAAGGGCGGAAAGCAGACCAGACTATTTTTCAAGGATGATTAAATGGCGGGAGAAGCATCAGGAATATAAGGACAAAGACCTCATGTTGAATCACAAAAAAATTGTATAGAGCCATGGTGCAGAAAATGCACACCCAAAATTCATGGGTGCAGGAGGAGGTATGGATACGAGCTCAGGAGAAGGGACTGAGCAACGGCTGCAGGGATTTTAACTGGCTGCTGCTGCATAAAAAAATACCGGTAAGATCAATAATGCATGCACATAGATTATGTGATAATAAGAACTGTCCAAGAAGCACATGTCAAAGAGAAGAAACAATAGAACATGTAATGTGGGGATGCCCCTTTGCGAGGGAAGTGTGGGGTGAAATGCAGAAGCAGTATGTTTGTTTAAAAGGGATTTCGTACGATGAAGTAATGTTCCTTACGGGATGGGAGAAGGGAAGTAACCGAAAAGGAAAGTCTTTGTTATTAGTGTCCTTGGTAAAACTATATTTGTAGAAGGCCCGGCAAGGGTATATTTTGGGGTCATACAAATGGACAGCCAAGAGTATATGTAGATTGGTAGAGAAGGAAATAGAAAAAGTGCGGCTGCTGGAGAAATTGAAATGGGGGTGGGATACAATCAAAGATGGATGGAAAGACATTCCTTAGAAGTCACTTAATATAGAGGCCTAAGAAGAAAAGTTTTTTGGTTGTTTTGTTCGTTTCTTTGAGAGCAACACATGGTAAGATCAGTATTGAGTTGATAAAAGGATTGGAAAATAAGGTAACGGGGATTTTTATGCCAATTTAGAAGATGTGATGTAACTTTGGTATGACTGTACAATTGAACGTGTGTTTCTCCTCTTTACGACTTATTATTTTGCTATTTAGATGCCACAGTACTTGTAGAAAGGACCTTTGAACCTTTCGATCAATGGAGAGAGAAAATGTCTCGCTTTGTATAGAATAGGCTTACCCTTTGTGATGTTTAATAATCTACATGTATGTGATGTTTTGTTTTTTGAAAATAAAAAAAGGAAAAAAAAAATCTGTTCTTATCGAGAAGCAATATGGCAACTGCGTCGGCCAGTTATGGGGAAGAGATGGACAGAAGGAGTGGAATGAAGAATACTTTACGTTTTGATTTGATCGACAAAGACTTTTGGGAGAAGAATCCTCTTTGACGCTCTCAACATACAGCCAGAAGAGATCTATTGCCTACAACAGAGCACAGCTAAGAAATATTACGATGTGACGCTAACTACCACAGAGAGAGCGAGAGCGGAGGACGCGAGACGGAAAGCCAACACAGCAGTAAGCGAAGACCTAAAAAGATACGCGGTAAAAAAAAAAAATCTGTTCTTATCAGTTTAATATCTGATACGCCCCCGATTTGGGGGCAACGTATTAAACACATTTTTAGAACAGGGAGCCGAATTAGGGGCTCGCTCCGTTCGCTCCACGCTCTTATCGAGACGTTCGCCGCTCTTACCATCTCGATAAGAGATTCCAATGCCTGAAACCATTGACGTGAGCAAGCCATCGCATTTTGTCCCAGTTCAAAGGGCACACCGAGAGAAGAGCAGACACATGGATCTTTGCTTTGGACACAAGAGTGAGGGGAGAGCGCGAACGCAGTCCCCCACTACCACAAATTATGCAGTTGAGATTCCCGCATTTGGGGAATTCACAAGGGTCAGCACAACCGGAGTGCAATGGTTGAGCCTCGCCCTGGGTGAACCACCTTCGTGATCATGGTATGTTATATCTATAGTTTATACCAAAAAGTTCTACTTTGGTTTCATCTGACCACATGACATTCTCCCAATCCTCTGCTGTATCATCCATGTGCTCTCTGGCAAACTTCAGACGGGCCTGGACATGCACTGGCTTCAGCAGCGGAACACGTCTGGCACTGCGGGATTTGATTCCCTGCCGTTGTAGTGTGTTACTGATGGTGACCTTTGTTACTTTGGTCCCAGCTCTCTGCTGGTCATTCACCAGGTCCCCCCGTGTGGTTCTGGGATCTTTGCTCACCGTTCTCATGATCATTTTGACCCCACGGGATGAGATCTTGCGTGGAGCCCCAGATCGAGGGAGATTATCAGTGGTCTTGTATGTCTTCCATTTTCTGATGATTGCTCCCACAGTTGATTTTTTCACACCAAGCTGCTTGCCTATTGTAGATTCACTCTTCCCAGTCTGGTGCAGGTCTACAATACTTTTCCTGGTGTCCTTCGAAAGCTCTTTGGTCTTGGCCATGGCGGAGTTTGGAGTCTGACTGTTTGAGGCTGTGGACAGGTGTCTTTTATACAGATGATGAGTTCAAACTAGAGATGGCACGATACCACTTTTTTATGTCCGATACCGATATCATAAATTTGGATATCTGCCGATACCGATATGAATCCGATATAGTGTTTTTTTAATCAACAAAACTGTTTTTTAAATATCTTGCTGCATTTTGTATAAGTTCATACTCAAGTTTAAAACAACAACTACACTAAAGCTATTCTGTTATACCTGTATGCAAAAAAAAATATTTCATAGTTCAGCAATACTGATCAATCTAATAAACTTAAACCTACACCATCCTCCCTATTCTGGTATTTTAAAGAGTACTTAGCGTAAATATTAAGCAACCTAACTAATAGGGTTCCAACTCCCAGCAACAAAAATAAATAAATAAAAAATAGGGAACCACCCCTCACACTCCACCTCATGATGCTTAATCGACGTAATCAACCTTAATTTGATGCAGTGTGAAAAAAAATGCACAGAAATCAATTATTTTTCAAGAAATATTAAATACTATTATAATTATTATTTATTATTTATTATTATTATTTATTTATTATTATTATTATTAATACGCCCGTATTTTCTGTGTTCGGTCCTCAGATGGTTGAGGCAATGTTAGAAAGATAAAGATACTAGAGTGTGTTCCTGAGAATTTTTTTTTTTTTTTTTTTGGTCATAATGACCAGTCAAGCTTTGGCTAGTTGATGATACTTTGTCCCATAACTGTAAATGTCTTTTATTGTTTGTTTCTGTTTGTTTGTTGTTCATTTTCAATTTAAAAAATGAAAATAAAAGGTTTAAAAAAAATTGCAGACTGCACAAAGGAAAAAGTACTATAGCTTACTAGGGTATATATATTATACTTAATAGTTACTATATACAGTAATTGACTTCTATTCATTTTGCATCAAATTAAAACTTTGGGTGTCAGATAATTATTTATTAAAAGCTAGACATTTTAAATGAGAATAAGAAAGAAAAGTATGTCTTTGTGCCCCCTTTTCCCTGTTCATGCCCTATCGGCCCCCCTGGCTAAACTTTGCTAGATCCGCCCCTGCACAGTTACAGCCGTCAGCTGCGTAGAAAAAGATCCTCGAGTAGAAAGTAATATTAAATAAATTCTAACAACAGCTGATTAAGCTTAAACGTGCTGCTGTTGTTCAGCCGCTGGTTTCCTCTTTCTGGTGCAAAGTGGGCCAAAAGCAAACTACAGACACGGACTCCCGACAGAAAAGCCGATCAGCTGATCATTAAGCAGTTTCATGATTGAAGTAGCAGCAAGAAGAAGCAGTCGCTCCATATATCGCTTGTTAAGCTTAACGCAGGAATGCTTTACAAACATTCAGAGATGGACTTACACACTTGCTTTACTTCTCTCGGGATAACTTTGTCGGAGATGAAATGCCGGGTTGCTAGCGAAGCTCCAAATGCTATCCAGACCACCACGCATGCCACAGCCGCTCTATCACGTGATGCATACTGCTCCGAGTGCTAACGTTCTGAGGTGAGTTACGGCGTGTGGCAAGTTTTGTGAGGTGCTTTCGTGATATTTAATGGATCGGATTACATTTTTTATTTTTCTCTGATATCCGATCCAGTAATTTAGGTCAGTATCGGACCGATACGATCGGTCCATCTCTAGTTCAAACAGGTGCCGTTCATACAGGTAACGAGTGGGGGACAGAAAAGCGTCTTACAGAAGACGTTACAGGTCTGTGAGAGCCAGAGATTTTCCATGTTTGAGGTGACCAAATACTTATTTTCCACCCTGATTTACGAATAAATTCTTTACAAATCCTACCATGTGGATTCATGGATTTTTTTTTCACATTCTGTCTCTCACAGTTGAAGTGTACCTCTGGTGCAAATTACTGACCTCTGTCATCATTTTAAGTGGGGGAACTTGCACAATCGGTGGCTGACTAAATACTTTTTTGCCCCACTGTATATATTGAACAATACAAAATTTTTAATTTATTTTATCAACTTTTCTTCTGACGATGCTGTCTGTGTTGAGAGCTCAGTGGATCTGCGTTCCACTACTCTGCCTAGGCTCCACTGTCGAGCGCAGATCCACTGAGCGCAGAGCAAGCTAGCGAGACAGAAGTTAAGCTCGTTGCAACATGGCAACTGCCTCAACACTACCCAAAATAGAACCTCCCCCACTCTCATTCAGATCTGGCGTTTGGAACTATTTTGGTTGTCATGTGAATTATGACCCTGATGGTAAGCGCATCATGGACAAAAGTAAAACAGTATGTGCCACGCAATGCTCAATTACACTGGTGGGAACTAGTGCGTTAGCGCAGTTAGCTCGTTAACGTGTTGACACCGTCCAGCCCCACGCATGGGACGATCCGCGGTAACTCCTTAACTGTACTTTTGAGTTAAAATATATATTTATAATTTTAATAAGTGACAAATTAAAAAATTATGGCATGAACACTGTTTTGTATCAAAAAAATATCGAACCGTGACACCAAAGTATTGAACCGAACCGTGAATTTTGTGTATCATTGCACCCCTAATATATATGTGAGGCCATGAAAAGTTGACGCTGGTAATCTTTTCGGACCACAGTGCAGTAAGCGCTACAGTGGTGGTTAGCGGGCCCTACACAACTGGTCCAAAAGATTAGCTATGGCAAATAAATTATTATTATTATTATTATTATTATTATTATTATTATTATTATTATTATTATTATATGGAAAGCCTGCAACCTTTCATTTACTGGCAAAGTACTGGTGATGAAAATAGATATACTTCTTACTCTGCTATACCTGGCTTACATATTCCCCATGCATGAAGCAGTTAGAAAAGAAACAACGGGGCGGTCTGCCTCTCCCCACCGCAGGGAAAAGGGTAACACCACCTGAGTCTGGGTGCAGTTCCCCTCCTCCAGGGGCAAGGGTACCTAGACCCGGTTCGTAGAGTACGCTTGGGGAGTGTGATCGTGTGTACAGCGTCTCTTTATGTCTGTCTCCACGTTGGTTGAGTGTGGAGTAAGTGCATATGAGAGCATGAGGGTGGGAATGGATGTTTGTATATGTGTGTGCCTGTATGTCTGTGTCTATATGTCAGGTTGGGTATCAGACGCCACCTCTCTGGGGACATCTCAGGCCCTCCAAGGTTTGGAGGCCTATCTCCACCCACCACCACTTCCCCTGCCAGTGGCGGACTCCCTCAGGTGTCGGTGCGTTGGTGGTTCTTTGTGTCTGGGGGTGGGCGTCCAGGTACACACCGGCTCACTCCTTGGCGGCTGCTTATCGGGGCCTGGAGCCTGGGGCTCGCTCGGGCCACTTCGGAGGTGGGGTGCCCCCGGCCTCTCGGCCTGGGGCTCGGTCACTCAGGCGCAGCTGGCTGCCGGCGGAGCTCACGGGCGCGTCACTGCAACTCCCCCTGGCTTCTGCTCCGCGGCTGCTGAGTGAGCCCTCATCTGGGACTCTCCTCAGCTCTAACTGAGACAGTGGCGCGGCTGCCCCTCTGTTGGTCTTCCTTGGTCTCTTGTGTTCTGGGGGCCTCTGGATGTCTGGAGTTTTGATCTCCTCCATACCTGCTTCACACCCTGGAGGACGGGGCTGTGGCCCCCCCACACTCCCTAGCAGATCGTTACATGGAGAAACCTTTGGAATACAAGCATGCTGATCCACACAGGTATGCACACATGGGTATTCACAGACGCGGACTAAAGCTTTCTTGGCTGCTGCCTCAAAGCACATTGTGCGCTGTCTATCTTGCGTGCCGCACAATATCGTTTATTATTTAGTATCTACTGATATCTACTGCTAGCTAGTTTATTGTGATGGTGCCGTTTTTTTTATTATGTTTTTTATTATGTTGCTCTTTGTTGTTTGCTTTCTCTTCTGTTTTTTTTCTCCATACAGGTGACCCAGGTGTTTTGTTTGTTCTTTCTTCCCCCCTTCTCACCGTCTCTTCTCCCCTTTGGTTTTCTTTCTCTCCCTCTCTTTCTTTCATTCTTTCTCCCTGTCCTATCCCCCAGTCATGTCTGTCCCGTTTGTAGCAACTGAAAATAAAATAAATTCATAATTATAATAAAGGTCAATCGAATGGACCAATATGGCAAGGCCATGATGATCCACTTGGTAAAATAAATCCGCTTGGCATCTTTCTTGGCCTTAAGACAACAATTCTGATGGCTAAAGATCCAAACGGGACACAAAAAAAAAAAAAAAAAAACACCCTTAGAAAACTACCTAAACTGAGAACACAAATAACTAAACAGGCAGGCTTGCAGACAGAACACACAGTGTGGAATGAGGGAGATTGCAACACAGAGCAAGTCAAAGACAGAGCTTAAATACAAAGAGGGATAACGAGGGAAGGAGACACAGAAGGAGAGCACAGCTGGGAGTAATCAAACATGACGAGACAAAGCAGACGCAAAACTGAAAACATTAACATAGGATGCAGACTGTCAAAGCAAAACACTATCTAAACCCTGGGTGAAACAAAAACCAAACAAAAGACAAGTGCTAACCCTAACTCCCTAACTGAAAAAACAGTATAGATAATAATAAGGCAGTTCACCCCTTCTGCTTCAGTACCTTTTGACACGTGAAAAGTAACTACAATCTATTTACACAGCTCAGCGATCCTCAGGGAACACACACACAAAAAGTCATCAAGGGCTTCGGAGGCCAAGGACAGGTCTGCTGCTGCTGTAGAGGGTTTTTCAAATCAGCCACTTGATCAGGAAATCAATCAGCAGCTGCCAGCTCTCCAATCAGCAAGGACCTGCAGGTTCTTAAAAATACAGAACACACAGAACAAAATCCAGCCACTGGGATTCAAATTATGGGTAGGTTCATAACAGCCAGACAATCAAGCATGAATAGAATAAGATGTATGCCAACATATGCTGAGAGGAGAGAAGCTGCAACTCAGGATAGTCACATTTTGGGGGCTTTAATAAATTTGGCCAGATTTTCAGAAATGAGAGCTACTCCGTCCAAAGTAGGATGGATGCCATCTCTCCTAACAAGACCAGGTTTCCTCAAGAAAGTTTCCCAATTATCTATAAAGCCTACATGTCGGAGACCACTCACACAGCCAGCAATTGAAGGAGAACATGTGGCTAAACATGTCACTCCTGGTCCGATTGAGGAGGGGACCAGAGAAAACTACCGAGTCCGACATTGTTTTGGCAAAGTTAAACACCAAAATTGATTTTAGTGACCTCCGACTGACATAACCGGGTGTCATTACTGCTGTCGTGAATTATAATTTTACTAAATTTATGTTTACCCTTAGCCAGCAGTTTTAAATTTCACTCAATGTTGCCTGCTCTGGCTGCTAGCAGTGTCCAAGAGTTTTGTCCCCCCCCCGGCTATGGCTCTGGGCCCCACACTTTGGGAAGGTCTGCTTTAGAGGAAGAGATAACTTTTGAAGAACTATATGATGTTAAAAAAATGAAGGACAGGAAAGTGCTGGGGTAGAAGATATAGAAGATAGGCACTTGGCAGCTATATGTATTAGTTTGATATAGTTGACCAGAAAGTCATTGATTGCTAATAGAATGAAAAGGTTAAATAAATCGTCAGATAGTAAAAGAGTATTAAATCTCCAAGGGGGGCAAGAGCGAGGTCTACCAATGAAGTTTTTATCAAGGCTTAGCAGAGCATGTTCTGAAATATCGATTGGGTAGTATTCAGAAGACTTGACTTAATGCATTAGAGAACTATCAACAAAAAAATTATCTATATGGGAATAGAACTGGTGTACCTCAGAGGAATAAAAATACTTTTTTGTTTGTGGATTATGTGTCCTCCAAGGATCTACAAACCCATTCTGAGACATGAAGTCCAAGACTGATTTTGACATAGAGGACTAAGGAAAGACACGAAGTGAGGAGCCGGCTAATGTCGGGCTCATTACACAATTTAACTCCCCAGCGAGAATTAGACAATTGGTAGAAGAGTGCTAATTAGGTTATTTGTAAAATCTGGGTTATCAAAATTTGGAACAAAAAGTTTAACTACTAAAACAGGAGTGTGAAATAGAGTACTAGTGATTATAAGGAATCTTCCTTTTTTTTTTTATCCTTTATTGTTTTGGAAACTGTAAAATGAAGCTTCTTACTAATTAAAATGGCTACTTCTCTGGCTTTAGAGTTAAAGGCTGAATGAAAGATCTCCCCAACCCACGAATACTAAAGCTTGAAATTATGTGTATCCTGCAGGTGTGTTTCTTGTAAAAATATTATATCTGGGTTTTTCACATTTTTCACGCTTCAGACCACCCATCCATCCCTCCCCTTGCTTGCACTCTGTCCTTCCCCAAATGAAGGAACGGTACAGAGTCAATGACAAACTTGTGCTTACAGTTAAATAGCGCAATAGGAAAAAAAAAAAACACTTCTAAGTGCTGGGTGAATTCTGCAGAACTAGACAAGTAGTATAAAAGGAAAATATACGATAGGCAGTATTCTCAAGAACCAAGAATGCCTGCCGTGAAAGTACTGTTTAAGTTAAACCCATAAGGAACAAACATTTAAAAACTGACCCATACATTTTTTTGAACATCAAAGAATAGCTTACCCAAGAGAAAGAAAAATAAACTCCTCAAAAGTATAAACCGGAAACCTCGACAGTTCCCCTAGGTATATTTTTCTTACTTGGTTATCATCTTGTAAGTTTTGGCCTCCTCTGTAGAGGTAAAATCCAGTGTGACCCCATCACGAGTAATCCGCAGCCAGGCTGGGTGAAGCAGTGGGAACCGGACCCCTTGAGCTGGCGGCAGCAGTCTGTGAAGGCTGCACATGCTTGCGCCGTCTTGGCGGCCTAATTGGGGAAAACAGAGTCGGTCAAATTGTTCACCTTAATCCACTGAAGCTCCCTTGCCCTCGACAGGATTTTAACACAGTCAGTATAGTAATGTGGTTTCACTACTATGGCATGGGGCTGCTCACCTGTCTTAGGCTTGGGAGGCAGAGTACGGTGAACAGGATCTAGCAGCGGCTCCTCGGCGAGGTCAAAGGCCTCCTTTAATTGAAAAAACAGCCAACTCTGCAGTAGCTCACTACTACTACTCACACCAAACTGCCATTAGCCAGAAATCAATTTTACTCCCTTTAAACAGAATAAAAAGTCTTGCAAGTTGACTTGGAATAATGTTAAAAAGATTTGGCATGGCAAATTGTTCTGGAATGTTTACCCACAAGAACATTCCTAAAAAGGAGGGAGTCCACAAGAAGTTTTCAATGCCCCACAGGAAAGTGTGGAGAGGATGAGATGGTCATAAATGTGATTTAACGTATGAAAGAATAGCACATGGTCTTGTGGCGGGGCGTGGTCTGCGGTGCTGCTGCAGGGGAGATGGACACACCTGCATGGCATCTGCAATCACGCCTCACCAGCTTTAACATCTGTACCAGGTCCTGAAATTGGTTGGAGAGGGACAAAAAGGAAGAAAAATGGAGACACAACAGACCCGTCTAATTTTAGACCCATTAGTTTGCTTAGTATGGATTAGAAAATACTAACCAACCAGGTTAGTACTTGAGCTTGCTAACATCGTTCTTCAAGACTTTCTTGTAACTCCCTTGTACCATAATGACTACCAGACTGTGACAGTCCACACGGACAATCCGTGGATGTCCGAAAAGACAATACAATATTTTTTAGGGACATTTGTAACTGTGCTACCCAGAGTCAAGGAGATCAAAGTTGCATTGGGAATATGGACAGGGAAAAGACAATTTAGAATTAAATTAAAGGAAGACCCAACTGGTTATGAAAGACATTGTCACCCACCTGCATGTTTCACTATTCGTGCAGATTGGGGGATTCATTATGTCAATTAATAATTTTTTAGAAATGCAGTACATATGGACATACAGAAGATGCATGTAGCCAGGTGTGTTGCTGAAGTTGTAATGCACTGGGACACAACGTAAGAGACTACAATGAATTAAGGAAATATCATTTATGTAATGCAGAATCTCACTTGGCTAAAAACTGTCCCAAACCTCGATCCTATGCAGTTGTTCTTAGGGACAATACTTTCGCCAGCAGCCAAGAAACAAAGAAATAAAAGACACCAATGATGCTGCAGTCAGTATTTCTCACTTTTTTCTCACTGGAATGCCTTAGCAACCCCCCAAGCTTACTAATTGATGAAGGAGCAAGATGAACATTGGCATCCTTTTTATTTTATTATTATTTTTTTATTATTGTCTTTTGATATTTTTGTAAGAAGCATTTTCTAAACTACATTCATAATAACATGATGGATTTTAAAATTATGACCTGTTAAGAGGAGGAGCAGTCTTTACTTACTTAACAACTTGTAATTTTGACAAACTCATGTTTATCAAGGAATGGGTCAAGGGAGAGTCCAAATGGCATGTGGGGTGGGTACATTGCAGTGCAGACACTAAGTTGATAATTACACACAGGTTTGTTGCCAAAACTGCAACACTCTCTAAAGGCTTTGTGTTATGCTCTAAAGAGTTAAGGAAATGTACTTTATGCTGAATCTCATTTGGCCAAGAACTGCCTGGAACCCTGACTTTATGCAACTTTTTTTGAGGGAAGGGATTTTGGCAGATGGCAGTGAAACAAGTGAAACTGAAAAACATCTCTTGAAAGTGGCACAGGTGGGGAAAATGAGTGTGTCAATTAGCAATTAGGAAAAGAAAAAAGATGGTTGTGGAAAAGTAGTGGCATGTAGTCAGAGTGGCCACGCAATATGTATGTAAAGAGGAGGCAAGGTTGAGTGTATGCGAGGACAAGGAGTCAGAGAGAGACCAGTGGTGTGACGACCCACTCCATATTGCCTTTTTTAAAAAAATTTTTAGGCTGTTTGTGTGTCTAATTTGCAGGCATTGGAGGGGTGGAAGGGCTCATTCCCAATCAGTGACAATGGCAACACCTGGGCCCTGTGCTCTCTAACAGCCATAAGCAGTCAGTTGCTGGGTGCTGCTTTACTTTGAGACACCTTTGCCTTTGGTTTGGTTCTCTACTAAGCAATATTGCGTACGCCATTCTTCCACCTATGCATGCATCTAGTGATGGCCAAATGAAGCTTTCCAAAGCACTGAAGCTTGTATTGAAAAACGGTTCATTACTCGAAGCTTTTCAACACAGTCCTCTCCGGTGACATCTGGTGGCGAATATTTTGAAGAGCAGCTTGAATCTGCAAAATAAAACGGACTGCTCAATCATCACTGCTCACTCAAGAGTGGAGTTCTCTCTGATATTGGGCCACCGTTCCGTTGCTTTGAACATGTAATTGGTTTTGTTTTCTCGATTGGGGGGCTGAAAAAAATGTAATGCGTATTTGCGTAATACATTTTGATCAATAAACTTTCCCTATTTAAACATGCACTATGGTGTGGCCTTTCTTTGCTCATAACTCCTTGATGTTGGTAAATACAATAAGTGAGCAATATATATAATATACATATGATAACGCACAGCACATTATGGAGTATGCCCCTGCTGTGGAGTCCTGCCTCCATCTACTTGTCATTTAATCACTGGACAGCTGGACAGGTTCATACAAAATATTAGATGAGGCCAATTGTCCTATACATATTTTTGACCTAGGGGTGGGATTGATTGTGAACTGGAAAGGGAAAATGCTTAGGGGGCTGAGTATGGCTGCATCGTTACTGATTTGTAGAATCATTGTGATTCGATACAGGATCCGATTCAATTTGATTGGAATCTGGAAAGTTTTGCCTCAGTCAGAAATATTACAATTCTGGTCATGTATCAGTATATATCTATAATTTCGTATCTATTAAAAGAAAGCTGACACATGTGAGACTTAATTAGAGATGTAAACAGAGAGTTATGAAACCTGCAGCTGCAGAAGCCAGCGCAAAAACAGAGGCAAACACAGCGCGGACCCGACGACGCACCAAAATCTGACTCTGACGCGTCGGGTCCGCGCTCTGTGTTCACGTTTGTATGCAGAATCCGTAAACCTGCTCCCAGTTACTGTTTTAGCTGTATGGTGTTTGACGACATGTTGTGAGGTTTAACCTGAGATGCTGGCGTTTCAGGCATAATAACGTTAATTTACAAATCGACACCGGATTTTAATGAATCAATATCACTTTATTCAATTTAGCATGGATTGTAATCAGAAAAGCGATAATCAAACCTAATCAAGAACTTGCAAAGTAAAAACATGATCTATGTCAGGTAGCCCTTTTGTTATTTACATTTAAAAAGAGGATTAGTGTTACTGTGCGCTGGCTGAGTCTGTTTCTTTTCTTAGAAATAGTTTCTCCTGCCCTGGAGAAAATCCACTTGCATGGAACAGAAGAGGCTGTGGAGTGCAGGAACTACACTGCAAGTTGGTAGATATGCAGGTATTCCTGGGTCCTGCAGACTATCACCTAAAAACAATAAACAAAATGATTTTCTAAACTGTGTAGCAATGTAATGTACGTATAGTGCCAAATACATTTTTGTAGTCTTCATCAGCTTTAATTCACATGGAAATGTTCCTGAAGTCATATGCTGTAATGATATTTACATTATGAAAACATGATTTTGGACATTTCAAGTTTTTCACTTCGGCAGATAAAATGAATTGAGCAAAATCAACTCAAAATATTCCCACACGCCAGAACGTCCTCTCTTCCTCGCTGGCTCCATATCTGTCAGTGGAATGATCACCTCTTCGCTCTCTGTCACCATCAACACACTCCACGAATCCCGTGGATGATTCACTTCCTTATATCCGTTTGAATCAGGTACCGAAGCAGTTACGTGCGTAATGAAGCTTCGGACGTCACTGGTCACGTGACTTTTGCCAAACGAAGCAAGCCTCGACACAGTGCTTCTGAACCAGTGTGTTGTTTTTTTCGACACACGCTCCGGAGCGTCAGCTTCAAGCGGGCCATCACTACATGCATCTATACCACAGATTGTACTGACCGCACACTCCAGGGTTTGTGTAAGGCTTTGTTTTTGTTTCTTTTATTTGAAATACAATTTTGAATGATACTTGGTGAGGTAATGTAGTTCAAGCGGTAAGGAAGTTGAGAAGTAGATGGCATCTACTTCTCAACTTCAGCATCGATTTCACAGGTCTTTCCTCCCCACTGCTGTCAGACTCCACAACAAAGACTTTGCAGCTAATCGAACACACAAACCCACACATGTGCAATAAGACTAAGTGCAATATTCTTTTTCTGACAAAATTGTATTTTAACTCAGTTGTATATAGCATTTGTATTCTATTTTTATCCTATTGTATATTTTATTTTATTCTATTGTATATAGTATTTTATTTTATTCTTTTCTATTCTGTACAGTTGTGTACAGTATCTTATTCTTATTGTATTCCAGTGTTCTCTAATTTTTGCTATATAACTGTGCACTGTTCACTTTCTGCTGTAACAAAACAAATTTCCCATGTGTGGGACTAATAAAGGTGATGTTATCAGCAGACTGGTCAAATTTCTTCTTAGTGTATTTTATTTTCTGGCATCTCATTTTGTATACTTTTTTTTTTTTTACACGCACCTGAACCTCATTAGTCACTACCATTAAGAAATAGGTTAGATCAAACAACACAATCTAAAAAAAGAAACAAGAATAAGAATATTCATTTAATTTACGCACCCATTTACACAACTAAATGGTTTGAAAAGTAAAACACTTTATACAGTAAAACTCAAAAGGTTGCTTTAAAGAAAATAAACAATACTATGCAAAAAGGAAAAACCCTTCATTTGGTTGCACCCAGTGATGCTATCAATGACATCATGAACTTATATAAACAGGAAGTGCTGGGCCAGCCCCTCCGATACATCATGTACTTAGCAATTAACCACTAGAGAGCTGGACAGGTATGTTTATAAATCATATTATTATATTGGGCAAATCTCTTACATATTTGGACCTGGGGAAAGAATTGATTGTGAACTGGGAGGGGAAAATGCTTAAAACTATAAACTTCTATAAACTTTTAAAGTAAACACGATGCATTTAAGGTTATCCTGTTTGGTTTTTATTTAAGAAAAGAATTTTTTCCACTGTGTGAGGACTGAGTCTGTTTCTTGGATGTAATTTCTCCTGCCTTAGAGAAAATCCTCTCACATGGAACAGATGATGCTGGAGTGCACAGAAACTGCAACGCAAGTTTGTAAAGATGGGGGTATACAGTCTTCCTGGTTGCCCAGAAGTAGAGTGGATCCTCTGTCCGGGGAATCAAAGGATCTGCCATGTACCTCTGTACGTCCACTGTGGTATCTATGGTAGCATTCCTTGGCTGCCTCTCCACCACATGGCTTCTCACAGATCCCACAGACCATCACCTAAAATAAAAAATTAAAAAAATTAAATGGCTGCGCATTTTGTAACAAAGATTTATTTATTTATTTATTATAATAAATAATAATACTCACATTCTCCTCATGGCTGGTGGTTACCAGATAGTCATGGAGGCCTGTGTGAATGGGGCCTTATCCACTTGATTACAGTCACCATGATTGTCACACAAGCAAAACAGCAGACAAGTTAAGGTCACGTGGTTAGAGGTCACATGTATATAATATAGACCTCTGCCTCCACAGAAGTTGGCGTCCCAGGTGGCATTAATGGGCATTTAACAAAGGTTTATTATGACCTGACCTACTTACAGCAAGCACTGAAAATAAAAATGATAATGTCTCTGAGATCTTTTCCTTTCTGCTCTCTCATTTGCCAGCTGTTTAGGCACATGCTGCATCGAGAATTCATGGATGAGGAGACAAGGCCACTGTCCAGGAGGTTTACAGAATGGGTCTACGGACCTGTTCATTCTTCACTTTATGACATGACCTCCATTGACACCAATGAAGAAAACTCTGTGTTAGAGATAATAATTTTTGGGAGTGAGATTCCGGTGAGAAATTCCAATTTTGACCTCATTTTAATTTATTTTATTATATTTCTATGCTTTATTCCCTCCAATGTTTTAGATAAAGTAGGAAATGGGGTATGCTGTGGGGTATGTTTGTAGAGGCAGTAGAGCCTTTTAAACAATGATGGAAACAGTGTTGAATGTGCTCAGATGAAACTAGAAGTACTCTATGCATAGGCAGTGTAGAGAGAAATTAACAGTAGCAAAATCCTCTTGCCTCACTGTGCTTAGATAGTATTGCATGGGATAAATTTAGCAAATATTAAATATATGATATATACTGTTCTATCGAAATTTAAAACAAATGTCCTCTTATGTGCATCTCGTTTTTCTCAGAAACAAAAATCAGGAAAAAAATCAGGTAATTCTTTGTTTTTACATTCATCTGGTCCCAATCAGCCCAAATAGCAAAGAGAAATTAAAAATGCATGCCATGAAAGAGTTTGGGTTAATATAAAGGAGGTTAATATAAAACCTATCTTGTAAATTTCAGAATCGTCCCGAGATGCTTCAGATTGAACCACTTCGCAGTCTTCTTCAGAATAAGTGGGAAAGGTTCGCTTCCAAATTATTCTTGATGAATTTCTTGCTTTATGTGGTTTACCTGACCATCTTCACTGCTGTGGCCTTGCACAGAAAGGATGGAAAGGTAAAAAGGGTTAAACATCCTCTAACTTAAATGACAAATGTTTATGTTTTAAGACATTCACCTTTGCCTAAGCAAAGACTCTTAAACCCTCAGCCGCCATTTCCCATTGAAAATTTTCCACTTGACCATCTCCGTTGTGTTGGTGAGATCCTCAGTGTCTTTGGAGCACTAATCTTTCTCTATAAGACGCTAAGAAAGTGCAACCTGGTCACATCATTCACACAGAAAGAGTTAAACTTACTAATGTAATAACCTTCAAATCCCTAGATAAATCATTTCTGTAGGAACCCTCCGAATTTCAGGGTCCTATCTATTGATGGATTCAATGATATTGTGTTGTAAGTATCACCATGAAATATTTATATATACCCTGACCTTACTATTACTGCTGTCTTAGAAATCTCTTGTCTTTGCAGTTTCCTGCAGGCAGCACTCCTGATCTGTGTGATTATGTATGGCTGTGGGCAGGAGGAATACGTTGGACTTCTTGTGCTCTCCTTGCTTCTTGCCTGGGTGAACTTTCTTTACTACCTAAGAGGTTCCAAGCAATTAGGGATGTATGGTGTCATGATGCAAAGGGTAAGGGTTTTGTTACCAAAACTATGAAAATAGGCTGCCTGGGCAGATATGAGTGGCTCAGTTTAAAATATGTGTCTCTCTTTACATGATCTTACGTGACCTGTTGCACTTTTTATCCGTTTACTGTGTCTTGCTTTTTGGATTTTCTGCTGGTAAGATTTTAATAGACTCCAAATCTAAGAACATACGAATGTGCAAAATAGATGCTTACCAAGATTTGCAGTTTTGACTTGGATTTTCTCTCTTTTTTTTTTTTTATAGCTTTTGTTGCTCTTATACGTGACCCGCCTACAGTAGTGTCAGCTGCCCAAAACCTGACAGCTGACATACAGCTACAAGGAAGGAGCTTGACTGCTTCTGTAAATAAGCTAGGTTATAGAGACGTTCGTTTTACTATACTGGAAATGTTCAAGTTCACTATTGGAATGGGAGATCTGCAGTTCACGGACGACGTTCAGTACAAAGAAGTTTACCACATCCTGCTCATCTCTTACATAGTTCTCACATACATCCTCCTGCTGAACATGCTGATAGCCCTGATGAGCAACACAGTTGAAAGACTCTCAAACCAAAGCAAAAACATCTGGAACCTGCAGGTGGGATGCTGTTAAAGTCTGCAACCATGACCTCAAAAAATTCCAGGCAATTCTTCATTATATTAGTTAAGATACTGGATATTATATTTTATTTACAAGTCACCTCAGTAAATGGTAAATGGCCTGTATTTGTATAGCGCTTTACTTAGTCCCTATGGACCCCAAAGTGCTTTACACTACATTCAGTCATCCACACACACATTCACACACTGGTGATGGCAAACTACACTGTAGCCACAGCTGCCCTGGAGCGCACTGACAGAGGCGAGGCTGCCGGACACTGGTGCCACCGAGCCCTCTAACCACTACCAGTAGACAACGGGTGAAGTGTCTTGCCCAAGGACACAACGACCAAGGCCACGATCGCCCCAGTATCTGCCACAGTATCACTGTCATTGGACAGAAGTGAGCTTCACTGACTCATCAGACTCCAAATTTTATGACCTCCTACAGAGTAAACAGACACACACTGACACTTAGGTAAACAGTGGACTGACAGCCTACACTGACTACAGATGAGTACTATAGAGTCTTTGTTCTCTACCCAGCCACTTGCTAGGAGCTAGAGTTATGCACTTGAATTGGCATGGGTAAAAAAACAAAATTCAGTTGACTCTAATCTTTAATTCAATTCAATTTGAATTCAGTTTTATTTATATAGCGCCAAATCATAACAACAGTAGCCTCAAGGCGCTTTATATTGTAGACCCTACAATAATACATACAGAGAAAATGACCCCCAATGAGCAAGTACTTTGGTGACAGTGGGAAAAAAAACTCCCTTTTAACAGGAAGAAACCTCCAGCAGAACCAGGCTCAGGAAGGGGCGGGGCCATCTGCTGCGACCGGTTGGGGTGAGAGAAGGAAGACAGGATAAAGACATGCTGTGGAAGAGAGACAGAGATTAATAACAGATATGATTCAATGCAGAGAGGTCTGTTAATACATAGTGAGTGAAAAAGGTGACTGACTAATAGACCTCTCTGCATTGAATCATACCTGTTATTCTACTGTGTAATATAAAGCGCCTTGAGGCAACTGTTGTTGTAATTTGACGCTATATAAATAAAATTGAATTGAATTGAATTGAAAAGGAAAAACTCAGTGCATCATGGGAGTCCCCCAGCAGCATGTGCCTACTGCAGCATAACTAAGGGAGGATTCAGGGTCACCTGGTCCAGCCCTAACTATATGCTTTAGCAAAAAGGAAAGTTTTAAGCCTAATCTTAAAAGTGTCTGTCTCCCAAATCCAAACTGGAAGCAAGCTTCACAGCAGCCTTACTGGTAGGACAAAAGACCACACGCACATTTTTACGATTTCTTTCTGCAAAAATGCTACTAAAGAGGCACCATTTAAATCTTCAGGGATTCGAGGGCCTGTAAATCTGCTCTTGAAGAGGATACACAACCGTGGTCAACATCAGCAGCAGTCCCACATTCCCTAGATTAAGCAGAATATAAAAATCCCCCAATTATTTTTGCTAGAGCCATAACCAGATTAGACTGAAGTAGCTTTATATTAGTCACTGCTAATAATGATGTTTTATTGCACTTTAAGCAGCTCCAGTCTGAAACAAGCAGTTCTATCTCATGTCCCTTTCAAGCTTTCTCCCTGAAAGCCCACTATGTCCTGACTGGTTTCCCATTACCTGTCTTCTATAAACAGAGCTTCAGCTTGGGTTCAGAATTTTTGATTGTCACATTCTTGAGCAGGCAAATTTAAATTTGTGATTGCAATGAAAGAGCTGCAATTTTTTGTATTAAATTAAATATTTAGATAGCACAGATGCATGTGTGTGAATCTGCATG
The DNA here is from genome assembly GCF_964374335.1 of Astatotilapia calliptera. Classification (NCBI taxonomy): domain Eukaryota; kingdom Metazoa; phylum Chordata; class Actinopteri; order Cichliformes; family Cichlidae; genus Astatotilapia; species Astatotilapia calliptera. Next base: position 4,147,214 of record NC_137435.1, read on the forward strand.
ACTCTATTTAAAGTCAAACTTTTGAGCCTTAGGATAAAAAGTGTTACCTACCTACACACAACTGAAGTATATGCCGAAGAGGAGTTTGCTGTTGTCAGTTGTTTTGCATTCTTTATTACGTGTTCACAGTCTTATGATAGCTGAGTGTTCACATCCTAGTATTGATATATTAAGACATGGGTGTTTCAGTTTCCACCGAGGAACAAGATTGAAAAGTAGTAACAAAATGCAGTCTGGTCACAAGTGTAAATAAGTTTCATTCTTCTGAGTAGAAACAAAGAACAATATCTCACGCATCATTTGTTTCAAGATCACCTCAAACGAATGTGATGCATATGAGGGAGGAGTCGACTTTTCAGAAAATGTTTTATCTTGCATCTTTAGTGTGCACAAGAAATTCTGCTGGATATTATATTACTTAAATGATGTATTGAGGAGGGCAACTAGCCAACTGATTCTGTTTCCATTTAAATGGGTAGAATTAAAAATATCTTTGTTATTTTTTTTATCTTCATATAATTATAGCTCCTGTACTTATTATCACATAAGTCACACTTTCAAACATGTGAAAATGGAATAAAGTTCTCTTTGGTTTACTCGTGGAGAAAATGTCTGTTTATTTAGGGTAAATTAGTACATCAGACTGGACAGATTGAATGAAAACAAATATTTAAATGTTACACACTAAGTTACTTCAATTAATTCATTAAAAATATCTTTCCTAAACGGTGTGCTTTCCTGTATTGTGTCCTTCTTCTGTGGAAAGCATGGAGATGCACCAGTCACTCAGAGGCAAGGCAAGGCAAGGCAAGTTTATTTGTATAGCACAATTCAACAACAAGGTGATTCAAAGTGCTTTACAGAGACATTAGAAACAAAAACAAATAAAAAGCATGATTTAAAATTGATTAAAACAAGCAAACAAACAAATTAACAAACAAACAAACAAACAAACAAACAAACAAACAAACAAACAAACAAAACAGTGTATAAAATGAGAGAAAGGAGTATGATAATACTCTTGCCCACTGACACGGAGAGGGAAGAATGGTTAGCTTAAATTAGTAGGTGCAATTTTTCTCAGACTAAAGTGACAGCTTTAGTAACAAAAAGCAAAACATCACCAGTGTTAATATACAAAATATTACATTTATATATTTGTATTTTCAGTAAACTCTGCTTATTATATCCAAGGGCAAGATGAGACTAAAAACAGCTTGCCCCACTGTCTTTGTGCATTGCACTGTGTTTAGAAAGCACATTTTCACTGCTAATATGCGCTATAAAATAGGATTGCACTCACAGTTATATGTAAAATAGTTTTATATGGTTGCAGAAAGAAACAGGTGCATTTCAGCCTGTGATTTTCCACAGCCTCTCTATTGTATATGTGGGTGTTACCCCTATTAAAACATAGTCCAGACCCAGCCTTTGGTGGACAGATGCAACAATCATTGACTCAACAGCAATGAATTCCTAACACAGCAATACTTAAATAGAAACAACAAATGCAGGTGTAACTCTTAATAAGGGGGAGATTACCTGTAAATACACTGATGCTGTTTTCGAAACAATGGCTATTTTCAATTTCAATCTATCACTGGGACAGATACAGCAGAAATTCGAGAAAGTGAGAATAGTTACACTAACTCAGCAATTCCCAAAGTCAAAAATGCTGAGGTCCACTAAAAACTAGAAAATTGAATCAAAGTACAGAAGAAAGTGATGTATTTTGCTAAAAATCTTATCTAAAAAAAACAACGTTAAGCCCATTGGATGATCCACATGCAGTGTTGGGAAGGTTACTTTTAAAATGTATTTCACTACAGATTACAGAATACATGCCCCAAAATGTATTTTGTAACATATTCCGTTACATTACTCAATGAGAGTAACGTATTCTGACTACTTTGGATTACTTAATATATTATCAAGCTTTTTACAACTACTTGAATGTGCAATTGTTGTGTGATTTATTCGTATTACTGAAGGTTACTCGCCATACCAATACCAACTAGATTTTTAAATCTTAATATAAATGAGTAAGTGAACATTAGGTAAGGCTGCACTTTTAGCAGCGATCTCGTATTAAAACGATTCTGCGCGTATATAAAACAAGTCTGAGGCTCCAAACCGTAGTAAAGGGACTAATACAGGGGTGGCCAACTCCAGGCCTCGAGAGCCGGCATCCTGCAGGTTTTTGATCTCACCCTGGGTCAACACACCTGAATCAAATGATTAGTTCATTACCAGGCTTCTGGAGAACTTCAAGACATGTTGAGGGGATCATTTAGCCATTTGAATCAGCTGTGTTGGATCAAGGACATCTAAAACCTAAAGGACACCGGCTCTCGAGGCCTGGAGTTGGCCACCCCTGGGTTAATATGTTGGTTCCATGTCGGGCTTGTAGCCGAAAACTAGCTTTACTTTGTTGTGTGGGTCAACTTTGCTAGCGAGAGACAGAGAGAGGCGTTGAAAGGCTGCTCCAACGGAACTTATTGTCTTTGGAGGAAAACACGAACACAGTGTACAGTCGAGTCTTAATAGCTTACTTACAACTGGGCTACACTGCCCATGAGGCTGCATTCTTTCGGGCTATGCCTGGAACACTCTGCCTATTGCCTTTATATTAAATAATTTTTTGAACAATAATTTAAAAATAATATTTCTTCATGTCGTTATGTGGCCGCAAGTAGAGGTGACATGGGCCGTGACATTGAGACACAGCCATTAGAGCCTCTTAGTACGTGTTTTTTTTTTGGGTTTCCACTGACGTGGAATTACCAAAAGATTGCATAGCCTAACATGTGAAACAGGAAAAGACCGCTGTGTGATCCTTTGTTGGTCGTGTATCTTGGTCTTCAAGTTTATATTATTTATATTATGGTTAAGCTGAGGACAGGAGATTCCTGGACTGAAGTTTCAATTTGTGCCCGTTTCTGTAGTTCAGATAGCAGATGGCTGCCCCTTCCAGGCCTGGTTCTGTTGGAGTTTTCTACCTGTTAAAGGGGAGTTTTTCTTTCCCACTGTTGCCAAGTGCTTCCTTGTTTGATTGGTGGTTTTCTCTGTATTATTGCAGTGTCTCCTTCATACAATGTAAAACATCTTCAGGTGAATGCTTTTGCAATTCAGCGTGATATAAATAAAATAAAACTAAATTGAACTATTTTCTTCCAACTGTTCTAACTGAAGGAAGAAGTCATCATGAAGTGCCTAAAACTGCAATTCCTCCAATGTCAACTCAAAGCTATTTCCACAAGTTGGGCAATCCACCCACAAACTGAGGTTAAAATGTTCAACTTAACAGCAATGAAAAGCAGGTTTAAAGATGGCACAGAAAGTGTTCGTCTTTATGCACTGTTTCCTACTTAACAACAGGCAGAGGAAGTTTTTTTTCTAATAACCCATCAATCCGGATGCTCAAGTTATGGTGCGGCTGCTTTGATTGACGAGTGTGCTGACACAGTTAGCTTTAGTCCAAAGCTGCAGGCTAGGCAATAACTTTGCTGACTGGAGTTATTGAACTCGTATTCTTTGTTTGTTTTTTTTTGTTGGTCTGTGTCTTATAGAATATTTCAAAATAATTATCTGGCATGAAACTGATTGTCCAAGAAGTCTGTGCTTCAGGTGTGGTGAATGAAATTCGGGAATTTTATTATGTTACTCAGCACTAGTCAGCAGGTATCTGTGCGTTGCATCGATAGTTTATGCATGCAGTTATCTAAACAAACTGGCTAGCATTAGCTTATAACTTAGCCCTCTTATCTAAGAATGTTGCCAGTTTAGCAACAGTCAAATTGGTAAAACTGATGACATCTTTTACAGTGCCGAGAGAAAGAATGTGCCTTTTCCTAACTTCTCTTTTTTATTTTTACCCCCGACTGAAGAACATCTAAAGTAGGGGTGGGGGAATTCAGGCCTCAAGTAGGCAAAAGTGGAATATCACATTTTCAAAGTAGAGAAAGTAAGCCCCCCTCCACCACTGTTCACAACATGTCTTTGATAACCAAAGACAATTATATAAATCAGTCAAAATCTAGAGAGTAGTGATGTGTGGATATATCGATTCCTTCGATACTAATCATTTATGTTCTAGAATCGATTCTCACATTAAAATATCGATAGTTTAGTAATTTAGGGTAAATTTGTAGTTTATCATTAACAGGAACACAGTGGGAAGAACCTATTTCATTCGGATTGTCTAGACTGGAAGGAACTACTTCCTCTTCCGCCTTTCATAGTCATGAGCGAAATACGGCTGTATAAATGTGTCACGGCCCCTTGGTGTGCGCACTCACAATAATGGCTGGAGTCATGTGTGGACGTATTTTACATCCACAAACGTGGTTTGTGATACATGTGGCAAGAAAGTGAGGTGTTGTGGCAACACCACAAATTTGTCAAACACCTCAGAGTAAACCATCACAGAATACGACGAGCGTATGTTGAGGCGAACTGAAGAGGGGTTGGAAGAGGAGTGGACAGGGACAGGTGCTGCTAGGGCGAGACAGACATCTCTCACGGAGTCCTTTAGTGCTGCAGGCAGGCAAGGTGTTCAAGTAGCACACAACTTCAGGTTTTTTATTTCTATATGATGAATTCTGCATTATTAGGTGATAAGAACAAGTAATCTGATGACCTGTAATCATTATGCTATAATTTGAGATACAATAAATAAAATATGTTTTTGTACAAAGTGTTGGTATCGGATCAGTATCGTCGATACCACCCTGAATTTTACTTGGTATCGGATCGGAAAGGAAATCAGTGGTATCGCACATCACTACTAGAGACAGTTATGTCTGTCCTGCAGGTTTTAGATATCACCCTGGGTCAACACAACTGAATCAAATGACTCGTTCATTACCAGGCCTCGGAAGACATGTTGAGGAGGTCCTTTAACCTTTTAAATCAGCTGTGTTGGATCAAGGATGCATCTAAAACCTCTAGGACACCGGCCCTTGAGACCTGGAGTTCCCCACCAATGATCTAAAGAACTGCTGGCTTCACTTGTCAGTTAAGATCAGTGTTCATGATTCAACAACAATAAAGAAACCAAGCAAAAACAGCACCTATGGGAAAGTTCCAAGGTGAAACAAACAATCAGACCTGGTGGTAGTGTGATGGTCTGGCTGCTTTGGAAGCTGGACGACTTGCTGTAATAGATGGAACCATAAATTCTGCTCTACCTGAAAAACCTAAAGGAGAATGTTGTCCATTCAATATTCATACAAATATCTTTCTACTTAAACTGAATTCAGATTCAAGTGAAATTCCATATATGCAGTTTTATTAGCTTTAAACCCTTGAAACATGTTGCTCACAAAAAAAGTCAGTCAATAGCTGTGTTTGAAAACTTTATTTTGGTTAGGGGAATGTTTGTGCAAGACATTTTTTCCTGAAGGTTAGGCAAAAGTGGAATATCACATTTTCAAAGTAGAGAAAGTAAGCCCCCCCTCCACCACTGTTCACAACATGTCTTTGATAACCAAAGACAATTATATAAATCAGTCAAAATCTAGAGAGAGTTGTTATGTCTGCGCCCCAGTAAATATTGCCATCTGAATCAACTTAAAAGCTGAGCTACAACATCCTTAAGTAGATGTGATTCTTGTACAATATTTCTGTATTTTAATGCATTTCCAGATTTCTGGGTAAAGCCAGAACATTTGAGGTGCACTCTGCAGAAAGGAACGACTCACTCTAGATTTTTTTCTTTTTTCTTTTTAAAGTCATTTAGTTTTTGTTTTGTTTTTCCTCTTTGTCTTTTTCCTTTTTTTAAATAAATGCGCATTTCACATCGGTACGTTTACTTCACACGACTTTATTGAACCCCAGCAGCTTTTTGTTAGGTCACCAGGTTGCTGCTCATTAACAAGCTTTTACAGGCTTTCAGCCAGAGTGGTTAGAGAGGGACTTCTGGTCACTTTGGTCAGTGAGTCAGCAGCAAACAGTTCACACATCCTGACAGTGTTTGGGAATCGTGGCACACTCCAGGACTTCAGTCCATGACACAGTATCAGTAGTTATACTAAGCAGCTTGGTCCCCCCCATCAGAGATCAACTTTGTGCACCTCTGTCAGCATGCACACCTGTGTGCAAGTACCCAAGCTTAACATACACGCAAGCACTCAGTCTCACTCACACACACACACACACACACACACACACTTCTCCATACTACACCCAGTGGAGGCACTTCATATGAAACTGCAGAACCTGACTGTGGTGGGCTGTAACGAGGCAGTTCAACATTAACAGGGCGGGTCTGTCTAATCCTTTAGTGTTTTCACCCAGTCAACTTAATGTTAAAGAAACTCAAACAGGCTTGGAAGGTCTTTAGGCCACAGTGGGTCAGACTTCACTCTGCCACCTTGAATACTGGTCAGTTTTAATTCATTAATACATAATCTTCTTTAAAATTTGGCTCGTAAGACATACAAACAGCCAAACATACCTGCATTTGACTGGTGACAACTTTCACCCATCAAATAAATAGGAACTTGTTTCACTGATACAGCCCATATCATCACCACAGACACACAGACACAGACACACACACACACACAGATCATACGTGTGTGTCAAGATTTAATTTAATAGCAGCTTCAGGGGGCAGGCACATCAAAACTGAGAGCCAGAAAAAAACAAACAAAAAAAAAAAACAACTAAAAACCTAAACTAAAAAGTAATTAAAAAAAAAAAACTGCCATTAAGTACAAAGACTGAACTCCAGAAAAGCTACAGCTTGTAAGAGAATTGTCTCTTTGAAGATTTATCTTGCAATTCTTTCTCCCTTTTAATCTGTACGATGTTCTGAGAACAATCCAGTTAGGAAAAAAAGAACTGCTGTTGTGAAAGACATTAAAGCAATGATGCAAACCTATTGCCTGCATCAATATGTCACCTATGGCACCTAATGTGAAAATACCTATGGCTTCAGGATGCAGTGGTCCAAAAAATAAATTAAACTATGAGGATATTACATGTAACAACTAAAAACAGTTCAAATACCTTAAAATAACTGCTACATCCCTGGGCTAAATACCTATTAAATCTGCTATCAAGTCATTTTTTTCTCCACTATCCTAAATCCTTAGATAGGCAACATTTCAGACAGAAGGATGAGGGCTTTATAATCTGGGATGAGTAGCATTATTACCTTAAGGCAATATCATCCATTCCTACTGCCTGTCCATGTTAACACCTCCCAAATAATCCAACATTAGCTTTAAACAGGGAAACCAAAGTTCAGGGGCAAAAAACAACAACAACAACAACAACGGAAAAAAACAAACAAACAAACAACCTTCCTCACAGCCATACAAGTTGTGATCCTGGCAAAGAAACTGTTAAAGTAGACTATAACTAGTGTGTCATTTAAGGCTTTTTCCAGAAGGCTTGAGGTTAATACAGCAACACAAGCCCAGACAACATCAACTATGGTACATCTAGTACAACATGACCTGCATTACATGTTCTTAGTTCTTTCTCTGTAGGTCACAGAAATACGACACGTGGTAAGGCCGGTGACAAGTAGATGAACAACTGACCACAAGCCCCACAGAAAAGGAAACATCCACACCACATCAATTCACTTGCATTACAGTAGTAAAATGGTGACAACCTGTGCTCAAGGGAAATGACATTTTCCCCGGTAGCATGAGCTGACGTACTTGCATGCATGCACATGATCAGTTTACCTTTCACATACAGACACGCTCAGTTTAAAGTAATGGGACCCATTCTGTTTCACATTGCCTAAAGATTAACATGTGGGGAGCTAATGAGACTTTCTGCCCCTGTTCCAAATGTTAAGCATGACATTTAAAAGCAAATTCTATGATTCAAGTAAGACAATGTACAGAAATGCAAAAACAACAACAAAAAAGAAACATTTAAAAAGAACTCCCACACAACAAGAATCTCAGAAATGGAGAAGGTTACCGATTTTGCTAGTTCTGGCAGGGTTGTTTTTTTTTCTTCCTTAAAAACAAACAAACAAAAAAAACATCCCACCAAGAGCAATGTCAAAAATCACCTGGACCACCAACAATATCGTTCAGAAGCCATGTTAGTATTCCTGATAGGGAAGCTCTGGCTAACACCCAGACCCCTTTACAAATGTACACTGCAGCTATGGGATTGAGCACTGTCAACAGTCCTAATAATTGCATATACAAGTAACCCCCATTCAAATGGATCAAAGCTGTTAGGAAGATAAATAATTGCAAATAAAAACATTACACAAAAGACATCCTATTCTATCTTGCCTCTGGGCAGTTCTAAGGCCACACATGCTAATAAAAGTTGAGTTGTTCCATGTCAACCTATGAAAAGCACTGTGACAATCATAAGGCAAGCATAGTCTCAGCTGCAAATTAACATTTCTGAACACCATAGATATATGAACAAACAGCAGCACATCTGTGCCAGAGATAAAACAGTCGACAACGATCTCAAAAACCCTTCATCTGCAACAAGTACGACATGGCTTAAGACCTGAGGAATACTTTGAAACATCACACCTGGTGGGTCTCCAAATCAAGCTCTGAAGCAATGCAATTTAACTGCTCACTTTGAAGGTTTTAAAGAGTAAAATACAGAAGCTGAAAGCAGCTGTAGACCAGAACAAAAACAAAATTCAGTACACGCCACATGGGCATCAACGCACATTTAACAGTAGCCTGGGCGATGAGCATGGACTGCTCCGCTGCTGCCAGGTTCCTGAACTTGGCTCCTGGCGGACCTGTGTATATTCCCCATTGCATCCACATTCTGCTCCTGAAAGCTGGGCATCTGAAAATCCCCACCTAAGAAATCCACATTCTGCATCAGCTCTGACTGGTCATTAGGACCCTCCTTCCCTGGCCTATACTTTGCCCCTGGGATTCTGTCTCTGGAAGCAGCAGCCTGCCCTCCCTGGAAAGCCACTGAGAGGTCTTGAGGGCCATTGTTTCCTGCTGTTGCTTGAACGCTGCTCCACGGTGGCTTCATGTAGTGGCCATTAATGTAAGGCATAGAACTTGCTGGGCATTTAACAGGGGATGAGGGTTGCGGTTTTTCTGCAGGATGATTTAGGGGAAAGATCTGTGCACTGTTTGGTAGCTTGTGGCTGTAGGAGAGGTTTCTGGAGGGGAAAGCACACTCAGCTGGAGGTTCCATCCTTGGATTCTTGCAAGGATTGGCCCCCTCAGGAGGCTGCTGCATGTGGGCTAACTGATGCTGAGCCCAGGAGCGCTGCTGCTGCAGCTGCTGAAGCTGCTGAAAATGTTGCTGCTGCTGCTGCTGTTGTTTCTGCTGATGTAAATGGTGCTGAAGCTGCTGCTGCGCCACCTTCTCAGGGTTGGTGTGAAAAGCAGGTACACTATTAGCAGCAGCTATACTCTGCTGTGAATTGAGAGAAACGCTGGGAGCTTGGGCTGCAGCTTTGTCTGGTGGTCCCACCATGAGGCTGCTGGGTACATTGCCCAGAGCTGGGTGGTGAGAGGACACCCTTGAGCTGGCATTGATGAGCAGGTTGCGGCTAATGGGGCTGGGGTTTGCAATCTGTCCCTCACAGACTGAGGTGGTGCCCATACCGGCCCGAGCCTGACACAGTTGGTTGATTTGGTGCACAATGATGCTCAGGTCACCGGGTCTGTTCTGATGCAGGCTGGCTGCCATGGACAGTGGGATGGTGGAGGTAGATACAGTTATATTTGGTGGGGCATCTGGGTCAGGGAGCTTCTGCGGCCCATAAGGTCCCAGTCGGGCTTGCTGGGGGCAATTAGGCATGGTAGGAGGGCCTGCAGCAACAGCCTGGGGAAGGGCCTGCGACCCAACTAGCCCCTGGGTGTGCTGCATGCTCGGAAGCTGAGATCCATCAGATATGTGGCGCAGATCCTGAGTCACTCCTTGCTGTGAATGTAAAGCTTGTGGAGGAGCCACCTGATGCTTTAGTGACTGCAGATGAGAAAGATGCTGCTGTGGTACAACTGACGAACATGACTGGCCCTGCTGTGGCTGCTGCTGCACAGTCTGTGTGTGAGGGAGGCTCTGCTGTCTCTGCATACCCTGTGGATGAGCCAATCTCTGCTGCTGTGGCGCCTGAATCTGGGACAAGCTCTGTTGCTGCTGGAGAGCTTGTGAACGAGCCATATTCCTTTGCTGTAAAGCTTGTGGGTGAGGCTGCTGCAAAGCCATTGGATGAGTCAAACGGTGCTGTTGCTGTAGTGCTTGAGGGTGAACCAAGTTTTGCTTCTGGAGTGCAGACTGAGACGGACCCTGTAGGTGAGGAGCAGGCTGAGGATGGTTTAAAGTGCTTTCAGTGGTGTAGGGCCCACTGTGAGGGTTCATGACTGAATTATGTAGTTGTCGGGTGTGGCTAGTGTCTGAGTTTTTGACAGGTGCACAGAGGACAGCCAGCAGGCCCCCACTGGTGCCGACCTGAGAGGAGTAGGGACTCTGGCGTTGGTTGGACAAGGATGTGTCAAGCCCGTTGACTGTGCGACGAATGTGCTTCTTTTGAGGTACTTTGACGCTGCTCGGGAAGATCTGGATGGTCAAAGGGTTGTTGGCAACTTTCTTAGCATAGGCATCCAACTCTGCTGGGGTTGGATAGCTGGCAGATCTCATTTTCTGTGTAGTTTCCCCTGCAAGATGTGCAAAATCAGAAAAAAAAAAAAAAAGCACATTCTTAGAAAATAACACCAACTGGGATTTCACATAGCACAAAACTTTATAGAGAAACATGCTGTCAGCCTGCAGTTATACAAGTTCTTCAATGCAAACTGGCGGTAAAAAACAAGGTGACCGGCTCTTAGGGGAAACTTTAAAACATCTTCTGTCTACAGCAGGGGTGGAGAACTCCAGGCCTCAAGGGCTGGTGTCCTGCAGGTTTTAGATGCGCTCTGTTTAGACCCAGACCAAACAGTATTGTTTGACAGATGGCCGTTAATATAAAGACTTCGGACTTTGCGTTTCCCAATTTTTGCTTTAAGTTATTTTGTTATTTACATAATAATGTAAATAGCCTAATAATGATCCTTATTGCTGTTTAAGAGAGGAGCGGTGCTTCAAAGGATAGTTGCAGATTTGTCAGAATCTGCAGATTATACAGTACAAATAATATGTTCACGTTTCTCCAACAATGTCTTCCCAACAGTTTCACTGACATCTACACTGGATGGCCAGGAAGCGCTCGTTCGCGATGTCTTCTCGGGCGCTTCTCCGGAGCTGATAATTGCCGTCTGTCTTGTGTCGGTGACATAAAAGACGGATTTAATGCGACATGACCGTTCAAACAGCAGTCGCTTTCTAAAACATCGGATATGTATCGGATTCAGTACCACATACGAAAGTGACCCAGATCGGATTTGTGCCGTTCACACTGTCATACCATGATCGGATATGGGTCGCATAGGGTCAAAAAAAACAAAAAACAAAAATCAGATTTGATGCGCTTTCGCCTGCAGTGTGAACGTAGCCTAAATGACCTCCTCAACATGTCTTGAAGTTCTCCAGAGGCTGGTAATGAGCTAATCACTTGATTGAGGTGTGTTGACCCAGGGTGAGATCTAAAACCTGCAGGACACCAGCTCTTGAGGCCTGGAGTTCACCCACCCCTGGTCTATAGTATAGAGTTTTGAAAATGTGTTTGGTGGGGGTCTTTGTTAATAGCCAAAACTGTAACATTTACAAAAATACACAGAAGTTACACAGTTATCTATGCACTCATATTTTCTAAAGCTGCCAAGTGGACCAGATTTCAATAATACTGGGCTTAAAAAAACAACAACAAAAAAAACAAAAAACAAAACAACCACCCTATACAAGTCTCCCCATTATCAGAAACCCAAAATAGTCAGACCCCAGAACCCATGGACATCCCCATTCAAGTTGTTGCAGCCACCTTTCAGTTGCTTCTTGTTCTGGTTTTTCTGCATTTATTATCCATTTGCTCTGAGGTTCAGTCCGGTCAGTTATTCACCATTTGTCAGACAGGGCAGGTCCCTTTGCTCAGATGAAGCCAAATGCTGCGAAACTGATCAGACAGTACTTCACCTTGCACACAGTAGCAGACTGTAGCTGGCTATGATTATGTACGTTCTGCTCTGGAATCTTTTGTAAACCAGAGAGCCAGGTGACAAACAAAGACTAACTAAGATTAACTGCCACAAAGTAAATATGCTAACATTCACTGGGTTATTTAGTAAAGTAGGTTTTTGGTTTTTGTCCATACTCATCCTGCTGCAATATAGCCACAAACACCATCTTATTCTGTGGGAAATGCCACATAAATTCAGAGGTTTTCAATAATTTGCCATCATTTGTGCACCCAAACTAGCCTCAAACAAAATCCACTTCACTTACGGTAATGTTCTGAACAGATGTTGAATATTTAACTGCATTTTAAAAGCCGGAAGCATGGACACAAGTCAACTGCTTTTTAAAATCAGTTGTCTAAAACTTACTGGTAATTTTTATCCTTTACATATTTTCTGCATTGCTCTAGAAGGTCATCCCACTACGCGTTTCAGATCCTCAGTGATTAGATATTTTATACAACTAAACTTTAGTGTCATTTAAATCTTTGGAAATTGTGGATGTCGTGTTTACAAAACAGCTTGACTAGTATGACAAGTCAAAAGAAACACCACAATATGATAAAAGACGGCACTTACATTTTGGAGGTCCAGTGTTCATCTGCGTGCGGGAAAGTAGTCTGATGGTAGGCTTAACTGATGCTGGCAGGCGGGCCAGCATGTCACTCTTCAACTAATGCAGCACGGGACACCTTTTCCTCACCATACTGCGGGGACAAACAGAGCAGGTCAAAGTCAGCCGTTGACACACACACACACTTAGATTGGTGTGAAAATACTTTGGCATCACTGATTTTCACAGTTCAGTTTGACCTTTTGCAAATGGCATCTTGTAATAAAGAGAAACCATGGCTCTGTATAAGCTCACTGTGTACACACTGCAGGCAGCAAGGAGCTGAGATGGAGATGAACAAAGCAGCACAGTTGTAGAGTGATGGCAGACTGTAAGCCAGCCAGCTTTCTGTGTCAAGCTAAGAATGTGCCAAAATGTTTTAGCAGCAAATCAGAAAATTTTAAAAAAAAAAAAAAAATTGGGGAAAAGCAAAGAGCCATGCTTACAACACAATCTAAAACTTTTATTTTAAATATTTCATCATAATGCAGAGGTACAGAACCAGTGACATAAAGAATTGTTTTAAATAAGGAAAACAAACACAATGCCATTTTTTCTTCCTTTTGTCCTTTTAGAATTACTTACTTTCAACTTCTCCAGTAATACAAACATATTTCATACAAGCCATTCTTTAACATCTCACTGTTATATCCCCTTCTTGACTGTCAATTATATCAGCAATACGCTAGCTTCACTTTTCAGAACTGGAAGCTGTGAGTCCACACAGACACACCTCATATTCAGAACTGTGCAAAAGCCTTGAAGTAACTCTCATTTCTTTACAATTTTCTTCAACAGATCTAGGCTTTGTTTTTTGTGTGGCACAGAGCAATAATTTTCCAAGTTTTCTTAATGTCTTTCAAGGTTCTATTTGGACATTGGTGGCTTTTTCACTCATTTTCTGTTCAGTTCTTGTACCTTACCATTTTCATAAGAATGTTTTTTATGTTTGGAGGGGGAGAAAAGGCTGAGGGATGCCAAATTACATAGAAACCACACTGAAAATCAGTGGCAACAAATCATAATTGAGGTTCTGTCATGGTTTGGAGCTGCATTCAGTCACGCTGGTGGAGATCTTTTCAAAATTGATAGATTCATGAATATAGAAATGTACCATCAGATTTTGATACACCATGCGGCACAAACATCTGACTGTCCACAGCTTTGTGTAGTAAACGCATACCCTGATTTAAAAAAACAAAACCACAGACAGTGGAACACCATCAGTCATGGACTGGCCTCGTCAGAGTCTGGACATCAACACTGAAGCAGCGTGGAATCATCTCAAAACCAAACAGCAGACAGCAAACATCCAAAGAAGGGCTTTGAATGTTCTTCAAGAAGCCTGGAGAACCATTCTTGAAGACTGGCAAGTTACAAGACAGCTACCTAAGAAGTCGGCTGGTGTCATAACCAAATATTTACTTTAAAGCTTGTTATAAAATACAAACTGTGATTTTGCCTTACATATTGCATTTCTTTTTATTTCTGGATATTAAGTAAATTGCTGCACCTAGTTCCATTTTCCTCACTCCATAAAAAGGAATTGGAAGGCAGTCTTCAGACTTTTCTGTAATATTGCATAGTTATATATGCTGTGGTTTAAAGTGTCACTGAAACCTCTGACTTCATGTTAACTCAAATAAATATATTTTAAAGGAGTTTTTTAAGATTTGAAATAAGACAACAATTAAGAAAATAGATTAATGGAATCTTAATGGAATTAAGATTAATTGAGAATATAAAGATTTTGAGAACTGCAGCAGAATTCCTTTCTCAGCTCCTCCACTGAGAGGGAAGAGGAAGGGATCTGTTAAGCACAAATGCCGAATCATCCTCCATTTTGCAGTTTATGATTCATCACGAGTTAACCGTCTGAACAGTGGAAGTTAAGATTGACTTGTTATTCAGGATAGGAAAGACAAACCAGTTATAAACTATACAATCCATAGAAACTGTAGGCCTTTTAGTGTGCTCACTGACTTTATTCAGTGACATATTTATGATTATACACACAAACAAGTCTGTCTACAGTGTTCAGACCCAAAATATAAAGCAGTTAGTTACTAAGCCAGTGTAACCCTAATTTTTAAACAATCAGGAATCAATAAAACATTATCAGCACTCATCCTTCCTTACCACAAAGGTGCGTTTATTTTGGCACAATTTCCCCGAGGTTTCAGATGAAGTCTCCTGCTGAGAAATGGTGTTTGTGTCAGATGCCAGACACCAGGCTTTTCTACTTAATCTTAATTAAAATGCATTGGGCTACACATCGACGCTTCAGTCCTAGCTGTATATATATATATATATAAAACACACACTTATTTTACCCTCTGTACCCAACCATTCAAACATACACCAGCTAAAGCTGTCTTCCTAAGGCTGAACCGCTTTCTTGGAGTGGTCTTACAGCGGGAGAGGTGAACTTTCTGACAGCCAGTCTGCAGCTAGGTAACGTTAGCCATCTGTCTAACAATCCAGTCTCAACCTGCTGCAGTTTTAAACAGCTAGCTAACGCCTGTAGCCTTCAATAAATCACCCCGGACGAGTCCAGTGGCCAAACACCATGTGAACCCCAAGCAGAACCGGACACCTTCAGAAAACTGATGTTAAATCGTTCAAAAGGTTACCTCAAGTCAAGCACCACAGTAAATAAGGAGCCTCTTTGTGCTTATTGTGAACAGGCCAGCTGGTTAGCAAACTTTAGCTTCTCGTTGACGGAAAGCACCGACGTGACCTGTGTTAAAAAGAGCGATACTTACTCCTCAGGAATCTTTGAGTAAGGAAACTTCATTTTGTGGCGACATAACGTTGATAAGGATTGTAATCAGCGTGTCAGCTCTTCGTGCTGCTGTCTGCTAAAGCAGCATCATCTGTCGGACATGCGCAAACAGACAGGACCCCTTTTCTGCATTTAAGGCATCGACGGTGAACGCCTGTCCATTAATCCACCACAGATGAGACGCTATTAAAGCCCAAGAGCGTCATTTTATCATAAATTTATCACAGATTATATAAACTTTAAGAGATCTGGTTATTCTGCTTGGGTGTTCCTGTCAGCCTTATATTTAGGCGGACGCAGCAGCAGTTTGGGACAAATGTTAACAGTTGGTCACGTACTTATCACCTGGCATGATTTGGATTTTCTGAAGTGGTGGCATGAAAAAAAACTTCCACAAAAAGCAAGTTTTTTTTTATATAGTGAATTAAACTAAAAAGTAACACTTAGTGTAAAAAACATTTTGGCCACGGAACTAAAAATTCAATCAAACGAAAAAATAAATAAATAAATGAAAAACAGATAAAAAATGGTTTTGTGGTTTGTCAAATTTTCCAGCACAAGCAGACCGAAGAGACATTAATGCAGACGGTTAACCTGACTGGGATGACTGTGTGACAAGAATTTGTAAGATTTAGGAGGTTTAGATAAGCACATTATTAAAATAATAGTATCTGGCACCACTAATATTTTGAAGAAAAAAAATTAAATTCTCACTAAAACTAATCAAAACTCAAACCAACTGATCCCTCCGGGGAAATAACAGAAACTTAACTGAATTTACTAATATACAATTAAAAATCACATAGAAAATAAAACTGATGAAAAACAGAATACTACTGCACAATTACTCTGGTGAGAAGTAAAACAGGAAACAACTGAGAAAGATTTGAGTTTAAAGCTTCAAACAAACTCAGATAAGGTTATTTTAAGTTACTTTATGATTTTAAATTGGTGGCCAGTTTAGAATCAGAAATTAGCCTAACCTCATCGTTGGACTACAGGAAGAGAGAAGGCTATTTGATCCATGGACCTTCTTGTTGTGAGGTGATGGTGCTAACCACTGCACCATCTTGCCAGGGAAACATCTGTTTTTTGGTTGTTGTTTGTTTGTTTTTTTACAATTGTTTGTTTAGTTGACTTTTAAATGTTTTCCTTTATATTTACTATTAACTACTACTAAAATTATGTTCACTGCTGTAACAAAAGAGTATATTGTATACTCAACTTGTACATTCCTGCCTTTTAACACTTCTGCTTTAATTTAAAGGAGAGAAAATAAAGAAATAAATCATGGCAGTTTGATTTATTAGAATGACAGTTTGAGAGTGAGCAGATTCTATTGTATACAGATGGATGACATGCAGCAGGAGCATACACGAACATATGAACATTTGAGACAAACAGGGCATGAAGAAAGTGAAGATGAGAGACTCACACACACATAAAAGCATCAACAACAAGAATAACAGTCTTCTATAAATTCTCCCAGACTGACCGCTTCTTCCCTAATAACTACACAAACTAAACATCCCTGCCAGGTTGCAGTCAGGTCGTCTGGAAACACGAGAGTGGATAGAAATGCAGAAACCATTTGCACGTTTTGCTAAATGGACGGATTCTGTGAGCAGCGGCAGTGGATTACACTTCCAAACTAGAAAGCTCTGTGACAATTACAAATTTTAACAGATATAACATTGTTTATGATAAGTTTGATTATCCAGTGTACCCCGCTAGAATATCACTTCATATCTGATGCCACAGTTCAGAAATTGCAGATATGTAGAAACGCTGAACAGAGAAGAGTGTCTCTCTGAAATGTGAACGTTTGGTTTGTTGACACTCTGTTAAACATGGCTTAGCATCTATAGGTAACTGTAGTGTCAAATTAAACATTGGTCCTCAGATGCACAATCCCTCCTTCTGATACACTAAAAATCAAGTCAGTCTGTTCTATTTGGCATCACTGTTTGGCCTTTCATGTTCTAAATCTATTCGATTGCCTCACATTTTACGCAATATAAACATGTTGGGTTCTCTAAACCGGTTACTTTCACAATTTCTCTGTAATTTCACCAGCCACATTTTTCTACTTTTCATCAAGGCCAAGCCAGCAGCTACATTTTACATAAAAACCCACTGTATATATATTTATAAGTGTATATATATATGTATGTATATATATATTAAAAATCAAAAAAAGTCATACACATTACACACTAACCACATTAACACAAGAATTTGCTACCCGTTTCCCTGTCAGCATATAAATTATGTTAAAATGTGTCATGCTTGATATCAACAGACGCGGAGAGAAAAACTTCATTCAGAGGGGAGCAGACAAAAAGTCTGCAAAGGACTGAAGGTGGAGATTTGAAAAAAATCAACAGGGCTTCTTTTGAGACTGAGAGCACCTTTGTCTCAACTTCTGAGACATAAACAGTGTTTCACTGGTAAAAATGACAACATGAAACACACTGGAGAAACAAAAGATTGAAATTATCTGTGGAATACAGATGTGTCGCATAACAGAGGTATATAAATTAACAAAAGGGCTGAAACATAAAGAATGTACAAACTGGCCTCAGTGTATAATTACCAAAGAGTAGGTGTTATGATATAATAAATAACAAATATAATCTGCCTCATCTTTCAGTCTAATATCAGCTCTCTTGTTCAATTGTGTTTTATACAAGCCGGCCAATAAATACAATTCAAACACAACAAATAAAAATCCATCACAAAATATTCAAGTTTTAAACTAAAATCAAAATCTTTGAATGAGCAGCAGTGCATGCAGATTTTCTGGTCCTGTATAAAGTAAGGCACCAGAGGTTTCCAAAATTCACTTGGTATACAGAGTATACGTATAAAACAACAAAAATCTTCAAGTGTATTAAAGGCAGTCTATGAGAGTGCATACAACAGAGACTGGAGTCATGTGGAGTCTTCGGTTTTCAGGCTTAAGCTGAGCCGGTCACCTTCTGCAGCAGAGGGATCTGCAAAAAAATCGAACAGATTATTTGTAAGGCTTAACTGAAGTACAACCTCGCTGGTTTCAGCGTCCTTTAGGTTCACACTGGAAACAAAAACTTAAATCCAACACGCTGAATCACAAAGGTTAACAGGAACGCATCGTATATAAAATGATATAAAGATGTTACCTTCGACAAATCCACTCCAGTGAGAGCGTTGACCGACACAGGAAGTTCGGCCAAAAGGCGGTTCAACTCGCCTGTCACGCGGCTGCCCTCGCCACTCAGAATGATAATTTCATTCGTCCTGGCTAAGGGCGCCGCCACTTTGGAAGCAATCTGCAAAGACATTGTTAAGCATTTACAGTAAGATGGAAATAATCCAGCTCTGGTGTTTTATGTGACATGTTAGACTAGCCTAAAGAAAAATACCAACTTTTTGTTCTGTTGAAGGTTTCGACATGGCCAAAGCTTCATTATACATTAAATAACCCATACCTAATCAAATATCAACACTTTTCCAGGTCCATTAAACTTAAATCAGCTGGAAGGCCGATTGTTTTGAATTTGGTCCACCATTTCTGGACTTTTTGCTAACTGCCATGGGACAGCAGGCTTGTTGCCAGAGAATGTGAGATCATAAGATTTTGGGAATCTGCACTTCTGCCTCTGACAAATCTCTCCAAGTGTGCCAAAAATGGCTTGCATTTCATACTTGTTGTTCCTAGAGTATTTAAAAGTAGAATGGGAGGCAGAGCCTTCAGTTTTCAGGCCCCTCTTCTGTGGAACCAGCTTCCAGTTTGGATTCAGGAGACAGACACTATCTCTACTTTCAAGATTAGGCTTCAAACTTTCCTTTTTGCTAAAGCATATAGTTAGGGCTGGACCAGGTGACCCTGAATCCTCCCTTAGTTATGCTGCAATAGACGTAGGCTGCTGGGGATTCCCATGATGCATTGAGTTTTTCCTTTCCAGTCACCTTTGTCACTCACTATGTATTAACAGACCTCTCTGCATTGAATCATATCTGTTATTAACCTCTGTCTCTCTTCCACAGCATGTCTTTTATCCTGTCTTCCTTCTCTCACCCCAACCGGTCGCAGCAGATGGCCCCGCCCCTCCCTGAGCCTGGTTCTGCCGGAGGTTTCTTCCTGTTAAAAGGGAGTTTTTCCTTCCCACTGTCACCAAAGTGCTGCTCATAGGGGGTCATATGATTGTTGGGTTTTTCTCTGTATCTATGAAGCGCCTTGAGGCGACTTATGTTGTGATTTGGCGCTATATAAATAAAATTGAATTGAATTTTGGGGGAAATGAGTACTCAAAGTCAAAGGGAGAGAAATCTGATGGGAGGTGAGCTTAAAGTGTGTTTGTGTGGCCAAAGCACTGCATGGCACCTGCCACAGTTCAGGTTGTTTCTCCTGAATGTCTTCCCCTCAGACGCTTCAAGACCTTACAGCAGATCTGAGCACCGACAGTCTCACTCTGGGGGATCGATTCAAAATGCATAACTCTGTGAATTTACAAAAGCAAACAGAAATATCAGCTAGCATGCTAGCACAAAACGATCCTCCAAATGAAAGTTAAGTGAGTTTGGCGCAGGAGGGGAAATCCAACAGAAGTCGATGTTTGCTTTCTGCAGATGGCTGAGGTTGACAGCAGTGCTGGAAGCAGTACAGATGGATTTTTTTAATAGACTGGGGTTATGGTTCTTTGCGATCACCCATTGTTGAATTCTTAGTAATAACATTTGTGCCAAATCGTTAAAAGCAACCAAAACGTGATGAAACTGAAGTGATGAAAAACTTGTGCTTAAATTCACGTGGACATAAAAAGAAAAATGCTTCCAATTCATCAACCTCGGGCCGGGTGATGCTTGTAAAATGACATCCAAGTTCTTCTCTTCCTTTGCCTGAGCTGTATGAGCACATATCTGTGTGTTACCTTAGGCAGGGCCTCGAGGACCAGAGCTGTCTTAGCTGCATCTCCGTACTGCTCGTAGGCCTCAGCCTTCAGTCTCATCTTCTCAGCCTCGGCCTTTCCCACCGCTTCAATCGAGCTAGCCTCCGCCTCACCGACCTTTTTGATCTTCTCGGCCTCAGCCTGGGCAATCAGCACTTTCTTCAGCCTGAGGCAGGGAAACATTAAAGTTATATTTGCTGTTATCAAAATCACTTCCTGAGTGGGTAGGATGCAACTTTTTTGAGACAATTTGCTTCTTAGTGATGTGTCATATGTTAATCTGTCTTCATGCACAAGTTTTGGATGGTGGGATAGTTTTTACAGCTTTCCTTTCTCAAATAAAGCCCACAGCAGCACACGATAAATTTCAAATCTCTTTTGCTCTGCTTCTACGGGTGGATGCACAGGAATATCAGCTTTTTGCAAATCAGTACAATTAGACATGCACAGACCTTTTCATACAGAGCACCTGGAAATTACACGATACATTTCACTTCAATAAGGAAAAACATATATGGAAATATATCGTTAAAAACACAGTCATGCTTCCTTAGTCCAAACTTTCCAGGTGTTTGTTTTGTAGGATTCTGCAGGGATTAAACCAACAAAATAAATATATATTTTACATCAGGGAGGTAATGTGCTGCTAATCATGTCTGACGAGAGCTGTGGTACATTCTTGGGGATCTTGCCATTTCTACGCATTCCTAAATCTGACTGAATGTCTTTTCACTCACTTCTCGCCCTCAGCCAGCTGCTGCATTTTATAGGCCTCGGCCTCAGCAGGCCTCTTTACAGTGGCAATGAGCTCCTTGTCTGTCCGGTCAATCTCCTTCTCCTCAATTGTAATCTCCTTCTTCCGCTGCACCACTTGGATCTCAATCTCCTCCAGCCGGATCTTTTGCTGCTCTTTGGCAGCCTGCAGCTCGTATGCCAGCTGGGCCTCTGCTTTCTGAAAACATCAACACAGAGGTGGTCTAAGGCATTTACATCTGAGGCAACAGTTTCTGTTTGTGTTGACACGTGCACATTTTGAAGTTTTAATTTAATACATTACTTCAGATCAAAAGAGCACATGTTGTTTTTCTGATTTTAATCACTCTAACTGCAGATTTCAGGTAAATTGTTTACACACCATGTGATTTAATACAGACTGGCACTTTTTGGGAACAGCCATAAGTTTGGTTAAAGCAGTGTATAATACAGTATAATAACAAGTATTTTTATTTGAACTGTACACAGACAACCTGTAAGTGCAAACGAAACATTCAGTACCGACCCTAGCATTGACTTCTTGGTTGAATGAAGCTTTCTGCAGCTCCAGTTCTCGTTTGGAGTCAGCCATCTTGGTGTCAGCCTTGAATTTAACATCCATCATCTCCTTCTTGCATTCGGCTTCCTAAGGTGATAATAAAGAAACAGCTGTGAACAGCTGGTCTCTGTGCACGGAAGAATCAATTTCAAGCTTGCTAGATTTTCTTACCCGTATCCCAGCATCCCTCTCTGCCTCGGCCACACCGATGTCTGCATCCCTCTGGACAGCTGCAATCTGGGTCTTTCCAAGGGAGCTCAGGTAGTCCAGTTTATCATACACATCCTTTGAAAACACAGAACCACAGGACACGTAACATTAAACTGGGTGTGGCGTATATCAACATCTTTCATGTGATTAACAAGGTTACGAAGCCAAAATAAAACAGAACATACAGATTAAAAAATGCTGGGCCTTTGTGGGTGCAAAGAAAGCAGATGATAGGGTGGCACTCAAACAGCCTCATTTCTACATGTAACATTCAATCATATTTTAAAGTCCAGAATCTGACGTGTTACAGAAATCCTGACATGGACTAAAAGATGTTACAGAAATGGACTTTGGGTTTCAGCAGAGCACTAACCTCAGCCGCTCTGTCCACACCACACACTTCAATTAGTTCTAATGAGCAACAGTGAACTCCACAGGGTGAGTCCAGTCAATTATAAAAACCAGTTAAACTCATTAGGATTGACTACTCTAATAACCAGCAGCATCAACAGCTCAGAGAAAGACCTTTTTCAGTTTCAGTAATATTACAAAACTACAGTCTAAAAAGAAAGATGGGAAGGCTGCTGATTAATGTTTGAACGACTGTCTGTCCCACGTGTCGCCGTCTCAGTGTCGCATTTCTTCTGACTGAAGAAATGTGGCTTAAAGCTAAAGTTTTGATACTCTGCATCATCTCTCTTGCACATCCACACTGAGGCAAAATGGAGAGCACCAACGGCGCTTACATGGTTTAAGTAGTTATATACTTACATGAATACTTAATATTCTTGTTTTTATTTGACTTCTTCTGTTATATTACTCGTTTCATTTTCCTTTAACTCACCTTAATGGTAAAGCTCAGAATCTCGATGCCCATCCTGCCGACGTCAGGAGCTGCTACGTCCCTCACCAGTTTAGCAAACTGATCCCTGTCCTGATAGATCTGCTCCACTGTCAGAGTACCTGCAAAAGAGACACATCGTTCAACATCATTTAGCCTGCAATTCACTTTTAACAAACTACCAGCAGCTCGATGCGGGGCAGCTTTATTTTTGATCCAAATTAATTTTTTTATTTCACGTCACCGCATCAGAAATTTGTCAGAGAAATGCATCACCCCTTGAACTCAAGTAGCATAAATGGTCAGCACAGAGCTGCTGGTACTAATCAGAGATCGACCGGTCAGTAGACCACAGTCTGACGACTGCCAGTGTTCTCAGTCAGCCTCACATATGTCTGAATCCAAGTCTGTGCACATGCTGAAACGAACGGAGGCAAATGCTCAAAATCACAATCAAATTCACACAGTAATTTTAATGTTATTAGTGTGGAAGCTACTCATTGTGAGTCAAGACAAAAAAAAGTCTGGAGGCCCACCCCAGAAACCCTGGTAAACAACAACTCCAATCACACATTTAAAATCACTCTCGCCCAGCTTAACATTTGAAAGAAGGAAAAGTGCTAAAGCTAAAGCTATCCAGAGCTCAGAAACAGCCACAAGCTAGCAGCCTCAGTATGTGCAGCCAAAGGATCAAATCCATTATGAGGAAAATAGAAAAGAGTTCAAGTCTCCAGAGAAGTTATAAACTGGAAAATGTAAAGTACATAAATCTGCACCACCTGCTTTGTTTGGTATGTCAGGTAAAGGTGGTAAAGGTTTCCAGTAGCAGAAGATTCTTTAACTTTCTGCAGACTGAGGGAAACTGTAAAGTTTAATAATGTCTTTCCTTGTGGAAATAATATTTCACATTGAATAAGCTGGTGCATCTCGAGTACTTATACAGAACTTATATATTACTTTTCTTCTCTAATTCAGACCTCAAACAGAAAAGCTAACACAATATGTATAACACATAAAAGGCAAACTAAGGCTAACTTGTATAGTAAAGTCAGGAACTAATCAATAATCAATTTAATACTTTGCTTCTTTTCCTCTGTTGTATACATGCACGAGGAGCTATTCTGGACTTGTAAACCAAGAACGCTAAAACTATAAATTAATAAAATAACTATGATATTGTTTGAAATAAAATCTATATGTGTGTAGTGTTACTGTTGTGATTAGTGTTAACTGTTCACACCTAGAATGGAGCGCAGATGTCCCTCCAGAGTCTGCAGCAGCACACCTTTGATTTCCATTACTGATTTACCCAGAAACTGCTCACAAGCCACTGCCAGCAGGTCCTGCTCCGTCATGACTTTCACCTGAAGGAGACACACTTACAGTGTGTTTACACAGCAAGCTTTCTACACTGAGAAGCAATCATGGCACATGGGCTCAGAGTGCCATCAGTGCAATTTTAAACAATCAAGCAAAGTTCATTTAATTTAAGTCAAGAATTTTGAAAATGAATGTGCTAACACCAACGTTGTTTGGCTAGAAGATGAGCCTGTTAAGAAAATGTAGATACAAATACAACAACACCTTTTCATGCTTTTATATGCTGTTTTGACCAGGAACCTATGATACGACTGTAAATTTGATCCAAAATGCCTTTTTTGATGTTTTCTTCTGTGAATGATCAGAAGTGCAGTTTTGTTATAGACAGACTGTGATGCTCTGAGTGTGCCCACCTTTATGTACAGTACTTAACACATTTGCTAGACCATCACCCAGTCCAAGGTTCATGCCACAGCAGTCCTAAATTAACAGTATTGATAATTACCAAAATATTTTTTTCTCTAATGGCTAACTAACCAATATATGCAAGCTCTTTGATCATTATATTTTTCATGCTAAATTATAATTGAATTATTTCCAAAAACGCTGGACAAAAATAATAAAGCACACTTTATTTTTTAATGGAGATGCCAAATTACAGTTATTCCCTTGCATTCCTGAACAAAACAATCGTTTTTGTGGCTAAAGGGGTTCATCAAGTATGTTAAAGTCATTTTACTAAATAAATAAATAAGACTGCTGATTATGAGGCAGTCTGTTAGGAAGCACTGATTGATTTTTCTTTGGAATTACACCATTAGATTATAGGGCCACATTTCAGAAAACATCAGAAAGCACTGCAGCAGAACACGACACTTTTGATAACAGATGATGTTTGACAAATAGGCTCGGCTTGAGTGAGTAAGTGTAAGTGTTTGTGTCAGCGTTCACAGAGAAGACGCTGGGATCTGGTCTTACCTGAGCCACCCCTGTGACAGTGATAGCTACTCCTTCTGCTGTCTCCACATCCTCACATCTTGGCTGCAGAGTCATTATCTCCAGGCTTAGCCTACAGCAACAAACACAGGCACAGTTATTAGGCAGCCCAGTCCCACCTCAAGACTCTGAAACAATAGAGCAACAGGTGGAACCTTTAAATATTTAACACTAAGAGTATTCCTGCCTTCAAATGGGCCTCTGGGCAGTAAGTTTGGGCTTGAGCACAATCATTCCTCACTCAGTAAAAGGCAGTATGTGTTGTGTTATTTAACAGAAATCCATAGATTTACCTGTTATTACTGAACATTTGACAAACACAAAATCCCTTAGTGGAGTAAAAGAAACCAAAATTAGCAAAACTACTGAAAACTGATAAATTCCTGCATCTTTTCCTTGAAAGATCCCAAAATGCAGAAGGAAAACCCTGAGTCTATACCTCATTCTTTATAGTTATGTGTGTGTCTACTGTGCATATAACAATTTGTGTAAGACACTCTTGCAAAAGAGATTTAAAATGTCATGGACGGTATAATCGTGGTACATGAAAATTTATTTAAAAAACAAAAACAAAACTATAGCAAACTTTTTTTGACCCAGCCAGTCACAGCAGATGGTTGTGAAAGTCTCTTCCGGTTCGGAGCTCTTCCTCTACGCCATCTTCAAGTCTTTATTTATAGGGGATCATCTGACTGCTGAGTGTCTCTATCTGGCATTGAGGAGACCTTTCGTCAAAGTCTTATGAAAAGACACTTTTTACATGATTCTCTGCAGTGCAGTGCAAGTTTCTGTGTGCAGCCTGTTACAGTCAGACCACATCAGGATCCCCTTCAGTTCGCTTACCAGCCCCGCCTCAGAGCTGAGGACGCCATCATCTCCCTGCTTAATCATGTCTACACCAAACTAGACCAACCGGCAAGCACTGTGAGCGTCATGTTTTTCGACTTTTCCAGTTCATTCAACAGGAAACCTGTGACCCCTGTTTCAGTCCTGGGGGTCGATGTGCACATTGTAAGGGCTACAAATACCTTGGAGTACACATAGATAATAAACTGCACTCTACAGGAAAGGCCAAAGTCGTCTCTATTTTCTGAGGCGGCTGAGGTTTTTAACATCTGTTGAATAATGCTCAGGGTTTTTTTTTGTGTCTGTTGTGGCCAGCGCCATCCTCCCTGCTATTGCATGCTGGGGTATCAGGTTGAGATGCCAACAGATTCAATAAACTGATCTGCAAGGCCAGTAATGTTGTGGGGATGGAGCTGGACTCCCTTAAGGCGGTGTCTGAGAGGCGGATGTTGTCCAAGATAAGGACAAAGCTGGACAATACCTCCCACCCACTCCATAACATGCTGGCCAGTCACAGGAGCACGCTCAATGAGAGACTGAGATTACCCATAATGCACCACTGAACAACACAGGAAATCATTCCTGCCTCTGGCTGTACAACTCATCCATCTAATGCACAGTACACAGCGCAATAGTTACACCCTTGATAATTGCACATCCTCTACAGTGAAAATAACAAATAACAACAAAATGTCACCTCTGTGATATTCTGGATATTTATAATTGAGCTTTGTGTATATGTTAGAGCCATTTCTTATATTTTGTAAACTTTGGAATATATTGTATTATAATTTAGTTCAGTGTGTTACTGTTTTTGTCTTGGAGCAACTGTAACCATATAATTTCTTTAGGTATCATTAAAGTATTCTGATTCTGATTGCGGTAAGTACACCCCAGGTCAGTATTTCGTATAACCACCGTTAGCAGCAATAACTTGAAGTAATCACTTTCTGTATGATTATCCGTCTCTTTCATCATAGAGGACGAATTTTAGTCTACTCGTCTATACAAGTTTGCCTCACTTCATTGACATTTGCAGATATGTGTTTAAATACATAAGTCCTTACCACAGCACTTGAGTCAGGTGGAGGTCTGAACTTTGGGTCACTGCAACACTTTGTTTTCTTTTTCAGCCATTCTGTTGTAGATTTGCTGACGTGCATATCAATCATTGTCTTGTACCACGACTCAAAGCTTTAGCTGTCAGACAGATGGCCTCATATTTGACTCACATACACTTTGGTAAACAGAGGAGTTAATGGTTGACTCAATGACTGCACGGTGGCTAAACTGCCACACCCCCACCACCATGCTTAACAGCTGGGGTAAAGCATTGTATTGATATTCCGTTTGGTTTTCTTCAAGCGTGGTGCCGTGCATTATGGCAAAACATCTCTATTTGGTCTCATCTGTTCAGAGGATAATGCTCCAGAAGTCTTTTAGTTTGTTTAGATGCAGCTTTACAAACCTAGGCTGTGCTGCCATGCTCTTTTTAGAGAGAACAACACTTGGTGTGGGGTGGGGGGGTGTTGCAGCCTTTCAGAGCATTGCAAGGTGCGGTGAATCAGGTGGGATACCCACTCCTGGGGAGATTGTATTAACACTGTGTTAATGATTTGTCGATACACACACCTGAATGATCCTGACCACTACAATGCCAAAACTCCCGCTTTTACAGATGTGCTCACACTTGCTGATGATCAATTAATCAAGCGCACTGAATTTGCAGCACCTGGCTGCTACTTACCCTGTTAATTCCTATGTAGGCATTAAGGCTGTACTTTCTTTTTCACGTGGCTGTAAATAAAACTGAATTGAATTGTATTGAAGAATCAGTACGTTGGGGATGGATCCACCCTGCTTAGTTTCACATTTCAACACACCTGTCCGATGGTTGTGTGAAGCACTTGTTTGCCAAAGAGTTTGTTTACACTGTCCACATGCAGCTGTGTTTTGTTAACTTCCATTCATAGTTTATTCAGACACTGCTCAACACAGAGCTGAAGCACTGCATCTACTTGTGACTAGAAACGGATGTCTCTTACCAGAGAACAAAAACCAGCTTCTTTGCACTTTAAGGCAATTCCCTACTCACAGATCACTTTTGTTTGTTAACAAAAGTGAACTATTAGGATTCAGTTATTCAATTATGACTTGAATTATGAGTATAACAACTTTAGCCAAAGCTAAAGTTAAAATGATGGGATTAAGCATTTCACAAAGGGTTTGCTGACCATTCAGTTCTGTGTAAAATATAAATCCTGCAATAAAACATTTTATCTATGACAACTCACAAAACATTTATGTGAGATATGCACTTAGCACACTGCACATTAAGAGAGCAGAATACATTTAGTTCTCAGTAACACTACCCCAGTCATGTAAGAGGAAATGTTTGTATATAATGTGACTGGAAACACACTGTGTGTAATATGAGACAAAGTGTGGGAGAACAGCTTCCATTCCTCACTTTGCCTTTTGATGGCCTTCAGATAATGCAATTGACTTTCTTGTGGTTAATCTTTTTCGCTGTGGTCTAATTAGAAAGCTTGGTCCATATTATATTTCAAGATAACATTTACATCATTGCTTCTAGCACACTGTCACCTTTGGGCGTCTGAGATGAGCCACCAAGCCCAGGACCATCCTCCTACGACGTAGGTTTTGATATCAGAGCCGCAGCAACCACCTGCGGAAAGAGGACAGCGCCATCAGGACTCTTCAGAAATTCTTTGACTATAACATTAAATGATGCAGTCCAAAGATATGCGCTGAGCTTATTAGGTCCCTGTTAAGCCTTTTTAGCATTGTTTTAGAAAAGTGTTTTACCACTATAATCATTATTGTTCACATTACTTTAAGTAGAGGGCTTGTTCAAAACCTGCCAGTAAAAACAGGTTTTGATAATAAACACAGCATGTGTAAAAGCCAAAGGGGAGAAACACTATGGGGAAACGTTATCCAGCTGTTGTTCTCAAACAAAGGCCATAATAAATACATCGGGTTCTTGAATAATTAAAGTTGAGATTTCAGAGAGTTACCGAATAATTTATTTATTTTCTATTTCCCAGGAACCAATTTTGGCAACCGTGGCTTTCCAATCTGCCTGCGACAGATTTGCGACCTATCCAGCGTGTACCCCGCCTCTCGCCCTATGAGCTGCTGGGACAGGGTCCACCCCACCCAGCCTCTTATATAATGTTTATTTCATATATTTATTAATTAATGTAAGTGGGTGTAAATTGCGACACCAAACTGGCTGTAGGTGTAGATCTAAGGGTGAATGATTTCTGTCTCTGTGCGTTAAGCCCTGTGATGGCCTGGTAAATTGCCTACCCCACCTCTCACCCAATGTCGGCTCCACTCAGCCATGACTCCAACCAGATGTGCAGTTAAGAAAATGAATATTTATCTAATGCCCTTCAATGTGTCTTTTCCTCTAAGAGAAGATTTCTATCAATATGACTTTTTAGTACTCTAATCTAATTGTGTGAATTTAGAAAGGTTGTATGTTCTTCAGATTATACCGTTGAGTTATTTTACACTGGTATACTCTGATGTACATGGGGGGGGGTCTTTTTTTCTGATATCTCTACCAATTAATTATAGTCATTAAAAGGGCTAGAATTGGTTCAGGATGACTAAACCTGTTACTTTTAGCTACACCATGCTCATTAACGGTGGTAGAAGATGTATTCACATCATTTACTTAAGTAAAAATCCTCCATGGAAAAATCTACTTGAGAAGAAGTACATAAAAATAGCCTTAAAATGCAGTAAAAGTAAAAGTTCTCGGCTACTTCATTAGATTGGTTGGAAGCCAATGATTTCATCTTTAACGATGTGTTTAGAGCTTGTAAAATATTAAAATTAACCCGTTATTGTGACATAAATGTAGACATACCGTTCTCCATTAGCTGTGAAATAAGAAGCACCAAATGGAAATACTCAAGTAGGGAAAATTTCTGCTCGAGTACAATACTTGAGTGAATGCACTTTGTTGATTTTCAAATCCGCTTATTAATAAATCACACTTGTTATCAATAAAACATAAAAACCTGACCTATTCACATATCTGCGTTGAGACGCCGATGCCTTTCAATCACATGATCCAAATCACTGCTAACGCACCGCCTGATCAGCGTCGCAGCTTTTAAGCTCTGAAACCACACGACCGCTAATTTATTCACTTTACACAGTAACTGTGTGCTCTAAAAGCACTGGCTCGCTCTGCACTTATTTTAAAAACCGAATGCCAAACCTGGTTTAGTTTGCCAGCTAATACTATTAGCTACTTTCTCCCCATCCCCGCTAGCTCGCTCCATCAACACGACGGGAAACACCTACCGGAGACCACCAACGCTTCGTTTGGCCCCACAGTTAAACAGCTTCCCATCCTGACTCAGGATAAAAAGGCGAGGGGAAAAACAGTTAGACTCAGGAGCCCGTTACGGAGATGAAGATGATGATGGTATTATCTGAGGTTTTAAATAAGCGCGAATCGTGTGTTTAAAGAGGCTTCACGTTCAGCACAACAGCAACAACAACACGACCCCGCCCCGCCCAGCGACGACGTACTGACGTCATGCTCTCGACGGCTCGTGTCAAGAATAACTCAAATTTTTACCAAAACATCTTTTAGTACCCACCTCTTGCTTTGTCCTTCAAAAATTTAAATCTTGCACAATTTCCAAAAACATCTTACAGGATGCAGGAATATGCCTGTTGCGTATATTTGAGTTTGACTACATCAGTGGCATGACCCTCAGTCCTAGTAAAAAAAATATTAAAAATTATTTAAAAAATTGTTTTTCTCCCTATTATATGCATAATGAGTGTGAAAGACCTTCTCCGATGCTTTAATTTGCTATCATATCTTTATTTAGTATGTTGCAGTTTCTAACTGTGGCCACTAGAGGACCGTAAACAGCAATGTGGAAAGCCTGTCCAGGTCAGTTTTTCAAAAAAATATTAATTTCATATAAATAGTCAAGCAAATTGTTTAAAATAGTGAAAGTATAGTTTTTGTCACAAAGTTGATCATCTAAATGGTATGTTTAAAGAAGTGTAGTATAGTTATTTTTTAAATACTGCATATAAGTATACTGCAGTCTAATTAAATGCACTTAGACAAAGAAAATAACACCACTAACACACTAACAATGCAAAAATAAACTCAGATCACACATAATAATTAGATTAGATTTTTGGATTACATTTTCAAATTGTTGTGAATCATAAATATTCATAAGCTCTAATATTCTAATATATAACAGAGCTGGAAAACAATGGTACATACTGGCAAATAAAATGTTGAGCTATAGCAGTATGTGTTTAATTAAATGTAACTAATAGTGCTCTTATTCTCAGGTGCTCACTCACAGCTGTTCAACTTGTAACTCAAAGAGAGAAGATCACATATTTCCTTTCCCTGAAGAAGGATTCTCTTCACTAGTAATATCAAATGAAATGTGCTTGAAGAGATTTAATCATGTACTTAATCATCATACCGATTAACAAGATGACATTTCCTAAAAATATGGGGAGATGCATGCATCTTAGTTGCTTTCTCACGTTTTATTCAGAAGTAATCTGTACTGCTCCTGAAACTTTTAAACTTAAAGATTAGCTTGATATAAACTCAGTACATGTTTTTGGCTGATCTTCTGACTGATCAAACCATTTTGCTGCTCTCTCTTATTGTACTTTTAACAGCTTATCACTGGATCGTTAAGGTGCTCAAAGTGAATCCTGTGTGTGAGGCACTTAGTTGGACCCTTGTGCTTTGTGCCTTTTGGAGAGTAGTACTGAAAGTGGATATTTTAGAGTTCGTTACATGAGTCTCATTAATTCTGTTAAGTATTGTTATTGTTGCAGAAAATTGGAAATGGATAGAACTTTTCTTGTCTTGCTGGCCACTCAAATATCACATGTGGAACTACAGCCCAAAGAAAACTGCTAATTAACCGAACATGCATGTCTCTGGACTGTACGAGGAAACAAGTGCATCTGGAGAAAGCCCAGTTTATGTTAGGAGAACATAGACTTTCTCCTGATACTGCACAATAAAATCTACAAGTGGTAAAAATGTGTACTCTTACTGCTTTTTGGTCCTTTAAATGGGCATAATGTTGGGGTCCAATAATCAGCCCTTAGGAGATCACATCAGTATAGACTGTGCCCGTAAGGACAGAAATAGACTTTTACTGCAGCCTATTTATGAAAGTAGTGCATGCAACGATTTTCTTTTGTCTGCATTGATGCAACTGTTGCAACATTTTCTCTCTCTCTGCCCGACGTGTGTGTGTGTGTGTATGTTGTGTCTAATTACAACCTCCTCTATGTTGAACCACATCACCCCCCACTAACTCTGTCTCTCTCACACAGGGAAACAGGGATCAGTGGCAGTGAATGAGCAGCTTGCCGTGTCACTCTTAATACCGGCAAGAAAGGGAGGGAGGAAGGGAGGAGAAGGGAGCCATTCTTATACCTCTATATGACTTCACAGAGGAAGAGTGAGAGAATGTGCAAAAACAGATGTAGGAAGAAGAGAATTAGTCATGTATGAGAGTTTAACACTGGAAGCAAACAGAAGAAGAAAGAGAGAAAGAAACTGAGAAAGTTAGAGACTGGAAATAAGCATATATACGAGAAAAGGTGTGGAAAGGACAAAAAAAGTGTCACACTGTGGAATTAACAACAGTTTCAGTCTTTTTTCCTTTTCTTCATCCTTCCATCCACCACACAGGACGTCTGAAACGAGACCAGCAGTGGATCAACAGGAGACGGAGAGTGAAACAGAAGAGGCAAGAAGTGTTCAGATCACGCAAACTGGTGAGGCTTACAGAGGCATACTGGCTTTATTCATAATCTCCTAAATCTGTGTGTGTGTGTGTGTGTGTGTGTGTGTGTGTGTGTGTGTGTGTGTGTGTGTGTGTGTGTGTGTGTGTGATTTAAGGGATCACCATGTGTTCCCACATGGTGTTCCAGGTGGCATGTCTTTATTTATTTCTTAAAATATTAAGAGAACTATTTAACAAGTTTACAACATGTTGAATTATATCGATGCAGTAATCACACAGACAAAATACCCGTGCAAATTCAGCATTGCAGTATTCATCAAACAGCAGTTGTTCAGAAATCATGTAAACATAAGCAGGGATGTTAGTCTGCGTCTTTAATGCTATTTGCTTTTTGCACTGGTATCATATCAGGCTGTTTAATAATAATAATATTAAATGCATGACAGAAACCACTTTTATTATACAGAAAATAGACCAAAAAAATAGAACATGTTTGAACATCTGCCTCTCAGAACAATTTTCCCTCAAATTTAAACACTGGAAAATTCAGCATATGAATGATATTTGGCTGAAGTGTGACTTGTTTCGGGACATCGTATTTCAAATGTAAACACGTTATTTTGTGGGATCGGTGTCAGTAAAAAGGTCTCTCTCTTTTGGCCCTTGTTTTTTTGTTTGATACTTTGTTCAGCTGCACATTATTAATCTCTGGTTCCTTTTTAACACTCCTCCTTCAATTCTTACTGATCACACTGTTTGCATGTATCAAACCTGCAGTATCTTTAAATGTTGAGCATAAAGTGCTGCAGGTTTGCTACTCCTGCTCCCTCCCTGGGTACTCACAAGCTTTTATACTTTTATCTTTAATTTGCACATTACAATGCATATTTCCTGAACTGGGCATTGCCTAAAGGTCATGTTGACACTAATGTTTCAGCACAACCAGCTAATATGAGCAACAACAGCATCAGCTGAATTATTTGACTTCTTTTTGTCTTTCTGGAGGCAAAGAATCAAGCTGAAGACATGACATGTGATACTGTCACTGTAAGAGATGTGTTTTTCATATAGTACAGTCTGCAGGCATGCAGAAACAATTGAAATATTTAAAGTAGAGTTCAGTGTATATTTGGTATTTATTCTGGTTTCATCAGAATCATCAGAATCAGAATACTTTATTAATCCATAAATAAATTAGTGGGGGGGGGGGGGGGGGTTGTCTTAGTAAAATGGGCTCTTTGGTGACACTATCTCATCAGGGGGAATAAAGAAAGTTGCTTAATGAGTACATAAAGTTGAGCTGAAGCTCGCTCCTCTGGTTTACTAAATGGCAGGACACTGTCAAAAATATAGGGAATATATTCTTAATAATTGGCTCCTTCATAACTTGGTGGGACTTGTTTACTTTCGTGTCCCAACCAGTTTGCTTAGATCTGACCAGATGCTCCTGGTTCCTGCATCCAGATTTAAAATAAAGGAGGATTTTGGTTTTTCAGTTGCCACCCTTAAGCTTAGGAACAGGCCACTACTTTTAATACTTTAAAAATGCAAGTTTGACTTTGTTTTAAATTTGATCTTGATTAGCTGGCAGTGGTTGATTTATTATGTGTTATAGGTGCATTTATGTGTTTAGACCGTCGGCATCGCTCAGCATTTGTTGCTTTAAAAGGTGCTCTATAAATGCTCTCGACTTGATTTGTTTTTTTCTGCATTACACAAAATGCATCTTGAGAGTTTCTGTGGTTCTGGCTGCGTCATGCTGGTACCCACTTTTGTAAACGCTATTCTTGAGGAGAAATGAGGCCTGCAGAGCTCCGGCAAACACCCATCGAGGTTGTCCTAAATTACATGAGTCACATGAATTTTGTTGTTTTTTTATGCATACACAGCAGCTAAATGTGTTAAACCAAATGTGATGCAAAAGGCATGTTTGCGTGGGATGCATTACAAATGCTTAAATTTTCATATATCTAATTTAATAAACACAGAAACTATGCAGGATGGAGACTTCGCATTGATCATGTGGTTTACAGTTTTTCATTTAAATTATTATCTTTCATTTAAATTATGTAAATGGAAGCTTTTTGTTTGTTTGTTTGTTTGTTTTTTGTCACAGTAACTAAAATGTCCAGTCTCTCTCAAGTGGGTCTGTCCTGGAAAGCTACCCAAAACCGATTGCCTTTTGGACCATATTAGTTCACAGCTGTCCAATTAAAGGGTTTTAATTTAGCCAGTGTGCCTGACTCAGTGGGGGGTATGCAGTACCTCCCTCAGGCCTATCAGTAGGTCATGAAGGGCAAGCAGGAATTAGATTTAGGTCCACAGACTGTTAGCACGCTCTGGTTATTCAGGCTGATAAGGTTTAGGTGACAATAGCACCGCTCTCTAAAGCACAGCCGTGTCAAAGTCTTCTAAAACCAAAAATCCAGCTTCCACACTGTCATGAGGAGAGAGACGAGTCAGGGTTTAGTGGTTTCAGTTCTTAGTGCAATTCTTTGGTATTTAAAAGAATTAAAGCTGCATGAAGTCAAATTCAGTTCAATTCAGAGTTATTTATATAGCACCAAAACACAACAGCAGTCACCTCAAAGCATTTTATATTGTCAGGTAAAGAACCTACAGTAACAGAGAGAAAAACAGTCACTCGGTGCAAGCAAGCACTCGGTGACAGTGGGAAGGAAAAACTCCCTTTTAACAGGAAGAAACCTTCAGCAGAATCAGGGTCAGGGAGGGGCGGGCATGTGCTTTATCCTGTAACATTCCTCATTCTTTAACAGCAAAAACAGACACTAAACATTCACTAGATAAAGTAACTACTGGAAGTGAGGTGGAAACTAACCCCTGCACTGGCAGGAAGTATTGCTAAAAAGGTTGTAAACCAGAATTTACTTTCAGAACTGATATGATATAAAATACTGATATGCTCACATCGTGTTTGCAGCTCAAAACACGTTTGTAGTTGTTTCAAATGTCCTCTCTCGAAGGCCCTGCTAGAAGGACACAAGCTGTGATAAATCATTTAAACATGGAGGTAGCCTCTCTTGTGTAGCTTGCATACTTTTGCAGCTAGTTTAGAGAGAGGTGTTTCTTTATTCACCCTCTCCTACAGCCTAACCTGTCCTCCTATTTTTAATTATCTGTGAATATTTGCTCTCTCTCTGTTTGACTCTTTTTCCTGCTTTTCATCCTTCGTTCTTCTTTCACATTTCCCTTTATTTACTCCAAGTTTTTTCTCCATTTACATCCTTTTCTTCTTTTTTACAGTCACTCCTATCACTGCTTTTCTTTCTTCCCTTATCATTTTGTTTCTGTCCGTCTAAACATTGCCTCACCGTTGGAGGATGTTTCACTTACACTGTGAGGTTTTTTTTGGCTACTGTGTATTAATGTACAGGTATAAAATCTGATACGTGCAGACATACACGGCATGACTGCACACAACCTTTGTCCCAGCCCCCTGCTGGGGTAATTAGATGCTGAAATATTGATAGTGTGTGTGTGTGTGTGTGTGTGTGTGTGTGTGTGTGTGTGTGTGTGTGAGAGAGAGAGAGAGAGAGACATTTCATGTGTTTGTATGACATGTATGTGATGGTAATTCTCTCTGTTGTTATTATTAGACCATTTTTGTGACCCTTAAAGTCCCGGAAGAATTAGCAAAGGTCAGTGAGGGAGAGAGACTCGAGAAACAAAGGACAAAAGAAGTTAAATGCAACAATAGACATCGAGCTGGAATTAAATTCTTTTTCAATTTACACCCTGTAGTCTGGCTGACACTGGCTGTATTATTCCTGCTTTCTGTTTATTCCTCTAGACTTATCTGATAACAGTTTTTATTCAAAAAGCATTTATTTTATACTTGGACAATTATTACAGTAATGTTTTCTTTCAAAAGTGCTAAAGATTTCATGGCTTTACCTGCTTATTTTTGAAAATATTACAATATTATTTATTTGTTTAATTTTCTTGAGGTCATAGGTATTAAAGTTTTGTACCTTTCATTAGTTTTTAATTTGTTTGTTTAAGTTCAGTTTTCAGACAGGAATTTGTTGCTTCAGTTTAAGGTGACAATATTTTAGTCACTTATGTAGACGTACCAATCCAAAAACCTCCTCCCAGCTCTATAAAAATAAACAAAATAAAGAATAAAACTGAAGACATTTTCTATACCATAATAACACCATAATAGAAAAACCACTGATTACTACAAAGTTAAAATTAGACAATTAGAGGTAGTTTGGTAAAAGATGTTAAATGTTTGTGATGTAAATTAAGGAAACTTTTGAAGTGAATGAAAAGAAGGCAAATCAAACAACATCCTGTCTGAAGTGCACTGCACACCTGACTCACCGGAGAACATTTAGATTTGATATAATGGCGGTCTTAAAGGTTGAACCAGGCTCTGTTCAGAGCTCTGGTGTAACTCAAGCTGTGCTGCGGTTCAAAGAGAAACCCAAACAAAGCGTCTAATGAGGTTGAGGTGTTGCAGCTGTCATACGTCAAAAAGTCAAAGGATCAGCCTGAAGCTTCATCAAGAGGAGCCTGAATAATTTATTAACACTAATTCCCATGCACACAGATACACATGCATAAACACTGTTTGCATGCGAGTGACCTGAAAAGAACAAACCCAGTTATCCTGTTTACTGTAACAGAATACTGTTCAGGTGCCTCTGCTGTGTGTTGTTGTTTTTTTGCACTCATACCAGCACTCACTCTCCCATGTTTTTGCACAGTGATGGTCCCAAGCTCATCTGTGCCAGACATTCTGGACCTCATTTGACCCAGATTCATTTATTCTGGGTTCATCTGACCGTAGAATGCACTGCCAGTTTTCATTAGGCTCTCTTAATGAACTTTGGCAAAGTTTCATGTGGCATTTTTGTGCCATTTGTAAGTAGTTATTTTCCCCTTGGAGCCCTTTATAAAGGTTTCTATCAGTGAACGTCTGTTTTACTGATACATGATTAATAAAAGTGTTTTATTAATCACTTTGTTGAGTGAGTATTTGAAAATGGGAACAAGTAATTTTCAAGGCCTCTGCACTTTCTATAATTAATCAGTATGGCAGCTTATAACATTGTAGTTTCTCAGATGTTCGGGCACTACTTTACAACCTGCCGCCATGTTGACAAATTAGTTGAGGTTGTATTAGTCTCTATTTATTTCAATACAGTTTGTCTATTCTGTTTGTTTCTAATTATACATCAGACCCAAAACCTTATAATTCATAATGATATACATAATGATGAGTTCACTGTGAGATGATCTGAATCATTATCATTTTTCATGTATTTATAGCAAACTCTGAATAAACGAATCTATTTCTCACTCTCTTCATTAGAGTCTACAGGTGACTGCTGATGTCCAACCATAAGGATAAAAACCAGGGCCATGGTCATTTTACAGCAGGTGAAAACACACACACACACACACACAGACACTCTCTCACACACACACACACACACACACACACACACACACACACACACACACACACACACACACACACACACACACACACACACACACACACACACACACACACACACACATACATACTCCTTTCCAGCTCCAAATCGTTCACTGTTACACTCTACTACAAAAGGTTTGCATGATTTGAACAGCCGGTTGGGTTAGTAGGGCTAAACTGTGCACTTTCGATGAACATACTATGGATACGTGCAATCAGTGACATCAGACAGAAATGAGAGTAAAACATATGAAACAGAGCATTTGGAGTACTCTTAAGCTGGAGCTTTTGGCACAGAGGGACTGGCATGCAAGCTGACCTCATGTGAAGCTTTTGTCATGTTTAACACAAACATTCACCACTGTAACAACATATACTGTATGACACAAAATAATGAAAGAAGAAAGAACATCTGAAGCTACAGTGTTCCCACTTTATTTACTCTTTCTTTAAAAAGCATGCACACACTGTAAACAGGGAGACCAGTCAAATCAAACAAGATGCTGTGTGTGTGTGTGTGTGTGTGTGTGTGTGTGTGTGTGTGTGTGTGTGTGTGTGTGTGTGTGTACTACTTTTGTATCAACCTCTTTGATACTTAGTTAATGCGCTGCTGAACTTGTCTTCTTTTCTGATCAGCTAATGAGCCCTGACAGCGTTCCCCTGCTGCAGAGGCACAAATGGGGCGAGCCAACAGAACAAGCAAATACATTGAATAATACGCCACCCATCTCTTCTGTGAATGTTTGTCTCGTCAGACACACTCTGACTTTTATCCAGTCTGCAAAGGTGTAACCAAACTAAACAGGAGAGGAGGCATGATTTACTCAGTCAGTGGAATACATTTTTTAGGTTCTTATGTGAGGAGGAAAAACAGACAGTTGGGGGAAATAATTCAGGAGCAGGACATTTTTACTTCGACCGTGGAATAAAGCAACTGTTGAATCTGGAAGACGACATGGAAAAAGGAATTTTTATGTACATATTTTTTTTATTACTCTACTTTGGAAAAGTCCCGATCAGCAGTCGTTTGTCAAATCTGGCTTGAAAAAGATTTTTTTTTTTTTTTAAACATGAAGGATTTTCTGTAGATGAGCAGTATGCAGGTGTTAATGTGGTAACCATGGCAATGAAAATAAACAGGAAGGGATCTGACTGGGCGCTGGAGGGCTGGGATCCAAACATACGCCGCCTCAGCTACAAATGCACCACCCTCATCAAGGTAAACTTCAGGTCCAATTAGGGGATGTTTGAATGATTGTCATTTATAAACACAAATTGCTGTGTGTTTTAGTTTATGCTGAGTTATCACCTGCTGCTAGAAAAATAAGAGGTTTTGAGTCTTTTCTTTAAAAGTTTAAGAGGGAACGTTGTGATCAGGTCACATGGTGACCTATAAAGCCCTGAGTTGGGTCAGTAGTCCAAGTGAGACATGACCTGAGACAACGGCATCATTGCTTAAAAACATACACATAGAAGATCACTCCTACTACACTTTATGTACATATCAAATAAATCTCTCTGACATTTCTCATAGTTTATTTTATCCTTTCTACATAGTACAAAATGCTCTTGTAGGATTTTGGCTTTTTTGTTTGGCTTCTTTCACCCCAACCTGTGTTTATTTACGTTAAATAGCTCTAATTAATTAATGGTCTACTTCTAAATATCAGCTGGAGCACATGTTACACCAACTGAAGCGTGATTTCATTAAATAAATACATTTAACATTATTTGTCCACTGTACTGTTATGGTGATCTGCGATTAATCATTTTTATTTCCTTAATAAATTGTTCCGTCCACGCCCAAACCTTCGATGACAGTGTTTCAAGACCTTCAGGTATCTCTTAAGAGTCTTATGTGAAACGATCCATTTATCTAGCATATGTTTGCTGATTTCAGGATAAATTTTCACTTTGAAGCACCATCACATTAACACCAAGGAGAATCTGTGTTCTGTGTTCAATCAGTCATCACCTGCTGAGGAATCACCATCCCACCTTCTTTGTCTATGACCTCCTTTGTCCCCTTGTTTCCCCATACCTCACTGCACGTCCTCCATCCTGAAGCTTCACAGTTTAAGGGAGGTGTTGGGGAGTGAGGTGCTCAGTT
This sequence comes from Astatotilapia calliptera, assembly GCF_964374335.1. Classification (NCBI taxonomy): domain Eukaryota; kingdom Metazoa; phylum Chordata; class Actinopteri; order Cichliformes; family Cichlidae; genus Astatotilapia; species Astatotilapia calliptera. The sequence goes on from NC_137435.1 coordinate 4,187,537, forward strand.
CTCAGATGTTTAAACGAATCAATCCTCAGACGAAAACTACTTCCTCCGGGGCCTAAGACCAGGCTATTGATTTGTGAAGCCACAAAGAGCCTCTTTGAATTGCTCTCAACGATGCTCTTCAGTTCATAGACTGTGGGAAACTCTGGGGTCTGTGAAGATGGCTGTCTTGTGATGTCAGATCAGCAGGCACATATCCATTATTTGTGTGTGGTTGGCTGCACACAGTGGGCGTGGCCATGGGCTGAAGAATTATTTTTTTAAAACCCATTTATGTCCATATAATACTATCCATCCAAAAAGATTATAAACTATTAGATACGAGACTATATTATAATTATGTTGTGTTTTAATAATGTTATGTAATTATGTTATAGTTCTCTGTTTCTGGTGAAAGTAGTAACATCCATCAACCTCCTAAATGTTTATGGGAGCATCAAACAGACGCCAGTAGTTATGATAGACTATAATTCAGAGATATCTGCTCTTTACCAAACACGCCTGCTTGAGTTGTGAGACAGAGGTGTAGTAAAACTTTCATGCAGAGCAGCAGAGGGCAGACCACAACCTGCAGACAGACACTGTTGTGGTGAAATGATACTTACAGACTCTGGAGAGAGCTTGCATAACTTCTAGGGAACCATTTTCACAGAAAGGGTAACAAGACACCTAAAGCTGCAGGTATATCTCCAAGCAGGACTCTAAGACTGGGTCTTAAGAACGCCAGTTTGATCAGAATGGCTGTGTAAAAACACTCACTTGATGTGATAAAATGCTAATATGTGGTACGTGAAACATTAAACAGTTCAGCTTAGAGGCATAGCCAGAGCCCACCTGATGAGCACGATGCATTAACCATCTAGACAAGATCAAAAATGGAGTTAAAAGACGAATGATAAATGACTTAAATTTGCCAAAGAAATATTAGCTTTTATGGCACTCTTCAAAAGAAGTGGTGTCCCTCTGAAAACAACCTGAGACGTACCATATCTACAGCTTCTCAGCTGTAGACAATGAACGGTTGATCCCAGGCAACTCACAGTCTCTTACACTGTCACTGCAAGGCCAGTAGGAGGTGCAAAGGTGCAAGACATTAAACAATTTAAATTTTGTAAAATTATTTTTTGTTAAGTTTCCAATCACATATTAATATTAAGCACTTCCTTCACAAGTACAAATAAAAAACCTGGAATTCAGAATCTAAGCTCCCCTTTTTTGTCCTGTCTCTGCAGGAAATCAAAGTTTAATCATTCAGCTGCCCACAGGTGGCAACAACAAGCTTGTCCTCCATTTCTGATTGTCTGTGGCACCTGGAGAATCCACAGTCTGTGGGAGAATATGAGTCTATAAGCTTTTGCCACACAGTTTCAGTCTTTGTAGTTGCACTGTGTAAAAACTTGCTGTGTTATTGCTCTTTCAACATGAATGTTTCTTGTGAATTTATTGTTCAAAGATTATTTTCTCTGTGTGCTCGCTGCAGAGGGCTTTTATTTGTTCACTGATGCAAAAAGAAGAGCCTGTTTATGATTTTATGGCACAATTAGCATATCATCATATCTTATCCTGTGACCTTTGATTTGTCACTCCAATCTAAATGCAAATTAGCTGTAAATGCATTTGTTGCTCGTATATTCACTTAATAACTGTCTCGTCCGCCTTTGTCTTAAATTATTGGATTATTCAGGATTTCTGCAATGATCCGAATGTCTCTTTAGGTTGGTTTATTCCCATATAATCAAAATGTGAGGAGGCTTGTTTAGCTGTATCGGCAGTGTGTGGTTTTCGTGTGTAAGTTCTCTTAAGAGTGTCCTAGGTTTGGGGCCCTTCAGTCTTGAGTTTGCATGTCACTATGTAGGTTATCGTTTATAGGAGCTCTGGTTTCTCCTTCTGTTGACATCATGCCAGGTTAATGCTGCAAATATCGACCAGGAAATTCTCACAAAATATATTCTAATTCCTAAAAGTTCCCCTAATGGTTAAATAAGGTTTTAAAGAAACACAGTCAGTGGCTTCTTTAGTTACATTTTGCCAGCATTGATTTGACTCCATCCTACCTTTAGAACTGTTTTAATGACATAGACCAGTAGCTGGAAACCTTCTTCAGAGATTTTGGTTTATTTTGACATGACAGCATCGCACAGTTGCTGTATGTTTGTCAGCTGCACGTCCACGATGTGAGTCTCCCATTCCACCACATCCCAAAAGGTGCTCTACTGGACTGAGATCTGGTGACAGCGTTGACAATTTGAGTAACGTAACCTGCAGCTACAGTTTCAGACTAACTGTTACTAAAATGTTCAAAAACTCCAGCAGAGGGCAGACTCACCTGAAGAAGAGGTTCAGACGGACGCTGTGCAGTCTGCAGTGGTGAGATGATACTCACACACTCTGGAAACAGTTTGTGTAACTTGAAGTGAACCTTCGAAAGTAACAAGACGCATAAAAGTTACAGTTGTGACTTGGCCGGAGCCTTTAGACTAAGAATCTCATTGACAAGAGATTTTGTGACATTAATTTGTTGATCGGACACATTTTCAAATAACAGATATCAAAGCTACTTAATGCTTGCTGCCCTAAAAGTCAAGGAAAATTCTATTGTGAGAGGAACCCCATGTTATGCATCATGCCAGTCAATAAATGATGGGATAAAATGACATCTTGTGGTTTAGAGGATAAAGTGTGACAGGAGTCAGCATCCTCGGGCAGGGTTTTCTTTATTGTTTGCATTTTTATTCAAGAAAAAGACTAAATGTGGGTTACTTACCAAAAGCATTGTTACAAAGTCACTTATAAAATTTAAACCCCATTAAAAGAACGGGGAGCAGAATGACGTACATTCATAGTTTATCATTTGAAACAGGAATAACTGTTTTCATACGGGTAGTACGTGGGGACACCGTGGTTCATAGTTGACATCCAGAGGCCTCTATCTGCATTTTGTTACCTTTCCACACAGGAGACACCATAGCAGCTGCAAGTGAGTACCTGGCTCATGTCAGGCCTGAATTATTTACCTGATGAAAGAGGTGATGACACACACCCATCCACTGCAGGCAGCATGGACATTACATCAGTGTGGCTCGTCTCAGTCACGTTTGTCCAAAGAATGAGACGGCAGGGCGTATGTGCTTTTCATGAGTCTGTGTTCTGTATCAGTGAAGTTGTAGTTTACTCTACAGTCTCATGTAAACTGGAAAAAGTACAGAACTGGCAGGACATAATGTGCTGCTGTGTCTGCAGACGAGGCCCATTTGGCAAAAGATATTTTTCATGTTTGTGTAGAAGCTCAAGTTTGACAACAGTTTGAGTCTTTAAATCATCTTTGAAGACAAGTACTAATAATTTACATGTTTTGCTTGAATTAATGTTATTTCTTATGATGGCCAGACAACCACATATGGAAAAGAAATAGAAAAAACTTATAAAGACTTGCATCAGATGTGGCCTACTTCATATAGTGAATCATATAAGGCTTATATGATTTACTCATGAAAGTGGCCACTTTCATATATTTCTTTAGTAAGTATTCAAAACATACAAGTTTCATTTCAATAATTTTTCAAAGAATGTTATATCTGTTTTCACTCTTGTATGCTTTCATACAAGTTTCACACAAGACAGATACAAACTTTATAAGATTTATATATAACTTTTCCATATGAGACTGCCTGATTCTAACTTCCCCTCAACTGAAAAAGCACAGAAAAGATGCTCTCTATAAATATAATGGTTTCTTCTAAACCTGCAGACCTCCTTAAAGCACCTTAAATCAAGTTATTTTGCTAATTTTCTGCTCTGAGTTTTTATTTTTTGACTCTTCTAAAGTAGCTTTGCATGATTCACAGTTCAAAATAATAATTTCTATGCATTTTTAAGGCTCTCAGTTTATTCTGTCTGAAACAAGCTTCCCTCCTTCTCCCTTTAAGACAGTTTTGTTCTGACTGGTTGCTTCTTGTAAACAGAAGCTTTGAGTGGGGTGTCAGTGTGAAAACTTGAAAACTGTATGTCTGAGATTACTATAGTATTAACACTGTGCAGAATGAAGTGTGTGGCTCAAAGAGTTTTATATCCTGGTTGGTCACACGAGCTTCCCGGTGCTGTTCAGTGGGTCATGTCCCCATTTGCTGTCTGGTTAGTTGACCTGGGGGCTTCATTGATCTCTGAATGACTTCTATATAAAGCTGTTAATGTGAGACTGGGGGTTGCCGTGGGGGGAATACTGCCCTGAAACATGGTTACAGGGCCTATTTGAGCCTGTCCCAGCTCACACTGGGCAACAGGCCAGTGTGAGCCTGGTTTGAGGAATTGTTGGTTTTGGTATTTAAATGGGAAGCTCAGATTATCAGCAGGTAGATCCACATATTTGATTTTGGGAGTTTTTTGAGCAGCTGCCAAGTTATTTGTGTTTCACTTGTTAGGCAGATGTATAACCCACTGCAGTAAGGAGTCACTGCCTGGGTGGGGTCTTTCTCTGTGGAGTTCTGTACATGTCCATGTGCCTGCATAGGTTTCCTGTGGGTACTCCAGTTTCTTCCATTAGCCCAAATAAATGCTTGTTAGGTGAACTGAAGAAGCGGAGCTAAAAGGACAAACTCAAGGAAGAAATCTGTCTCATCTTATAGTTCTTTAAAAACATTTTCATAGCTTCACATTAACATTAACATTAACAGTCATTTAACAGTCACAAAGAAAATGAGTCTCCCAACACTTTCAGAATCACCATGATGAGACATTGGAATAGATGCATCAGATAACTTCATTATACTGTGTTACAGAGATGCAGGAAATATTCAGATTCATGGAGAAATAGAAATGCAATGCAAATGCTGAAATTGGCTGCAAAATGTCTTTAAAATCGCTCTAAAAATTTGCTTAAAGAAAAAATGTTTATGTTAGTCGATGCATATGAGAAATAATATTTACTAAACTTTGTTTGTAGTCGTGTAATTAGATTTCTGTTCAAGTAACAAACTCATCTCTCTGATCTCAGGGCTGTTTCCATAAGCTCATCAGTTACCATCCAAACCTACAGCAAGTGTTCAGCACTGTAACATACAGCTGTTTGTCAGAAATAACAGCAGTAAAGGAAACATGGAAAAGAAAATGAAGGGAAAGAGAGAGAAAGAGAAAGAGAGCGGCACACAACAAGAAATATAAACTAAGAGACAGACAGACACCAAACAGATCCTCTGTGTTAAATAATTCAGCATGTGGTCTCTCTCTCTGTGTGTGTGTGTGTGTGTGTGTGTGTGTGTGTGTGTGTGTCTGTGTGTGTGTGTGTGTGTGTGTGTGTGTGTGTGTGTGTGTGTGTGACAGATGCTTGGTGGTGTAATGTTCAGGTGGCTCAGTTGGCTAGACGGAGTAGTTACTTAATTAAAGTGACTTATATGTAACGCACACTCAAACAGCTATTCATGGTGACACACTCACCCCTGAGTCAGAGCTCACGTCTCATGCTGAACACGGCTGGCATTCTTCTGTAGTTGGAGAGGAAGAAGATAAACAAACCAATAATAAAACCGTCAAAAACAATAATAATGGCCGACAGGATGTTTTAGAGTTGAAGCTAATTAAATTTTCCACCCATCCACTCAAAACTAAAAAAGTCTGGGTCAGTGGGTCATTTAAGACAGATTATTATTCATATCAAAGTTTATGCCAGTCCGTTCAGATATTTTATTTGTACAAGCCTCTGGACAGCAAAAACATTTTGATCCCACATACTGATGCAGTGCAGTGATGAAGCAGTCAGCAGCGTTGCCTCACATTGAGAAAGGTCTGGCTCTAATCTGACATTTATTTATTTGCAAAGACGTTGTTCTCTGGAGTAAGTCTGGAACAGTAAGTCATTTCATTTTCACCAAATTTAGATGCAAAGAGACATTTTTTCCTACAACTCAAAAGCTACTTTTTACCTTTAACATTATAGACAAATCTCAAAGAGATCTCATCAGATCTCTTTTCAACGAGTTTCTTTGTGGTTGGGCAAGTTTCACTCGTCATTTATTTATGTGCAAACTTTTAATCCGTTTTGGTTTGGCCTATTATGTCACAGCCGGGCGACAAAGGCTGTCCCAATTAGGAGGCTGCTCCAAATGCGGCCGACCCATTCTTCATTTCGCCGAATTTCAGGGGGGGTTGGGTGTATCCTCCGTGGCCCAACCTATCCCAGAATTCATAGCGTGGTCCAGCAAATTCCAGTTTCCAACAATGGCGGCAAATACTTAGTTTTAATATTACTCTTATTACTATTTTCAATACTTTTTTATTTAAATCATTATTTATAATATTTTTATAATAATATAAAAATACTTTTAAAATGCAGCAATGGCGGAGGAGCACGACTAAAGAGTTTGAAATATTACTCTTTCTGGGTCACAAAATAAACTTTTAAGATATTTTCAAGAAAGTAGGTTTGTAAACTTCAAATATCTGCTTGATTTATCAAGACATCACATATTACATGTTACCCACCAGCTCGATAGCTGACTGGGTGGTCAAGGCTCACTCGAGCCGGCGAGAACACTGGACTCCCAGCACATTGTTTTCAGACCTGCGCAGTCCTTCGCTACTCAGGTTAAACATGATATATAAATCACTTAGATAACTTAAAAATGCTAGTTTGGCTTTTTTCAGTGTTTCATTTGTTCCTGAGTAAATCGGTTTGGCTGAGATTAAAGTTATAGTTTTCACACATCTGAATAAACGTCAAACAGAAAACTGATTAAACAGAAGTGTGAGATGGTCGAGAATTTACTCACGTCCTGATATATTTTAGTGAGCAAGGAGCAGACAGCTGAGTTTAACTCCACCGAGACAGCTGGTGATACAAATCTCAGCCTCACACTTCCAGCCTTCTCGGTCTTCGAAGGACAAGCCCCACATAGACGCCGAAGGCTGGGTCCTCCGAAGGATGCAGCCCCTGAATTGGGACACAGCCAAGGCTAGACACACAGACATGGAGTATGACTGGTTAGGGGAACAGACGGAACAAACACGGAAACAAGAGTAACTAAACATGAAACACAGGAGGCACAGAAACCAAGAGACTAGAAATTCTAAATAATAATGAAAGCAAAGACTATTAATAATTCAAAAACACTGGGTCACCGACTCAGGACCATGACAGCATCTGAAATGACCAAATTCTACCCTCCTCTCAAATTTAAGCTGAAAGTGAAAGGCCATTATTTTACTTATGTGATGCATCCTGTGGTGACTACAGCGTATTTATGACAGTAGGAGCCTGCAGTGGGCTTATCTAGGCAGAAATCCAACACCATAGGACACACCTGAGGAGGAAGTGACACCTGGTTGCCATGGGCAGCAGGGGATGGGTTAACAAAATGTGATGTAGAGAGTCTGGGAGAGAGCGAGAGAGCAGGAGGATTGTTGGTCCCAAAATGTTACAGTGGAAACTTACTGCACATTTTCAAATTGATTTCTTTATTGAAGTTTTTACATCCAGCAAGGTCAGAAAACAGGACCCTGGTCTGGGCAGAGCTGTTTGACTGTAAGAGGACTGATACTCGACCTGTTTTTCTTGGAATTATTTTTCCCCACGACCCCAACTTTTTTTTTTTTTTTAGATAAACCCGGTGAAGACAAACAGAGGTGATGTGTGCCTGTGATCTGGGAGGAATTTCGTTTGTTAAACATTGAAGATTTTGGAGAATTTTGCAAGAAACTAAAATTCAATGAACATCTGAACAATTTCGAAACATTTCCTCTCATACGTGTGGGTATCGCCTCTAGACCGTTACCTCTGGATATAACTGTGAGCGTGCTTGTAAGTAAGTTTTCACTGTGCACGTGAAGATGTTCAAGCGTCGGGATTATGTGGAACTTTATGAGAAGGATCAGGCCAAATGGGCGCTGATACGCAACGTCAACACTGTGATGAAACACAGCACTCTGCTGCCGGTATGCTGACACTGCTTGTGTCTTAAGTCTCATGAGTCATAATTACATGGCTTTTATCTGTAGCATTTGTGTTGCTCCCTGCTTTGTTATTTACGTGTGCCTTTTTTCTTATACACGAGAAGAATGCTGATGTAATACTGCAGAACTGTGTGTTAAAATAATTATGCATGGTTTTCTGTTCTGGGTCACTTTTGACTCATGGGTCATCTGAAGAGATCATGTGTGTTTACGTTTTTAACATGGCTGTTTATGTGTGTATACTTCTTTTACTCATGCTTCCCATTTTAGCTTCTCTTCATTCTCTCCCTGTTCAATCCAGAATTTAATTTAGAATCCCCTGCTCATGTACAAAGAGCTGCATTTTAAGCCCCCATCAATAGTATCTTAAAGACCTCATAGTGTTGTACACTGCTCAACACACTAAGGGAATAATTGTCAGTCAGAGTAAGCTTCAGTTAAACTTCGTGAGCATTGAGCTGGTCAGTTAAGGGGACTGTTAATGCTGAAAGACAACAATGACACACCCCCCAAAACAGGAACAACTTTACAGGTGGACACCCCCCCCCCCCCCCCCGAACCCTACAGAGGTAGCACAGGTATTCCAGCTCCTCCTGGATGGCACATCATTATTGCCGCTCCCAGTAGGTTAGCTGCGTCACTCAGCACAGTCTCAAGTGCATGGAGGAGATTCCAGGAGACAGGGACCGCAGAAGGTCCTCAAGCCATCAGCGGGACCAGTATAAGGTCCTTTGTGACAGGAAGAAAAGGATGAGCACTGGCAGAGCTACAGGCCATTTGTGTGAATGTCTCTGACCACGCAATCAGAAACAAAAGTCATGAGACCTGAGGGCCCATCGTCCTGTAGTGGGCTCTGTGCTCACTGCTCAACACCGTGAAGCCCGCCTGGCATTTTCCATAGAATACCAGTATTGGTAGGTCAACCACTGGAGTCCTGTGCTTTTCACAGATGACAGCAGGGTCATCCTGAGCACGTGTGACAGACATGAAAGGGTCTGGAGAAGCTGTGGAGAACATTAAGATAGCTGTAAAATCATTCAGCACGACTGGTTTGGTATTGGGTCAGTGATGGTCTGGGGAGGCATATCCATGGACGGACACACAGACACTACACGCTAGGCAATATCACCGTGACTGCCATCAGGTATCAGGATGAAGTCCCTGGACTTACTGTCAGACCCTACGCTGCTGTAGTGGGTCCCAGGTTCCTCCTGGTGCACGATACGCCTCATGTGGTGAGAGTATGCCGGCAGCACATGGAGGATGGAGGATCTGATACCACTGAGGAGGAGCCACGCTCAGCTGACTTATATCCAGCTGAGTGAGACGTTATGTTTTGGTCCATCCAACTCTGCCAGGTTGCACCTCAGACTGTCCAGCAGCTCAGCGATGCCCTGATCTGAGGTCAAGATCTGGGAGGAGATCCCAGGACACCATCTATTGTCTCATTAGGAACAGGCCCCGATGTTATCAGGCATGCAAGCTTCTGTAGGCCGTACAAACTACTGAGTACCATTTTAAATGGCTGCAATGAATTTTTGTGAAATTTTAGATTACTGGCTTAACATAAAATCTTTATGTAAATTGGATTAAACCTAAAAACTGGGTCTAGTGGTAACCTACTAGAAACGTCTGGAACTGATTAAAGGTCAGACAGAAACCCTCAAAGCAAAGCAAGGATTGTCAGTCTGCTGCAGGTACTGTATTAAAAGCCAGTCGAGTGTAGAGTAAAGGTATATAAGACACATTATTAAAGAGAAACAGTTCTCAAAGAAACCATAATTTAATTTCACGTACAGAAGCCTGTAACACAGAGATGAAGGTAGAAGTTCTAACTTCTAGGGGGAAAAGCTTTATTTGGCTTTATTTTGGGCCGAAGTCAGCAGATTTTTTTAAACTGTATTATTCGATTTTACTTTTCATTTTATAAATGCAGGTTTTCTGTCTTCATAGCCTTTAAAATAAAAGTTTCAAAGACATTTAAGGATTGCTGCTGTGTGGCAAGATTTGTTTCGAAAGGCTTTGAGGAATTATTTAACCTACAGTCTGATTTCTTCAGACCACGAGCTGGTTCTAAGTTTTGATGAAAAATATTGTTTTTCATGATGAGTTCACATATTAACTCACTTTTCTGTCAATGCTGCTTCACGGTTTCTTTCTGCTTCTGGCTGATTTCTCATGTGATCTGACATTGCTGTTACTCTGACCTTGATACTTACTCTGTTACTCTGACGCTGAATGATTTAACTCCCAAAATCCTAACATCCTGATTTCGGTTTGACTGTCTGACTTCCTTTCAGGGCGACTATGTCTGGTTGGACCTGAAGACTGGTCGGGAGTTTGAGGTGCCGATCGGCGCAGTGGTCAAACTCTGTGACTCCGGACAGATCCAAGTGGTGGACGATGAAGGAAATGTAAGCACTTACATACAAATAAAACTTGTTTTTTAAAGAACATGTCACAGACACCATGTGACCGTTGAGATCATTAAAAACGTTTTTGTTTTTTTTGTTTAGGATCAAAAATGTCCTGAATTTCCAATGTGCTTTCTCAACTTAACTTCCCATCCTCCTTCAGGAGCACTGGATCTCCCCCCAAAATGCCACCAACATCAAGCCAATGCATCCCACCTCCATCCACGGGGTGGAAGACATGATTCGCTTGGGAGACCTCAATGAAGCTGGTATCCTCCGTAACCTGCTCATCAGATACAGAGAAAAACTCATATATGTGAGTATTACTGCAGCGATTACTGCAGGGCTGAGCCTACTGAATCTAGTTTACCCTGGACAGGCTCCCAGTTCCTCACCATTATGGCCACTCTTCACAATTACACTACACTTACAACTTGACTCAAACTGTGGCAGGAAGTAGTGTTTGATATATTAGAAATTGTCATCAGTACTTGGAACCAAGGAGTGACTGAACAGGCTCAGGCAGAAGCAATGCTTAAATATGAAAAGCCTAATTCTGCTCATTAAAGAAACTCTACCAACAACTATGTAGAGTACAAACTAAATCATTCACACTTGTAACCCTCATCCTGCTGGATGGATGGAACTCCAACAATAGAAATAACTTCATTATTTAATCCCTTTAATACTGTTTAAAAAGATTTTTCTACACAGAGTAACAAATATTTGCTCTTCTGCACTAAAACAAAATTTTATATAAAGTCTTTTCTTAATTTTTTATTTGATTATTTATCCCCTCATCCCCAATGGGTTGCAGCAGATGCCCCTCACTGAGCCTGGTTCTGCTGGAAGTTATTTCCTGTTAAAAGAGAGTTTTTTCTTCCCACTGTCGTCAAGCGCTCGCTCATAGAGGTTTATCTGACTGGGGTTACTCTGTATTATTGCAGCGTTTTGACTTTACAACATAAAGTGTCTTAAGGCAACTGTCGTTGTGATTTAAAGTTTAAGGCTTTAAAAGGCTTTAAAGTTGAATACAAACCTCATTTTTATATAGAATTTGCTATATCTCATTTATTTTGACCCTACTGCTATATGTTCTGTCTGTTTAAGCAGCTTTTTAACACTTTATTCGTCACCTTACTCTTTTAACTCTCTGTCACTTTTTTCTCACTCCTCTCCTGTCATCATAATACCTTCCTTGCTTTATTTTCTCATTACCTCTGTTTGTTACCCTCCTTTATTTGTTCCTGTTTCTACTGAAGACAAACTGTGGTGGCAGGGTAAGTCAGCCCCTGAAACCCAAGCATAGACAAAGGCTAAAAAATATACAAGGATATGCACCCACTGCATGGATTTAATGCACGCTGCATGGCCTCGATCACAGTATACAGCGTGTTTGCTGCACGTTTCAGTAGACATCATGTATTTGATGGGACTTCTTTTCTTATATGCACTATGGATGGATGTGTCATGTTGGCGCAGGGACTATAGTAACTCACTTTGGCTTAACAGTAACCAAACTGAGAGCTGCACCATGTTTCCAACATGGCTTTCTGTTCTCTTATGGCGAACAATGATACGTTCTCATTGTCATCCTTCAACATCTGAGCTACTCGACCTGTGTCAGCTCATGTACCCGCTAACCGGCACCGGCTTGTTGCTCGATCCTTTTGGCAACAGACAGCCGCATGACATTTTTTTGTAATATTTCTGACGTTGTATTGTGGACATTTTACTAAAGGATCTTCGGCTGGCTTCTTTGATAATTTCTCAAATTTAACTGAAAGACTTTAATCTGATATTGACAGGTGCTTTAATCCTTAAACATGAAACATAAAATGCTGACCTGTTCATGGCTGTTCAGTTTTAAGATGTGTTTTTGAACTATTTGTTAGCTTCTTATTACACTTTGCCTTGCTCTGGTTTGGACCCAGGAACTGTCTTTTGACAGTCCTTGGAGGAATTTTCCAAGTATAGCATGTTGAGGAGAAGATGATGTCTGTAGGATTTGTAGTTACTCAGTACTTATCTTCTTTTACACATCAGCTACCAGCAGTGTGAGTCCAAAACATCAACACCTGGGTGACCTAAAAAAAACATAATTTGGTTCATCCTCGTTTTTTCTGTACAGACGTACACAGGCTCCATCCTTGTGGCTGTCAATCCTTACCAGCCGCTGCCCATCTACACGGCTGACCAGATCCGCCTCTACACCAACAAGAAGATCGGTGAAATGCCACCTCATATATTTGCCATTGCTGACAACTGTTACTTCAACATGCAGAGGAACAACCGCGACCAGTGCTGTATCATCAGGTTAGGAAAAGTTCAGACTGCAGGTGGCTCAAATACAAACCAGCAATCATACAGCAAGGATGTGAGTTTTAACCATGCAGACCAAAAGGTTTGTCAGTCAGTCAGATATCTAATATCTAATCTTTTTTATTTTCTATCAAATTATTAAAATTTGTGATTAAAAGAAGAAAAAACAAGAAAAATAAGAAACTGATAAAAATGTAGGTGCTGAAGATCTCGTAGAATCATCAGAAACTTTAAAATGATAAACAACCTCTTGGTCTTTCTTAAACATGATCACATTTTCTCGCTGTTGTTTTGGTTTGATAGTGGTGAATCTGGAGCAGGAAAAACAGAAAGCACCAAACTGATCCTTCAGTTTCTGGCGGCCATCAGTGGTCAACACTCCTGGATAGAGCAGCAGGTCCTGGAGGCAAACCCTATACTAGAAGGTAACACACACACACACACACACACACACACACACACACACACACACACACACACACACACACACACACACACACACACACACACACACACAGAGAGAGAGAGAGAGAGAGAAAAGTGATCTTTAACTCATTATCTGGAAGAAAATCTCTATGAAGTAGACAAACTCACAGATGATGTTGTGGATTCACTTTAGCATTTACGTTTAATCTCTCACAGTTGTAACAGAGACATGTTAGTTCAGTAATCTTGCAGCTGAAGGTTTTACAACATCAACACCCGGCAGCACAGACTGAGACTGTGCTGACTACCAAAGTTATTTTTAAACATGTACATTACTTCATTAAAAAATATTCTTCATTAATACAATTTTAAGCTTTACCTGAAAGTTAAAGCTTCAGATAAGATTTACTGGATGTATTATAACAAAATTCAAAATGATCAGAAGAGCAAAACACTGTAAGATAGAGGTCTGCAGTAGTGCAGTGACAGGACAGGTCACATGAAACATCTACCTCCATTTAATTGTTAATTAAATCAGCAGGAATTACTTATAAGATGAAACCAAATTAGCAAGATTAATACGTCGTTCAACATCTTTGGTCAATTCTTTGCCAGTTAGCCATTCATTGTGATCAAAAATCAACTCTATTTGGCATAAATGTTGGGCAAAATGATAAAATGTGACCCCGTGATTCTTTGTGCATAAGCCAATCTACTTTATAGCCGTCATGATAAAAGCAGGCAACCTATTACGTATGTGCAGTGCACTGTGAGTGCAAAGCAGGCGTCATTTACACTTCAATCCAGCATTGCGTGAATGTCTCACCTGAGAGAAAGACGATCGTGAAACAACACACCACGCTACATGCTCACATGTCTGAGTCTCCTCTCATATTTCAGTGAATCTACTGAAAACACACAGTGAAAACATTTACAGCCAAGAAAGAAGATAATTCCTAAAGAGTCTCCATTAAGATTCCCAGTGGGCAATCAGACCTTGACAGAAATGTCTTTTGCATTGTTGGTGTTTTCTGTTTTTCTTCCAGCCTTTGGAAACGCAAAAACGATCCGCAATGACAACTCATCTCGTTTTGGGAAATACATTGACATCCATTTCAACAAGCGAGGAGCCATAGAAGGAGCCAAGATAGAGCAGTACCTGCTGGAGAAATCCCGAGTCTGTCGACAGGTAAGTCCGAAGCTGATCAGCTCAAAGTTAAACTCCTGAGCATTTTCTCAGTAACTAACTGTGACATAAAAAACGTCATTCTGTTTATCATCTTGACTTAAAGTAAAACAAAATAGCCAAAAGTCAGTTCTATCTTATGATGAATTAATCCCTGCAGTCTGCAAAGCCTTACCTTATCTTTTATAATATGTAGTGGTGTAACACTGATTTGACTTTTCTCCTCTCTCTACAGGCCTACGATGAGAGAAACTACCACATCTTCTACTGTATGCTGAAGGGAATGACTGTCGATGAGAAGAAGAAACTGGGGCTGAGCAAAGCCACAGACTACACCTACCTGACCATCGTGAGTTACTGTCTCACGCTGCGTAATTGGCTGATCAGTCGCCTTATCGGTCAAGAGGAGCTTTGATCTTTACAGCTGTTGAATAGTCTCTTATTAGGGGATCGTGCCAATCAGGAAAACAGAGATTATATCAAATAAAAATAGGATTAAAAAAAAGTAAATAAAATATGAAAAGACAAAGACTTTGTTCTGATCCCCATCCATCCCTCCGTCTCTTTGCAGGGTAACTGTACCGTTTGTGATGGCCGAAACGATATGAAGGAGTACTCCAACATCCGCTCTGCAATGAAGGTACTAACGTGTGTGCTGCTTTACCTAAAGTTAATATTGTGTATTCAACTATTTAAATATCACCAACATACTGTTTTTATCATCTTATATTTGAAAGACACTGAAAGGTAATGATTGTTGCTTGGGTCTGTTTGCTCAGGTGCTGATGTTCACTGACAAGGAGAACTGGGAGATTTCTAAGCTGCTGGCTGCTATACTGCACATGGGAAACCTGAGATACGAGGGTAACGTGAAAAATATTACCAGAAAAGGAATTTACTGTTTACTCGTCCGCTGTGTTTAGCTTCCTGTAGCCATGTTTCCTTGTGAGTATTGTTCTTAGTGTCCAGTCCTTGCAGTCCACACAAGTACAGACATAATTAACACCTCATAAAAAATATCTGTGATTTTAATTTTATTTATAAAGAAAACTTCTTTAGACACTCTGTTGATCTTTGACCTTTCAGCACGCACCTATGACAACCTTGATGCCTGTGAGGTGGTGCGGAGCCCTCATCTCACTACTTCTGCCACACTATTAGAGGTGACACACACACACACACCTTTTCATCCTCTTTCATCCTGTTTTGCTTTTCTTGCCCCTCCTTCTTTTGATTAGATGCCCCTCATACACAGATGGATGGGCAACAAGTGGGCGGGACTTCTATATTCACACCCATAGTTTTGTACCTACGTCCACTGCCTTCATTATTTAAAAACTCTGGTGAAGTTTAATATGATCATCCACCACTGTGACAGTATATATATGATAGAAAATAAATAAGCAGTTTCACCCTAATTTAAAGATCCCATTGTGCTCAGACACATTATCCACCCACCCTTCTTTCTTTTAGTCTAATCTAGCAGTGTCACTGTTCAGTGACACTCAAATCAAACCTCCATTCAGGTGTTAATAAAAGCAGTTTTACGCTATTATTTCACAGTACTTCAAAACCGTAAATTTGATTGGATGTTTTGGAGATTCATTGAGGAGCTCCTGTGTTTATGTGTCTCTGTGTGTTAAGGTGGACGTTAAGGATCTGATGAACTGTCTGACCAGCCGAACACTCATCACCAGAGGAGAGACGGTCTCCACCCCTCTCAGCATGGAACAAGCTCTGGATGTACGGGACGCTTTTGTTAAGGTACAGCTCATAATTATCACACTTTATTCATTTAAGTTAATGAACTAAAGGGGTTAAAAGCCCCACGTAGCAGAGATGATAAAAGAGAATAAGTTGAGATTGTCCAACACAGACTCTGGTGTGAACCTTTTCATTGTATTTCCTTTCCTTTAACACATTTTCAGAGCCATTCAAACACTTTAAGTATCTTACATCCTGCCATGTTTCATTTCGACCTGCAGGTTTGCAGAATAATGGTTTTCTTCACTGCCTCTTCCAACACATTTTTGCATTTCCACCAAGAAGTGGAATGAGACTGAGACAGTGATCAACACGCACATAATATCTCTACTAGAGATCAAATCCCTCATTGGGGACCTTTAATGTGTTGGACTGTGACTTTGTCTGTGTGTGCGCGCAGGGTATTTACGGTCGCTTGTTTGTGTGGATCGTGGAAAAGATCAATGCAGCCATTTATAAGCCTCCGTCATCTCAGCCCAAAGCGCTCAGACGCTCCATCGGACTCCTGGACATCTTTGGCTTTGAAAACTTCACAGTAAACAGGTACATTACACACTAACTCTCACATAGTGATGCTGTCCACCCTACCCACTAAATCTTTGTTCTGAGGGGTTTCCAAAGCCAGCTACAAATCATTTGTGAGTGAAGTGTAACGTCCACAGAGGCATTCATATGTACCCTTTGCCCTCCTGGTCTTCAGGTGAGGTGCTCACTAATAGCTTTAAATATCACCGCCCACACCCATGTGACCTGCCTCTAAATGATCACCATGAATGCATGAAAAATAACACAACACATGTATTGTGTTATAGCTAATGAGAGATGCTAACAAGTACTTTCTGTTGAAACTGGCACATATTTTATACCCTGTGTGGTTTTTATTAAATACCTAATTTAAAAAGTTTGTTCTTATGCCTGTGGCATTGTTTATGTATTTATTTTGTGAAACCCACTGGCATCACTACATATTGAGTTTAACTGAACTATTCTGTCAGCATTGTCAGCTTTTCCGTCACTTCTCGTCCTCGTTCCTGCAGCTTCGAGCAGCTGTGCATAAACTTTGCCAACGAGAACCTGCAGCAGTTCTTCGTGCGTCATGTGTTCAAGCTAGAGCAGGAGGAGTACAACCTGGAGAACATCAACTGGCAGCACATTGAGTTCACAGACAACCAGGACGCTCTGGACATGATCGCCATCAAACCCATGAACATCATCTCACTCATCGACGAGGAGAGCAAATTTCCGAAGGTATGCGCTCCCATATTTGTCTCACCTGGTCTTTGATTCCCCAAAGTTCAGCTCTGTAATGATGACGGTATACGTGCACCAGCAGTGGAGCATTTAGCAACCAAAGAACCAGAAATTCTCTGCAGGAGCTGAAGGACACCAGAAGCATTTAAAAAAAGAGTTGCTACACAACTGTTGTACAGCTCTCGGGACAAGAGAAGCAGAAACACTGTGCTCCTTACAAACTGAGCAGAAACATGGCTACTGTGACAGCTTCTATTGGTTCATGGAGTCTGCGTTTTGAAGAATGTAAGGAAACCTGGCAATCAAGTGTGGCATGAAGCGGACTGGACACCTTAAGCTCCTCCCACAGGAACCAACCATGTATGCGGTTCTCAGTTCACTCACACAGGTGACATTTTCTATAGAAGAGTTCCCACACATAAAACACAAACACAAAAGTTCATGATGTCCTAATTGTTGTCAACCAGACCGACCTTCCAATAGACCTAATTTCCATCAACTTGTCAAATTTCAAAATCCACCTAATATCAAAAGATTTGGAAATCTCCCGTTTCCTGTTTGACTTCCTGGATCTGTAACATAGTGGTGACATGGAGCCTACAACTACTGTCAGTAAAATTAATATAGATTAATAGAGGAATAGATTTTAATGTTGGCCCAAATGAGTTATTTATATTGTATGAAAATGATGACGACATGGATGCTGGGGAACTTTACCACCACATATTAGGACACATTTGTTTAACTTGGCTAAGACTTGGAGGAGATCAGTGAAAAAATGGCGCACAAAACACTGGCTTTACATTCACAGATGGAGCAACACTGTATTTTGCCTTCTTGATGTAACAGAATAATGAAAATTGAGTCTGTTGAATGGTTATCTGTCAGATATTTCCATTAAACACAGCAAACTGCACACTTGGCAGTTAAAATAACAATAGATCTGTATGTTTTTTTAACAAGAATCATCCACTTTACAGCTCATATAAACGGGGAAACTATCCATAGAAACTAAAAACCTTTTGTTTTTTACCAGGTTTTAAACTTGTTTTTAAATGTAAAGCGTCCTGAGGCATAGCAGCCTAAGCAGCACTGAATCACAGCATGCTGGACACTGTTTTCACTACAACTCCAACAAACAGTGTGTGGAAGATTTTAGTCAATAAGGTGTCAGCAGCTTGTTCACAGCTTGTTTCTGCTGCCGCCATGTGGCCTAAAGACTCGAAGCCTTGTTTTTTAAACTAAACTCTCACATTTTCCTGCCTGTCTCCTGCAGGGCACAGACACCACCATGCTCAACAAGCTGAACTTTCAGCATAAACTCAACACAAACTACATCCCTCCAAAGAACAACTATGAGACTCAGTTTGGCATCCAACACTTTGCTGGAGTGGTTTACTATGAAACAAGAGGTCAGAGTCACTTCACACACACCACATCACTAAAAGATGCAGTTACTACAAGTTTCCCGTTGTTTGAATGTACAGTAAAAGAGATTTTATGAAGCCAGTCAGGATGGTTTTCTGATCTCTGGCTAAATAAAACTTTAAATTCTTTGACCAAAGTTTCACCTAATGAGCTCAGTGTATGTACAAGTATCGCACCTGACCATGTTTTTCTAGTCTATGTCAAAGTGAGAGCGCACAGCTCTGGCTGTGGGCATCAAAGCTCCACCAACCTGCTCTTTAAACCTTCTGTTTATGACTTTAGTGGTTCATATTCAAAGGTCAAATTCATGCAGAGTCACACGAGTCACTGGTTTAAACCTGAAACTGATGCGGGATGGATGTTTGCTCGAAATCGTGTGCAGTGGTGGGCTTTGTATGTTTGCTGCCTGTAGCCGCGTGTCTTGATCTTTATCCCATTAGCCGGAGTGTGTATTTAAAACATGCTGAAATAGAAATAACAGCATGGAAGCACCACTTCCACTTAAAAATGTTTTACTAAGTCAGAGCTGAAAACATTTCTTCAAACCTATTACTGAAACTTATAACTGGAAGTTTCTTCACTGGATTTGGGCCCAAATTACACATTTCTATAGATCCACATGTCAGTTCTCAGGAAATCATAAATTTAATCTTTTATGTCTTTTTCATGAATGTTTTTATGTCAGATCTTGTACAATTATTATAATTTTTTTAAACTCCTTTAAACTTCTACAAATACATCGTAATCACCACTGACAAATAAATGTCGTAAAGTCAAATTAGCAATGTTTAAACCTTTGATGTTTCCAAGATGTTGACTTGTGTGTCCTGCAGGTTTCCTGGAGAAGAACAGGGACACTTTGTATGGCGACATCATTCAGCTGGTTCACTCCTCCAAAAACAAGTTCATCAAACAAATCTTCCAGGCTGACGTAGCTATGGTAACACACACACACACACACACACACACACACACACACACACACACACACACACACACACACACACACACACACACACACACACACACACACAACATGTATTAAGGAAATTAACTAGAAGACCATTGTCAGGCCTGTGTGACCACACCAGAACTATCACCAACCAGGCCCTGAACTGGAACTTAATCTAAACACTTGATTGGTGGATGCTGAGTGAGGAAGCATTACAGCAGGTTGTGTTTCTCTGTGTTTGTTAGTGTAACAATTTGCAGAATTAATAACTTACTAACTTGTTCAAAGCAGATCCTGCTTATTTCTGTCATACTGTTACTCTGGTGAAAAGCATAAAACATGACTAGAGTTTCAAATAAACAGGCCCTGGTGTCTTATACTAGGCACATGGGCCCCACCCACCTGCTTTTTGTAAGGGTCAACCAATGAGAAGAAGGCAGCCATAATCAAGACCCACTATATCAAAAATAAGGATTTGTTTGAGCTATGAGAACCCAAGGATGGAAATAAACCGAAGACGTCCACTTTAGGATTTGTGTTACTAAATTTACATTTACTTTTCAGATCAGATGTAGACAGTATTTAGATGCTGTGGGAAAACCACAAACCTGGCAACTCTGATAACAGCGAGTGTGCTCTCTGGGTCCCTGAATGCTGTACCCCATCTAGGAACCTCCTGACTGAGTGACACATTAATTTGAGAACTGCAGAAAGTTTTTCTGAGTTGTTCTTCTCCTGCATGCTGTTGTTTACTTGCATGTTTCTCTTTGAAGTCCAGCCCAAAATAACATGTCTGACTTCTTTGTCTTCCCTCCCTGTGTGTCTCTTTGTTTGCATTTGCATGTCTGTGTGCTGCTTCTGCCAGTTTCTGTGTGGTTACGCTCCTGTTAGTTCAGCCACAGCTCCCTCCAAGGTAAAAATGAGAAATCAAACATCCCAGCGCTGCATTTTCATCCTCTTCATTTTACCATCTTCTTCCATTTCATTGATTCCTCTCTGACTTCAAACATGGTCTGAACATCCCATAGCTCACATACTTTTGTCATAGCTGAATGAGATTCAACCAAAAGGCTGATGAATACAACTCCATGTCAACTATGGTGGTTATTTTCCTACTCTGTGTGCTTTCATCTGTGAGTAATGTCACAAGATTATACCGTAGCTCACCGATCATTTTTATTTTCTGCCTTAAAAGTGTTTTAGTCTTATGTAGAAAGAAAAAAACAAAGCCGTGATGCTAAACAAATTCAAAGTTAGTACTGAGTCAGCGAGGTAAACCTAGCATTAGTAAATATTACCAAAAATTTAATGCAGTTAACAATAACATATAGCCGTAACTTCTTTTCACAAACCGACTGCGGGCAGAAGTACGGCAAACAAACCCCACTGAGCCTTTATTTTATTTATTTTTTATCTGTTGTTTGTTTACACTGACAAACTACATTATTTTGTGACATCAGATGCTGCTTTAGCAAACTACTTGACATATTATAAATGTAATTTTTACTAATGATTACTTTTTAAAGTTTTAAGGGCAGCAAGGTTTCTGCTCCACCTAAAGCTGTTAATAAACATGGATTATATTAGTATTCGAGTTGTTTTTAATAATCAAACCAGTGGTGAATCCAGACATGTGCATTAATTTGCTTTTAATATAATTATAACTTTTATTTATATTTTATCACTTGAATGTATTAATTGCAGTGTTGTAATAGATGCCTGTTACCGCCGGAGGGCAGTAACGTTTCTATCACAACAACACCTCCACAGGCGGTGACGAGGTTTATGTGACGGTGTTGATCGGTGCAGAAGCTCGTGCTGTGAAGCTGCGCGCTGATGTAACTTGAAGGTAGAAGTGAGTGAACGGGGTCAGATTTAGATCAGGTCGCTGAGTTTAGGCTGCGCAGGGAAGCAGCAGGTGATCTGTAAACGGCTCAAACACCGACGGAAACACTCACTTCCACCTCAGTGAGGCTCAAGTACAAACACGCAGGATGGAGAAATATTAGAAAGTTTTTCTCTTTATACAAAGCTCAGTTTGCTCTGTGCTCACGAAACTCTGGTAAGAACTTTTGTTTCTCAAATTTCGCTCTTTATCATCATCATCATCATCATCATCATCATCATCATCATCATCATTTATTATTATTATTATTATTATTGATTCTCCGGTAGCCTTACAAGTTGTCGTGTGTGTTGAAATAGTCAAACTATGGCTGCAATAAGCTGTAACTATTAATGGACAGTAACGCGATTATTTTTTAGACTTTTAATTTTAAATAATATAATGTTGCTGAATAATATTAAAATTATTTTAAAATCTTTATTTATTTTATTTTCATCAGCTTATTCATAGTCTGGAGGAAAATATCGCAATTTTTTTTTAAAAATTAGGTCTCAAAACTCAAGAAATTTCTTTAAATATACAAATAACCAGAATGTTATTGTTGTTTTTAAAATCAAATTGTTGTGTGATGCCATTTTACTTTAATTTAAATGATGTGATTAATTTAAATAAGTTTTATAATAATTTTAAAAACAGGCCTAAAACAGTTTTCTCTGGCTGAGCTGATTGATGCTTCAGTTAATTAATTGCAGCTCCTTCCTTGTGAAGCAGTCGCTGCTCAGTCAGCAGGTTTGACTGAGTGAAGCTGAAGCGTCAAACTTTGCTGTTCAGAGAGGAAAGAGGTTGGTGTCCGAGCTCAGGAAGAGCAGGAGGAGTCCTCATTGTTTCTAACAGGGTTGTTGCTGTGTGTGTGTGTGTGTGTGTGTGTGTGTGTGTGTGTGTGTGTGTGTGTGTGTGTGTGTGTGTTTAGGGAGCAGAAACCAGGAAGCGTTCGCCCACCCTGAGCAGCCAGTTTAAAAGATCTCTGGAGCTGCTGATGAGAACTCTGAGCGTCTGTCAGCCGTTCTTCGTCCGCTGCATCAAACCCAATGAATACAAGAAGCCGATGGTGAGTCTGACACGCTGTCCGCAGATAGAAGTCGAGGTTAAAACATGCAGTTACTGGAAGACTGCAGTCACAGGGAGGCAAAACATGGCTTTGCTTAGTTCAGTGTTGAGATGAATTACGAAGGTAAAAGGTAAAAAAGGTTGATTCAGAAGTTAATGGACATTAGAAACTCTGCTGCAGAGGAGGCACACTTTAGTTATGAAGAAGTTGTAGAGGTTAACATGATATAGTGAAATAGTAAATAGTATTTTTACTTCGTTTTGCATTAGAAAACTTTTTTAAAAATTTTTTCGGTCCAACCCTGCAGATACCTGATAAACTACAAACCTGTTTTTATGCTTTGTACCTTTCATAGTGTGCAAGGCTTTCTTTGTTTTCCTTCCTGTCATTAAAACATATTGGAGTCATCCTCACGAGCAAAATTGCATGAAAAAGTTTTTAATCAATTAGATTAAAAACTTAATCGATAGAAATGGATCAAATCTGCTTCTGCTTGTTTTTCTCTCTGTAAATCTCATTCCCATAACTTAATTTCCCTCCGTATTTTCCCATGGCTCTCCACTCTCTCCATGTCTGACCGTTACCACAGCCGCTGTGACAAATAAAGATTATGTCTTTAAATTCAGGCTGTGCTGTAGCTGAAAGTTTGAGGGGAGTTTATGTTACAGTGCAGCACAAACGTTTGGACCTGACCTGTATCCTGAGTTCAGTTCATATGTTTATGTATCCTGGCAGAATTTTTTCAGAAAATATGAATGATTCTACAAAAATGTTTTTCATTCATGGTTGGTGGTTTCAGTAAAATCATTTATTATTTTTAAGTGTTGGCATGATACCATCCACATATGCTGACACACACAGGTTTAAATGACTACTAAAGATGATCGTTCTCACCTGTGATCTGTTTGCTTGTAATGAGGTCGGTGAGTTTCTGGGCTCCTGCACGTTTCCAGTGCTGCACTGATGTTGGACTTCTCAAAGGATCTGCTGGAGAACATAGTTTAACTTTATAAAACAGGAAACGGATATGAAAATATAATCAGGGAAATGAGAATGCCGGTCAGCAGAGTTCAAACTGTAATTAAGAAGCTGAAAATGAGTGATGAAGAAAAAGCCACAACCTCATCTGACAAACAGGACTGTTTGAGAGAAAGTGGAGTGGCTGTTAAGCTGCACAATGAGGAGTAAAAATGGGGAAATGATTAATGGGTTACTTAACTGTAGAAAAATAAAAGTACGTAGTGATCTAAAGGAGTTTCATGTTGATAGATTAAATAAAATATCCCAGTTCGCCCGTCATGTCTTCTCTCAACTGCCTCAAAGTACCAAATCTTTGCAGCTATGACCTTTAACCTTTCTCAGCTTCTTCAGCCAAAGCTGGGACTTTGTCAAAAAACTGTTCATGTTTGTCTGCAGCTGTTTGACAGGGAGCTGTGTGTGCGTCAGCTGAGGTACTCGGGTATGATGGAGACCATCCGAATACGCCGTGCTGGATATCCCATCCGCTACACCTTCGTGGAGTTCGTCGACCGCTACCGGGTGCTCATGCCTGGAGTCAAACCGGCGTACAAACAGGTAGAGTGACTACAGGTGTGTTGATGGGTCTGGTAGACGCACCGTATTATTGGGTGTTTTAAATCAACACACCCAGAATAATTTATGTATTCCCAACTCCAGGTACTCCAGCTTCTCATTTTTTTTTTATTGGAAAACGTGGCAAAAAAGTAAAGATCAAAAAATATTCATCAAATATAAATGAAGCAAAGTTTCTCATCACTGTTGACGTCCAGTTTCAAGAAAAAGAAAAGTTTCACTGTGTGATTCTTGCATTTGATGCCTGGAAACTGTCCTCTTTTCACACAGCGCAGCTCATGTTGTTGTTGTTGGACACGGGACGGATCAGGAACGTCTCGTGATCAGAATGGTTTTTACAGATGGTGTCATGGAAGTTCAAAAGAAGATTGGAATCATGAGTGCATTCGATTTTATACCAGAGCTGTTTTTAGGCGGTCCTCACCTGTCGCTTCTTTCAAAACGAATTTTCTTTGTCTTAATGATGTGACTTAATGACTTAACTAATTTACAGTCGAGTCGGTTACATATTCACTGAAATAAATAAAATCACTTAAACTCAAAATAATAAAGAACTAGTAACTCAATACTTTAATCAGCTAAAAAATAGAATCACGTCATCATAGTCGGGCAGTTTTTAAATCAGTTTTTAAGGTCTTTTATTCTTTCTATGCTTCAGTTTAAACATGAACCTAATCTGGTTTGTAGGCGCAGAAACACTAAAACGATTTAAATACTCACTATCTGAAAATTGCAGTTGTCACAATAAAAACCTGATGATGGAGTAACTGCCTGAAAGTTAAAGGAAGTTTAAAAAAAGAAAGAAAGTAAAAGTTAAAAAGAATAATGCGCATCTTTCCATTTTTGTGGCCACACCAATCAGGCAGTTTCAAAAAACACAAAAAGGCTGTAGGAGGAGATCAACAGTTTTATGCTAGAAGCATTTATGTAACCGGGGATCACGTGGCTGCATTCAACTCTGAACTTTTTGTGGTTTAAATAAACAGTTGTTGTCTAACTGTTAAAATCTCTCCAATTGGACCAAAAGCATTTTTGAGATTCAGTGAAAATCTTTGTGCAGAGAATAATCTTATCACAGTATTCATCTGTGTAAAACTGTGGTCTGAGAAAGCTGCGGATCACCTCAGCATTTACTTCAGTTAAAAAATAATAATAACAATTTGTTGAATTGGAATAAAGTGTTGGACTTATCCGAGCTTGGATAAGTAATTTTGTAGCAGCTGTAGCTTCTTCTTAGGGAAGGTGGCCTGCTGTGTAGCCTCTGTGTGACACGGGCCCAGCGGCGTTGTTATGGGAAGTGAGCGAGTGTCTCTCTTTGTTGTGGGTTTGTGTGTGCGAGAGTTTGTCATGAGGGTATTTTCTGGTGCCACACATGTTTTCACTGTGCAGTTTTTCCCACACTCCCACCAGCTGCCTGTTTTTCTTGGAACATGCGTGTTCTGTTTCCTCCACCCCGCCCTGTGACGCTTCACAGGTCATATTTTGTGTGTGTGTGTGTGTGTGTGTCACTTTGAAAACATTTGTATTTTTAATACCTGACTTGTTATTGCAGTTAACGCAGTGGTTTGACCTGCGTTCGTTGTGATTAAGTTGATGATTATTTTGCTCAAACTTGGCAAATTCAGTGAAAGTAATTTTGGGTTTTGTTAGAAAAAGAAATTTTATTTCTCAAGCTTTGGACACATTTGGGATCACAGGGATTACCTGCAAATGTAATCCCTGTGATTTAGAAACAGGCTATAGAATTCTTTGAACACTCAGTTTCAGACAGTTTTTTTCTATTCTTTGCTCCATGTGATGTCAGCGAGAGAGGATATGCGTTATATGATCATCTTGGACACACAGCTCTGTGAGCACAGAAGCCCCGCCCTCGTCTTTTTCTGAGGACCAGCCTGTCTGGAGAAAGTTTGTTTGAAGGGTTTAAAGAGCTTGTTTCACACTGAGGCTCAGAATGAGATAAATGAGGATTATTTTGGAAACTGTGAATCATGCAAAGCTACTCTGGTAGAGTCCAGGAATAAAATATATTGGTTGATACCGTCTCTGTTTCCATCAGGAGGACCTGAGAGGAACCTGTGAGAGGATCGCTGAGGCCGTGCTCGGCAGAGACGACGACTGGCAGATGGGAAAAACCAAGATCTTCCTCAAGGTACTCCTGCATGCAGGCGTGTGTCCACACAGGGCAGAAAAGCCTGCAGGGTGTTGTTCAAAGTCTCAGATTTGTAGGTGCCACTTCACACAGCTGCTAACAGCACCAGTGTGAAACTTTTCACAGGGCTCGCTGTATTTCCAAAAAACACTGATGCCCGGGCTAAGCGGATGGCACAGCACATCGCGTGAACTACTGTTCTCTTATCTTTCCACTGAAATGTTTCCACATTATCCAGAACTTCTTTACATTCTCGTCTCTGACTCGCTCGGCTGTGGTTCATCCCAGCCGTGAATCTGCTCTGGTTGTTTCCAGTCCACACGTCTGCTGATGGGAAACACTGCGTGTTTTAGTTTCCAGCTGTCTATCTGCCTACTTTATACAAACATGTATTGCAGATCAGGTCAGAGGTCACGTCTGTTAGCTGGCCGTCCCCACACAGAGGTTAAAAGAACATATCATCTGGCTCCACAGTGTAGTTTGACGTGGCGAGCACAGCCTGTCAAAGCGTTTTTGTTGTTGTTGTTTATCGTCGCTCTGCAGCACAGCCGTTATCTTCATTTTTATGTTTCTGCCTTTTATTTTCTTTACTTCCTGCATTCAAAGCGCTCATCAAAGATCGCTCCTGGGAATAAAATGTAATTTCGGTGAAGGGGGTGGACCTTCAGCCCTTAAATCATAGTGGATATAATGTGACACTTTCACCTTTAAAGTGTTTTAGATTGATAAGTTGGGGGGTGGAGCACTGAGATGTGTTGACTGTGGTGGAGTCGAGGCTCATCTCCCTCAGGCCTCGATGCTCGGCCAGACAGGAAGTACAGCAGGAAGGAGAAAGTTCAGTGGGTGAAAGCAGAGCAGTGCCCACACTTCCCCAACAGGACGTGGTCAGATCAGCCTGCATGCGGGTGGACAGATGACGGGAAGGAGCTTTAGGTGTTTACATTTAGTTGTGTGTCATGTTAGTTGAAAACTGTCAGGTTAAAGCTTGTGTATCCTGCCTGTGTCTTACATTTTATATTTTTAGAAAGCAGATATTTATATTTTGCCACGTTAGCTGGAAGTGACAGCTGCTCTGTTTCATTTAAGTTACTGACTTCCTCCTGGCTTTTCCTCCAGGACCAGTAGGTGACTTTTGTGGTTTTGAGTAAAATGTCTCAAATCATCACTAAAACGTTCTCAAACTGAGTCAGAGCAGAGAAACAGAAGCGTACGGAGTGTGTTTATTATTCTGTCCAGGATCATCACGACATGCTGCTGGAGATCGAGAGAGACAAGGCCATCACAGACAAGGTCATCCTCATCCAGAAGGTGGTTCGGGGTTTCAAGGACAGGTGGGTCGTCAGCGTTTCTCACAGACTGAGATTTTATTTTATTTTATGCAGCTGCCAGTGATTCTTATCCCGGAGTAGAATTCAAACATCACGCTCTCGGACCGTAGCTTGCGGTGTTGTTCTGCACCTGCTTAAAACTGACACTTGCACATATCTCCTGAGTATGACTGTCATCGCTAGCTGCATCGCTTACTGTTCTGTTTTCTTTGAAAGCAGAAAATAAGACGAACAAGTCTCTCTGTGACTCTTTATAACTATTTCTCAGAGGTTTTTTCTCTTTGTATGAACAGTAAAACAAGAGGTCATATAAATAATCGTTTCTGATTATTTTCAATTTCAGATCCAACTTCCTAAAGTTGAAGAAGTCGGCAGTGCTGATCCAGAAGACGTGGAGAGGATATCAGTGCAGGAAGAACTATGGAGCTGTGAGCATCGAGCAGCAGTTTGAACAAAGTGGAAACAAAATAAAATCAAAGCAAAGACTCGCTGAACTTTCCTCCTCTTTACTTTCAGATGCGAGCTGGCTTTTCTCGCCTCCAAGCTCTGGTTCGTTCCAGGAAGTTGTGCGCATCGTATCACGTGGCCCGTCAGCGAATCACAGCCTTCCAGGGTCGCTGTCGCGGCTTCTTGGTGCGTCGAGCATTCAGGCACCGGCTGTGGGCCGTCATCACCATCCAGGCTTACACGAGAGGAATGATCGCTCGACGACTGTACAAGAGGCTGAAGGCAGAGGTACACACACACACACAGAACATTGCACATATACATAAAACTCATTTTACACACAAGTTTTCAGTTTTAGAGATGATGAGATCACGTTCATGTCATCAGTTTACAAAATCTAGAGCTTGATAGATTTGATATCTTTTCATACATTGTGATTTCTGTGCTTCTCTTGATTTCTTTGTTAAATTAATGCTCGGCCTCAAAGTGTCATTACATTGTTCACTGTTGTGTAAAAAAGAAAGAGGCATTCAGAAGTTGCACTGCCCTCTGCTGCTGTGCCGAGGATGTTTTGGCAGCTGGCTGCTGCAGTTTTGATTTAGTCGTTAATGGTGGACTCCTTCATTTCTCCTCTCAGTACCGGAGGAGGCTGGAGGCCGAGAAGATGCGTCTGGCTGAAGAAGCCAAACTGAGGAACCAGATGTCTGCAAAGAGAGCGAAAGCTGAGGCTGAACGCAAACACCAGGTGAACAAATGTAACATGTGACAACATTTAAAACATCAGTGAAGCAGAGCAGGGAAGTGGATAATAATAATTCATCATCACACTTGTGCTGAGAAACATACTGGATTGTTCTGTATTTTTGAGATCCAGTGCAATGTTTCTTTCTTCAGGAGCGTCTGGCTCAGCTGGCCAAAGAGGACGCTGAGCGGGAGAAGAAGGAGAAGGAGGAGGCTCGGAGGAAGAAGGAGATGGTCGAGCAGATGGAGAAGGCCCGCACGGAGCCTGTCAATGACTCCGACATGGTGGACAAGATGTTCGGCTTCCTGGGGACCACCAGTTCTTTCCCGGGTCAGGAAGGGCAAGCCCCCGCTGGCTTTGAGGTGACACGACCAAAGTTTTCCTCTTATTAATGAACCGTTTTCTCATAAAGGCCAAAGATAGTTACCCAACGTGTGTAATCAGTAAAACTGTGTCCTGTTGGCAAAGGTGTCTGATCAGGAGGACGGAAAATGACTCCTTAAGCCTCGATCGTTAATAATGCCATCGTCTGTGTGTGTGGCATGTTCACAGGACACATGAAGACTGCTTACTCAAATACGCAGCATGGCAGATTTACAGGGCATTAAAATCAGATATCATGTTGGCAGTTATTTCAAATTATTAGAGATAACCAAGTCCAGTGAAATCGCAGCTTTAGATAAATAAGAATGTGTGAGGTAAATTTTTTCTCTAAAAAGAATGACCTGTTTCCAGTAACAGTGCTGCAGGAGAGCATGTTTCTGAGACGCAGTGATAGATTTGAGGGATTTTTGAAGTTGGAAAATTTGGAGAATTTGAAAAACTTCTGGAAACTTCAGCAGACAAGAATTTACTGTCTTCTTTACAGGATCTGGAGCGGACCCATCACGAGCTGGAGGAGGAGGATCTGGATGAGGCTCTTCCTCTGCCTGAGGACGATGATGAAGAGGATTTATCAGAGTACAAGTTTGCCAAGTTTGCTGCCACCTACTTCCAGGGCACCACCACGCACACCTACGCCCGACGACCTCTCAAACAGCCGCTGCTCTTCCACGACGATGAGGGGGACCAGCTGGTAGGTCTGACCTCTGACCCCGCAAAAGTAAAAATGTATTTTGCAAGCGACTGAAGAAGTTTTGAAAAAGGCCACACGAGGCTGTCGCTCTACAGCGAGCTTTGCTCGTCTCTCAGGTTTAAGCCTTAACTTAATTTAGACGTAATGAGTGCAGAAAGGTTCTGACTGTGTGCAGCTGTTACAGTCTGTGCTCCATGATGCTGATGACTGGTGCGACTACTAAGACCTGTCACCAGCCAAGAAGGAACCAACAAAGGAACAATTATTTCACCTGATGAACCTTTTGTTTCCTTGTGCCCTGCGTGTCTGCTCAGGCTGCTCTGGCGGTGTGGATCACGGTGCTGAGGTTCATGGGCGATCTCCCGGAGCCAAAGTACCACACGGCCATCAGCGACGGCAGCGAGAAGATCCCAGTCATGACCAAAATCTACGAGACGCTGGGGAAAAAGACGTACAAGCGAGAGCTGCAGGCGCTGCAAGGGGAGGGAGAGGTGAGGAGGAAGAGTGACGGAGTTTAAAGGTTTGAGCGAGTAAACGCTAACATGAGCTAAAAGTGACATTTCCTTTAAACAAGTTTCAAAATCTAGCTTAGATTAACTGGTGGTTCTGTGATACTGACTATAAAGTATGAGCTATTATTCAGTGTGTTCATGTAACTTATCTGTTTTTAACATTTGTTACTTCATATAGTTTCCAAAGATCAGGAATAACAGGGTTAAGGTCACAGTGACTGTGTAAGGGATCTCTGTGAGCTGATTTCCTTCTCTCACCTCCAGACGCCTCACTCTGACAGCCACAAGAAGAACAGCGTCCGACACAAACTTGTGTCCCTCACCCTGAAGAAGAAATCCAAGATCACCGAGGAGGTAAGAGAGAGGGAGGGTGATATGATGCTGGTCTTGTTTCTGTTAATTAAACATGAGCAGTCTGAGACTGAAAATTGTGCTTCTGGTGCAGAAGGAAATCTGGGTTTGAACTTCATGTTAAAAACATGAAGTCAGATTTTATCTCAAGCGCAGATGAAGATATTTTATCAATTTCAAGTCCATTTTGGGTCAAATCCATATATTTGTGAATAATTCTGCTAACAGACAGACAAATTAAGATAATCATGTAATCTGATGCTTTTCAGGTCACCAAGCGCCTTAACGATGGTGAGTACGGTCTTCATGGCAACAGCATGCTGGAAGATCGTCCCACATCCAACCTGGAGAAACTTCACTTTATCATCGGCAACGGGATCCTGAGGCCAGGACTCAGGTAAACAAACAAACAAAGGGTCATCATGTAGTTTCCCAAACTTACACAAAATTACCTTGGATATAAAAACTGGACATGTGGAGGAAAAAACTTGTATCTAAGCCGCCCTTTGTGTATTTGATAAAATAGACCTTCCCAGATGTCACAGCGCTGTGGCCCACTTTGAAATTTAAAAGTGAAAGTTTAAAATTTTCCAGTTTTCAGTGAAACTTTAATTTGAAGTTTGTTTGTTTTTTAAAAAGCAGATACTTTCAAATTTTCCTTTATCGAGCTGTTGCCTCATAAAAACGTTTACGTCACATATGGGAGATTAACACAATACGACGGTCTACGGACTCAAAGCTGCTCTTAAATTCAAGATGAATCTCTTTGGACATCTAAGCTGTCATCCCGTTGATTTTTCTTTTAGTCATCATTTTGTCATATTTGCCGTATGTTTATTATCATTGTTGTGCATTAATATTCATCTCAATGTATAAAGTGACGTGGTTGTGATTTGGTGCTTCACAAATGAACCTGATGTGAATTGAATTTATACATGAAGATGCCGTTGAATGAGTTAATAAAGCCATGCAGATAAAAATACATTTTAAATGGTAATTTAATGAAACGGCATGATTTCTTTTAAAGAGTAAATAATAGTGCAGAGGCTGGTGAACACGTGTGTGTCTGGCTGTGAATATGAAGCAGCGTTCACCATCAGGACAAAGTCTCGACATCCAGTTTCAGTTAATCTGCATAAAATGTGTCTCATAAAGTTCTGCTGGGTCTCTGTTAATGTCTTTGATATTTCTGAGGTGTGTGTGTGTGTGTGTGTGTGTGTGTGTGTGTGTGTGTGTGTGTGTGTGTGTTAGGGATGAGATCTACTGTCAGATCTGTAAGCAGCTGAGTCAGAACCCGTCTAAGAGTTCTCACGCTCGCGGCTGGATCCTCATCTCTTTGTGTGTCGGCTGCTTCGCTCCATCAGACAAATTTGTGAAGGTCAGTACGTCCAACGTTTGTGTTGGCATTTACACATTAGCCATGACGTTACATCTGTGTTTGTTTTGATTGCAGTATCTGAGGAACTTCATCAGCTGCGGGCCTCCAGGCTACGCTCCATACTGTGAAGAACGTCTAAGACGAACTTTTGTGAATGGGACGCGAGCGCAGCCTCCGTCCTGGCTGGAGCTGCAGGTATAAACCATAGACTGTATATAAAAGACAGACGTGGCCATTGTGACTTCACCCACCGTTTACTGGAACTGTTTCTTTTTGTGAAATCAACGTCCAGGCCACCAAATCAAAGAAGCCCATCATGTTGCCGGTGACGTTCATGGATGGCACGACCAAAACGCTGCTGACAGACTCGGCCACCACAGCAAAGGAGCTCTGCAGCGCCCTGTCCGACAAGATCAACCTGCGAGACCGCTTTGGCTTCTCGCTGTACATCGCGTTGTTTGACAAGGTGGGCACGCACACGGCATCATATGAGCTCCAAGGCATGATACTCCTTTCTAGCACCTGTTAGGCCTCACGCTCTGGAACAGTTTGGATCATCTGGATCTTTCTCAGATCTTGTGGCCACTGCAGGGATGTGAACCTCTCTGTTTGTTGGAGAAAAAACAGTCACCAGTTTGCACCTCTGATCTCGTCCTGCAGGTCTCCTCTTTAGGCAGCGGGAGCGACCATGTGATGGATGCCGTGTCGCAGTGCGAGCAGTACGCCAAAGAGCAGGGAGCTCAGGAGAGGAACGCCCCCTGGCGGCTGTTCTTCAGGAAAGAAATCTTTACGCCGTGGCACGAGCCAACAGAAGACCAGGTCGCCACCAACCTGATCTACCAGCAAACCGTCAGGGGCGTCAAGTTTGGAGAATACCGCTGTGACAGGGTGACTACACGTCCTTTATTTTCAAAGAATAGTGTTTAGCAAGTGCATGGGAAACATTTCTGCTCCAACAGTGGACATTATAACATTTTGTAGTCAGCCTTCTGTGGGCCTTAGAGGAACTGCAAATATTCTGCATTATTAATAAGGGTAAGAAGTCGGTAACGCTCACGTGTTAGGAGCACTGATTACTGTCAGGCTGGCTGAACAGGAGGCAGGACAAACTTTTTTTATTTATTCTGTCTCTGTGTCTCCAGGATGACCTCGCAGAGCTGGCCTCTCAGCAGTATTACATTGACTACGGTTCAGAGATCCTCCTGGAGCGCCTGCTGAGCCTCATCCCGTCTTACATCCCGGACAGAGAGATCACCACCTCCAGATCGGTGGAGAAGTGGGCTCACTTCATCATGGCTGCTCATAAAAAGGTGATTATCACCAGTAAGAAGGAGAGGTCTTTTTAGCCCGGCTTGTAGATGAACGTGATTCTGTTTGTCTTTTAGGGCCAACCGCAGCTTAAATTGTTGAAACGCTGAAATTTCATATCCAAGCTAAGATGTTCAGCTTGGACATTATCTGTAGCAGTATGATAAATACATTTATTTTATTTTATTTTATTTTTTTTCACATGTAAATGTAATGAACATCTCTGTGCTCAGAGCATCTACACCCAGAAGAGATTTGACCCTCAGAAGGTGAAGGAGGAAGTGGTCGACTTTGCTCGCCACAAGTGGCCTCTGCTGTTCTCTCGTTTCTACGAAGCCTTCAAGTTTTCAGGTGAAACTTTTTTTAAATTACTTTGAACAACTTTGGTGACACTTAGTTAAAGTGTGAAAATACTGAACAGTTTTATTGATTATTGGTAAAATGATTGATTAAGGTTTATTTCAACTATGACTGAAGTTACTCAGTTCAATAAAATTGTATTTATATAGCACCAAGGTGCTTTATATTGTAGGTAGAGATGCTACAATAATACAGAGAGAACCCCAACAGTCAGACGCCCCCCTATGAGCAAGCACTTGGAGACAGTGGGAAGGAAAAACTCCTTTGTAAACTCTTAAGGAGCTGCTTTTCCATCATCAGTCATTTCCATCCACTGCTTGCTCCTGCTGTCATAAAGCAGTGCAGCTGGCGAGCGCTACAGTGATGCTCAGCAGTTTGTTTTTATCAGAATCCTTATTTTTCGTTACAGTGCTCCATTATAAACAAACATTAACGGAGACAGACAATACACTAACTAAGAATAGCACAATATATGCAGGCATATATATACATAAAAGTCACTTATTAATAAATAAATGAAAAAGAACATGTGCAAGAAGGGTGTAGCTGTTGCAGTAAACAGTGTGTTAAGTGGATGAGTTGTACAGGGAGCCACAGGCAGGAATGATTTCCTGTGTCGTTCAGTGGTGCTTTTCGGTAATCTCAGTCTCTCACTGAGCGCGCTCCTGTGACTGACCAGCATGTCATGGAGTGGGTGGGACAACATCCACCTCTCCAACACCACCTTAAGGGAGTCCAGCTCCATCCCCACAACATTACTGGCCTTACGGATCAGTTTATCGAGTCTGTTGGCATCTGCTACCCTCAGCCTGCTCCCCCAGCATGCAACAGCATAGAGGATCGCACTGGCCACAACAGTCTCGTAGAAAATCCTCAGCATTTTCTGGCAGATGTTGAAGGACCTCAGTCGCCTCAAAAAATAGAGACGACTCTGGCCCGTCCTGTAAAGTGCTGTGGTGTTTTTAGCCCAGTCCAGTTTATTGTCAATGTGTACTCCAAGGTATTTATAGTCCTCCACAATGTCAACACTGACCCCCTGGATTGAAACAGGGGTCAAGTGTTTCCTGGTCTTCCTGAAGTCCACGATCAGTTCCTTGGTCTTTGCCACGTTGAGCTGCAGATGATTCTGCTCACACCACGTGACAAAGGAGTCGACCACAGCCCGGTACTCTGTCTCATCATCCCTGCTGATGCATCCAACCACCGCAGAGTCATCAGAAAACTTCTGAAGATGGCAGGTCTCTGTGCAGTGGCTGAAGTCTGTGGTGTAGAGGGTGAAGAGGAAGGGGGAGAGGACAGTCCCCTGTGGTGCCCCTGTGTTGCTGATCACCTTGTCAGACACACTGTGGGAGACGTACATATTGTGGTCTTCCTGTCAGGTAATCAACAATCCAGGACACCAGAGAAGCATCCACCTGCATCGCTGCTAACTTATCACCCAGGAGGGTCGGCCTGATGGTGTTGAAAGCACTGGAAAAGTCAAAAAACATGACCCTCACAGTGCTCGCCGGCTGGTCCAGATGGGTGTAGACACGATTGAGCAGGTAGATGATGGCGTCCTCTGTTCCGAGACGAGGCTGATAAGCAAATTGAAGGGGATCCAGATGTGGTCTTACTATGGGTCGCAGCTGGTCCAGGATGAGCCTTTCCAGGGTCTTCATGATGTGGGAGGTCAGTGCCACGGGCCTGTAATCCTGGGGGCCACTGGGACGTGGCGTCTTTGGAATAGGGATGAGGCATGATGTCTTCCACAGCACTGGGACCCTCTGCAGACTCAGACTCAGCATAAACAGTTTATGAAAGACTCCACACAGCTGAGAGACACAGACACGAGGACGCGGGGACTCACTCCGTCTGGTCCAGCAGACTTGCCTGAGTGAAGTCTCCTCATTTGCATCTCAAAAAATGCAAATGAGGAGTGCATTTCTTGCCTCGAGTGCTGCAACACATCAGTTTTTCCACCTTCAGTACTGTGCTTCTTGTCGTTGAAGTAGCTCCCTTTTTAGATAAGCTGACATTCCTGGGCTTGTGTTGTTTTTGGGCACTAGGAAACGTGCCTGCATAGGGTTGCTGTAGCACTGATATCATGATATGACCCTTTAATGTTATGCAAAGTACCAGCGGCATTGCTGTAGCACCTCCAGTCTGCCATCAGTGATTTTCATTCCACTAACTTTGATACAATGTGACACGAAAATAAAGACGGATATTGTTTAAAGCAAAATTATTCAGAATTGTTATTTATATTTTAACCTCTTGGTTCTGTAAGTTCTTTTCTTTTTTTAAATTTATTTTGATCTTTACTTCTCAGGTCCCAGTCTGCCTAAAAACGACCTCATCGTCGCCGTCAACTGGACGGGAGTTTATTTTGTAGATGAGCAGGAACAGGTCCTCTTAGAGCTCTCCTTCCCAGAAATCACTGCAGTTTCCAGCAGCAGGTGAGTCTACCTGTAGTCACCTGACCAATGACATGATTCTCTGATCGGAGGGCCGTGAGTGAGGAATGAGGGGTTAAGAGTTTCAGCGTATAAAGTGGAGCCTAAACTTAAATGTAAATTTCATCGTCATCCTGGACAGCGAAGCTGGTCAGTGCATATTTTGTTCTTTCAGGGGAGGAAAGCTGCAGGGTCAGAGTTTCACTTTAGCGACCATCAAAGGAGACGAGTACACCTTCACCTCCAACAACGCAGAGGACATACGGGACCTGGTGGTGACCTTCCTGGAGGGTCTGAGGAAGAGGTCAAAGTTTGTGGTCGCTCTGCAGGACAACCCCAACCCCAGTGAGTCCTGAGCAGAGAGGCACGCTCAGCTTGGAATGAAATAAATCCAGTGTGGAAAAGATTTACAAAGTGCCGTTTTCTTCCTCAGCTGGAGAGGAGTCGACGTTCTTGAGCTTCCGGAAAGGAGACCTGATCCTGTTGGACCAGGAGACCGGCGAGCAGGTCCTCAACTCTGGCTGGGCACACGGTGTTAACGAACGAACCAATCAGAAGGGAGACTTCCCGGTGGACTGCGTCTACGTCCTGCCCACCATGACCCGACCTCAGCAGGACATAGTGGTGAGGAGGAAAACATACCTAAAACGTCTGAGAATACAAAAAAATGTGATTACTGGGCACTTTCAGTCATTTCAGAGCCACCTTAGTGACTCCTCCAACCACCTAATGAGCATCAAACTGCCTCAAAAATGGGCTTTCAGCATTTAAAGGAGACTATAGCCAAACATCAGGATAAGCAAAAAACAAAAAGAGGACTGCTGAGATTGTACGCACAACAGCAAAAAGCACAATAACCACAAAATTATGTTTTTATTACATCTTAAGATTACAAAATGTTCCCATTTCCTGTTTAACAGTTTAGAGATCATACACTGTATATGAAAGATGGCCCACTGTGATGTCACAGATGCTGCTGTGTTAGGTTGTCTTTTGTGCTTACACAAAACATGATGCAGTCTGATGTGATCCGAACTATCAGGCGCTGGTCACCATGACGCCCGAGCAGCGTCAGGAGTCGGTTCGTGTTTCGCAGGTCGTCATGGTGGAAACTGATGACAGAACGAAACCCTACACGCTGGAGGAGTTCTCCTACGACTACTTCAGGTACACAGACCAAAAAACATGATAGATATTCTTGCTTCAAAAACAAATATCTATTGTTCTGATGATCCTCTGCCTTCATTCCTGAGTCCTGCGATCTCTGTGTAACCTGCTCCTGTCAGGCCTCCTCCCAAACACACCCTGAGCCGGGTGATGGTCACGAAGAATCGCGGGAAAGACAAGCTGTGGAGCTGCACCCGAGAGCCGCTGAAACAGCCGCTGCTGAAGAAGGTCGTCAGCCACGAGGAGCTGGCTCAGGACGCCTGCATGTCTTTTATAGATATCCTTTAAACTGCCGACTGGTGGATCACCAAGCAGACTCTGAGCTTATGTTGTGTTCAGACTAAGCCCACAGACATGTTTTCACAACATTCACAAGCATTCATCGTTAACAGTAACGGCGTTCATCTCTCTCAGAGTTTAGGGCCATTCTAATTAGATGATCTTCTGCGTTTCTATCATGGTTTGAGTTTTGTCTCTGTTATTACATCGTTTGTATTTTACACTGTAAGGGAAAGACTATCAGATGCAGGTTAGAAACACCTCTTAGAAGCAGGTCAGGGTACTCTGCTAGAACCTACTGCCACTTCTGATACCTTTACACATTTACCTGGGGGTTTACTTTGAAGTTTGATCAAAAATAACTTTCATTTCAGCGGCCACCTGTCCATAAAAACTGCAT
This sequence comes from Astatotilapia calliptera, assembly GCF_964374335.1. NCBI lineage: Eukaryota > Metazoa > Chordata > Actinopteri > Cichliformes > Cichlidae > Astatotilapia > Astatotilapia calliptera. The sequence continues at coordinate 4,225,696 of NC_137435.1, forward strand.
GTAAAGAATCACCAGTCAAATCTGGTAAATGGTAAAAACTTAAAAAGCCTTTTTTGCTCCCTGGTAGTTAAACGTCTGCCACAGTCTCAGCTCTTGTAATCTCTCTGCTTTTATAATCTGCTTTTATATTGTACATGTGTCAGGGTTATTCCTTGACCTAGAGCCTACCTATCATGAAGTACATGGGCGACTACCCGTCCAAACGAACTCGCTCGGTGAACGAGCTGACGGACCAGATCTTTGAAGGGGCGCTGAAGGCCGAACCACTGAAGGATGAGATCTACTGTCAGATCATCAAACAGCTCACAGACAATCACGTCAAGTGTGTAAATTCACCTCAGTCACACTTTCATTTACAGATTTTTAAGGATAAAACGATGAGGTGCACGTGGATGAAACTCAGATTTTTGTTGGTTTTTTGGGGGGATGTGAAATAGACAATGATGCTGTTTTGTGCCGGCCTGTCAACCTGTGGTGGAGTCGGCCTCTAGTGGCCATTAGAGAAACTGTATTTCCCCCCACTGATTTAATTAAAAAAACTAGGGCTGGGTATCATCACTGATTTCTAGAATCAATGCGTTCCACCATTCGATTCTATTCGATTCAGAGAAATTTATCCTCAGACAGTCAGAAATATTATAATTCTGATCACGCATCAGTACATGTCCATATTTTTTTTGTCTATTAAAAAGAAAGCTGAAACTTGCGAGACTTTATCAAAGGTGTGAGCATCACAGCAGATGCCTTTGTGTCAAAATAGCTGAGGATAAAACATAGAAAAACATGAAGGTGATTTTCCTGGCCTGGGATTTATAAAAATATTCTGCAGTAGATCAAAAACGAAAGAAAACCATTAATCAACACATGAACATTGGCTGATGCTGCTGAAGTGAAGCAGAGCAAAGTTACAGAGGTTTGATTACACACACAGCTGAGCGTTTTGCAATTTTGCATAATTTTAAAAAGTTTAAATTTGTTCAGAATTGAACGGCAGAAATGAGGCTTTCTTTTCGGAAGTAAAAGGGAAAAAAGCAGCGGCCGACAGCGCTGTAAACAACGGTAGACGTGTGCGTAATAAGCAAGCGAATAATGCAGAAAACAGATTTTTAGACGGGAAACTGTTCTTGAAGTACAGAGAGGGAGAGAGAGCTCTGCATGAAGTGTGATTTTTATCGTGGTGGAAGCAAAACAGCAAAAGTCAGAGTGAATTCATGACGATGTTTATGTGAAGCGAAGTTTGGATCTTCTTTTGCTGCTGGTTCGGTCAATATTGTTTGGAGAGAGATAAAGTCAGTGCGCCCCAGGGTGGCTGTGGCTACAATGTAGCTGCCATCACCAGTGTGTGAATGGGTGGATGACTGGATGTGTAAAGCGCTTTGGGGTCTTTAGGGACTAGTAAAGCGCTATACAAATACAGGCCATTTACCATAAAACCTGCAGCTTCAGAATCGAGTGCAAAAAGGACGTAAACACAAAGCGCGGACCCACCAATGGATCAGAATCAGTGAGCTGTCAGCTTTTAGCCCCGACCGTGTCCGTGCCGTCGGGTGAGAAAGCCGACAGCTCACTGATTCTGATCCGTCGGTCCGCGCTTTGTGTTTACGTCTTTGTGCAGAATCCGTGTTCCTGTTCTCGTTTACTGTTTTAGCTGTTCGGTGGTTGTTGAAATTTTGAGGTTTAACCTGAGGGCAAAATTAATTTATATTTAAAAATTGATTCAGGATTTGAATGAATCGATATCACGTTATCCAAGCTAGAATCAATTTTAATCGCTAAATCGATAATCAAAACCCACCCCTATAAAAACCCCAGAGATGCTGCTTTGTCCATGAAATGAAGCAAAAGTGCTTTTATGCAAAATAAATTGAGTAGAAGAAGTTAAAACTAAATGTTCACATTACTTGTTGCATTCAGTGGACAGTCATCATTCAGTCTGTGGCTGCAGGCAGATTAAATTTTTCTGTGCAGAAGCTGAAGGTGAGTGTTGTGTTGCTGCAGGTACAGTGAGGAGAAAGGCTGGGAGCTGCTGTGGTTGTGCACTGGGTTGTTTCCTCCCAGTAACGTGCTGTTGCCGCACATCCAGCGCTACCTCCAGTCCAAGAAGCACCACCCGCTGTCTGGAGACTGCATGCAGAGGGTGCACAAAGCACTACGGTAACACCTCAGACTTTCAGCCTGAAACAATCATCGTATTTGGTGTTGACATATTTTTTTTCCAACCAGTTTTGCTGCTTTTTGTCATCATTAACAGAAATGGATCCAGGAAGTACCCTCCTCATTTGGTGGAAGTGGAGGCCATCCAACATAAAACGACCCAAATCTTCCATAAAGTCTACTTCCCCGACGACACAGACGAGGTCGGACACACAAGCCTGCAGGTGTAAACTTTCTCTGTAAATAAACGTGTTTGAAAAATGAGTCTTCGTGTTGGTCTCACACCTGCAGGCCTTCGAGGTGGAGTCGAGCACCAAGGCGAAGGATTTCTGTCAGAACATTTCCACCAGACTGCTGCTCAAATCTCCCGAAGGCTTCAGCCTCTTCGTCAAGATCTCGGACAAGGTCAGAGGTCAACGATGGTTTCTCAGAACCTCAGAGTATTACAGCTTTACTGGTTTCAGGAGGTTTTCCTCAAACCAGTACACAACTCTAAAGAAATACTGGGATTATTAGATGTCTGTACTAGTCATCACTATTGTTCCTTTACAGTTTGTTCCACCTTAACCACAAAACACGTCCTCAACAGAAGGAACTTGCAGTTTTTACACGAAAATGTAAAGTTTCTAAATACAAATACATTTAAATGTCTTAAGGACACAGTTATGATTCTGTGTGCAGCTTACAAACCATTTCTGTAAGTTTCTAAAATTACCGCTATATGGTCGAGTAGATGTCACTTTTATATTGCAATTGAATTAATTTTTTTTAATTCTTTTGATTGTTAACAGTTTAAACATTGCCTCTTAAAATTGATGAATTATTGCTTTTGAGTCTTGCATTTAACACTTCAATGATTACAGCTGCTCTCTATAACAACACAAATCTTTCATTCACAAAGTTTAATTTCTTGATTAACTTCACGCTGATGTTTCTGTGTGTGCCCTCTGCAGGTGATCAGTGTACCTGAGGGAGATTTCTTCTTTGACTTCGTCAGACATTTAACGGACTGGATCAAGAAATCTCGGCCGGCTAAAGACGGTCGGTACCGTGTTTAAAATATCTTTGGGTTGAGTTCAGGACTTTTAAAAGCAAAACTGTGAAATATTAATGAGAAGTTAATATTTAATAAAACAAACTGCAGATTTCATGCTGATCAAACAGTTTCACAAAACTTCTCGGTGTAACCTTCATGACAGATCTCTGATTAGAGCGCACATGATAAACAGTGTTTTTCACCACATACACCGTGTGTGTGTGTGTGTTACAGACTTGTGTTCAGAGGAAATAAGACAAGTTGATTACATTCAAAGCAAAAACAGATGGAGAGGAGTAGGCATTCCTGCTGTGTAATATACAGATGTATGCATGTAGCCACCGTGGGGTCAGTTGTTGGTCAGTGAAGCTGAGCGTTTGTTGCCATCATGGCTCTTTGAAGGTACTGGTTTGTTATCCTCTCCACTCTAATGGGAGTGATTGATAAACTGAACATCACGTGGTATTCATTAAGAATACAGCAGCGAGTAAGATCAGCCAACACGTTTCAAAAGGTGCAGCTTTTACTTTGAAGGCTAACAGTCTGTTTCTGGCTTGTGTTAACGACCAGCGGCTGCCGGTGGCCAAGCTGACCGGGGGCCTTCTTATCGAGCATCATTATCATCCTGATCACCACACGCCCAGAATGGTGGACAAGTTCACGTTGTGCAGTGTTTTCAAAACTTAAACAGAGATGGAAGAAAAAATGACAAGATAGAGAAGTTTAAACTTAATTTCTTGGACTCGGGTGAGTTCTGAAAATGTTTCTTCGTCATTGGCTGTTCGGTGAATATTTGTTGGCTGAGAAACAGTAAAAACACTCCAGCTGAACTCCTGTGTGTTTGTGCTGAATACACCGTTAGTTTGTTGGGGTTTGCTTAACTGCAAAGTTACATGGAATCACAGTTCATGCTGACCTTCGACCTTCCATCTCGTCGTACAGGAATCGTTCCCTCTCTGACCTATCAGGTGTTCTTCATGAAGAAGCTGTGGACTAACACGGTTCCAGGGAAGGACTCCTTCGCTGACTCCATCTTCCACTACTACCAGGTCAGTTTTACCAGAGACGCACTGAGAACGACTCGGCCTGCATGTTTCAGGACTTATATCTGACCCCAGACTTCCTGATCCACGTGCCAGTCATTACTGTCAGTCCGACTGGAAACGCAGATCAGTTAAACACAGTTTCCTGTGTAAGACGATAGCTATGCACGTGCTTTCCACGTTAAGATTCTGTTTTAGTGGGGCACATATCATGTAATCACATTATTTCCTATCTGTCTGAGACAACAGCGTCTACTTACTACTGGACAATCCCTTGGATCTTATTCTGAAAGTTCAGCTGCAGGCCGTCAGGTCGGGCTCGTGTCTCTTAGCTGCAGAACCCCAGAACCTGCAGCAGGTGGAGAACTAGAGCTGCTATGCAGAGCTCACCAATGCTGGTTAGAGGAGCTAAAAGTACTAACAGCACAGCAAGACTGAGGAGTCGTGTTAAATAATTACCCACAAAGATTATATTTGCCATAAATGAGCAGCCCCCTGTTCACAGAAGAACTCACTGGAGAGGAAGCTGATTATTCCTGTTACATGTGCCACACAGTACATATCAGTATATATTAGTCAATTTATTTTGAAAAAGCATGGGCACATCTGTACACCTCCATGATTGTTCAAAATGACAGCGTCTCGTCCAGTGTTGGAAACGTTCATTTTAAAGATGGTCTTTGTGTGCGGTTTCATTTTGTCACCAACAGTTTAACGAAGCGTCTCTTTGTTCTCTCACCATCTCTGCACTGATTTAGGAGCTGCCTAAATACTTGCGTGGCTACCACAAATGTTCACGAGAGGAGGTTTTCCAGCTCGCAGCGCTTATCTATCGCGTCAAGTTCGAAGATGACAAATCCCATTTTCCCACAATTCCCAAGATGCTTCGGGAGCTGGTTCCCCAGGACCTCATCCGCCAGATGTCACCAGATGACTGGAAGAGGGTAAAACTCCCCCAACAAAACAAAAAACAAGCTTTTTAAAAATTACTTAAAGTTACTGAAGTCAGATGTTTGTACAGACTGATCAGTGTTTCTGCTGAGATCATCTAAAGTTTGACAAATCAGCTGCTTTGAGAAAAGAACAGCTGTTGTTTCTGTGCTGAAGTCTGTGCTGCTGCTGTTTAGTAAGTGTGTGTGTGTGTGTGTGTGTGTGTGTGTGTGTGTGTGTGTGTGTACGCACGCAGTCTGTTGTTGCATACTTCAACAAGCAGGCCGGGAAATCAAGGGAAGAGGCCAAACTGATGTTTCTGAAGGTCATCTACAAATGGCCGACCTTTGGCTCCGCCTTCTTTGAGGTTAAGGTAAACGCGCCTGAGCTTGTCACCTCCACAGTGTAACCTGAGTGTTTGGCTGATGCCAGGAAGGACGAATGTCTAACATCACCAAAAAGTGTTCACATTAAATTAAATGTGTTTTTGTTTTGAGGCAAATGTGTAAAAAAACAAAGTTTGTTCAAGCAATCAGCGACCTCGTGCTGTTTCCGGGGCAACTGTGGCTGAAATCTCCGAATGTTCTCATTTCAATAGAAACCGACTTTATCCTGCAAGATCTCCAGTATTTTTCACAGCCACAGTCTAAAAAAATGATCAGAGGAAAAGACCGACAAAGTCTTTGTCAAACGTCTCTGGACTTCTCGAACTCCCACCTCAAAATAAAAAATAACGAAATTGGAATAAACGCAGACAGGTGAAGCATGCAGACTTTACTGTAGGCTGATTCACAGAAAAATAAGGCAATAAATAATCATTCTGCCATTTTCCTTCAGGCTGCTTCAGTAGTTGTGGATGATCTACATCAAATTGACTACAGATTGTGTTAGTGGCTCAGTTAGATTTACTTGTTTCAGTTAGTTTTTATTAGTTTTCAGTCTTAGTTTTCTCTCAGTTAAAATAATGGGTACTGTTTGTTAAGGGCAAAGTTCAGAGCAGGTATGACACAGGCTGTAGTTATGCAGACAAATGTTCCAACGCCTCCTAATGCTGGCTACAAACTGAGGTGTGTGTTTATTTTAGTTATCAATAATAACTTTCACGTTAATGAGAGGTCAGTTTGATTGTGCAGGGCGCCATAACAGACAGAAAACCAACACGTCCAGTGTGAGCGCCGAGCACTCTGCCAGCTGTTTACAGCTGTGAACATGAAGGAGCAAAAGCGGGATGATGATGGATGGAAGAATCAGTGCTGTGTAGTCTGCGCCCGCCATCTGAAACACCTGATTACACAAACAGAGTCCACATTTATGCTACAAACTACAGAGAAACGCGACAGTTTTACATGTAAGGTTAGAGATGATTAGTGAATATTTACCCATCCTAACATGTGGCTTCTGTCTTTTAGCAAACCACAGAGCCCAACTACCCGGAGATCCTGCTGATCGCCATCAACAAGCATGGAGTCAGTCTCATTGACCCCAAGTCAAAGGTTCGTTAATAATCATAACTCCCGGCATACGTATCGGTTATGTTTTAGCCGCTGCGCTCGTTAACCTGTTAAGCCGGTGCAATAGCTTTGATGACCTCTGTGTCTGCAGGACATCCTGACCACTCACCCCTTCACCAAGATCTCCAACTGGAGCAGCGGGAACACCTATTTCCACATCACCATCGGCAACCTGGTCAGAGGAAGCAAACTGCTGTGTGAGACCTCACTGGTGGGTGCCAGCAATGAACACTTAAACACACACACACACTTACTTTTGTTCTATGTTTGATTTACTAAGAGTTCAGGTGCTTGAGCTGGGAGTCAGAGGTTTAGAAGGTGGAGCATTGCTGCGTTACGAGTATTCACAGTGAAAGTCCTGTGGGTATTTTATTCATACAACACTTTTTAACCCTGTCATGCATGAATGATGGCAACCTCAATCAGGATTTTTTTCTTAGTTATTTTTATTCATCTTTAGGCATAAAAAGATAAATAAAACTACTTAAGAAAAAAGTCCTGATTGAGGTTGCCATCATTCATGCATGACAGGGTTAAATAACAATTACAATGAAACGCGTCACACATCTGTAGTAACATTAAATGACCAGTGTGTGTGCCATACATTTTCACACCTGAGCCTAAACTCTCGCGGCCCAGTACTAAAACGACTCACGGACCGGTACCGGCCCGAGGCCCGGGGATTGGGGACCGCTGCATGAAAGGCTTAAGCAGGATTCGATTGTTGTCGCAGCTCTAAAAGTGTCGGTGGTGAGTGGAGCATTTTACAGTCCCAAAATCTTTTCTTTTTGAATAAACTTAAAAAAAAATTTTAAATTAGGAAAGTCTCACGAATTCTAAAAAAAGACTTAGAAATAAGCGATAAACACAAACCTGAGTCTATCATGATTATTGAAACATTAGTTTATCTTATTTTTTTTTATTGTTTGATATTTGTTTCCAGTAGAAAGTGTGTGTTTGTTTATTGTAGCTTTATGGTCAAAGGAGCTTGTAAAGAAAAGCGTCTGGACTTCTTTAAGTTACTTGAAGACGTTTCACCTCTCATCCGAGAAGCTCCTTCAGTTCTAAGGTCAAATGGTGGAGAGTCCCAGATTTAAACCTAGTGGGAGTGACCCCCCACAGAGGGACAAAAGGACCCCCTGATGATCCTCTAATCGCCTGAGCCAAGGTGTGAAACTGGGTGTGGGTCCCAATCAGCCAGAGTTTCGGGTGAGTTCATTGTGAAACCTGGCCCCACCTTATCATGTGAATTCCTGAGGTCAGATGGCCCAGGATGTGAGTGGGCGTTAAGGCGTCTGGGGAGGGATCTCAAAACTGGATTATAGATGGCAGAGAGTTGGTGTCGTAAACCCCCGCCTCTGTTCAAAGATGGTCGCTCACAGTGGACATAGATGGCTTCTTTCACTCCTCTTTCAAACCATCTGTCCTCTCTGTCCAAAATGTGAACATTGGCATCCTCGAAAGAGTGTCCTTTATCCTTAAGATGCAGATGGACTGCTGAGTCTTGTCCTGTGGAGGTGGCTCTTCTGTGTTGTGCCATGCGCTTGTGAAGTGGCTGTTTGGTCTCTCCAATGTAGAGGTCTGGGCATTCCTCGCTGCACTGTACAGCTGCTGAAAGAGAAGTGAAAGAAGCCATCTATGTCCACTGTGAGCGACCATCTTTGAACAGAGGCGGGGGTTTACGACACCAACTCTCTGCCATCTATAATCCAGTTTTGAGATCCCTCCCCAGACGCCTTAACGCCCACTCACATCCTGGGCCATCTGACCTCAGGAATTCGCATGATAAGGTGGGGCCAGGTTTCACAATGAGCTCACCCAAAACTCTGGCTGATTGGGACCCACACCCAGTTTCACACCTTGGCTCAGGCGATTAGAGGATCATCAGGGGGTCCTTTTGTCCCTCTGTGGGGGGAAACTCCCACTGGGTTTAAATGTGGGACTCTCCACCATTTGACCTTAGAACTGAAGAAGCTTCTCGGATGAGAGGTGAAACGTCTTCAAGCAACTTAAAGAAGTCCAGACGCTTTTCTTTGCAAGCTCCTTTGACTACGATGACCTGGATGACTGAGAACCTTCACAGACATTGTAGCTTTGTTTTATAGTATAGTTAAACTTGATTGTATCAGTTTATTTATTCTTTCCACTTAAATGAAACCAAAAAAAAGGGAATTATGTAAAACTATAATAAAAAATGTGATTGGAGTGGAGAGGTCAGCTGACTGTGTGATTAAACCTTCAGGGCTACAAGATGGATGACCTGCTGACCTCCTACATCAGCCAAATGTTGACCACCATGAACAAGCACCGGTCAGGGCGGGGCCACAGCAAGTGAACTTCTTACTGGCAGGAGGCCACTGAGCTCATCCGCCTCTTACGTCCTATTGGCCAGCACTGCAGCTGGGGGCGGACCTTTACCAGCCACCTTTGGAGGATGAGCCGCAGTCCTTCTGCTAGCACAGAAGGGTCAAAGTTCACCTGGGAGAGTTCGAATGCTAGCGGCAGCAGCGACCCCGGCGAAGGCCCCAGCAACAATTACCACTACAGCTATGATGAAGACGAGCCGTCCAGTGAGGATGACTACCTCTGAACTGTCCTTTCTGACTGCGTCACCTTAAGAAGACGCTGTCATCGTCAGGTCTGAGCCTTAAGTACACACTGCAGTGACCCTGAACTAGCACTTTATGCTAACCTGACTTCTAATTGAGCATTTTTACATATTAGCATAGCAACACGCTAATGCGCCAGACTGCTGTAAGGGGATATTTGACTGTTAACAGGGTTTGTGCAGGTTTTAGAGAGCATTAAAGCCTCTTACTTTTGCCCAATGTTTACGATATCACGTGTTTCAGATGTCACACCTGTGGGGACCCCCTGCCTCATTATAAGCTCATCAAATCCATCCATTAAAGTTCACTTGTACATGTTTAGGTCAAACTAATGGACTGACTACTCCTTTACATGTTTTAATACATACACAGATAATAAATTATTTTAGGCCATTTCTTGCTGATTCCTTTTGTTTCTTCAGCACTTTCACAAATAATTTGATGAACTCTGCAGACATCTAAATTACCCCAGAAGGAGTTAAAATGCACAGAAACATTCAGCTGAGACATGAGGCTGAAGAGTCAGAACTCATCAAACTGAGGCTGATTTTAAAAAGTAGCTCAGAGTGTAGAAAAAGATTATCTGAGATCACAAAAACCATCCAGCCTGAGAGCGTAAAAACAGCGTAGTCTTTTAAAGACTTATATTTTCTCATCTCTCACTGAGTAAATGTTTGTTCTTTGAATTACTCGATCCGTCCATCTTATCCAGATGATTAAATAGCTGTAGTTTCATATGCAGCATTAACAGGAACTTACATTTCAGTAAATTTAACATCAATGATTTTCAAACTGATATTAGACTGTATATTAATTTTTAATAAAAGGGCTAAAAAGGTCTTAAATTTAGCTGGTAACTCTGTAAATACCCTGAAACACACATTTGTCATTCGTTAGTTTCATGTGTGTAAATTAGAGCCTTACAGCAGATTTAGTGATTTTTGTTTTTTGAGCATCTTGAAATACTCAAAGTCAAAAAGTTTACGGCTTTTCTTTGATACAACACTTCCTGGAAGTCAAGGTCAGACACATTTGAGATTTTATGTTCATGTGTATCGTCTGCTCTTATTGGGTTCCAGTTCATCATTTGTTTTTAGTAGTTCTTTCCCTGACCTTAGGTCCAAACTGAGAGGAGGCCAGAGGGGTGTACTACGATGGCTTAGTGGGCCATGTCGAGCTTAAAGTCAGAGTTTCCTCTGTCATGAAAGTGGCTCTGTTTAACTGGCACAATAACCTGGTCAGGAGCAGGTTTTGTGCTCAGAGTTAAGTCACTGACTCATATTTACATCATGCTTTAAGTGCAATATGAATCCTCTGCTGTGGGAATACGTTTGATATGCAACTTGTTAAGCTGCACTTTACTACCATGACAAACTTACAGCAGCATAAACTCTGCATGGCATTGACATGTGAATCTGCATGTACTCAGCTGGTAATACAGGAAATGTTTTTATAAGTGCTCCTCATTTACAGTTTAGTCTGCTTTACACTGCTGCAATTGCAGCATCTAGAACCCAGAACACACACTAAGATTATTCAAGTATTTCACTGTTTAAATGTGTCCAGTTTAAGGTTTCAGAGCTCTGATGTGCAGCCGTCAGGTTAGAAATAATCAGCAGCGCAGAGTGCGCTTGGCTTGAATTAAAATATTCAAATTTGTACCACTATTTTTATCATCTGTGACTTTAAAGTAGGTGTCACTCACGGGGATCATTTTCTGTGGATAAAGTCACATGACGTGACTTTGGTTTCAGGTTTTTCTTTGTCCAGCTGACACAAAGAAAACCTGGCTGTGGTGAACGTCCTTCGTAGCACACCTCTGAGCTTATTTAAAACTTTTGTTGTTTTTGTGACACTAAATTGACCTGTAACATGTTTTTAATCTTTAGGTTAATGACTTCAGTGTGTCACAGTTTAATACAGGGGATTATTTTAATACTCATGGTTTATGTTTACACTTTTTATTTCTTTACAACTGTTCAGTTTTACATTTTTGCCTGTATTGCGTCATTTCTGTGAGAGCTGCTGCTTCTTCCTGTATGAGGCTTTTACATTCTAGTTTGTAAAAATGTTCTCAAAGGTCACTTGTTAGCTGGTTATGGGGTTTCCAGCTGAATCTCAGTTTTCCTAATATGGATGAGTTCTATCTTTTGAACTGGAATTGACCTAATCAGGATCAAAGCCAATACTGTCCTGATGAGTAATGTGGACCCTGAGTTAAAACAAACTACCATCAGTCACGTCACTTTTTCCTGCCTTTAAAACAGGCTTGGTCAACTCCAGTCCTCGAGGGCCGGTGTCCTGCAGGTTTTAGATCTCACTCTGGGTCTACACACCTGAATCAAATGATTAATTCATTACCAGGCCTCTGGAGAACTGCAAGGTATGTCGAGAAGGTAATTTAACTATTTAAATCGGGTGTATTGAATCAAGGACACATCTAAAACCTGCAGGCCACTGGCCCTTGAGACCTAGAGTTCCCCCGCCCCTGGTTTAAAGTAAACTTTGCCTACCTACTTGTAAGTCTTTAAATCTTTATTATCCAGCGAATGAGAAATTTGGATGTTACACAGCCCTTATAGCAAGGGGGATATAAAAATATAGAAGGAAGACACAAAGTAAATGTCCTCTCCTGCTAAAACATGCTGTTAAAAACGCTGATATTTTCACTGTTACATAAATCTTAAATACACACTTTGACCTGTAAAGGTCGCCATTACTCTGGTTATACGCCACGGCAATCATCATCATTTTTGATGTTTACGAGGTACAAAGAAAAACCACACTTGCTGATTTCTGTTGGAACTCCCAGTTAAAGTAAAATAAGAGTACATTTGGAAGTTGCAAACTATGGATATTAAGTTCGAGTTCCCTTTTAATACATATTAAAGGTTTTAGATGCAAAATCCATTTAGACCTGTACTCAGGCATTCAAGTAAAATTTGTCCAAAGTATTAGCAAATCATTACTGAGTAACTATAGATTAGCTCATGAAAGTCCTATTAATGAGAACTAATGAATTTAACAGAAGCAAACGCGTAGCTCCATATCAAGGCTGAGCTCCTGGAAATGTACAGCGACTCAGTTTCACTGTTCACTGTTCTTGCAGGTACAGATGCTAAGTCAGATATCAATTAAAAATACTACAATAAAGGTCTCATGGTTCAGTTTTTGACTTTCGTTTGTGTAATAAATTTATGTCGAAGCTGCTGGTGTCTCAGACTTGAGTGTCCGGTGGCGTCGGTCTGGTGGTGCAGGGGCTCGGTGTGAGTCGCTAAGTTTGATATTTTAACCTAAACTATGATCCACTAAATCTAACTGAACAGAAGGTAAAGGTAATAAAAATGATCTGCATGTTTATCATAAAGTTGCAACAAACCTATCCACAATCAGTAAACACTGTTGATAGTTAACCTTTTTATAGTTATTTGCTCTGAATTTACAATTTATTAAGGTTTACATGATAATTGTGTTTTTGTTGTGTTTGAAATTCCAGCCTGGTTCTTTTTTTAACCTCATTACGTCGACCTGTTGAACCCTTCATTCTTCTGGTAACCAGCTCTGGGCTTTTGTCTGTATAATAAACTGGTGTTTGTAACTGTGCCAATCAGCCCATTTGATACATTCGCGTTTGAAGTTTTTGCCTTTTGTGTTTCTGTTTTCAGAGTATTAGTCTGTGTTTTGACTCTGATTGTGTAACTCATCATCCTGACTTCCTGTAGTGTTTCTGTAACGTGTGCTCTCACTTTTGTACAAAGCACTCAGTAAATTTGGATTCAACTTAATTTCACTACTGTAATATTCAAAACAAGTATGATCAGTCAAACGTCTGAAATACTAAAAGATTAAAATGTCTTACTAAAGTTGGATTTCTGGTCTACTGCTACTTTGTACTGCGTGTCTGTAAAATTCAAGAATCAAACCTTCTGTTTGTAATGTTTAATACCAGGTGACGGCAGCATTTCATCAGATAAGTTACAGTAAAGCAAAATAATTTCCTTTAAAATAAAATATTGCAGGTCAGAACAGCACAATGTAAAAAAACCAGAACATATTTAACATTTTGAAAGATTAGCATCTGAACTATGATACTAGTTTTATAATATTACATTATATCACAGATCACTTCTCAGCACCAAGTGTGAAGCTCATTATTCAAAAACAACACTAAGCGATACATAAGATTTGATGCTCTCGCTCTTTTCAGTGACTTTTATCAGAGGTCCCACTTTGCCTGTAAATGTCTCTTACATCCGTAACATTAAAAGATGAGTCACATTTAAAGAGCAGCCAATGAACAGAACCTCGGTGTGCAGACAGGACCCCTCCAGGATCGACGAACCAAACAACTAACAGACAGCCTCAGTTGTACCCGCTTAAAAATGTTTGCACTCCTGCAGGAATGAAGACAGCAAAGCAGAGACGCTGCACTGACTACGAAACGAAATCTTTCCAAGCACCAGATAATCCAGATCATCAGTCTTTATTAAAGGTGGCCTGTTTTGGACGGTTTAACCCCTCAACCCGGAGAGGCCTGAAGTCTCAGTGAGTCTTAAACTTTATCACCTAAAGTATCAAACAGGATGCCTGAATTCATTTTGTAGTTTTGGCTGGACAGTTCTCATCTTTCAGGAACCATTTGGATTTTGTCTCTAGCATAAACTGTAAGAGTTGCTTGTAAAACGGGCCCACTGCTGGGCCAAAGTGCGACGACCCGACTGCCTGCTGATGGCACTGTGTGCCCAGCTGCTTGTTGACTTTTTTCTTAACTGAAAAACTGGCATAAAAGGGGGTTTCTCAAACACATGCCGACTTAAACACGTCTGTCCGCCCATTATTGGTGGTAACAATCGATTTTTTTAAAACCCATTAATGATTAGTGGATAATTATTTCTGTATGAAGAATCCGGGTCTCGTCATAAATGCTATAACCAGCAAAGCACCGTAAGACGAATAGGATGGACTGGATTTTCAGGCATCAATCGCACAAAGCTACTCTCGTAGCTTTCTTTGGTCAAAAGTCACAAAATATCAACTACGTTTTTATGATTGAGTAGATTTTATTTGCAATTAGCATGTTGATAAACGTATTACACAGATTTCTTTGATGCTGTTTGTTTGCTGCCTGTCCTGTGAAATTCCAGCAGTTCCTCTGGATGCTCGAGTATTACTCTCAACTAAAAACGGCTGTTTACAGAAACTAGTTAAAACATCAAGCTTACACAGCAGATCAGCCACTGTCAAACACCAACTACACATTCAGATTACAGTGCATCGTGACTGTTTGAGCTCTAATCATTCGGAGGTCTTGTGTCTCCCTGCCCTCTGCTGGACCAAACCCAGCCCTCTGTGGGCCCAACATGGGAGTCCAGTGTGGTGCAGAACAGGGAAAGCTGCAAGTCTGCTCGAGAGCAGCTCCAAGTTTCCAACAAAATCATTTATTCAAATCTATGAATTGATTAAAATTGGAGAAATTTGGCACAAAACCCTCTTTTGAAAACTACCGTTTGAATTTGCTAAGGACACCTGGTGTCAGACTTCAACTGCCTCGTTGCATATATAAGTGGTAGATTTCAGCTGTCCTGTTTAATTCTGACTTTTTTGAAGATTTTTGGAGGAGAGTACTTAAATGAATTATCATTTACTGAAGTCTGCAGCTGGGAATTTACTGAAAACTGTGCAGATTTTAACACTATAGGAAAATAATGACAGCTGCCGCGTTACCCTCAACCTCTCAGAAGATGCACCCGTGGTAACAATGTTGCTTCGTTCTCCTCCATTCACAAACTGTGTCCATGCCACCGGCCTGCCCGGCAGGGTGACGATAACGTCCCATCAGGCTTTTACTGCTGAGGGGTACAAAGTCTTATTTTGTGCCTTAATTAAGACACGAGACACTTAATTTACTTCTCATTATCAGTGTTACGACCCTGATTAGGGGACAGGAGGGGAGTAACATACAAGATTGGTCAAAGCTAACAAAACTGTCTCTGTCCTGTTGCTCTTCACCCTGAATGTTTAGAGCTGAGCCTGCAGACACTGACATAAAGCACTGCAGACGGGAGTTGGCAAATAAAGGATGGATAAAAGCACTGGAGGTACAAAAAAAGAAAAAAAACAGCAGCAAATTACTTTTTACGCCAAGTCGACAGGTTTCCAGTGTTTTGTTTTTACTCACATTTCCACACAGAAATTGGTCCATTAAACATGTGCTTGTAGCAAAGACTGCACTTTTAGCATAATGAGTCACCATTGGAGAATTTTTAGAAACTATTTTGTATTTTCTAAATAAGAATCCGGCACATTTACGTATGATGTGCGATCAAAGTGATGAAAAACAAATCCGCTTACAGCAGTGTGTAGCCAGGAAATACTGGGTATATATTTGAAGACAACGCTGATACTGCACTTATCACCTCATTAAAGTAGTCTGGTTTCTCTGACACTGATACCACACTTGGCACTGATGAGACACCAAAATAAAATTACCAGCAGCAAGTTTAAAAAAAAAAAAAACCCCCGCGTGTCGGGCAGTTTGTGCCGCTGGCACGTTTTACTAACAAACAGACTTTTCTTGCAGTCAGTATTCTCACATCAAAGAAAGTCCACAAGGCTGCTGAAAGGAGAGGCAATGAGGGAGGCAGTGTGACTAA
Source organism: Astatotilapia calliptera (assembly GCF_964374335.1). Taxonomy (NCBI): domain Eukaryota; kingdom Metazoa; phylum Chordata; class Actinopteri; order Cichliformes; family Cichlidae; genus Astatotilapia; species Astatotilapia calliptera. The sequence continues at coordinate 4,241,632 of NC_137435.1, forward strand.
AATAGAGCCATGCGGACGGTTAAAAGGATTTAGGAGCTTAGATTTAGATTCAGCCCCCACTTTACTCAACACAACACCATAAACAAGTTTGTTCTTGGTGGCTCTGCAGCGCCTGCTCCACAATAACCCCCAACATCAGGTCTGTTTAACCATGTGATCACCTAACCTGGAAGAGGTGCGACTCTGTTCATTTGAATTGCTTCAGTCAAGCCACTAAACTTATAAACCTCTCTGCATTGCAAGAGGGGTTTTCAAAAGCTTGTGAGAGTGATTGTTTTGACAAACTGAAGCAGACTTGGGTTTGAATCTGAGTGAAGAGCAGTGGTGGGGAATATACACAGTCAGCTGCAGACATCACAGAGCGGTGTTCATTCATAATGTCTCTGAAGTCTGCTCAAAGTCTGCCCAACCGCCCCCGCAGGCCTCCACACGGAGACTCCTGCTTTATATCAGATAAGAAAATTTACATCACCTGGACCAAAGTGGACCCCAGCAAACTGATGGATCCATAAACTGTAAAAGACTTAAAACACACACACACACACACACACACACACACACACACACACAGCAAAGATGAAGGGCTGTGAGTGGCACGTTGACCCAATCACATTCAAAACCAGTACAGGTAAAAAGCCAATGAGAGTCCTTGATCTACAAAACTAACTTCACACCTGGTACCATCCACCGCCAGGTGTGTTTGACACGGTGACAGAGCGACTGAAATAAGATAAAACAAAAGCTGATTGGATGCAGACAAACTGAATGTTTAGTTTGTCACCATCATTACATTTTGCAGATTCCTTGTAAACCTCTGCAGGCTGACAGCAGCCGCCGTCTCTCTCGAGCAGTGATGCCTGCAGCATGCAGGGGGAGCCTACAGTAGGACGTTTAAACCACTACATTTATCTTAAAGCTCTAGTTATTAATTGCAGGTTTAGACTATTACTATAAAAAAATAAACCTACTGATTAATTATGCTATAGTACTTCTAGATTAAGCTAACCAGCAATATATAGAGATATATGTATATATAAACTAATTTAAATGACTTTTTCCCCACGGTGGTAAAACAGATCTGACCCTGGGAAAAATGTCATGTTGGACATACAGCCAAAAATCTGCATACTTTTTGGAAACTTAATATTACATTCACTTTAGTACACAGATGAACTGTACCCTTCCCGAGCCTTTGGTTTACATTCTTTCTGTCAGTCCAACAGTGTCGAGTTCACACACTGAATCTAGCAATTCAGACACACAAATGATCATTTAAGACATGGTTTAAGGTTTTTGTCTGATGCACCTGATGTCTGTACAGCTGAAAATGAAAAAGCACAGCTCATATGTAAGAGTCCATTTCATTTCTTCTGTGTTTACAGTTTATCACAGAGCGTCTCTGATCAACATTCGGTCCTTCATCAGCGAGCAGACGCACAAAGGTGACTGATGGATCACTGCAGCTGCAGACGTTCATTATTTTGTTCGTTCACCGTGCCGAATGACCAGAAATGAAAACGTCCTCATCCTCTGGTCTCGTCTTTAACTGTCCTCACTTTGAGGAATTTAATGGCATCATGAGATTACAGTATGGAAACGGACACCCCAGGGCGCGTGTCCACAGTCCATTTGCTTCATCTCTGATGGGAAATGAATGAAGGCTTTTTATTTCCAGCTGTTCGTCTTCCACAGGCGGCCCACCCACAGACCGAGAGGATGACAGATGGAGAATAGAGTGTGCCGTCTACTTTCTGCTCTCTCTGTCATGACTTCCAAACATTTTTAGTTTTCATTTGTTTGTTAAAAGGTGGTGTCACAAATTTCTGTGCACTGCTCGGAGTTTTCCATCAAAATGTGAAGACAAATGCTGTGTTGGCTGCTCACACTGTCAAGTCCCATCAATCCACATCGATTTTGTGGGTGTTAAACTGATGCTAAGTAATAGACTGACTATTATAAGCAACAATAATTAAATAACAAAAGCTTAAGATCAGAGAGTTTGACAGGCCTTCATCACACTCTCAACAAGGACTTTTTCCATCTCTTATCTGTCCTTTCCTGACTTGCACCTTCCTTTTTTAATCTCCCTCCCTCTCACTCCTCTGTGATGGTGGGCAGGTGAGGGGTGCTGGGTGAAGTAGGCATGCTCCGTAAATCAGGCCGGACAGTGACGCTGGAGATGGACCAAACATCGCTGAGCTCTGCAAAACAGAAAAACCCAAACAGTGTTCAGTGAGTTCACGACAACAGTTTATACTGTCACATGGTGTCAGCATGGTGGGAATTAATACAAAGGTGAAACTGGAGGTCAGAGGACTTAAGGAAAGAAGGAAGGACAGCATAAATGACGGGGTACACTACTGAGGTAAGTGCATGATACACAAGCACAAATCCTGCAGATCATTATTTTCCAATTTGTAATTATTGTACAGCAGCGGGTCTCAAACAGCGTGCTGTGACACAAACTCCAATATTCTGGCAAATCACATATTACTGCCATATGCAGCTGCACAATGAGTAATAAATTACTTTTTTCTTATTTCCAGTCCTTTCAGTAGGAAGTCATTTACTGCAGAACATAAAGTCACAAAACAAAATTCTTTCAAAGGGAACCACATCCTGTTTGGGCCGTTTCAGTGTCACACATTAAAAACTCCAGAGTGTGATGAGGGGATGGAGGAGATGTGCTCGTGGAACTTTTTGCGAAGAAAATAAATTTTGTGTCACATCATGAAGAGTCTTCATCTGACAGTGAAGTCAAAAGAACTGCTGATGTGACAAATGGTAGTGAGGATCTTTTTCAGATATAACTACCACCTAAAAAACGCTAATGCTTCAAATTATCCTTATTGTGACCACCTCGGCAGTCTGCAATGTCAGCGAGGACGGAGAGAGCAAACAACTTCTGTTTCAGACTGACACTGTCAGTGAAAGATCGTTATCATAAGAGCTGGGTGTCCAGATATGACCGAGCCATTGTCAACATTTTTTTAAACTGACAAGTCCACAGTGTGCAAACGTAAAGGCACTAGATCAGGTGTAAACGGAGATCAGAGGCACCGCCCCTCCAAAAAAGACTGTAGTCTAACATCCTGAGGTGTTTGAGGGAGAACAGAACAGAGGCGATGTTTATTCCTCCTCTTCCACCCTTTTCACCAGCTCTGCCTCAGTGAAACTTCAGGCACTTCCTTAGAATAAAAACCAAAATTGAATGAGTGCTGTTTTAACGTGGCAGCGCTCACAGAGAAGGACTGAATCTGCAGAGTGATCTAAAAACAGCAGCTGCACTGAAACAGTTCGGAGGTAAATGTAAATGGCCTGTATTTATATAGCGCTTTACTAGTCCCTAAGGACCCCAAAGCACTTTACATATCCAGTCATCCACCCATTCACACACACATTCACACACTGGTGATGGCAAGCTACATTGTAGCCACAGCCACCCTGGGGCGCACTGACAGAGGCGAGGCTGCCGGACACTGGCGCCACCGGGCCCTCTGACCACCACCAGTAGGCAACGGGTGAAGTGTCTCGCCCAAGGATACAACGACCGAGACTGTCCAAGCCGGGGCTCGAACCGGCAACCTTCCGATTACAAGGCGAACTCCCAACTCTTGAGCCACGATCGCCACGACAAGATGATCTTGAACTGTCTTTTTAATTTTAAGGGGCTATGTTCTTGAACTTTTTAAAAACTTTCATAACAGCTAATGATCTTTGTAGTTTCACAGAGTTTCATATGATTTCCATGGATGATGGAAAGCAGTTTTTCAGCAGGAAACACAGAAAGATGCACATTAAAAACAGGGTTCATGACTCATACAAGGTTCTTGGAGGGACGACATGCAGGGCTGACATGCGGGGGGTCATGGGTTGAAGACCAGGGGGAGGGAGACAAGGGCTCCAGGAGGAGGGTCAGAGTGAAGAGCGCTCCAGCGAACACAGATGATCTCGGCGGAGTCTGACACACATGACACATACGACACACAGCAGGAGATCACTGCATGCACAGATGTTTTCATGAAATAGCTACAGTCTTGGTGGCTAGCCTGCTACATAAGAAGCTACAACAGCACTGTGTGGGTGACTATTTCAGCCGTTAAGCACGATCACTGAACAAAGTGAAGGCTGTGAGACTATCACTACTGGCAGAAATCTGAGTGTTTTCCTCACATTTCTGACCGTTCACCAACCAAATATGAGTATGACGTGTAAATCAATGAAATACCAAATTAAATTTTTTTTAAAAAGGACAACCTAATTTTATGACAACATCACCAAACATTTAATTTCCATGTAGTAAAAACCCCTGAATATGTAACACAGTCTTCAATGAATGCAGACTAGCAGCACCTTTAAAGTCTAAGCTAAACCTCAGCCGGGATGAAAGTGACACAGATGTTTACATCTGTTTTCATCAGTTTGTCTTGTCTAGTTGCAGATTCACCAATCATGCAGAACTTTGACCTTTGAACCTTAACGTTCACTCACAGAGTCACACAATAATGGAAGCATCAGGGGAAATAAAGCGTTCAGTATTTGCCCAAGGACACTTCAACGTATCACAGAAAACAGGTAATATCAGCCATGACGGGGACAAAGCATGACAAAGTTACTGGAACACGTGTGTAATCTGCTGAAAGTTGATGTTTCACATTTATCCAGCACTGTGTACAAGAAAAACGTTGTTATACCTGTCCTGAACTTGCTGTATGGTCCATTCTCGTGAGTCTGCCGGCTGCCGGACCAGAAGGGCAGGCCTCGCTCTCTCCACCTGTCACACACACACCGCAAACAGAGATCAGAGCAGCAGAGCGTAACCTGGTGTGCTGCTGTGTTTACCACTGTGCTTTGAGGCTGCTGCGTGTAGCAGCTTTGATGTGTACACATGTGAGAGGAGGTCTGGGCGAGCCTCAACTGAAGCCCGCCTATACAAAGAGTGAAGGAAGGAGCAGATGATGAAAGGGGCAACGCAGAAAAAAAAAGTACAAATAAAACCACAGAGGATTTTCTTTGTGGTGAAGAGCATCGTCTGTGTGACAGGAAAGACTCCAACTCTCTTCATATCCTCAGTCTAAGGGCTGCTATTTATAGTCACAAATAGCTAACCTGAAAAAGCTGTGCTTGAGTTCAGATCTAAATTAACCCCTCGTGATCTCGCTGTGAACACAATCTCATGACAAATTCAGTTTGAGTTGATAAAACAAATCGTGGCTGAATATTTGAAAGCACAAAAAAGGCAGCTTCTTTAGATAAAAAGGAGCATTTATCATTATTAATGCTGTTCTTAGTAGCTCATTACTTCGTAATGTATGACTAGACAGATAATCAAAGTTAATAAATCTTTAAATGAAACTGACATCTTACATCAAGAGAAAACCCGCCGAGCGTCACATACTGTGAAATGTGTGCAAATATCAATAAATATAATCAATGTGGCTTTATTGTCATTTTTATAATATTTTAAAAATATTATACTTGAAGATAATTATTATTTGAAGAAGAGATTAAAGTAAATAATTAGACGCAGAATATTAAAACATAATTTTAGGATCTCTTGAAGCTGAACGAAAAAATATTCCGATATTATTTTTGTGTGAAGAAACAAAATGTTTGCTTCCACAAAAGTGAGCCACACCGACTCAGCCCAGCACAGCTTATGCACAGGTTATGGTTAGGTTTAGGGTTAGGCATTCATTTTTAATGGTTAGGGTTAGGGAAACCATTAATATGTCAATGAAGGTCCTCACTAAGATAGCTGAACGGGCTCGTGTGTGTGTGTGTGTGTGTGTGTTTGTGTGTGTGTGTGTTCCTACCAGTGGAATATGAAAATTGCAGTGATGAGGAAGGCTGACACCACATCAGTAAGAATCCACATCAGACTATATTCCTCTGGGGTCTAGAGAGACACAATAAAAGGATTTATTACATTTATTAAACAAAGAGTTCTGAGATTTGTTGGGTCACAGATGGAGGAGACTGAGCATTAATACGATTATTCAACACAGTGATGGTAAACGGACTGAACACTCTTATTAAAATAATAATTACACTGGAGCTGGAGCAGGAGAGAAGGTTTATGTAATCAAATGCTCACAGGTACAATCTCCAAACACACACGACACCTGCTGCACAAGCTTCAGTGGATAACAACAAATTTTAGACGTTTTTAGTGAATTACTCAGAGCCTTACCTGAAGCTTGCTGACACAAGCCTAAAAACTGTTTTCATCAGGCATAATGGAAGGTAATTATCTGAAACTAAGGAGAGGGACCACAGCTCAGACACTTCCCTTCTGCTTCTCTGTCATTAGCACATGGGGATCTGTCTCCTCGGGAGCTGCTGCCAGTCCCCTCACAGGCCAAACCGCAGCCTCAGTTCATCCTTACACAATCTGCCATTATCTTCTACAAATGCTTTCATATCTAACAGAGTATGTGGTGCCAGCTTGTGAATAACTCTTTAATGAAGCATGAAATATATTACATGTAAATGCTTGTAACCAATCCTATTACTTTTAACAGTTTCTAAGTTCTAAGAGCCTTCTGGTTTCTTTAACCTCCTAAGACCCAAACTCTTTCACGGCATGCATTTTTAATTTATCTTTTCTATTTGGGCTGATTGGGACCCGATGAATGGAAAAACAAAGAATTATCTTTTTACCTTATTTTGCTCTACAAGGGTCTGACATCCACATATGAGTACATTCATTTTAAATTTCGATAGAACAGTGGTAGTATAATGTCCTCGTAAGTGGATATCAGTAGGGATGGGTACCGTATCCGGTGCCATGATGGCACTGGTTCTGACATAAACGGTAGTAACCAGACCAAAAAGCAGCGCACATTTCGGTGCTTTTTTTCTTGAGATGTCATACACTTTGGATTCTAGCCAATCATTTTACCTTTCCAAGGATAGTAGGCGGGCCTAGGTACATACGTTCTTTTAGGGCAGAGCTACAGATTAAAAATGCCCAAGGCCAAGCGGTCAAAAGTCTGGCTGTACTTCACAGCAAAAGATGCAAACTCAGCTGCCTGCAACAAGTGGTTTAAGCTGATACTGTGATACTGTCAAAGGAGGCAACACCTCAAATCCGATGAAATACCTGGCGACGCATAGCGTTTTTTTAAAAGCCGAGAAATGCACCCGTATTTGATAGCTTGCTGCCAGACCTCACAGCGAGCACATCTACTGCGGGTGGGTTGCCTGTTATCGGACCCAGAGTTAGCAACAGCCCCCAAGAACCTGAAGAGGAGAGTCCTGGCCCCTAGCCCTGCCAGTGTAGCAGAAATGATGACGGATGATGATGCAGCAGCAGCCGTTCTTCTCTGGGTGAGTAGCTTAATGTTGTTCGTGTGTAATTTATTTTATTTATTAAATTAATGCATGTAAGGTGAACTAGCAAACACCGTCGTAGTTACATGCGGCCGTCTTCTTGTTTGATGGCAGATACTCCCTTCACCCTGGCCAAAAAGACTAAAATGACCAAAGAAAAAGTGGAAAACAGCTGAACATGAGAGGTTTAGGACAAGTTTTGTGTTTTTTCCATTGTTTAAGCACTGCTTCCAGCCAAGAGTGATACCATATATGCCCTATAGCTGCAGAAAAGGCTAACATTGCTATCTTTTTACAAAAAAACAAACAAAAAACAAACAAACAGCTGAACATGAGAGGTTTTTGGACAAAGTTTGTGTTCTCCATTCTTTAAGCACCGGCACCGTTTCAAAACTACCGGTTTGGCACCGGTATCAGATAAAACCTAAACGATACCCATCCCTAGATATCAGGCCCTTGTAGAGCAAAATGTAGTATTTTGGCCTAGACAACCAACATTTGATGTCCACATATGTGGACGCCAGGTCCTAGGAGGTTAATAAAGTCTAATATGACTGTCTCATAAAAGAATTGGAGGTTTGAATCTGCTCACCATCAGGAACAGCGGCTTGTTGATGTTGGACAGGATGTGGATGGAGTTGGTGGTCACGGACTGCGCTCCAGCACACCAGGCCAGTGTGTAGAGCCAAGGCTGGCTGATCACATACAGGTTAGTGCTGATGTTCACTGACTGGTACTTTCTGGGGGGGGGGGGAGAGAGAGAGAGAGATGCAGTTTAGCATGCCAGGCCTTCTCTGACAAAGAGACATCGCCTGGATGGGAGCGCATGCTGCTCTGAAACCTGTTAGCATTGATCGGGCTTTTCCAAATGTGCAAGCTGCCAATTCCATCTGCACTAATGCACGCTCATACCAACAAAGACGTGGGCTTCTGAGGGATTAACTTTTCCACACATTTGCAGCCTTAAATTTAATGAAAGACTGTTACTGATGAAAAAGAAAGCTGTTAAGTTTAACTCTGGTATTCATACATTCTACTGCAGTTTTTCCAGTGAGTCAGTGGCCTGTAAAAGACTTGTAAAAGTTTGACCGCATGCTTTATGCTCTGATTAAAACCTATCAGGCAATAACAGTATGACTCATTCCACCCGTCACCGTTGGTGACAAATAACAGTTGAAACGTTTTCATGAAGATGAATCAGTTGTAACAGTGGAAGATTATTTCAGTCGCCTGTGTAAGTTGTGTTGAAAACTGTCTGTATGTGAGTCACTCCACCATCTTTCTTTCCAGATTGTTCTCCCACAGCTACTGTTAATGTACAACTACCTCCCTCTCTTATTCTCCTCTCAGCTGGACCCGTCTGTACCTCCTCCACTGCTTCCTTCACGCCTCTACTGAACAAATTCCTCTTTATCCACACTTTCCTCTCCTCACTTCGGCGATGAGCATCTCTCACACCTGCCCTTTATCTCCCTCTCACTTCCCTGAGGTTGTTCTACAAGCACCGAGATGGAGTCACTGAGGAAGCTGCGTCCATCTGTATCTGGGTTACATAACTGCACACATGCACAAACACAAGAGACCAATTCAAAATGTCAAGTTTCTCTCAGTTGGTATAAATAGGGTTGTTTTGCCACTAGATGGATGTGATTGCATAATTGAATGTTTGAACTATGTGCAGGCCATTATATCTGTTGTTGTTTTTCTAGTCTGAACTTACAGACTTGTACAAATAACTATGTTTAATTTGTATTTTAGAAATCAGATTTTGCATGAATAGTTTTTCTGCAGTGCATAAAAAGAAGAAACACAGAGCAGAACTTCCATCACCAGGACATCGGGTCAGGCAAAACCTGAAGAAGCAGCTGATTGTGTTGCTGTTTGTTTGTCACAAAGATGACAGCCAATACATTCAAATGAATGCTATTATTTATATCTGCTTGATTATAATTAAACTCACAATTAAAATTGTGTTGGTTAATATTTGTTTTATCTTTAATGTGTTGTTTGAGTAATTTATGCAAGTTAAAATGACAATTCAAATCATTAACAGCCCTGGTATTGGTTAATAATTCATGAGTGTGAGCATGTGGCCTCTCCTGACACGAATACAACCTAAATCTGAAGAAACTCTGAAATAATTACCGCTGCAGTGATTAACAATCTTTAATTAAAACTGCCTAAGACAGACGTTTAATGTATGCCGTTTATCAGCTCTGTACCGGATCTGTTGCTGAGACATGGTGCTGTAGTGCAGGTTCAGTCTGGTGATGTGTCCGTCTGTCAACTCCTGGATAGAAGCCTTTTCTCCAGAGGTCTGCTGCAGGTGTGGGTCCACAGCCTGGACCTGGTCCCTGTCTTCAGATGGCAGCCACAGGACCTACAGCCACACATAACACAGTGAGCAAACAACACCAGGAAAAATTAACAATAGGAAAAATAAATGCACTGATTGTGTTTGCAGAACGGCACTAGACTGAAACCAAAAATATCCCCATTAAACCAATTTAACGTTATCTTTAAATCAAAGTGCAGATACATTAATCCTGATCAGTTACCTGCGAGGAGTTGATGTGGGCCTGTACCACCTGTAGAGTGGTGTTGATGTATGACAGACTGTATGGGTGTCCAAGCGGTGGCCTGCGCAGGTCGAACAGTACGAGTCTACCACTTCGGGCTGCTACCTCCAGGAACTGGACCAGTGAGGGAATAGACTGGTTCTGGGCCTGGGAGCGGTCTGCCACAGAGAGGGATGACACGGTGCCAAACGGATCCCTCTGCAAGTGAGAAGCAGAGTGATGGTGAGAGGAAAAAAATCAGGTTGAATTTCACCTGCTCTTAACTTAGAGGGACATTTTCTGTCTTTTTCTTTGGCTTAGTTGTTTATCTGTCGGTCACTGCCAGCAGGAACTCAAACAACATTTGTGAATTCTAAATATCTGTAGGAATGTGTTTCTTCAGTAGTTTCTGTACAGATGATGCATTTCTAAGCCAACAACATGCTGCTGTTGCTCTGTGTTGAGCTGCGTGCGTGCTGGTCATACCGATAAGAACCAATCACCAGCGTTCAACTGCTGCAGCTCGGTCCAAGTGAACATGGAGGCGTCGAGGTGTGTCCTGTTTGGGAAAACCTCCGCGATGTTAGTGGTCCTCTTCAGGGTGGAGTCGTGCATCAGGAAGGGAACACCATCAAAACTACAGACAGAAAGAAATATTCAGTGAGTCACAACACGAGGATTCAAGAAGGAAAAGTAGGACTCCAAGATGAAGGGTAAGTGATACAAGGGAAGAGGAAGTGAAGAGGCAGTAAGGATGACCAGATTCACTGGTCAGCACTGATAATATGACTTCATAACAACAATATGTAGATTTATGATACAAACTGAACCCCAGAATCTGCCCTGCAGACTCTCAGTAAGTTGCACTTATTGAGCTTCAATCCTCTTTCACAAATCTGTTGATGTGGCTGAAGGAATAAAAAAATTTAAAAAAAAGAAATCGCTGCACTCCTACCAGAAAGCTCACCTTATGAAAGACATTATATAGTGTAGTTACACAACAGGAGCCCAGTATCATGCACAACATAGAAATACAACTCATTCTTATGAAAGCACCACCAGACTCAACAGCACTGGATTAAGCTAACCCGCTGATGCTGAGCCATTCAGCTGATCCTCCTGTTTTCAGGTTGTAAAATGGCGCTAAACGTTTGGTTGTAGGCTCACGGGAGTGCTCACCGCTAATTGGATTAGCATGGCAGTAATCACCTCAGCAATGAGAGAAGCGTGCTAGCATCTGATCTGTGTAATTCAAGAGACTCGGCTGTAGTTCACTGATCACCTGATCTGATTGATCTGATCATTTTACCATTAAAGAAACGCCCAGAGGTAACAGTCAGTGTCAAAGGATGCACCGATTGCAGTCATGAGTTTTTGTAATCCTGTAATGTGAGGCTGGCTTTAGATGAGCAATCTTTTCGTGCCATCTGCAGTCTGGATTTTAAGTTACATGCCAGGTTCCAAACTTTCACACTTTTGGTGTGAGACACACTTATTCACTGATTCTTCCTATTGTCAGCAAACAAATAACCCACCAAATAAGCCTCTGAGATAAATAAAGCATATGCCAGCATATATGACTGGTGAGAACACATCCTGTCAGAGGTTATAGGTGGATGCTGGGGTAGCAGTAGTACTGACATATTAGAGTGAAAGATGGGAAATTTTCAGCTTAACCCTCCTGTTATGTTGCGGGTCAGATTGACCCAGAACAGAAGAGATGTCACATGTCATCTGCATCATTACAGAAAACGAAAAAAATCAAAATTATAAAAGAAAATTGTAAAATAATCAATGCCAGTGTTTCTGACACTTTTGGATGAGTAAATTTGCCCCGGGTCAAATTAACCCAGGAGCATAATCGGTGTTCCTGGAAACCAACATAACAGGAGGGTTAAGAAAGAAAGACTGCTACGCTTGTTATGGGCATACAATACGACGCAGCTCAAGTGGTGCATCTGAACTAGCTTGAACCAGCAGTTATCCTGAGCACCATCAGACCTGCTGGGACATTTTACTTTAAGTAACTCTGTAACACTGAGACTGGTCCTTGTAACCAGGAAGTCAAGTTTATAATGAATTTTGTAGATTAAATTCAAGATCTATCTGTTTTTACAGCAGTGACATTACTGTGTGCAATTCACATGCTCCATAAATAAAAGAGTGAGATAAAAAAAATCAGCAGGATGACACACCTGATGGTGACATCAGTCTCCAGTCCTTCTCCTCCAGCTTCCACTGCCTTCTCAAAAGACATCACAGTGTTCTCCGGAGCGAGCTACAGAAAAACAAGCAACAATTTCAGAAGGGATTGTTGGAATGGAATTCCATGCTATGCTTTATATTAACTAAAATGCCATATAACCATAAAGTGCCGTATTAAGTCGACACGGCCCTGAAAATAAAGGCATTAGACTACGTGTCCTTGGGGGTAGAAAGCTGTAGACTCTTGCTCACGCTTGCCTGGGAGAAAGTAGATAAGAGGGGACCATCTTCTAGTGGAAAGTTACTGAAACACTTGTTTAGACTAGAGAGGGACCAGCAGATTGATTGTTTGATTGTAACTGATTGTTTATTCCGAGATGAAAAACTCAAAGGGGATATTGCACTGTTTTATGATGCATGATACTACTGATTTATAAGAAATACTGTTTGCAGAGAATCATGGCCTTATTTGTCTGATTAGAAAGAACAAAACATACTGCACAGGAAGCCAAGGTCATAACTTAGGCTTAGTCTGGAAGGGGGCCGAAGCTATAAGAATGTGAGAAACAGTCAGACACTTCGAGATTTTGCCGGACACCCTCCTGTGCAAATCTCCCATCCGGACGTTTATGCCTAAAGGGTTGTATGGTCTAAAGAGATTGTTGATTGAGCATTAAACACCAAGTGTTGTTCTTCTTTCAGCCCAAAGATCAAAGAATTGGGGTATTTAACAGGATCCAACCATCGCCCTGATCAGACATATTCTAACAGGATTGCACACAGGATGCTGCAGAAGCAAAATCAGTTTCCAAAACGTCAATCTGGATATCAGCCTGTTTTCTTTTCCTCATTACATCGTGAGCTTTAGAGTATCTGCTGAGCTACTGGGCACAACTTAATATAAGCTGTTTATATTTATTTCTGATCTACAACAAGCAGCACAACTGTTAGAACTGTCACAGCTGACATTAACTTAGATGGAAACCTACTTCCACGACAGAGTTTACCTCCTATGATGTTAATAAGCTCAGACGCATGTTGAATAATAAATATCCACTTTCCCTGCTGCCACCTGCATGAACATTACAGCCAACAGGTGGATTTTCCCGTTTCACAGCTAGCCAAACAACGAGGAAACACTGACTGTTTAGGAGACACAGAGTGAAAGTGGACAGTACATCTTTGGTTTCTTAACATGAAACTCTTTGCTGTAGCCAGGGGGAGTACCAAAGTGACCCTCTTAGACTTGTTAGTTTTAATCTTGTTTTCCACTGAGGTTCACTGGTTTTCTAATATAATGTAAGTCTATGAGCCGCTATGTTACATCTATGCAAGTTTGTGAGAGCAGGGCTTCATGGTGCAAATTAATCTTTATACATGTGGTGTTTAATGTCCACTTTAACTCCAAGTGGAAATTTTTTTTAATGACTTTATTTTAGGGCAAAGTCAAAAAACTGTTTGGCAGTTTATTTTTTAAATGCCCCATAAGTAGGATGGCAAAGGGTCCAATTTGTCCCAGTGGATGGAAATGCAAGGTGTGAAACTGCAGCGTGGATCATTGTTTTCTATTTTTACATAACTGCACTGCGATTCTTGATGTGATGATGTCAGCGTTATGATGCGTACATTACCCAAAGGGAGGCTAATCCACAATCACACAAGTTAAAATATTTTGCAAACTTACTTTAGGAATAAACAAAATCAGATCAGATGATAATGGTTTAATTCAGCCTCACCATTGGAGCTCCTCTGTGCCCAATGAGAGTAGGGGCAGGTCCCAGAGTTCCCGCCTCTTTGATGCAGGGCGAGTACATTCCCAGAGGAACCAAGTAGAGCGAGAACAGCACGGACAGAAAGAGTCCCAGGACGGCCACCTGACGGACTAAATGCCACAAAAATAAATAAACGGTCATGAAACAGGAGCGTACTACTGCATACTACTGTCCAAATATTCTGCACATAAAATACACGCATTCTGCTGTAATTTGTGCAATTCACATGTAAACAAATCCTAATACTAACAAGCATAAAACTTCACAGTTACAGGAGTGCTATGCAGTAGAAACTGGAACTTAATCAGGATAATATGGAGTAAATCTTTCTTGATAGGATCAACATAGTGCTTAACAACAGCAGCCATATGGGCAACACAGGGAAGTCTGGACAGAGAGCAAATACAAAGACCTGAATTGTAGCCTCTTAAATACAGATAATAATAATAAGACTATTCTATGAGTTTTTATAGTAACTTCATGCAAGACTGTGTATAGTTTAAACTTTACAACAGGCAGAATAGCCTTTTTTAATTGTCTTCCCTGATGAATAAAAGATATCTTACCCCACTCATCACCCCACCCTCTGAATCCACCCCGAACACCATGTTACCCCAGAATTCGTCTGTTCGACACAGAAAGCTGACAAATAAAGCACCAGAGGTCAGCAGGACTAAGATTTTAATGAGGGGTAAGTTGCCTCCAACTAGGCTGAAACAAATCACGTCTTCACTAATAAACGAGGCTCTGAGTTTGTTTCATTTAGAGAAACTCTGCAGGCAGCACCGGTTTATTCTGTGCAGGTCAAATTAAAAGGTGAGACCAGAATAAGGACTATTTAGACGGTTGCAGCAAAAACAATAAATCTGTAACTGTGTGAGGACTGCCTGTATTTAATATATCAATTTATTAGTATCAAGAATATCACTTATTATTGAGTCAGGTTAACAAGGGAAAGAAAATATTTTAAAAAAATCTTTGGTTATACATCACTGTGCACAAATCTTGAGTGACCCCACATTTCTTTATAATTTGCTAGGAAGATGGAAATGAGTGCAGCCATACATGTACACAGCAGAGTTTGCACGATTCTAAGAAGCTTCAATATTTGGTATGGCTGCCTTTATAAAGCCCGAGCCCACTCTGGTAGCTTTCTTCTAGTTTGTTTAAGTAGTTTTCAGAGACTTCAGGAGACTTGGCTCAACTGAAGAACAAATGCATCTCTCTGTGTCAAGTCTCTGATGGGTTTTTTTCCCCATTTCTTCATCTGCTGTTGATAGTTTTTAAGCTTTAAAGACCTACCACCTCTTTTGCCCTCCATTTGTCAAGTGTCCTCAACCATACCGAGCTATGCTACATTTTCAGCTAATGCCTCTTTGCCACACCGTGTTGCCGTGTGCATGTTTTTTGTACATTAAACTAAAAAAAAAAAAAGGGAACATGTTGTGTTTTTTGTGACCCACTGCTAATAAGAAAGTGCCTAAAAATTCAATTTAAAATGTGATCTTTCTAAGTTGTCAGTTATGTGTTGATACCACACTGGGTCACAGTGTAAGTATTGCATCAAATTAGTAAAATATATAATTAAAATGTTGCACAAAATCTTCACACCAGTGCTGCTACTCCATGTCTTTCATTAGAGCATCAAAAAGCAAAACAAAGGTTTGGCATTTTGCACAGGAACAGGATTAATGCCCCGAGCAAGACAGCGTTGGCAAGCCCTGCTGTGGCCTCTATGTGTATATATATCTATGCACGAGAGCTATGACTACTGCTGAGTCATTTGACCAAGGAAGGAAGGCCAATTTTACACTTCCCTGCTACAGATAAAAGCCAGATTTAAGTGGGACTTTTTGTGGTCATTGTGGCATTAATAGAGAGAGAAATTCTGCCCTTTTGGGAAATGTCAACAGGTGCTCCTTTGTCAGCGTCCCACTAAAGAGTCTCAGCATGACTAAGCACAGACACTCCTACTGCTGCCCCGTCTGTCTCCTCTTTGAACAACCTGCCCAAAACCATCAGAAACCATCAGCTACTGTTACAAACATCATCAAAATAGAGGACAGACATTTTGCTTTTCTTTCACAGGAATCCTTACCAATGTTTAAACCAATCCTAAATTAAATAAAGTCATAGATTTAACCGAGTATAATAAACGCACATAGCTTCAAAGTCTGGATTATTTTCTAATGACCAACAGGAGGCAATGACTATGGGACATCCAGTTTCCTGATAAGTTGTTGGGCTTAATCGCTAGTTGGAAATTATTACGTATGGCACATGGCTCATTTTACAGGTTTTAATAGCTTTAATAGTTCTCCCAGTATCCAGTTTAACTTTGTCCAGATGTTTATCTCAAAACATTAAAGAGGACTAAGCCATATTACACAATCTGCTTCTGCTAGCACAGACCCCTGACACGAGTCTGCATCCTTCTGCCCGCTAAATCACCATAGCAACAAGAGAAAGTACCAACAGAGAGAAGAGAGAGAGAAGAGACATGGAGGTCAAAGCCATTCAGCAGAGAGGAAATGACATGACACAAGACAGAAAGCAACCTGAAGACAGGTTAAAAGAAACAGATGGCAGCTAAAGGGGCAGAGCTGGCAGGGCACGAGATCAGAATGACCTCGAGACCAATAAAAACAGACTCAGTTTGCAGGAAAATTACTCAAATGAAAACCCTTTTGTGCCTAACGGTGGCTGGAGGGAGATCTACAGGTTGATAAGCTTTGACAGAAAAGGAAGGATTTGCTCAGGAGTACAACTTTTGCAGCCAAAAAGCCAATAAAGAAATTCCCTAAGATCCTTCAGCCTATTTTCTCTTTCAGTTACTGTACTGATAGGCTGCATATACCTATTTCTATTCTTCTCTCTTTCCCAACTATCTGATACTCTGGCTTTTAAAAGAGAACAAGTTCTAAACTGAGACAAAAATGTGCTTTTTGTTCCCTTTATTATAATAAAACATAAAAACATAGTTTTTTTTAAAGGGTGTAGTTCTGGTGTAGCATTATCAAATATTTAACTACTTTTCATGTGATTTTGATTCACGAGTTCTTCCATGTAGATCTACATACAAGATATGATTAAAAACCTATAAAATCAAGCATATAAAAGCTGAATCAGATGCTTAAGAAAGGTTCAGTATTGCAAATGCACAATCACCCACAGTATGAAAGACGTGGACAAAGACATCACCCAGGTTCTGTTTTAAAGCATCGACCTGAGTGTTTGCACTGTCCTCATGTTGGTGTTTAAAAATCAGATATGACGAGGGAATGTTGTGTCTTTCAGTTGTGGGTAACAGACATGCTGTCCATAATACAAATAGAAAAGTTCAGCAAAGACTCAAAAGATTCTCTTCTGAGTGTCTGGAAACCCTTCTTGGAACACTTTGCGAGGACTAAACTGGACCCAGATTTGTAAACTCTCATCAACTCCAGCTTTTGGTACTCTATCCTGTGGTGTTCTGTGAAGTGCATGTTTGCTTGAATTAATTGTTTTTTCTGGAACACATCTGAGACGGTCTGTTTTTGTTTGTTTTGGGATTTGTGTTGGTTTATATTTTGAAAATGTGAAATAAAATAATAACAAAAAAAAATCAAATATGATAAACTTCAGCAGATCAGACTGAGAAACTGAAGACACTGCAAGCTCCAGGAATGAGTCATTAGTCAGTAACTCAAGTGATGAATGAATAAATTACTAAATTAACTTCATGCTTTATTCAGTTTGACCTGAAACTTTGTAAAGTAACGAACACCCCAAGTCTTTTCACAACCAGAGGAGTCGCCCCCTGCTGGCCATTAAAAGATGGCAGATTTGAGACATTTCCATTTTGTCTTCACCCTAAGACGGTTGAACCCATGTTTTACACCGTCTATGCCCCACCCAACTTTCAGTGTTATTTTTAAAGTGCAAAACATCCCTTACCTTTCTTGTTCATGCGAAAGAAATGTAATGCTATTGGCCAGGAAAGAATCGCCATCAATGACACTGCAGCCACATGTAGGTAAGGTGCTGTGACCTAAATATAAAAAGAAAGCGACAGCACGTAATAAACATAACTGTACAAATCTCTCTGCTAATATTTATGACTACAATAATAACTGTACAATGTTTAATAAACTGTGGTTAATTATTTGAAAAAAACAAAACCAAACAGCGAATCACTCCTTGCTGTGATTGGCTGGTGTGTCTCACCTGCAGAGAGAGGAGGAGAGTCTTCCATTCTTTGCTCCAGAGGTCAGAGAGGATGGCGGTGGCTGTGACGGAGAACGCCAGCGTCACCACAATACCAGACTGACAAAGAGAGGAAGACGAGAAAATACAACGTATGTGAGTGCACACCAACGGAGACCTGAAAAACCAACACTTCATGCTCTTTTACATTTCTGTATTTATACCTTGTGGCTCCAGTGAAGGTACAACCTCTGGCCCTCAGAAAGCAAACACACCGCCAGCACCTAAACAACAGGTGCAGAACAGGCTTAGAGTGTCAGACATTAATATTCTTAATATCCAATATCTATTAATATTAGCGTTTTATAAAGCTGATTAAAGCAACCATCTGTTAAACCTTTAACTTCGAGAACTTTAAAAAAAAAATAAAAATAAAAATTTATTTTGTCCTGATTTTTTCTTATTATTACATTTCTTTCATGTGTCCAATAAAAACAGTCAAATCTCTACGGATTTGATCAAAGCCAATCTTCAAAGCAGAAAGTCAACTGTTAATACAGATTTTTCTTTCACATGTTTTATATAAAAGTCTTACATAAGTTTGTCACTCTAGAGAAGAAGACAAGCTCCTAAATGTCAAACGACCTGCTGATGGAGCCCGAGGCACAGTGCACACTTGTGTCTAATAAAACGCTTTGAAGAACTCCAGTTAAAGTGAAAAAAAACAAACAAGTAATCTGTGATGTTTCAATGCTTTGCTGTTATTGCATAACTGCAGGAGGGCACAGGTTGGTAACAGGAGAGCAAACAAACAGTCAAGTAGGTCCCAATAAGGTGTTGCTGAAAACTTGCTGAACTTTAATAAGAACATTGTTGTAGCTGTAATACAAAGGCTTTCTTGGCAGCTCCAGGGAATTAAAGTGGCAACCACTATTTTCTTTCTTTCTTTTTTTAATTGGTTTTCTATTACATTTCCAGGTTCCAGACGGGTTGAAATCTGAAATCGGTGTTCATACCAATAGCAGAGCGATGTATGTGAAGAGAGCCGCAGCAACAATCAGCAGGACCAGAGACCAGGGGAACCAGAACCCAAGATTCCCAAAGTTAAACCTGAAGATACAAAAGGACAGAAACAAAACTGTAGCAGCAGCTTCATGTCTGTTTAAAGTGTGCTTCATGGTGTGTTTGGTCAGTTTAATCCACACCAACTCTGAACAAAACATCAAACAGTCATCAACTGTGGACATTTATACCTGTGGACAAAAACTGCAACATTTCCTGGAGACAGTTGTCATGAATCTGTAAGTGATGTGTTTTATGCATATTTTGTGTGTGGAGCACATGTTTAACCAGATAAAGCTGGAACAGAAAAGCTCTTTAAAAGCAGCAACAGTTGTATTTTTTACTTAAACAATGTTTTCTTTGAGTCCTAACCAGCTAGGTTTTGTTACAAAAAAAATAACCAGTTAATGTAGTATTGTGTTGCATTTTTCAATACAAGTTCAAAGTGTGAAAATCAGTGACGATTGAATGAACTCCCAAGATGTGTGTCTTGCTCATGAATCAGTGCATATGAGTGTACTTAGACTTATGAACAAATGTTGTGGGAGATTCAAATGCTTTATGACAGTTACAGCTGCTCAAGTTGTCTTTTTCTGACTCTGAAAAACGTTTCACTGACGATTGATTTTCAACTTTATTTCCTCCAAACAGCTCTACTCTTATGGCTACATCCCAACTCCATCACATAAAACAATGGATGCACTAAAAATTACAACAAACACTTGATGAGCGGTTGTGAAACTGAAGCGTACAATGCAACCCAGAAATGGAGACGTCTTCAAAGTAAAAGTTGCATCTTTTGTGACATTTTTCTTTCAGCAATAAGGGACAACTTTTACTTTGAAGGCAAACATTCTCAGTTACTAGTTTGCATTTTCTCTACTGCTTGAGTGTTTGCAGACATGTCATCTGTGTTTTTAATGCAAACTATGGGCAAAAGTGACAATCTTCTAGCGACCAAAGACATTGCAAAGGTTTTTGGTCCAGAACCTTGTTTGGGACTGATTTCACCCAGCAACAGCCAGCAACCATTTGCCAATCAGTTGGAAAATAGAGAGTAAAGGTTTCCTCTCCAGACATATGTGCCAGAGGCAAAACATTAATGTGTGAGCACTTGTCAGTGTTTGTCAGTGTGCTCAGTACGAACCAGTCAAAGTCATTGTAGTCGTTCTGGGCTTCACTCCAGAAATAGAGGAACACAAAACTCAGGAAAAAGGTGAGGATCAGGAGGCCAAAGCTGCCACACTCCACCTGTAAAACACACAGAAGTTCAATCAAACATCCCATTTCTACTCCACAAAAGAAAAAAATCAAATATATTTGTATCATACTCCGCTAGCTCCTGGTGAAGATGTTAAACAGTTTAAAGGCGAACTCGTTTTCTCGGGGTAAAAAAGGTTTACATTCATATTTGGAGCACAAACTCCCTGATGCTGAGGACGTATTTTATTACCAGGTGCAAATAGAACCACTAAATATTAAAACCAGCTGACAGAGCGTATGCACATACTGATATTTTTTCATAGAAAAAGCAGTCAGAGTCAGCAGGCCAGACTGAGGAGAACCGGCTGGGTAATCAATACGCTTTGCACAATCAGCAAACTAACCAACAATCTGCTTGTTGCAGACGGTGTGTGTGTGTGTGAGTGTGAGTGTGTGTGTGTGTGTGTGTGTGTGTGTGTGTGTGTGTGTACCTTGCTGCAGCAGCACTCTCCCGGCTGTGCCCGGGCTCTTTGGTATCGTCTCCATTGGCAGCCGTAGAGGCCAGCCAGGCAGGAGACAAATGGCTGGTGTTCATACCTGATACAGATACAAAAACACTCAGGATGACACTTTCCTAAATACAGCATTCGACATATTAAATACATGTTATGAATGAACTGTAGTCCTACAATTTTATTACAAATAGGCTTTGAGCAACACACTTTACTGTCATTTCTGAGAAGTGTTAAACTGGACATTTATGTTTTTTCTGTCATGTACTATTACAGGGGTGAATCTTCATATAGAACATGGACAAAGCCTATGGGCAGGTAACCTCTGCTATCCAAAGGAACAGGCTTCAGACTGGTCTCTTTGGCCCCCCACCCCAAATCTTGGCCTTCCACCCACCTACTGTTCAAACCTGTGTTTGCCGGAAGGGACAGAAGAGAGTCAGGAAGGACAAGACAGGAGCTACAAGGGCTCGTCTTTGAAGCATCGAGGCCCAGAAGGTTTGTTTTCAAATGTTTAAAAAAAAAAGGGATCATGCACAGTAAGGGTCAATGTATAAATGTGCCAGATTTAGCTTTACATCTGCAGCCCCTGACAAGTCGATGGCCCTTACAGCATAAAGAGTAAAAGAAAACTAAAAACACAAGAGCATCGACTCAAAAAAGAAAAACCAGAAAAGAAAAGCACATAAACGTGAGGATGTACACAGTATTTCAAATCGTGACAGCATGTTTAATGATCCTGTGACCACTGTGTTATACTGTGTCCAACTGATATGATGAAAAAGCATTATTTTAATCTAGGATTCATACAAAGGTACTCCAACATGAAAATACTGAGCTGGAAATGAGCAAAGAATAGTGCAGGGTGTGAAATAATCTAATCAAAATAATGTTGAGTGAAAACCCAGATTCACTAACATCTAAAATTAATAAATCTTTGCATGACAATGTGCTGGTTGCTCGAGATTTTACTGAAATCAACGAACTGCCAGCAACAAACATTTCCTACAGTAAACACACAGGAAAATAGCACAGTTTAGATGATGCATTCAGGTTATCTTGGTACATAAATAAGCTGTGTGACTCATCCTGTACAGATGGTCATACTTTAGATCGAACAGTCCTCCATGAAAACAGTGTAAAGCTCATCGTGTACAGACAGGATGTTTGAAAAGTTATTTTCTGATACTTTAAAACAAATTAAGTTCAGCCCCGAGGAACCAATGACAATTAAAATGGTCTAAATTCTAGATTTGAAATCAGGGTGTATTTTGTTTTAGTGAATGCCTCTTTGTACCAGTGTGTAAAAATAATTCAGGACACTCCATTCAAGCTACTTTAGGCTAACCCTGTCTGCTGTTTACATTTTCTGGATGTGTTTTATTTTTAACTTTGCAGACTCTGTTAAACCCTCATAAAAAGTGCAGCTGTAACAAAATCTGCTGCTGAGGTTGCCTTGCCTCTCTTTCTTCATCTCTAAACTGCTCAGCTTTAGCTGTCTCTCTGATGTACTCTAATGTTATCCTGGTCATTCCCAATGAAAATCTTAACATATTCAGCCTCTCCAGGGCTTGCAAAATCGCTAGCCCCGGGACGTCGGGCTGGTGATTTTGCGAGCCCTGCTCTCCACTTCCTGTCTTTTTGTCAGTCCCAAACATCATAGCAAGTCTCACTACCATCTTGTAAACCTTCCCATTCACACTTGCTGATATTCCTGTGTCAAAAATTGCCTCTAACATGTGTCCCCACCATGTCTCCACCCTGCCTGTTCGCCTTACTTGTTTACTGTCAGTTGCTCTGCATGGTTGACCCAAGCCATTTAAACTCATCTTCCTTCACCATCTCTGCTCCTCGCATCTTCACTTTTCCATCTGTCTCCTTCTCATTTAAACATCTTCTGCCCAGCGTCTCTCCTGTGCACACCTCCACCTCTCCAGGCTCTCTTCCACCTGATCTCTGCAAACATCATATTTCAGAGACCTGACCTCATCAGTCAGCCTGTCCTGTCACCACTGTCCTCATACATGTCCTGCATCACCATCACACACTTCTCTGCCCTAACTTTTTCCATGACTTCCTCATGAAGTACCACAGTTCACCTCTTGGCTTCCATTATATGCTTTCTCTAAATCCACCGGACCTTGGTAAATAATGATTAGAAGCTATATTAACTTACAATGTTTCCTTCAAGATCAAGGAAAGATGACTAAGAAAAAAAAGAGGTTAGAGGCCATTTTTTGGACTATTCAACTACAGTCTGTATGTACCACAGTGAGTGTAATGGTGATGGTGTTTTGTACCTTTGCAGCAGCTGCCGCCGCACCACCTTTAGCTTCCCCAGCTTCAGTCTGGTCACGGGCATACAGTCAGCCCCAGCCCAGCATCACAGGGAGAGACAGAAAAGGAGAGAAGACATGTAGGACAGCGAGAGGGGAAAAGCTGGATTTTTGGCCACCAAACTCTTTACCTAAGGGGGAGAAAAGAAATCTCAATTTAAAATGTATTCACAGGAAGAGTAGACTCAGCAAGACAGCATGTGAGTGTCCTGGTTTCATTACTGTGGCCTGCTTAAAGTAACCCAGAAGATGCAGATCAGCTCACAGAAATACACACTGACCTGTATTTGATCTACAGCTCAAACATGTGATTTATGATAATCAAATGTCCTACATGCTCAGCTAATCTATCACGCCACATCTGGAGCAGAACGACTGAACTACACCCACAGAAGAAGAACAAGTCTCTCTCTCTCCATCTACCCCTAAAGACAGAGTAATGGCAGCAATTTTTCAGGGGGATTGGAGTAGCATCGCTGTAAAGCTGCACCTCGTTCACAGTCACGAGCTGCGAGTAGCAACTGAAAAGAATGAAGTGACAGAGTTTCCTCAGCCTTAACATATAAACACAAGAATGGACTCACTTCACACTGCAAGCTGTTATTTCACATGACATTACTTCAAGTTTCTGGAAGTCGCTTCCTGCATCACTTCTGTGTGGACAGCCCTCCACAGATAGCTGAGGAGTTTGGAGATGAGACATTGCTCCTTCATCTCAAATAGAGCCAGGTGAGGTGGTTCATATCAGAGGTGTGGACTCGAGTCACATGACTTGGACTCGAGTCAGACTCGAGTCATTAATTTTATGACTTTAGACTTGACTTGAAAAAATGTTCTAAGACTTGTGACTTGACTTGGACTTGAACCGGTTTACTTGAAAAGACTTGATATTTTACCCCAAATATAAAATTTAACATGCATATTATATAGAGATTGAAAATGTGATGTCATTCACGGGTAGAACCGCAAAGGATTCTGGGAACTCGTGGCAAGCGGTACTAGCGCACGCAGGCTTTCAATTAAAATCAGTTATACAGTGATAAAAAGAAACACAAAAATGTCAAGAAGCTGTTGTATTATTAACTGCAATAGCCGGTCGCATGACAGCCACGGGAAGCCGACGGGTAAAGAGATCGGTTGTTATCGGATTACCTCGTTGAAGAGAAATTGTTCGAGCCATGTTTCCGAAGTAACAAAGACGCGACGGATGGCCTGGATTGCAGCCATTCAAAGGTCAAATATAACGTCCCAGAACCCTCCAGCTCACAGGTTAGTCTGCTCCAAGCATTTACACAAAGGTCAGTGTTTTTTAGTAGTTAATACGTCATTTTCATAACATAATTAGTGATATAGGTTACAAGCAAGTCTGGCGCTGAACAGAAATTGTCGCGCTATGCTCCTTTGTTTATTGTGCATAAATAGTGAATTGTCCTGACACAATATTGCGTTTCGCTTCTGTTATTATGGTACATTGACAAAAACATATACTTTTATTCACAGGATAAAACAGGTTTTTGTATCACTAATTGCCCAGTACGATTACAGCATACAATATTATTGTCACTGCTACATTTCTGTGATGCTACCAGAAATTATTTCCACTACTAATTAATTACCGTTGAGCTCAAAGGTTATATTAATAAACGGTTAACGAATGTGTATTTATGACGACGATTTGTGAGACTGGTAAACTTATGATACGTACGATGGTCTTTCGTTCTACACGGTGCATTTCAAGGTCCTGCACCCATCCGTCGGTAAACTGTACCTGGGCTTGTTGCAGTGACCTGAAGTTACTAAACTTCATGAGTGTATGCACTCACTCCAAGAACCGTATAATTATAAATATGCATATAAATATGCTACGATGAGAGAGATGACTTCATCTAACTAGCAAATGTTGTCCAGGCTACGTTGGTGATACAGTTTTTTTAATGTGTATGATATTTTTGTCATGCGATTTTAAAGCCGGTCCTACAACCGCATCCAAGAATAACATGCAGCTTATCTCAGAACTGTCGGTGAAAATTATTCTTGGAGCTAGGTTTAATTGAGCTGCATTTTAAAGAGGTGCAATTTCACAATTTGTGTATATTTTCTAAGTTCACTATTTTGTCATGTGTTGAGAAAAACACAGATTTTAAAATTACATGGTCTAATATTTACATTTAGCATAACTGCAACATTATTTTTTCGTTGTTTTTTTTTTTTTAAAGACTCGAAAGGACTTGAAATTCAAAGTTTCAGACTTGTGACTTGACTCGGACTTTTACACCAGTGACTTGAGACTCGACTCTGACTTGCCTGACATTACTTGAGACTTGACTTGAGACTTGAGGATAAAGACTTGAGACTTACTTGAGACTTGCAAAACAATGACTTGGTCCCACCTCTGGTTCATATGTCTTATAAGGGTGATTCTTGACACCTGCCTTTGGAGGTTTTCTGGGCACCCAAAAAGTTGCAGGAAACCCGATGTAAACCTCGTTCAATAGATTAAATATGGCATTGAAGTGCAGCTGGGATTTCCCAGAAGAAAATGTTTTGTGGTGAAGGACATCTAGAAAATCCCATTTCACCTGGTGATACTGCAGCCCTAATGTGGACATAATTGATGGATTTATTTAAAAATTAGATTTGTTCCTGGATCTGATAAGACAGCTTCTTCCACAAGAATGAAAACAGTAGCTCAAGAAATTTACAACCAGGTTTGAAATTCCTGATGTGCAATTCATTTCAGCCAAAACTATTCTGCTCTATACCACACAGTAATGTGCAGTAAGCACTGAGCACCCTTCATTTCTTTACATTTTGCTTGCAAAATGGAAATAGGTGAAATAAGATGACAGTACTTTATTAAAACGTGCTAACATAAGCAATATATTTTATACTACATACATCCCCATCTTAAAATGTGCACAGTTCAGTGTGTTGTTTGTCATTTCCATTTTAATTTTTGTGACTGAAGTCTGTTACTAGACGACCAGCAAACTTATCGCACAGCTCCCATGGCAACTGTGACATCAGATATTATTACTGCAGTGAAGAGGATGATGGAAGGTGGGGCAAACAAGAAAGGACCAGATGGAGTGATAAAGGGGAGAGTGAGGAAATGACAGGGTGAAAGTGTGAGAGGGAAACCACGATTAGGCGTCATCAAAGCTGTTATGTACAGAACATAAAAGCACACAGAGTCCTCTGTCCCACACTCAGTGAATTGTGCAGTTCACAGTGAGCACATAGTACATTCAGAGAGACGCGGAATATAAAAACAGGAAATGTAAATATCTGGCGAGGGAGTCAGCACCCACATGCTGTCATTCAAGCAAAACCTGAGATACTGAATGTGTTGTGCTGGAATTGCCCACCCCTGGCCTAGAACAACTAAATGGTTTTGGCCATTATTCATCAACTGTCCGGGGAGCACATGTTTTATGACTCATTCATTTATAAGTGTGGTTGCCTTAACTGGGAGGTTTGTGCCAACACAGGAAATCCATGCAACACGTGTACATGGATCAAACATGTATGTGTGGAACTGCAGAAATTTAGACATCACTTTCAAATGACCCTTTTTGTACCATCTTTTATTATTTTTAGTTTAGTTGTTTTAAAGTGTGGTAAATGGGCTGGTTCTTATATAGCGCTTTCCTACTCTACTTGAGCACTCACAGTGCTTTATATCATTTCACACCCATTCATACAAGCACTTTTTTCTTTGCTTTTTTTACTTAAGTGCTTTCTATCTAACATTGACACACATTCATACTCTGACGGACGTATCGGAGGACAACTTGGGGTTTGTAACTTGCTCAAGAATATTTGACATGCAGACTGAAGCAGCCAGGGATCAGACCTCCAACCTTCTGAGTAACCAATGACTTGTGAGCTTTGTGTCACAGCCAATGGGAGTAATAATAAAAAGTATAAATAAATAAACAACTAATCGTCTACAGGCACCGCAATGGATTCACACCAGCAGCTGTTTATCTGGACCGGCTTACTGCTAACAGTTAAATTGCAGAAGGATTAATTGGTATTTTAGTCCACAGACTGTCTCCCTTCACTCTGCAGACAGCTCTGTTTCTATAGGCTTACATAACTAAACCATTGTTGTCTAAAGTTACTCTCAACCCACAGCCTGTCAGAAAGTTTTAACACCCGATAAAAGTGTTTTTTTCTTCTGTCTGTTGCTGGGTTTAGGACCTAAAGTGCGTCAGATGTGAGGCAGGTTGTGACGTGAAGAGAGCACTACCTGAGCTCCTGAGGTAAAAAGTAGGGTGCACTTGTTAAATTTAGGAGGATAAATTCGCTGCCCAACGAGTGAGGACGCACAAAAGTGGATCACGGGAAAATGTGCTGCTGAGGTTTTTCAATCTTTATGTCAACCTCTCCTTCCTTGGCTCTCTTTCTTTGTCTTGACACAGTTTTCCTTCCACATTCTCCCCCATCACCTATCCATCTGTCAGTTCCTCTTTGTCTCAGTGCAGATTTTGGATTGTGGCCAGTGCCTTAGCTGCAGGACATCCAACTGCACGCATGGACAGCACTTTATTTGGCCACAGGCAAAAAAAACTTCAGCTGAGGTCACCTCACCTGCCCACACACTTTTCTATTTATATTTATGCACACTATATCAACAACGACACTACAGCACCAACTTTTTACTTTCAGGTGTTGTAAAAAACTGTGTTTGTCAGTAAGGCTGTAGTTTGATGTGTAAAGACAGGTAAGTCAGATAAAGTTCTTAGAGCTGTGCGTTTTGTTTCACAACGACGCTCTCGTTTCGTTATTTAGTCCTGCAGCTCTTTACTTTTCTCGCTCCTTAAACATCCCAGATCACTCTGTCACACTATGGTATGTCTGAATTATTTCCTTGTTAACTTATTTTAAATCTTATTTAACATGGAAGATTTAGAAGTTTAGCATAGTTTCCATAACATTTGACTATAACCTTCTATAGTTTCACATTTATCATCCTTGCAGACAACCAACACTGCCTTTTTTGGTCAAAATGAGAGAAAACAGAAGGAGGGTGTTTCTGTCTGCCATTTTCATTTTAAATGTCAGCCTAATGCACCTGGTCACGGTCACGTCGAACCCTGAAACAGCTGTAATCACTGAACTGCTGCAGCGCCACAGGAACAACACAACGCAGGTAAAGAGTCTGTGTTTGACACAGCTTCAGACATGCAGCACTGCTCTGATCCCAGTGACAGCAGGAAAGGTGGGAACCTCACCATATGTGCTGCTGTCTGAAGGGGACTGAGCGTCTCTAAACAACAGTTTTTAACTAAGACGCTCCGACACAAGTTACACACCTAAAACCCGTCAGCACAGTTCTGTACAGCAAAGAAATGTGGTTTCTATTTTGTTGATATGGTTGATGTTGTGATGCCTTTCGAATGCCTTGTCAGGCTTCATTTTAGATCTAATGTTCAGGCATTAAAGCGTGAACAAAGGGGTTAATACTCTACCCTACACACACTTAATACATATTAAGTGATGATGTATTAATCCTGCTTCAGGTTGGATGAGGCTCTTGTTTTTTTATCTTGTCATGAGCTCCTACCAAAACGAGTTAGTGGCCATTCTCAGTCGCAGATCTGTAAGTTTTTAAAACACGAGGTGTACACTACAGCCAGAAGGCTCACTGGATCCCAGATATCAAATATTCGTAAGCCTAAGAATTCAATCCCTCTCAGGCTGATTGAAATTTCAGTGTGGGTATTAATCTTTATGGATGCCTGGACGTTAAATTTTACTGTAACACCTGTTAGAACAGCTACACTACATTTTATTGGAGCTGAAAAAGCCTGGACCATTTTTACCTCTCAGCGGTGCCTCATGTTTGCTTGGCTTTAGAAAATGAAACCGCATTCAGACCCGGAAATAAATAAAGCTGGGCATACACTGTGAGAGTTTGGGCCCATTTTGAGACGATTTTCCAGTCATGTGACCATTTTGGGGATCGGCCCAAGTTTCGCCTTAATCGTGTGTTGTGCATCGTGTAGTATACATGGGGTAATGAGAAGCGATTAACACCTCACGACCAGCTCCCAATCAGCAATCGTATGGTGACAAGAAAATCAAACCTGTTTGAAATCCTGGTCGCCCCTCGTGAGGGTATCGCACTGTGGAAGCAGTGCCACGGGCCGATTTAACGCAACCTTTCACACTGCGCATACGCAAACACAGAAATGGAAGTGAAAAAGACGGAGCAGCACGCCATTTCAGCGTGTGTGCAGTTGTGTATAAATGCACAATGTGAGCACTCAAGTCACATCAGAGCATCGGGCCGTATAGTGTGAGAACATGCATCGTGACCTACAAACTTCTAACCCCTGCCATTCAGTCGTACAGTTTGAGCTGGAGCTGAATAACGCGACTGAACCCGCCCCCCCAAAAAAATGCATAGTGTGTGCCCAGGTTAATGATGTTAATGATGGAGAAATGCTTTAACGTTAAGGATGAAGATGGCTTAGGATCTGATGTGGATGTTATAATAATACAGTTTAAGCAGCAGGTGTTTAACAGCAGGCCTTAGACCAAATCAGCAGCAATGAACTGCAGAAAACCAGTGAATGGAGAAGAAATTCTGGTGCGCATTTTTCACTATAGCCTAAATTTTTACACCTAATGGTTTTCCAATTAGCTGGAAAACCTAGAACACATCATCTTAGCATATCTAACCATGATTTCCTCGTGATATTTTAAAACGCATAATAAAAAGCATTTTTAAAGTGACCATAACGTATACAAATCACATTCAATCGACACACATTTTGTTACTACAGAGAACCTTTGCAAAGCACCACCAGTAGAAACTATACGTCATCGTCAACATTGCACATCATTAAATAAGGACTTATTAATTATATATAAACCTTGCAGTTACAGCAGATCCTACTGACCCAGAAAAACATCAGGAAGCATTCTTATGATTTACACGAGTGTTCCAGTTTTCAAAACATAAAAAAAAAAAAAAAACTTTGCTCCAGTTTCCCAAAAGGACAAATCATTGAAAGAGTTTAGCAAACAAGGTCGGCCTTCTCCTCTGCTGAGACAAAAGGCCTGATATTTAGGGCAAACACAAAGGACAAAGTTATCACTCAAGGACCTTCTTACTTGTACTTAGACTTCTAACAATTGCTCTCATGTTGTACACAAGAGTCTAAATTTATCTAAAGTGTGATCAATAAGAAATTTACTCTGTGGATAGTATGCTGCTAAAATAATTTAACATGCGTATTTAAATGTTTTGCAGCTGTGTGTAGATTTACTATGACACCAGGACATTTATGAGAGTCACAGCTTTGTTTTCCATTAGAGATCTCTTTACTTACAGCTTCATTAGTATTGGCATTATGCTGACACACAGTCATTGTGTCGTACTGATTGTTTTGTTGTTTCCAGCTGCTGAGTGCAGAGTATTTACCTCTGAGGTGTTCCAAAAAAACTGATACTGACCATAGAAAAATAATCAGTGATTGTAGGAGTTTACCCCATAAAATGATGATAACATGAATATCTATGAATATCAAGCTTGCCACATGTTTCTGACCATTTTTGCCACATGCAAATGTAGGCATCATAACTTGCAAACAGTCATTAAGTGCCAACTTTTTTCCACATATCAATTGTGTCAAATGTGCTCCAGTGCTAATACATGTGGGTCTGTATAATTTTCTCAGCAATCCTGCAAACCTTAGTCCTGGCAGGTTTGCGTCCTTGTGTCTCTTTTTAGTTTCTTCAAAATTTAAAGATACATTTTAATGTTAAAGCAACTCTCCTGCTCAGACGGTTCCCTGAGCATCTCTATAACAGCTATGTGAGAAAAATTTGGGTACCCAAGAATAATTTAGCATTTAAGTAGCATCTTTGACACCAAAGCAGGTTTGCTAGAGTGGAGTGCATATATCGGTTAATCTCAAGATCATGTGGGGAACTGAGGTTGCTGGAAAAAGAAGAGGTTAGTAATCTGTTGTATTTCACTTTGCTGCTTGCCGTCAATACATCTGACCAGATTTTTGGCTGCTCCCAAAAATTACACTATTACCTCTGGTAACACTGGAAATATGTAGCCTATTCACAGGAGGCATGCTCTAACAGATGAGGATGAATGCAGTGAAACCAGTGAGACAGATTTACTGCTTAGCCATGATGTTTGGATTTCCTTTCCAGTGCCAAACGTAATTTAATGCAGCGACTTGAGCCATGTGTCTTTGACTGGAGGTGCCACAGGTGGGGCAAATGGTTAATGAGGACAAATCATAACCTGCCTGGGGCACCAAAACACTGAGGAATATATTGTGTGAGCTGAATCAAAAATGAAACGATTATAAACTAACCTGATATATTATTTAAAAAGCATGCATTGCATTACTGAGAACAGAGTTATTAGATAAAAACACAACATGGATCTTCTGTTTAATCTGAAGTGTCCTCTAAACCAGTTAATGCTTGTTGCTCCTGTAAACAAACAACTGTGATTTCAGGGCGTTAATATGCATCAGGCTAAACTTCAGTGGTCCCTTTAGGGAATATTAGAAGTGGAAATGTAAAGCAGGTCAGCTGAGATTATCAGAAAACCACAGAACCACTTTTATTAATAAAACAGCTGCTTTACTGAAGTCAATATTGTTGGGATTTTTCCTGCATAGAAAATATTTTGACGTGAAAATCACCAATGTGGTTCATTTTCTGTAAACCCAGTTTTGTTTACTATATAGCCAGAAATACCAGGAAGATATAAACACCTCTGTTAAGTGTGATTGCCCGGGATCATTGTGTTAACTAAATGCAAACCAACCAATCGTGCTTTGGAGTGCATGAACCTCCTGTAGGTTGATTTGAAGTTTAGTTTTCAGGAAGAGGCGATTGCAAAACTCAAAACACTGGGTCACCGGCCCAGGACCGTGACAATTTCCTGCACCCCTGTTACTTTAGTTCCTGTTTTATTTGGTCTCTTGTGCTTTTCTATTAATTTTAGTTCCCAGAAGTTAATGTATTATTAGTTTGAGCTGTGTTCTCCTGTGTGCGACCTTTTGATTACCTTGTGTTTGTGTATTTACAGCCATGTTCTTCCCTTTAGTCTTTGTCAAAGTTTGTTTGTCTTCTTGTGTGCTCTCTGCCTGAAATGTATTTAGCTGCCTTCTTCTATGAACTTTTGTATTCTTGCAAGTAAAGGCTGTGTATTTACTTTTGGAACCTGCGTTTCCGGGCAGCACGGTGGCACGGTGGTTAGCACTGTTGCCGCACAGCAAGAAGGTCCTGAGTTCAATTCCAACATCAGGCCGGGGTCTTTCTGTGTGGAGTTTGCATGTTCTCCCCGTGCTTGCGTGGGTTCTCTCCGGGTACTCCGGCTTCCTCCCACCGTCCAAAGACATGCAGCTTGTGGGGATAGGTTAATTGGATAATCCAAATTGTCACTAGGTGTGAATGTGCGAATGAATGTGAGTGTGAATGGTTGTCTGTCTCTGTGTGTTGGCCCTGCGACAGACTGGCGACCTGTCCAGGGTGTACCCCGCCTCTCGCCCTATGACAGCTGGGATAGGCTCCAGCGCCCCCCGCGACCCTGAAAAGGACAAGCGGAAGCGAATGGATGGATGGATGACCTGCGTTTCCATTCCGGTCATGCAAACTCAGATACCGAAGTGACAACACGAAATGTGTTTTTGCACGAGTTGAAGTTTTGTCAGACTATATTTGGATTTTTTATTTGTTACTTTAGTTACAAAAGCTGGGATTTTTGTGATGCTGCTGACCATCGGAAATGGAAGACAAGCTTAGTGATTCTCTTCAAAGGCAGTGGGAAAAATTGCAAAACGTCATAATAGCTTCTGAAAATGTTATTGTAACATTTCTGTTTGTCGTCCTCGTCTTGTTTGCAGATAGGGGCACATATTTGTGGGTTTTCAGTGCAGCTGTATTCGTGTGAGTAATGTAACATGAAACTAATTATTAGCCAGGTCAAACTCCTGTTTTCTCAGACAGGTTTCATTAGACAAACCTCGCTTTCTCCTGGCTAATGTCAGATTACCCACAAACACTGACAAATATCTTGGTACCATATGTAGCATCTGGCTGTCCAAACAGCTGTGCTGGGGGCTAGTCATTTGTTAACGTAGTGATTTGTAGACTTCATTTCTACGCTAACAACTTTACTCACTGAGCTAAAGCATTCACATGCAGGCATAAGGAAATACAATTTAAGTTTCTGACATATAAATCAGTTGACAGCTGCTAGAGACACCCAAGAGACTAAATGTTTAAACTACTGCCATTAGTTCAAATATTGGCAATAAAAGAATATTTAATAGATTTTAAAAAAAGTGTTTCACAAAAGACAAACAAGGAAATCGTGTCTTCTTTTTGTTGTTCCTGTTTAATGACACAGGCTAAGAGAAAACAAATGCGTTACAGCAGTCCCAATGCACAGCTCTTTTTGCTGGAGACACCCAGCAGTAGAGCTGACTGCAAGTGGTCCAAGACTGGGGGTAAAGTCGAAGAGAGGCCTGCTGGGGATGAAAAATGCAATCACAGAGCTGAAGGCTGCCTGTACAGAGTGACTTCATCTGTAAAACATGATGCAGCAAAACACACAAGACTGGAGGAGGAGGAGGAAAAGGTGGAGGTGGAGGAAAAACATTGCGACTAAATGTGCAGACAGTGTGGAGGCGAATGTCAACATGTTCCTGATAGAGACATCTGCACATCTTGTTCTTTCTAGATTTTCATTTCCTTCCTTCCTGATTTCTCTCACGCAGCCTGTGACTGACACTTCAAATATGTGAAAGAAAAAGGCTGTTTTATGTCTCTGTACAGCAGTTGGTGCTTTAGTAGGGCTGTGCCCTTCCATGATATCTTCTGCGATAACACTGACTTAATAAAATATTGTTGCTATAGCAATGGCATGTATTCATGTTCCAAACTGCGCACAACAAGACAAGCCCAAGTATGTCTGACAGCAAGGGCCGCATGAGCCTCTAATGACAATTCAGCACCTACAAATTGATTATAAAAAAAAAAAAAAATGTAAGAAAACAGTTTCTGCTGTTTCACCACTTGGGGATGAAAAAGCACAACACAGACTAAAGCCAGACGACGATGGAGGAGATACAAGCAGCTGGCGATGTGTGACCCGAAGGGTAACACATAAGTCCACTGAGCTTTGCTAAGTGCACTTCATATAACAGGAGGACCAAACTGTGCAAATTACCAATGTGGTCACGTGGTGGAAAAGCAGGGCTCTAAGCAGCTGATTAAAAAGCTCAACCCAAGACACAACATCCCAGATTTTATTATGTGACAGTGTTGTGCAACTCCTGAAGTGTTACAAAGTGAACATAGTTTTGTTATTGTTGAACTGAAGCGTTTAAAGGAGTTCTTTTATACAGAAATGTTCCTGGGAAAACACCAACTAGGCTGCTTTTGTGCTTACATTTGACTTATGCTGTGTTACTGGATATAATGCTGTGTCAATACTACTGCACTACAGCGCTGCTGCTGGCACCTCGATTCACACCTCAAATTAGGAAGTGTGTCATCAGTGACAGTAGCTCATCGGAAAAGAAGGAAAATGCTTTTCGTACACTTACACATGCTACTGCCCGCGAGCATCCATAAAACATCATTAAATTTTTTTTATATACCATCAGAAATATCATTATCATAAACTCTTTTGAAATACCATGACATGGTTTTGAGGCTCACCCCTATAACTCAGGTGATTTTTTAATGTAATATTTATTTTATGTAAAGTTAAAAATTTTACAATGTTATATTAGGGAAATTTAAGGAAAAGAATTCAAGGGGATAAAAATGGAGGAAAAAAAAAAAAAAAAAAAAAAAAAAGCCCTCAGATGGAAATTTAGGAGAAAAACTGGCAATTTTACAAGACAACATTTTTTTTCCTCTCATATATTCGTCATGTTTTCTCAACTCTGTAAATTTCCTTGTAAATTTGCAAGTTGGCTTGTAAATGTCAGGTTTTTTTGTGTAATTTTCCATTTTCATAAATGTGTTTTTCTTGTTAATCTGCCAGATTTCATATAAATGTTTCCATTTCTTTTGTATACTTTTGCCAGTTTTGTTTTTAACTAGTACATAGCAAATTAAAACAAAAACATACTAAACATACTAAAATAAGCACCAAAAAACCAAAATGTCAACAGTAAAGCTGCACAAATACAGTATATCAATCTTTAAAGCCTCTGTGTGTGCCACACAGAAAAAGAAGACACTGTAGCTCAGCAGATGAGTGAGCAGGAGAGACTGTACAGCTAAGACAAAGCAGCCCTCTGTATCCAGCACAATCAGCTGTTCACTCATTGTCCAAACACCATCACAGCACAGCTCAACAGCAACAGCTACAACCATCAGGCTTCTGCTGTCAAAGCTTAACAGTCAAAAATTTGTGGTTAAAATTGCAGAAATTATTCTAGAGCAAATATTTTGAATAACATTAATGTCATCATTAAGCTTTCTTTTTTGGATGTTAGTACCTGCATGCTTGCCAGAGTGTGGTTAAACACACACTCTGGGTTGAGTGCCTGCAGATTATCATCTTCTACATCAAAATACTGCAGGATAGAGCAGGGCGATATGACCAAAAATATTTATCACGATATACATTTGAAAATTTGCGATAACAATATAACTGATGATATAATTGACACTAGACAAAACACTTTACAACTCCACAACTTTATTAGTGCAAAAAAACCCCAAAACATCAATGTATTTCCACTTAACAAGCAGCTGTTTTTTATGTGCATTAAAGTTATATAAACATTTAACAGTGAAAATGCAAATTCCTCGCTGACAGTTTAACCAAAAGGCATTTCCAGCGGAAACTGGCCGACATATCCTCAGCATAACCATGTATAATATCCACAAAACTTAAAGAGAGGTTATACACACACAATACGGTAACATTATGTTGAAGCACAGTACGTATCACTCCGCGAGGCTCCTGCCTACGATAGCCGTAATGCTCCGACAATCCATTGAGCGGTGCGGCTTCGTAGCTTTGCAAAGTCGTACTGAAACATTTGACAGATTTGTACCACATAAAATCGTTTTGAGGTCAGTAAACACAACCAGAATTCATACATAAGGCACACGGGATTATAAGGGGCTCTGTCGATTTTCAGAAAAATCAAAGGATTGATTTTAAGTGTGCCGTATTTTCCAAAAAAACACGGTAATAACGACGGCCCGCTAGCATGCGCTACCAAAAATAGTGCTTTGTTGTGTATCTGACGGACCACACCACTGAAGCTGCAGCATTTTTACAAACCAGTTCTGGTTCATCCGTTTCATTCAACGATCCGCTTTCTCCCTTCTCATTCTCCATCGCCGCCATGCTTTTGCCGCCATGTGCGTATGAAAACAAAGGCACTGCGCATGCGTGTTTTACCCATATTCTATCACGATATTTAATTTTCTTATCGTTGCCCAACATTATAGCGGTATTACTGTGAACGGTATGATATGGCCCAGCCCTACTACAGCACCCTCCATCTTCCACCTCACATTTACATCTTCCTGTTATAGAAAGATCCAATCCACTCACCGATCTGTACAGGAAGCCCAGTTTGTTTAATGCGTGTATGAAAGCGCATGTAGAGCACTCATTGGTGCATCTGTCAAAGACAGAAATTCAACAATTCCTGATGAATGTTTGGATGGGCAACGGTAAATGTGTGTTGAACTTTGATAAAACACGAATATAAGATGGAAAAAAAGTAGATTTATTTTAAAAAGGTTAAGAGCTGTGCTGGTCCACAGCTCCAGCAGTGTTAGTGTCATATTAAAAAACACGGACCATCGTATCTGTTACACATTTTGCTGAGAGAATGATCACCACGTCCACTGAACACCTTCAGTGAGAAAAAGATATCACAATGTTTTAATTGTTTTTACTGCTATGCTGTGGGAATATTCATCAGCTGTAATAAAACCCATCTGATTAAAGTGTACTGAAAATTACAGTAATAACACTGCAGCAAGCACCACATTACCTCATAAAACACAATGCACAGGGGGAACTTCTAATTCCAACTGTATAACTGGAAAACTGCTTAAAATTTCAGTATTAAAGCTTGGTATGCTGCTTAAAAGAAAAATCTGCGATAAAACAGCACAAACCCGTACAGAAATATGAAGCTGAAAGGTCAGAGTGGGATGAGCATTGATGGAGGCCAATTTTACTCCCCAGACACTCCGAGTATGAGATGGCTTCAGGCAGGATCCTCACATCAACCTGCAGACGCCTGAGAGAGAAACAGAGGCTAATACTTCTCTCTTCAGTAGTGTTAAGAGGACGCGACCCTTTGCTTCTTATATTTTCACAAAGCAATAAGAGATGATAGAACAAATCTTTATATAATACACAAACAACCACAGAGTGCACACACCTGAGGCCTGACCACGGAGTACGATAAGGTGCTTATTGAAGCAAGTACAGGTTTAACCCTGGCTTTTCAGGTTTAAGATCCTAGTTAAACACGGCAACTTATGCTGCAGACCTAACCCACTCTGCCACAGATAACGCTCTGGGTAAGAGACCAGAAGGTACGAAACCACCTCCTACAGACCGATCAATCCGCTGGAAAATAGCACCAATATTCCCAGAAGAAGCTGGATGCGGGTCTGAAGTCTTTCAACATCAGTTTTTCAATATCATCTAAAGTCTTCAATGAGAAAAGCATCAACAAGAAACTGATTATTAGAAACCACTTTATTTAACATTTATATGCCCGCTCTCAGACCATTAACACCACTGGTGCAGCAGCTGAAACAATAAAGCTGCCCTACACGCATCTAAACATCATTTTAATGTAATCTCTCAGTTTTGTTTGTGTGTTAATGACAGAGCCGTAACGCTGATGAGTATCAATTTACACAATCAGCAGTTCTGCTGCATTTCCTTACCGGCTTCAAATTGGCTAGACTTTATTAATATGGTAAGTCCTTTCCAGTCATACTGGCCAAAGCCCTGAAAGCACACACATTCATGCAGCTCTGATAATAAACATTTCCTCTCTCACACTGTTGCTTATTCTGCAGCAGCTGTGTTGCTTTCATCTGTATTGTGAGTTTAACCTCTTCATATGTGTCTAATATTCCAGTTTACCTTTATGAATCAGCCGCATCGCTTCCTGTGTACTCACTGATGTTTGTAATTGGTCAGATGCTGCCAACGCCGCCGCTTTGATGTGAACACGCTCGCAGCTAGATTGATAAACCCTGAGTTGATACCTACCTTCGTGTGACTGTTTAGCCTGACTGCTGATGTCAGAGTGAGATATCTGAAACACATCCTGGGTATGCTGAAGGTGCTTTGTAGTGCAGGCTGCTGGTACAGGACGAAACAAATCTTCAATAATCCTGTGACATTTCAAAATGTCCTCATGACACATCTGCAGTCACAGTTAAAAGATTTGCAGTCATAAGTGAAAATCTTTAACCAGAGAGTGTTCTAATAGCAAATCATCGATGCATAAATCATGTCCTAAAAAAAAAAGATTTTTACAACTTATTTTGACCAGTCAGCTTCTTTTCTACCTGTTAGGCTTTAATTTCAACTTTAAATATTAGTCCTCAAAGAAAAAATGGAACCTGCCACTGCACTGAGTTGTATTGAACTATGGGATAGCAATGAGAGAGCCTGACAGCCATCAATCACGACATGTGCCACTAAATCAACCATCAAACTGAAGAAAAGCAGCTGAAGCTCAACACTGACGGTAACCACTAACATGTGACAGCACTGTTCAGACTCGCCTGCAGTCTCTGCTGGACATGTGTGAATAAATTGACTAAAACACACTAAAGAAATGCATTTTTGTGACTGTAACTCGTGAAATACAAAGTGTGCTGCATAATCTGTACAACTTAAAGTCAAATGAAGGTCTACTCTTGCCCAC
Source organism: Astatotilapia calliptera (assembly GCF_964374335.1). Lineage (NCBI taxonomy): Eukaryota > Metazoa > Chordata > Actinopteri > Cichliformes > Cichlidae > Astatotilapia > Astatotilapia calliptera. The sequence continues at coordinate 4,280,735 of NC_137435.1, forward strand.
ATTGTTCCCAGTTTTACTCTAATTAATAAAACTAGAACTTACCCAACAAGAAACACCCAGTCCATGGTGGGAAATTAAAACCCATTAAAACATAGCTTAGATGTACACAGTCATAGATACCTTAAATTATAAATATTATAACTGGTCTTCTTCGCTCTTTCAATGTAAGGATTATGCAGACAGAAGAACCACGCAGCCTATTTAGTGCGGTGCTCAATCACCGCGACATCGTTCAGCTGGCCAGAACATAAAGTCGCTGTTACACGGACGCGGCTCGTGACATAAAAACCGTTATTCACTGTGTGTGACCAGTACTGACATGACATGACAGACATGACAGAACGCAGTAAAATCCCAATGACGGTGTAAAAAAAACAAACCCAAATAAATTAAGGTTTTCCTACCTGAAGGACGTCAGTTTTCCCGCCGCTGTCCGTTTTCTCCGTCTCGTTTTGAGCCTTTAGTTTTTAAAATGGGTTCTGAGGCACCAGCCGAATGCTGCAGTGGTCTCGTGCAGCAGCGCAGCCTCACACACATGCACGCAGTCGGCTCCGCGTGTGCCGCTGATGATGATGATGCCGCGCGAGCTCCGGACAGGAAAACAACAGAAGTGCGGGCACTGGGCGTCCGCGAGGGGCTCCGTTCAACCTGTTGCTTACGTCACGACAGCGCTCTCCATGGATACGTTCACATTGTTCCAGTAAACGCCACACAGGTGCTGAGCTTTTTGCTCACTTTGGAGCTAATCGCCTGAGTGAAAATCAATCGCAACCATTTAAATACCTGATAAATGCATTTTTAAGGCTCGTTCAAGTATAAATATCGGCCTGTTTGGACATAGAGCTTTTGTCTTTATACAGCCGCTATATTGTATTATATCAGGGTTTTACTTAATTGTTTATTCTAATTTATTTAGATGTTCACTTATTGGGCTGCTTTATTTACCTGTTTATTAAATTCAATTGAGCACGTGAGTTTTGTGTAATATTTACATTGTTGAGCTTTTATTTTGTGATATTGCATTTCATTTAACTACTCTGCAATAAAATATGATCTTATGGGTTGATGTTACTGTTTTGGTTGCTGTAAGATGGATTTCCCAACTTTTTCCTCAGAATTCTGGGATTAAAGACAAAACTCTGAAAAAAAGATGTCCCCACTTTTTTTTCTTTTTCCATTGGCCCTAATCTTCTTCCGTAACAATCGTCATTCCAATCTAATAAGAAAAAAAGGACCTTAAAAAGTTTGCTGATTTTGCCCCAAACTGTGATTTTAAATGCTTCTTAAAACCCAGTGGAAGTTACAGTTCTCCACTACATTTAAATTCAGGATTCCCTGAGTACCATGCTCCTCTGCTAAAAAGTCTGGTAGTATATTCTAAAATAAGTGGACAAAATGTTCTTGTCTCTATTACTGTTAAGTCAGAGGCTGCATTAGAGTGTCAAAAGGTTGAAAATGAACTCAAATACTACAAAATGAATATACATTCCGTATGAAAACATCTTTAGACTAACACTGTGATGGATATGTTTCTTAAACCGATGTACATGTAGGTCCATAAATATTTGGACAGAGACAACTCTTTCTTTCTTATTATGGTTCTGTACATTACTACAATAAATTTTAAATGAAACAAATCAGATGCATTTGAAGTGCAGACTTTCAGTTTTAATTCAGTTGGTTTAACAAAAAGATTGCATAAAAATGTGATGAACTAAAAAAATTTAACACTATTCCTTCATTTCAGGGGCTCAAAGTAATTGGACAAATTACATAACTGAAAATAAAATGTTCATTTCTAATACTTGGTTGAAAACCCTTTGCTGGCAATGACAGCCTGAAGTCTTGAACTCATGAACATCACCACATGCTGGGTTTCCTCCTTTTTGATGCTCTGCAGGCCTTTACTGCAGCGGCTTTCAGTTGCTGTTTGTTTGTGGGCCTTTCTGTTTGAAGTTGGGTTAAGATCAGGGACTGATTTGACCATTCAAGTATATCTCACTTCTTTGCTTTAATAAACTCTTTGGCTGTATGGTTTGGGTCATTGTCCATCTGTATTATGAAACTCCGCCCAATCAATTTGACTGGATTTAGCCAGATTTGAGCAGACAGTAAGTCTCTGAGTTCATCCGGCTGTTTCTGTCCTGTGTCACATCATCAATAAATACTAGTGTCCCAGTGCCACTGGCAGCCATGCACGCCCAAACCATCACACTGCCTGTTGTATGCTTTGCATCATAAGCTGTTCCACACCTTCTCCATGCACTTTTCTTGCCATCATTCTAGTAGAGGTTGATCTTGGTTTCATCTGTCCAAAATATGTTTTTCCAGAACTGTGCTGGCTTTTTTTTAGATGTTTTTTAGCCTTTCTATTCTTGAGGCTTATCAGTGGTTTGCACCTTGCAGTGAAATCTCTGTATTTACTTTCATGCAGTCTCTTTCTTCACCTCCTGAAGAGTGCTGTTCACTTGGTTTGGTTTGGAGTTTGTAAGTGTTTTTGAGTTTTGTACGTGTTTTGCAGTTGGTACGTGCTTTGTCTCTAGAGGCCACCATAAATTCGAATGTGGATACCCTCAAAAGAAAGCTGAGAGTCTACACATTATGTCCATGTCCAATATATAACTATAATTGGAATTTGTTTACGTAAACATAAACGTAAAAGAACAAAACTTTTGTCAGTGTCCAAATACATATGGGCCTAACTGTAAGCTCATGCTGATTTGCACGTCTGTTGCTTGTAGAAATATTTCCTCACACTGCAGTGCATCACAATTTGAAGGAATGAAGTAGGTCAAACGCTGAAGCTACTATGTAAAAGTATAAAAATGTCTATTTGCTGTTTTTTTGTGCCTGCCTCAACCACTTCAGTTCTCTTGTGTAATGGTAAACACCTTAGACACAGTTTAATGACAGTTGTGTGTAGCAACAAGACTTGAATGTCTGTGGTGATTTTGTGTGTCTCTGTTTTACATTAGAGGAGATGCTGTGGTGGTAAAGAAGACGTTTGGCAGAAGACATTGCCAAACACGAGGAAATGTCAGACTACAGTTGTTATTACATAATCACAGCCTGGCCTGATCCGAATTCCAGTTTCCAAAGTTTAATTTGAGGGAGGAAAACATTCAAACAGAGCACAGATTTTCCAGTTGAGAGCTAGTTTATTCCATTAAAGAAGAAACCTGAGTATTGAGTCTTTTCATCCTTAATGATCTTTAGAAGCCTGCACATAAAACAGAATATCTTTGGGAAAAGGGAAGTTGGACCCCTTGAGACAATTTTCAGTTTAATGCAGGATATTGTTTGAAACATATTTTGGGTTTTTTTTAATAACACAGACTGCCAGGTCTGAACAGTGAAGTTGGTGCAGAATATCTTAAAACTGCATTGTTTGTGAAGGTTCTCAGTCATCCAGGTCATTGTAGTCTAAGGAGCTTGGAAAGAAAAGCGTCTGGAAATCTTTAAGTTTCTTGAAGATGTTTCACCTCTCATCCGTGAAGCTTCTTCAGTTCTAAGGTCAATTGGTGGAGAGTCCCAGATTTTTCAGTCCTATTAGAGTGTCCACAGGAGGGTCATGGACTATGGCGTTATTTTTGTGCCACTATTCTGAGCGCATGTAAAAAAAAAAAATTCAAAAAAAGTTTTGAGCGAAGAAAAGCTAAATTTGAGTGAACAAAATTAATTGCTGCATGCAAAAACTGTATTTCAGTGTTTGCTATTATCCACACACACACACACACACACACACACACACACACACACACACACACACACACACACACACACACACACACACAATAGCAGCCCCTCTCGCTCAGTTTTTGCATTTGCGTTCGCTCGCAATGTGTTGCTTGCGCTCTCAACATTTCTTCCCGTGCACGTTCAACTCTTTCTCTACACCGTTATATTTGTGCCACAAAACCAGCCAATCACAGACTTGGATGCAAAAAAAATCTGATTGGCTGTTTTGGTCTCCAGTCAGCTCGAAATGACGAAATGCAATATCCCAGAATCCATTTTGTCCTAAACTCAAACAAGGTAGTGGCGGAGGAACACAGAGTGGCGGAGTTTGAAATATTACTCTTTCTGGGTCACAAAATAAACTTTTACCCTACGATACGATTTCATGCGAGAATGGTGCTGTGTAAACTTCAAATACCTGCTCGATTTATTATATATTTGCAAAAGTGCTCTAATGTTTTCGGAGATGCCTGTTACCCACCAGCTGACCGCATAGCTGGACTGGCCATCAGGCATACCGGGCATTTGCCCGGGGGGCTGATGGTGATTTTTCATTTTTATGTTTGTTTGTTTGTTTTTGTAACGGTATAAACAATGAAAGGTGGTGGATTAGCCAATTGGTCATGATCAACTCTAGGCTGGACCAATTATAATACATCCGTATTGAGGGGAAAGGGAACCTTCCATACTTCAGCTAGAATGAAAAAAAAAAGACACAAAGCTGGAGTTATTCTGTGTTTTTGCTGCACAACTGGCTGTTCTTCACACTGACTTCTGGCTGATTCTGCCTGAAACTAATACTGACCATAATTTACAAAACTGACATACAGTGGAACCCTGACGTACGAAATTAATTCGTTCCTGAGGGTCTTTCGTAAGTCGAAAATTTTCAGAAGTCGAAGCACCCATCGCGCCTTTTGAGTGAACGACAGGCTAATTGCTAACTGCAACAACAATACGTCGTTCAAGTGGAACAGCGAAGCGCAAGTACGAAAGCCAAGGGGGTTGTCATATGATTCGGAAGGCATTGTGGGCATTGTAGGCTCAGCCAGTATCTGATTGGCTGAGCCCAGAAGGCCTACAATATACCGGGCATTTTGCCGTAATACGGGCAGAAATATTGCCATTAAGTGCCTTCGTAACTTGAATTTTTCGTTGAATGGGGTATTCGTAAGTCGGGGTTCCACTGTATTTTAAAATGACTAGCCCTTCAAATCATAATGTGTTTACTGAGGTAACAAAACAAGTGATTCAATGGCTATCTTCCCACAGACCTATATAACTGGAATGCTTTTTGGCAGTCAGAGAAGTTGTGCAATGGTGGTCATTAAAATAATGCAGGTTTAAGAGATGCTTGAGACCCAGAAGCTAAGTCCATTTTTTATATCAAATAGGCACTGTAGAGTCTGTGGGCCACGTCCGGCCTTTTGGTTGTCCCTGGCGTAAACGTAAGGAAGTATACATCATTTCAGCCACCAAACAGTCTTTGATAAACTTCCCATCACACAATGTTTTGTGCACTTTTGTGGGGAATCGCTTGATGTGTAAAGCCCAGTAAAAGGTCCTTGCTGCTTTTGCAGATTTGCTAGCAAACATTCACATGTTTGTTTCAGATGTCAATCATCACAAACCTTTATTTTGAAAGCGATTGCCAGTTTTAAAAATTTCTTTATTTACTTGTGTGGAAGCTAAATAAACATCACTGTAAATATGTTGGAAAAGACAGTTATAAGGGATAGGGAGTAGTAATACGATGGCACCTGTCCAAGATGGCGGCCAACCAAACCGGTTTGACAACCGGTTTGACCGGTTTCGTGCGTGTGCGCATGCGCGTTCAGTAATACGATGGCAGTAGTCCAAGATGGCGGCCAACCAAACGGTTTGACAACCGGTTTGGCCGGTTTGACAACCGATTTGACCAGTTTCGTGTGTGTGCGCATGCGCGTTCAGGTGTTCTTACCCTCTGGGCGGGAACGACTCCTCCTAGTGGGATGTGCTAGGTTGTATGGGTATAAAAGCGATCCTTTCACATTCTAAGAGCATCACCGCCACGGTCTGAGGAGCACCGACACATCGCGCTAAGGATCCCCGACGCATCGACCTAGAGCACCGACACATCGCGCTAAGGATCCCCGACGCATCGACCTAGAGCACCGACACATCGCGCTCGCTAAGGATCCCCGACGCATCGACCTATGGAGCTCGGAATGACACCCAGCCAGGACATCGCCCATGCCACAGGCACTCTAGGTATGTCTTCAGGAGTATGCAGTCGGGGTCCTCAACGTAAAAAGCAACGCTGTGGAAACGCCGCAGATGGAACTGTATTCAAGTTAGAATATCGAGGCGTCGAAGGGTATGTGTATGCCATTAAATATACCGAAGGGACAGTTGTGCTTAGTGTAGATTGTGGTGAGGGATTGTTTTGGGGGGAAGCCCAAGTCATGTCTACTAAAAACTGGAAGCTCTTCCGCACCGTAGTGTGTGCGGACCTGGACAATGTGGGTTTCCCAGAGCTGCTGTATGTTTCCCAGTGGAACAGTGCATCAGGCCCTGAGCTTTACAGGGTTGAGGCTGATCGTTTCAATCGCAACCCCGACGACTTTATTTTTCTCAGTGTATGTGATGACAGGGATAGTCTTATTGCTTCCAGAGGGCTTGAAAACTGGAGGTTAAATCCATACCCTCTAAACCTCGAAGAGCGCACAAGATGGTTTAAGGACTTGTTTTTTATACAGTGGTGCGACTGGAGAGGTTTGTCGCGTCTGTTTAGCCAGATTGATGACGCGATCAAGAGGGACAGACTCAACACTGCGTACGAGAGTATTAGAAAGCGCCTTGTTTTTGACGATCTGGCGAGTTGTCCGAAGACTGGTTTGCCTGGTACCCTGTGTAAACCTAAAATCATAAGACCTTCCGACAGCTAAACAATAAACTGGTAGGTTTAATGTGCGGGTGTGTGGGGTTGAGTGTGTATCTATGTGACAAATTAAGAGCTTGTGGTTTTCATTTTACAGAGAATGACACGCCCTCGTGGGACCTGTTGGAGTCACCATCAACAGAGCTGCTAATCCCGACCCCCCAGACCCCACCACCCTCACCACAATGCTCGCAGGACCCCCTCATATCAGACCTGTGGGATGAAACTGTAATCGACATCAAACTCGCAACTCTCCACCTGTTAATGTTGGCTTTGAATGAGTTTATACAAGAGACATGTTACGGATGCCAAACAGGCCACCCCAGTCAGGTGCAACACAGCTGCTTGCAGGAATTGTCTGAGTATTTCTTCGACACCTACTATGATGATGTGATGATAAGGCTCCAGACTGAGCGATTCATACCTGCCATCCGGCTGTTTGTACGCTCATCCACTGCAGATGGGTCTGGAACACAAATCCGCAGAGTTGCAGAACACATCATGTGTGAACTGAGATCAGAGCGATATATAGTATGCGCCATTAATGACAACATTGGGCACCTGCTAGATGCAAGTACTTGCGCCCGCCGTGTTAAACCAGCCATGCTCCGCATGATTGGAAACTACTGGGCTGGGTTACATCTGGTTTAATGTGGGGTGTCCAAGTATCCATTGTCTGTGATTGTGTCTTTGTGAAAATTAAATAAAAAGACTTGTTAACATCAACATCATAGTCATTTGTGGTTTGTAAATCATGGAAAGCACATTGCATAAAATATATCATGATCCAGCCCATCCTGCGGGGTTAGCCAGTTTAAATAAGCTACGTATAGCGGCAGGGGAGGCATCAGGTGTAACACCTCCACTATCTCAGGTCAAACATTATTTAGAACAAGACGACACCTACACACTCCATAAACCTGCAAGGATCCATTTCCCCAGAAATAGAGTATTGGTGACAGGGGTCGACAAACAGTTTCAAGCCGATCTGGTTGACATGTGTGAATATGTGACAGATAATGATAATGTGAGATATCTGCTAACATGTATAGATGTATTCTCAAAATACGCATGGGTTAGATGCCTAACAAACAAGACAGGGTCTGTTGTATCAGCTGCTTTTGAGGATATACTTAGTGAGGGTAGGATCCCTGTGAAACTACAAACAGATGAAGGCAAAGAGTTTTATAATGCAACCTTTAAACAGCTAATGAAGCGATATAATATCAAGCATTTCTCAACAGCTAGCGAGGTTAAATGCAGTATTGTCGAGAGATTCAATCGTAGCTTCAAGGGTAGAATGTGGAAGTACTTAACATCAGCCAACTCCCGGAGATATGTAGATATCATACCAGATCTCACACAAGCATATAACAATGCTTATCACAGATCTATCCAAATGGCTCCGGCAGAGGTGAATAAGGATAATGAGAAGTCGGTCTTCAACGCGCTGTACAAAACGAGGCCTCAGAGGGAACTGCGCTTTAAATTTAATATCGGTGACACTGTACGAATATCAAAACTGAGAGGAAAGTTTCGAAAAGGATACGAGCAGACCTACACCGATGAGATTTTCACAGTCAAGGAACGTATAGGGAGACAGCCCCCAGTGTACAGATTAGTGGATCTAGCAGGAGAGGTATTGAAAGGGTCATTTTATGAGCCTGAGATACAACGTGTGGTTGTTGATGAAAACAAAACATTTAAAATTGAAAACATATTGGCTAGAAAAAAAGTGGGTCGGAAAAAGCAGGTGCTAGTGAAATGGCTAGGATGGCCCAACAGCTTTAATTCGTGGATTCCAGAAAAAGACATCGTTGAGGCGTAATTAACTCAGATGACGCAGCTCTACACACATTCATTCAACACTGAGCATCAGAGGTGGGACCAAGTCATTGTTTTGCAAGTCTCAAGTAAGTCTCAAGTCTTTATCCTCAAGTCTCAAGTCAAGTCTCAAGTAATGTCAGGCAAGTCAGAGTCGAGTCTCAAGTCACTGGTGTAAAAGTCCGAGTCAAGTCTCAAGTCTGAAACTTTGAATTTCAAGTCCTTTCGAGTCTTTAAAAAAAAAAAAAAAAAAAAAAGCATGTTGCAGTTATGCTAAATGTAAATATTAGACCATGTAATTTTAAAATCTGTGTTTTTCTCAACACATGACAAAATAGTGAACTTAGAAAATATACACAAATTGTAAAATTGCACCTCTTTAAAATGCAGCTCAATTAAACCTAGCTCCAAGAATAATTTTCACCGACAGTTCTGAGATAAGCTGCATGTTATTCTTGGATGCGGTTGTAGGACCAGCTTTAAAATCGCATGACAAAAATATCATACATATTAAAAAAAACTGCATCACCAACGTAGCCTGGACAACATTTGCTAGTTAGATGAAGTCAGCTATCTCATCGTAGCATATTTATATGCATATTTATAATCATACGGTTCTTGGAGTGAGTGCATACACTCATGAAGTTTAGTAACTTCAGGTCACTGCAACAAGCCCAGGTACAGTTTACCGACGGATGGGTGCAGGACCTTGAAATGCACCGTGTAGAACGAAAGACCATCGTACGTATCATAAGTTTACCAGTCTCACAAATTGTCGTCATAAATACACATTCCTTAACCGTTTATTAATAGGACCTTTGAGCTCAACGGTAATTAATTAGTAGTGGAAATAATTTCTGGTAGCATCACAGAAATGTAGCAGTGACAATAATATTGTATGCTGTAATCGTACTGGGCAATTAGTGATACAAAAAACCTGTTTTATCCTGTGAATAAAAGTATATGTTTTTGTCAATGTGCCATAATAACAGAAGCGAAACGCAATATTGTGTCAGGACAATTCACTATTTATGCACAATAAATAAAGGAGCATAGCGCGACAATTTCTGTTCAGCGCCAGACTTGCTTGTAACCTATATCACCAATTATGTTAAGAAAAATGACGCATTAACTACAACAGCAGACTGACCTTTGTGTAAATGCTTGGAGCAGACTAACCTGTGAGCTGGAGTGTTCTGGGACGTTATATTTGGTCTTAGAATGGCTGCAATCCAGGACACCCGTCGCCTCTTTGTTACTTCGGAAACATGGCTCGAACAATTTCTCTTCAACGACGTAATCCGATAACAACCGATCTCTTTACCCGTCGGCTTCCCGTGGCTGTCATGCGACCGGCTATTGCAGTTAATAACACAACAGCTTCTTGACATTTTTGTGTTTCTTTTTATCGCTGTATAACTGATTTTAATTGAAAGCCTAGTACCGCTTGCCACGAGTTCCCAGAATCCTTTGCGGTTCTACCCGTGAATGACGTCACATTTTCAATCTCTATATAATATGCATGTTAAATTTTATATTTGGGGTAAAATATCAAGTCTTTTCAAGTAAACCGGTTCAAGTCCAATTCAAGTCCCAAGTCATTGGTGTAAAAGTCCAAGTCAAGTCACAAGTCTTAGAACATTTTTTCAAGTCAAGTCTAAAGTCATAAAATTAATGACTCGAGTCTGACTCGAGTCCAAGTCATGTGACTCGAGTCCACACCTCTGCTGAGCATAGACTGAGAAAGCATGAATAAAAAGAACAACAATGCAGGCTTCTATGTAAGCCTCTTCTCGAATGCTTCATCACATGTTTACCCGGGTAATAAGATATCTAATTTTAGAACAAAGCTAGCAAAACCTATTGTTTTGGATCAGCCATATGAGGTCGCTGTTATAGAGATACAGTACCCACGCATATGGCGGACTTTTCCACAATCAGATTCGGAAGTGGAAATTCATGACCCCGTCAAAGACGGAACCATAGCCGTAACCATGATCGAACTGTCTGTGGGCCATTATGCATCTGTGGAACAGATAATAAAAGAATTTAATTTTAAATGTCAACAGCACCAAGCCACTGGAGACATTAAAATGCAGTACAACGCCGTTAGTAACCATGCCTGTGTTATGGGGCCTAGGGGGACTATTCTCACATTTAGAGGGAGACTGGCGGAAATCCTAGGATTCAAAACAGGAGAACCGTTTGCACTTCATTATAAAAACACATATGCCCCGCACCCCGCAGACATATACGGGGGAAAATATAACATCTTTATTTATGCAGATATCGTTGATTACCAGCTTGTGGGTGACGCCCACGCGAGGCTATTAAGAGCTATAAATATTACAGACGATGACCGCCGGTTGCCTATTCTACAATTTGACAGCCCACACTACACACCTGTGTCAAAGACATTAATCGACGACATAGAAATTGATTTGAAAGACGATCGAAATCAACACATACCCTTTTTATACGGCAAAGTGTTTGTCAAGTTACACTTCCGACCGATAACACAGCATTTTTGAAAAAAAAAGGATGGCCGTCTACAACTCTGATGACTCAAAATATGTAAAATACTACTTATCACAGGCTGGTGGAGAGCTCGGAGGGTATGTTGGGACCAGTACACAATATGGGACAGGTCTGGGTGGGTTGTTCCGTAGCTTGTTTAGATTTGCAGTACCGCTGTTTAAAAAAGGAGTCAGCATAGTCAAACCACACCTAAAAACAGCCGCATCGGGCATAGTGTCTGATGTCATAACCAACATAACCAGACCCTCAACCACTAAGCAGGACGGTAACGGCTTGTATGTGTATACGCCCAAACCATCTAAGACCCCACCCCCAGGGCAGCCGTTGTCTAAAAAGCGTAAAACCACAAAACCTAGCAGGAGAGCCACCAAACGGACACCGTCACGCAGAGTGAAGAGACCCAGAACCACTCGTTCAAAAACTGCAGCGCTTGACATATTCTAAATGGCACTGTTACACAGTCATTCTGGAGAATGTGTAAAAACAGAGCTCGATCTTTTTACTGTCCCATACACACAGACTAGCATTGAGAAAAGTACATTTATTGAAATCCCACCTGTATCTGCAATCACTGATGGAGGGCCGATCGAGTTTTACATCTCATCGTCGGGTGAAGATTACCTGGATCTAAATGACTCATATATCTACACACGGGTGAGAATCACAAACGCTGATGGCTCAAACCTGGCTAGGGACGCTAATGTAGGATTTATTAATTATCCTGGATGCAGCATATTTAGTCAAGTCGATATTAATTTGGGAGACCGGCTCATTAGTCAATCATCCAATACATATCCATACAGAGGTGTGATAGAATGTCTTATCAATTATAATAAGGACACTTTAGACACACAGTTCAGCACCGGGTTATTCTGTAAGGATACAGCATCACACATGAATGACACATCTATAGAAGGAGAGAACCAGGGTCTGATGACCAGAGGTGGCTACACAGCAAATAGTAGTATTGTTGAATTGATTGCGCCAGTACATGCAGACCTGTTTTTTCAAGAAAAACTGTTACTTAATGGAATCGACCTGTCGCTGAAATTTGTGCGCTCTAAAGACGAATTTGCTCTCATGACAGCGGATGCCAATGCATACAGAGTTAAAATTGTCTCAGCCAGTCTCTTTGTCAAGAAAGTTAGTGTATCACCTAGCGTCAGACTTGCACACAGCAAGGCATTGCACCATGCAAACGCAAAATACACGGTAGACAGAGTATCTTTAAAGACCTTCTCCATACCTGCAGGGGCTAGAATATCAACAAATGACAATTTATTTATGGGTAGGATACCTAAATTTGTCATCATTGCATTCATAGACAATGAAGCATACACAGGCTCCTACCAGCGTAATCCATTTCATTTTGAAAACTGCGATATAGAATTTATGTCTTTATATGCTGATAGTCAGGCTTATCCTGCTAAACCATTCCAGCCAAATTTCCAGAGAAAACACTATATCAGAGAATTTTACCAGCTGATACAAACCACAGGAAGACATTTAAAGGACAGATCGTTGGCCATAACACGTGACGACTTTGGTAACGGCTACACTTTATTCTGTTTCAATCTGGAAGCTGACGAAGGACATTCAGGGAATGTGTCGTTAATTAAAACTGGGAACGTGAGATTGGAAACCCGTTTCAGAAATCCACTACCCCGTACAGTGAACCTCTTGTGTTATTCTGTATTTGATTCAGTCATTGAAATATCTAACATGAGACAGGTGCTCTTGGACTACTATTGAGACAAAAACGGTCATGAACACTATAGAACTATCAGCCGTGGTCGGCGGCATTATCAATAAAAACACACATTTCCTGAATGTCCTTCGTCAGCTTCCAGATTGAAACAGAATAAAGTGTAGCCGTTACCAAAGTCGTCACGTGTTATGGCCAACGATCTGTCCTTTAAATGTCTTCCTGTGGTTTGTATCAGCTGGTAAAATTCTCTGATATAGTGTTTTCTCTGGAAATTTGGCTGGAATGGTTTAGCAGGATAAGCCTGACTATCAGCATATAAAGACATAAATTCTATATCGCAGTTTTCAAAATGAAATGGATTACGCTGGTAGGAGCCTGTGTATGCTTCATTGTCTATGAATGCAATGATGACAAATTTAGGTATCCTACCCATAAATAAATTGTCATTTGTTGATATTCTAGCCCCTGCAGGTATGGAGAAGGTCTTTAAAGATACTCTGTCTACCGTGTATTTTGCGTTTGCATGGTGCAATGCCTTGCTGTGTGCAAGTCTGACGCTAGGTGATACACTAACTTTCTTGACAAAGAGACTGGCTGAGACAATTTTAACTCTGTATGCATTGGCATCCGCTGTCATGAGAGCAAATTCGTCTTTAGAGCGCACAAATTTCAGCGACAGGTCGATTCCATTAAGTAACAGTTTTTCTTGAAAAAACAGGTCTGCATGTACTGGCGCAATCAATTCAACAATACTACTATTTGCTGTGTAGCCACCTCTGGTCATCAGACCCTGGTTCTCTCCTTCTATAGATGTGTCATTCATGTGTGATGCTGTATCCTTACAGAATAACCCGGTGCTGAACTGTGTGTCTAAAGTGTCCTTATTATAATTGATAAGACATTCTATCACACCTCTGTATGGATATGTATTGGATGATTGACTAATGAGCCGGTCTCCCAAATTAATATCGACTTGACTAAATATGCTGCATCCAGGATAATTAATAAATCCTACATTAGCGTCCCTAGCCAGGTTTGAGCCATCAGCGTTTGTGATTCTCACCCGTGTGTAGATATATGAGTCATTTAGATCCAGGTAATCTTCACCCGACGATGAGATGTAAAACTCGATCGGCCCTCCATCAGTGATTGCAGATACAGGTGGGATTTCAATAAATGTACTTTTCTCAATGCTAGTCTGTGTGTATGGGACAGTAAAAAGATCGAGCTCTGTTTTTACACATTCTCCAGAATGACTGTGTAACAGTGCCATTTAGAATATGTCAAGCGCTGCAGTTTTTGAACGAGTGGTTCTGGGTCTCTTCACTCTGCGTGACGGTGTCCGTTTGGTGGCTCTCCTGCTAGGTTTTGTGGTTTTACGCTTTTTAGACAACGGCTGCCCTGGGGGTGGGGTCTTAGATGGTTTGGGCGTATACACATACAAGCCGTTACCGTCCTGCTTAGTGGTTGAGGGTCTGGTTATGTTGGTTATGACATCAGACACTATGCCCGATGCGGCTGTTTTTAGGTGTGGTTTGACTATGCTGACTCCTTTTTTAAACAGCGGTACTGCAAATCTAAACAAGCTACGGAACAACCCACCCAGACCTGTCCCATATTGTGTACTGGTCCCAACATACCCTCCGAGCTCTCCACCAGCCTGTGATAAGTAGTATTTTACATATTTTGAGTCATCAGAGTTGTAGACGGCCATCCTTTTTTTTTCAAAAATGCTGTGTTATCGGTCGGAAGTGTAACTTGACAAACACTTTGCCGTATAAAAAGGGTATGTGTTGATTTCGATCGTCTTTCAAATCAATTTCTATGTCGTCGATTAATGTCTTTGACACAGGTGTGTAGTGTGGGCTGTCAAATTGTAGAATAGGCAACCGGCGGTCATCGTCTGTAATATTTATAGCTCTTAATAGCCTCGCGTGGGCGTCACCCACAAGCTGGTAATCAACGATATCTGCATAAATAAAGATGTTATATTTTCCCCCGTATATGTCTGCGGGGTGCGGGGCATATGTGTTTTTATAATGAAGTGCAAACGGTTCTCCTGTTTTGAATCCTAGGATTTCCGCCAGTCTCCCTCTAAATGTGAGAATAGTCCCCCTAGGCCCCATAACACAGGCATGGTTACTAACGGCGTTGTACTGCATTTTAATGTCTCCAGTGGCTTGGTGCTGTTGACATTTAAAATTAAATTCTTTTATTATCTGTTCCACAGATGCATAATGGCCCACAGACAGTTCGATCATGGTTACGGCTATGGTTCCGTCTTTGACGGGGTCATGAATTTCCACTTCCGAATCTGATTGTGGAAAAGTCCGCCATATGCGTGGGTACTGTATCTCTATAACAGCGACCTCATATGGCTGATCCAAAACAATAGGTTTTGCTAGCTTTGTTCTAAAATTAGATATCTTATTACCCGGGTAAACATGTGATGAAGCATTCGAGAAGAGGCTTACATAGAAGCCTGCATTGTTGTTCTTTTTATTCATGCTTTCTCAGTCTATGCTCAGCAGAGGTGTGGACTCGAGTCACATGACTTGGACTCGAGTCAGACTCGAGTCATTAATTTTATGACTTTAGACTTGACTTGAAAAAATGTTCTAAGACTTGTGACTTGACTTGGACTTTTACACCAATGACTTGGGACTTGAATTGGACTTGAACCGGTTTACTTGAAAAGACTTGATATTTTACCCCAAATATAAAATTTAACATGCATATTATATAGAGATTGAAAATGTGACGTCATTCACGGGTAGAACCGCAAAGGATTCTGGGAACTCGTGGCAAGCGGTACTAGGCTTTCAATTAAAATCAGTTACACAGCGATAAAAAGAAACACAAAAATGTCAAGAAGCTGTTGTGTTATTAACTGCAATAGCCGGTCGCATGACAGCCACGGGAAGCCGACGGGTAAAGAGATCGGTTGTTATCGGATTACGTCGTTGAAGAGAAATTGTTCGAGCCATGTTTCCGAAGTAACAAAGAGGCGACGGGTGTCCTGGATTGCAGCCATTCTAAGACCAAATATAACGTCCCAGAACACTCCAGCTCACAGGTTAGTCTGCTCCAAGCATTTACACAAAGGTCAGTCTGCTGTTGTAGTTAATGCGTCATTTTTCTTAACATAATTGGTGATATAGGTTACAAGCAAGTCTGGCGCTGAACAGAAATTGTCGCGCTATGCTCCTTTATTTATTGTGCATAAATAGTGAATTGTCCTGACACAATATTGCGTTTCGCTTCTGTTATTATGGCACATTGACAAAAACATATACTTTTATTCACAGGATAAAACAGGTTTTTTGTATCACTAATTGCCCAGTACGATTACAGCATACAATATTATTGTCACTGCTACATTTCTGTGATGCTACCAGAAATTATTTCCACTACTAATTAATTACCGTTGAGCTCAAAGGTCCTATTAATAAACGGTTAAGGAATGTGTATTTATGACGACAATTTGTGAGACTGGTAAACTTATGATACGTACGATGGTCTTTCGTTCTACACGGTGCATTTCAAGGTCCTGCACCCATCCGTCGGTAAACTGTACCTGGGCTTGTTGCAGTGACCTGAAGTTACTAAACTTCATGAGTGTATGCACTCACTCCTAGAACCGTATAATTATAAATATGCATATAAATATGCTAAGATGAGATAGCTGACTTCATCTAACTAGCAAATGTTGTCCAGGCTACGTTGGTGATGCAGTTTTTTTTAATATGTATGATATTTTTGTCATGCGATTTTAAAGCTGGTCCTACAACCGCATCCAAGAATAACATGCAGCTTATCTCAGAACTGTCGGTGAAAATTATTCTTGGAGCTAGGTTTAATTGAGCTGCATTTTAAAGAGGTGCAATTTTACAATTTGTGTATATTTTCTAAGTTCACTATTTTGTCATGTGTTGAGAAAAACACAGATTTTAAAATTACATGGTCTAATATTTACATTTAGCATAACTGCAACATGCTTTTTTTTTTTTTTTTTTTTTAAAGACTCGAAAGGACTTGAAATTCAAAGTTTCAGACTTGAGACTTGACTCGGACTTTTACACCAGTGACTTGAGACTCGACTCTGACTTGCCTGACATTACTTGAGACTTGACTTGAGACTTGAGGATAAAGACTTGAGACTTACTTGAGACTTGCAAAACAATGACTTGGTCCCACCTCTGATGCTCAGTGTTGAATGAATGTGTGTAGAGCTGCGTCATCTGAGTTAATTACGCCTCAACGATGTCTTTTTCTGGAATCCACGAATTAAAGCTGTTGGGCCATCCTAGCCATTTCACTAGCACCTGCTTTTTCCGACCCACTTTTTTTCTAGCCAATATGTTTTCAATTTTAAATGTTTTGTTTTCATCAACAACCACACGTTGTATCTCAGGCTCATAAAATGACCCTTTCAATACCTCTCCTGCTAGATCCACTAATCTGTACACTGGGGGCTGTCTCCCTATACGTTCCTTGACTGTGAAAATCTCATCGGTGTAGGTCTGCTCGTATCCTTTTCGAAACTTTCCTCTCAGTTTTGATATTCGTACAGTGTCACCGATATTAAATTTAAAGCGCAGTTCCCTCTGAGGCCTCGTTTTGTACAGCGCGTTGAAGACCGACTTCTCATTATCCTTATTCACCTCTGCCGGAGCCATTTGGATAGATCTGTGATAAGCATTGTTATATGCTTGTGTGAGATCTGGTATGATATCTACATATCTCCGGGAGTTGGCTGATGTTAAGTACTTCCACATTCTACCCTTGAAGCTACGATTGAATCTCTCGACAATACTGCATTTAACCTCGCTAGCTGTTGAGAAATGCTTGATATTATATCGCTTCATTAGCTGTTTAAAGGTTGCATTATAAAACTCTTTGCCTTCATCTGTTTGTAGTTTCACAGGGATCCTACCCTCACTAAGTATATCCTCAAAAGCAGCTGATACAACAGACCCTGTCTTGTTTGTTAGGCATCTAACCCATGCGTATTTTGAGAATACATCTATACATGTTAGCAGATATCTCACATTATCATTATCTGTCACATATTCACACATGTCAACCAGATCGGCTTGAAACTGTTTGTCGACCCCTGTCACCAATACTCTATTTCTGGGGAAATGGATCCTTGCAGGTTTATGGAGTGTGTAGGTGTCGTCTTGTTCTAAATAATGTTTGACCTGAGATAGTGGAGGTGTTACACCTGATGCCTCCCCTGCCGCTATACGTAGCTTATTTAAACTGGCTAACCCCGCAGGATGGGCTGGATCATGATATATTTTATGCAATGTGCTTTCCATGATTTACAAACCACAAATGACTATGATGTTGATGTTAACAAGTCTTTTTATTTAATTTTCACAAAGACACAATCACAGACAATGGATACTTGGACACCCCACATTAAACCAGATGTAACCCAGCCCAGTAGTTTCCAATCATGCGGAGCATGGCTGGTTTAACACGGCGGGCGCAAGTACTTGCATCTAGCAGGTGCCCAATGTTGTCATTAATGGCGCATACTATATATCGCTCTGATCTCAGTTCACACATGATGTGTTCTGCAACTCTGCGGATTTGTGTTCCAGACCCATCTGCAGTGGATGAGCGTACAAACAGCCGGATGGCAGGTATGAATCGCTCAGTCTGGAGCCTTATCATCACATCATCATAGTAGGTGTCGAAGAAATACTCAGACAATTCCTGCAAGCAGCTGTGTTGCACCTGACTGGGGTGGCCTGTTTGGCATCCGTAACATGTCTCTTGTATAAACTCATTCAAAGCCAACATTAACAGGTGGAGAGTTGCGAGTTTGATGTCGATTACAGTTTCATCCCACAGGTCTGATATGAGGGGGTCCTGCGAGCATTGTGGTGAGGGTGGTGGGGTCTGGGGGGTCGGGATTAGCAGCTCTGTTGATGGTGACTCCAACAGGTCCCACGAGGGCGTGTCATTCTCTGTAAAATGAAAACCACAAGCTCTTAATTTGTCACATAGATACACACTCAACCCCACACACCCGCACATTAAACCTACCAGTTTATTGTTTAGCTGTCGGAAGGTCTTATGATTTTAGGTTTACACAGGGTACCAGGCAAACCAGTCTTCGGACAACTCGCCAGATCGTCAAAAACAAGGCGCTTTCTAATACTCTCGTACGCAGTGTTGAGTCTGTCCCTCTTGATCGCGTCATCAATCTGGCTAAACAGACGCGACAAACCTCTCCAGTCGCACCACTGTATAAAAAACAAGTCCTTAAACCATCTTGTGCGCTCTTCGAGGTTTAGAGGGTATGGATTTAACCTCCAGTTTTCAAGCCCTCTGGAAGCAATAAGACTATCCCTGTCATCACATACACTGAGAAAAATAAAGTCGTCGGGGTTGCGA
The DNA here is from genome assembly GCF_964374335.1 of Astatotilapia calliptera. Taxonomy (NCBI): domain Eukaryota; kingdom Metazoa; phylum Chordata; class Actinopteri; order Cichliformes; family Cichlidae; genus Astatotilapia; species Astatotilapia calliptera. The sequence continues at coordinate 4,299,874 of NC_137435.1, forward strand.
TTGAAACGATCAGCCTCAACCCTGTAAAGCTCAGGGCCTGATGCACTGTTCCACTGGGAAACATACAGCAGCTCTGGGAAACCCACATTGTCCAGGTCCGCACACACTACGGTGCGGAAGAGCTTCCAGTTTTTAGTAGACATGACTTGGGCTTCCCCCCAAAACAATCCCTCACCACAATCTACACTAAGCACAACTGTCCCTTCGGTATATTTAATGGCATACACATACCCTTCGACGCCTCGATATTCTAACTTGAATACAGTTCCATCTGCGGCGTTTCCACAGCGTTGCTTTTTACGTTGAGGACCCCGACTGCATACTCCTGAAGACATACCTAGAGTGCCTGTGGCATGGGCGATGTCCTGGCTGGGTGTCATTCCGAGCTCCATAGGTCGATGCGTCGGGGATCCTTAGCGAGCGCGATGTGTCGGTGCTCTAGGTCGATGCGTCGGGGATCCTTAGCGCGATGTGTCGGTGCTCTAGGTCGATGCGTCGGGGATCCTTAGCGCGATGTGTCGGTGCTCCTCAGACCGTGGCGGTGATGCTCTTAGAATGTGAAAGGATCGCTTTTATACCCATACAACCTAGCACATCCCACTAGGAGGAGTCGTTCCCGCCCAGAGGGTAAGAACACCTGAACGCGCATGCGCACACACACGAAACTGGTCAAATCGGTTGTCAAACCGGCCAAACCGGTTGTCAAACCGTTTGGTTGGCCGCCATCTTGGACTACTGCCATCGTATTACTGAACGCGCATGCGCACACGCACGAAACCGGTCAAACCGGTTGTCAAACCGGTTTGGTTGGCCGCCATCTTGGACAGGTGCCATCGTATTACTACTATAGGGGTTTACTAGCCCCAAAAGATATCAGCTCTCGTTTAAAAAAGAAAGCTTGATGCAGAATGTAGAATTGTGAACACAGCCTAATCTGTGGAGAGCAGATTGGATAGAATCACCTTGCAGGACTAAACACACAGGGGAATACAAGAACTTGACTGATGCAGACTGGAAACAGACACCTGAACCTTTGCTAGCAAAGCTGCGAAAGCAACAAGAACTTTTTTTTTTTACCAAGTTTTACACATTCAGGGATCGAGGAGTGATGACAGCTTTGTGATGTCCCACAAAATCTCGAAAAAACAAAAACTGTGGGCCAGTCTTTGATGAAGAGTATATCAAAGAGTGTTTGGTGAACTCTGCATCACAAATATGCCCCGAGAGTCAAGCATCAAGGATGTCTGGAAAGGAAATCTGGAACTTAAGTTGAAAAATGAAGTCAACATTTTTGGCTTTTTCTCACTGACAGTCACTGACAGTTTGTTGCATTTTTGCAGGAGCAGGAGACTGAACATGGTGACATAGGCTACCACACAGCCATCAGATACTTCAGCCTGGGCAAAGTGCTAAAAAGTCTTTGGGACCTGAGAGCAGAGATTTGAGAGTTTTGTCAGAAGAAAGGCAAAAACATTCCAAACCTCACAGATGCAGAACAAAAAGCTGATCTTGAATTTGCTGTCGATGTGACAGTTCTTCACATCAACAGCAACATTCAGTTCTTCTACCTCAGACACTGAACCTGACTTTAATGCACCTGTTCAAACCTATCAGTTTCTCACGTTGCCTTCTGGGAAAATGATTTAGCTCTCACCTATTTTATATTGTCTATGGGAAAAACTCTGCTAGAGGTCCAACATTTAGCTCTATGGGGTAAATCTTTGCAGGCTGTACCTGTTTTGTAATTTTATTCCTGAGTGTGTTTACTCCTTTGTGCTGCAAGTGAGGAGCTGAAAGCCCGACAGCAGCAGGCTGTGGTAAACTGGGCAGCTCCCAGGTGTGAATGTGAGTAGTGGATGTATGAATGTAAAGGAGGAACTCTCTCTCTCTCTCTCTCACACACACACACACACACACACACACACACACACACACACACACACACACACACACACACACACACACACACACACACACACACAAACAGGTATCAGCACAAAGAGCCACTGGGGTCCCTTCGCTCTGATTATGTAACACCTATGCAGAGTGTTGCCATGGCGACTTGATGTACCTTTAATCATAATGCATTGAATCTGGTCAACAAGGCATGGGTCGCCACGGTAACAGAGTCATTACAAAACTGGCATGCACAAAGGAGACACCAACCGCCCGCCCACACACACACACAAACACACACACACACACACACAGGGGAAACAGTTTCATTAGAGAGCATGTGTGATAATGCTGAGTAAAAAGCTTAAAAGTAAAAGTTCGCATCCACCAGTGACCTTCCGCATTGCTGCATCCCAGCCTGTGACGTTCAAAGAGTTCAGTCGCTGCTCGAGAGATCGAGGACTCAACAACCCCGAGCAGACTATTGTCAGATATCATTAAGAAGTTTCCACAAAGAAAGGTTAGCTGTTCAATCACAATGTTTTAGATAATCTTTTTGTTAAATCCAACAATGAAAAACTGCCCCAAAACCATATCACAGTCTGGAGTAAGCTCCACCACCTGTGTAACCCTAGCTTGGATAAGTGGGTGGATGTTTTCTTATCCTTGTGTCTGATTAAGTACACCTGCTCTTTATTGTCCTTCCCTGAGTCTCTGTCAGGTTGCATGCTCGATGTTTTCTCGTGGCTCTTTGTGCTTCTTGATTTCTCTTATTTGCCCTTTTCAGATGTTTTTCCTGCCATCATCGTGTGCCACCTTTTGTATGCATACTTGTTTTTCTTTTCCAAGTTTTTTAGTTTCAAAGTAATTAAAGTGCTACTACAATGCCCTGAATACCTGTCAGCTTCACTTTTAATCAGTTGTTTTGGTTACAAGCACACATTTCACTTCTTTCATCTCACCACACTGATGTCAAATAAAAGCATTTATTGTCTGCACATTCTTCAAGGTTGTGCAACTGGAGCAACTTTTTTCTAAGCACAGCAGTCAGCACATGACAGGTGTTTAATTATACTTATGGAAGATCCTGTTCCACTTTTAATGTTACTGACTATTTGACTTACTGAAATTACATAATTGTGGATAATTTATACATTTATAACAACTCTACAGGGGGTCTCCTTTTTTTTACCTCACCTATTTGAATTTATTGAGGCTTAAAGTTCAGGCTGCACCTGCAATGATTGACTGGTGTGTTGCCATTAGCTCCCTGCTAGACTTCATCTCAGCTAATCTGAGTCAGTGAACAACGCTGTTGGTGCCTTTTGTAGGATTTTGTATTTAATCTGACCAGTAATATGTTTTTCTGTGTGGTAGCCTCTCCAAGGAGTTTGTCCTTAATTTTTGATGACTGAAGTTCATGTATTTTATTACTCTGCAGCACCTAGCAGGTATCTGTATCTGTGTGATGCTCCTGGACAGTTTATAAATGCAGTTTGTTAACTAAGCTTGCTAGCTCCACTTTCAATGCAACACTCTACCCTTTTGTCCAGATATGGTCACTTCTGTCTCAAAAACACAAGGCTGCTGAGGTCTCCTACACTATGTTGCCAAAAATATTTGCTTATCTGCCTTCACACTCATATGAACTTAAGTGACAACCCATTGTTAGTCCATAGGGTTTAATAGGACTCTTAAAAGCATCAACTCTTCTGGGTTAAGAAGTGTTTATGGGAATTTTTGACTGTTCTTCCAGAAGCATATTTGTGAGGTCAGACTCTGATGTGGGATGAGAAAGCCTTGCTCATAGTGTCCACTCTAATTCATCCCAAAGGGGTTTTATCAGGTTGAAGTGAGGATTCTGTGCAGGCCAGTCAAGTCTTGCTCATCCATGTCTTTATGAACCTTGATTTGTTCACTGGTGCACAGTCATGTTGGAACAGGGTCCATCCACAAACTGATCCCATAAAGTTTGGAGACTGTAGTTGTCCAAAATGTCTCTCCCCCACTTGGCATAGTGCAGTCAGACAATTACTGTTCTCCTGACAACGCCAAGCCCAGGCTCGTCCATCAGATTCCCAGACAGAGAAGTGCAATTCATCATCCAGAGAACACGTCTCCACTGGTTTAGAGTCCAGTGGCAGTGTGCCATAGACCACTGCAGCCGACGCTTGGCAGGCTTGGATGCAGCTGCTCAGCCATGAAAACCCACCACATAAAGATTTTGAAGGTTTGGATTTCCTTAGTGATTGAAAGCTGGTGACCTCTGCACTATCCTCAGCATCCACTGAGTGATTTTGTGTGGCCTACACTTTGTGGCTGAGTTGCTGTCAATTGCTTTCATTTTGTCATAAAACCACTAACAGCTGACTGTGCAATGTTTGTAGCGAGGAAATTTCACTAACGGACCTGATGCACAGGTGACTTCCTGTCACGGTACCATGCTGGAATTCACTGAGCTCCTGCATGACTAGGTGCTTGATTTGATACACCTGTGGCCACGGAAGTGACCCGAACACCTGAATTCAATGATGTGGACACGTGAGTGAACATTTTTGGTGATATAGTGTATATGTGCTTGGTTTCTACTGATGCTCAAGCCAAATTTTGGTAGGGCATACATTAAAAGTATTTTTAAGGTGTTATAAATGGGTTTCTGTAGCATTGCTAGAGAAATTTTGTTTTTAAAACAACAAAAGATTCCTTTGAGATCATTTTATAAAACAATGGACTCCACCTGCAGATGCTGCCAGACTCACGTTAGACATTCAGCTGATGCTCCTGTTCATAGTGGATTACAGTGCGATTCAAATCATAATCCACTCCCTCTCGACCTGCCATTCAGATAAAACTAAACTTCACTGTGCACACAGAAGAAGAAAGACGAGGTGGGCTGAAAACTATTCAGCTCTCACACCTCCTCACTGCTCTGTCTTCTTTAATCCTCAGGTGAAAATGAAAAATAAAATCTCTTTTTATCTCAGTGTTTATTATTCCCTGCACACTCCATGTCTTCTTTTCTGGTAAGTTTCCTTTTCCTCCCTCAGTATCATGCAGAGTGCTTGAGAAGCCCATTAGGATCCCTGCAGGCCACATGTGGAGCATTAAACAGAGACGTATATATTCTGGCCCAACAGCACTCTGCGCTCTGCTGTCCTCAGAAAAGGACAAAAAAAGGACCAAATTAAATCATGTAACAGGCTGTGAGATTATTTAAGCTTCAGTTCGAATTATTTTGCCATGAGAAGGAATCATCCAGGAAAACAAAGAAGATGGAGAAGATCAGAAACTAATTCACACATAAAGATGATTGTACAGTTACAAAACTGCATATTTTAAACTGAGTGACCTCAGAACATTTATGTAGATGTAGAAGAACGACGGTGACACAGGTAAGGTCTGACATACGCACAAGTTTGCATACTTTTTTGTCTTTACAAATTCACACTCAGTGAGTTTGAATGGGAGATTTTCAAGAAAGCTCCAAACCACAGGATAAGTCACACACACACACACACACACACACACACACACACACACACGTACAGCTGTCCTCAGAAACAGCAACTTTGAGACGCATCGGGTGACGGGTTCAGGAGACGTCAGAATAACATAATGAGTTGAACTCAAGTAAGTCTTCAGAAACTGCGTGCAAAACAGAAAATCCTCTGGAGGGATGGAAGCATGCGTGAGTGTGTGTGTGTGTGTGTGTGTGTGAGAACCAGCACTCCTCTGCAGTGATCTTCCTCTGCAGTGGAGGCTGTTATGTAACAAAGAAAAGGGAGGGAGGGAGGTCTCCACTGCAATACCGAGGAACTCAGTGAGCACACACGCACGCACACACGCACGCACACACACACACGCACACACACACACACACACACACACACACACACACACACAGATTAAACCCATCATCACATGCACACTCGCTCAGTCAGGCATCTTTCTGAACGCCTCGGTGCTTCTTTACGTCATGCACACACACACGTTTTCATATCTTAGTGAGGACATCTCATTGCTCTCCCTAGCAACTTACCCCAACCCCTACCATCAAAAATGAATGCCTAATCCTAACCCTCAGCCTGAACCTGACCACAACCTAACTGTAACCCTGACAAAACCACATTTTGAGTCTCAAGGATACCTTCAAACTTGCGGGGACGGGAACTTTGTCCCCATAAGTGACTGTTGGTCCCCACAAGTATAGTAGCATGCCAAATGTTTTTTTGTCCTCACAAAGACATGTAAACATATACATGCACACACACAGAGTGTGGAGAACACAGTAATCAATCACCACCTAGTGTTGTGGTTAACCTCTGCTGTCTGTCACTTTCCTCTGTGAAGCCAGGATCCAGTTTGTGTTTCACACAGTGACAGAAAACGCCATGTGGAGTTTAATTATTCGACTGTAAGACGATGTTTCTTTCTTCAGTGTTAAATCATAGGGCAACAGTACAGAGCGCTACATAATTTCTGGACAATATCCATCTACTCATCCATCAATTTTCTTCCACATATAGTGATAGCAGGCCAAGGGGGCTATTCCAGTAACATTTTCCAGTTCCTTACCTTGACAATCCCTGTGATCCTGGAGCTGTGTTGATCTGCTGCTCTGTGACTCTACAGAGAAGCATTGGGGTAATTTGCTGTGTAGGCTGGGTGGTAAGCAAAGGCAGAGATCTGCAGTATCTTGACCTCCAGCTTTGGAGCCATTAGTTGAACAACAGTACTATTCCGATTTTCTGGCAACAGTTTTTCCTGGTTTCTTGCACCTGGGCCGTCACAGTATCAATAATGACATCATCACAAAACTTCACAGCTTTAAAAAGTTTATTTAAACATTTTATTAGCTTCTATTAGCTTTAGTTTTTATGAGTTTGGGGGCTCGTCCTGTGGTATTGGGGTGGAAGTTGGAGGTTTGGACGGTCCGAGGTTGTCGAACGGACAGGCACAAGCCAGTGGTCTGACGTGAGTGGGCATAAGCCGGCTTATACAAAGGTAAGGCACTACCTGTTGAATCTATTTCCAAAGTGTGCCAAATTGGACATGATAAAATTAAAGTCTACTCACTGAAATTACTGGTAGATGTCTGTTTTGATTTTACAGTTTTTTACAGACGCTAGGACACATTTCTCAATACTTAGGTCACGTTTGCAAAACTCCTCACACAGTGAGCACAACAGAAGTCTATGTGGGCTAAACTGAGGACCAGTTATCATTGTTTTGGCACAAAATGCATTCAATGACTACATCTCTCAAATTTCATGAATTATCTTCTCACTCAGACACAACAACTGCCAATAACCTTTGTACATACAGGACATTTTGCATGTGCTTACATACTGTTTTCAAAACTGTTAAACTTATGGCCAAAACAATAACACAATGCAAAACTTGAAAAGACAGCAAAATCCAACAGCAATATTTTATTGAAACATATTCTAAATCTAAAAATGCAGTTTAACCAGCCACAGCTGATTCTCATTGTAGATGAACATCTACACAGGTGTTACTCCTTCAATTTTTCAACTCCTTCAATTCTGGCAGCCAGAAGATGCTTTCCTAGGTGTATTGCCCTAGATGACATAAGATGTGATGTGGATGAGAACCTGTGGCCAAATGGAGGAGACCGAGTAGATTAGCATTACTATTGTATGTGTATCAGTGGATGGTGTGTATACAAATTCTTGTATTTTGGGATTACTTAGTGCAAAAAAATAAAAATACATAAACAAATATTAACGAATTCTGCATGATGTCTGATTCATTCCAGTAACATATATTGAAATTATAAACAGAGATGTGTCCTTGTTTCACACAAGAAAACACTGTGTAATGCTACATGTTGTTAGTGTTTTTAGGTCATTGTTTTGTGGGTGACAAAGTGTGTTTGTCGGCTGTCAACCTTTGCTAGTGTTCTGGAAGAATGAGTTTATTTGAGACCTGAATGAAGTGTTTTGGTAGTTGTAGTGCATTTTGAATGTGAAATGAACTGCTTTGCCAAGCTGACGGTCAGTTAGGAGGATTGTGTGAAGAGTTTTGCAAAAGTGACCTAAGTATTGAGAAATGTGTCCTAGCGTCTGTAAAAAACTGTAATGAAAATCTCATGTGAACTGAAGCTGAAGTAATGATAATGAAACGTTGAAAGTGACAGTACTGAGTATTTAAAGCAGTTGGACTGCTGATTGATTCTTTAATAACTTGTTACGTGACAATTGCCTAATTACTATCTTAGATTATTAATTGATAACCCTCTTGTCCAAATTTGGTCACTTATGGCTCTCAAAAATAAAATGTTGGATGACATCCATCGTTTAAGTCGGTGTTTTTAAGATTCTTTCACTTGTGTACGACCTTTTTAACTTTTGTTCTGCTCAAATTGTTCCACTTGTTTTCCAAACACTTTGTGTCTTTTTGTTTGTTGAGTTTAGGTTTTATGGTCTTGTCTAGTTTCTCCTGCAATGCTTTTAGGTGTTTTCATTTGATAATTCACTAAAGTTACATTTATATTTTTCAGTTTTTCCTTTGTTATCCTGCACATGTCACTTAACAACTTTTTAAAACGCATCATTCATCACTTACAGCCTTTTCTAAATTCTCCTGTGTTGCTCCAATCCGATATCATTTTGTTTCACTTTCACACTCCTTTCTCTTCTCCGTCTTGTTGTCATTTCAGTTTTTCCGTCTCCTCCTCTGTGTCCTTGTCGTCGATGCGTCACACTCTGTCAGTCGTCCTTTTTCCACCACCTCAGCAGAACTGAGCCTCATTACTCTCCACGCTGCACCAGCACAGGAGGATATATGACTGGAGTGTGAAAGAGAAGTGTTTTTTACTGTAGGGAAAAAGGTATTTAGAGCTGGTTACATATTACAAAAATTACATACCATTAAACGTATATTGGCTATTTTATTATGTATTTATTATGTATTCAGTGCTTTAGGTTTAGGGTTTAAAAATCACTCTTACCTTTATTTTTTTAAAACTTGCTTAGGGATAGGCAAAAAATAGCTTGGGTAGGTTTAAGCATTGAAAAAGAACTTGTTTAGGTTTCTCCCTGTATGACTCACCAAAGTGGATCATCTGCCTCCATCTCACTCAATCCCTGAGGACCCACATGATGTGAAAAAGCGAGTTTTTACAGGACTTTATGCAGTGCTGTAAAAAAGTACAGCCTCACTAAATACCAGCCAAATGCTGCAAATCCAGTGCACTTGATTAACAGATCATCAGGAAGTGTGAGCAGTTTGTTGGTCTGGAGGATTCAGGTGTGTTTACGCGGGGCTACAAGCTTCCCATTCACCCTAGGGTTAGACCGTGCAATGCTCAGAGAATCTGCAAAAACCCAAGAGCTCCATCCCAGACTCTACAGGCCTCAGTCGGCATGTTAAATGTTAAAGTTAATGACAGTTCAATTAGAAAAAGACTGAACATGTGTAGCTTGTTTTATAAAGGCTGACAGGAGAAAGCCTCTTCACCCTTAAAAAGAAAAACAGCAACATGAATCAGGTTTGCAAAGCTGCATCTGAACAAATCACAAGCCTTCTGAAGCAATGAGACCAAAGTGGAGATGTTTGGCCATGATGCACAGCACCACGTTTGGAGAAAACCAAACACAAACACCTCATACCAGCTGTCAGCACGGCGGTGGAGGCGTGAGGATTTAGACGTGTTTTGAAGCTACACGACCTGGAAAGCTTCTGGTCGTTGAGTTGACCCTGAACTCCTCTGTATATCAAAGTATTCCAGAAGCAAACGTGAGGCCATCTGTCCAACACCTGAAGCTTAGCCAGCACTGGGCCACGTAACATGACAGCGCTCCAAGACAGCAGCAAGGTTGTCCAGTCAAAGTCCAGATCTCAGCCTGATTGAAATGCTGAGGTGGGAGCTGAAATCAGCTGTGCATAAACAAATGCCTGCAAATGTCAATGAACTGAAGCAACGCTGTCAAGAAGAGCGGGCCACAATCACACGAGAGACTGATAAAGTCGCACAGAAACAGATGAATCATGGGGTGTTCTTCACTTTAAATATGAATGCAGAGTCCTGTGAACTGTCTTATTAAAATATATTACTTACAAAATCATGCTAACATGAAAAACACGTGACACTTCATGATCCCAAACAAATCTAATTCTCTTTTGTGATCGTTTTAAGACCAACAACAGATCGGCCTGCACGTGTCAGCTCACGGAGCGTGTCTGTTCAGATGCTGTTTGTTGGTTTTCTGCATGTTTGCCAGTCTTTACATCTGAGCACAGCCAGCAGGCCCGAGTTCACTCAGCTGAAACATTAATGAAAGTTTACAATTATGCAACAGCCAGGACTGAATCCAAAGTGGGGCCACTGGGAGCTTCAAACTGATTCTCACGCAGCTACACGGGCTGTTTTGCACTGAAAACTCTCCTCTATTAACATGAAGATGAAAGGGGGGCTTGGGAAGCTGGCAAACACTAATTACCACTTTTAATTAAAGGAGAAAGAAAAATAGGTGGGATCTAATTTCACAATCGGGAACAGCAGGGGAGGAAAGCTGCAGGCGGCCGTCACAGCGAGACAGATTTAAGCTCATTTCTGCTCCAGGCTCCGCCAAAGAACCGCATTTTGCATAATTGAGACACGGAGCGGCTTTAGAGGTATTGGAGGTATTAGGAAATAATGTTATAAATAAAAAATCCTTATTATTTAACAGTGAGACTCAAGCCTCACACTGTGCGCTGCTGCATGGTGGCGTTGTGTTTTTGGAGGTTTTCCAAATAGTTTTTCTTGTAAACAGGAATTATGATGTTACATGATATGGCTTCAGCAAGGTGGTGCAAACTGGCACTCATGAAAGTGTGCAGAGCGATCAGCAGCTCCTGCCTGCAGTGCACCAGTTATAACTGCCACTAAATTGTTTTAATAATAAAGAAAAGTTGATGCAATTAAAATAGATTTAATTAAAGTTTAGTCAGAGATGAAAAATGTCGACTCTCGGGGCGGACAGACAGAAACTATAGAAAATGAAAATAAAAGGAAGGATTTGCTGATCTCCAAAACCCAAGAGCATCTTAGAGAGGCAGTTTTTCAGAAGTATAGGCAGGCAGAGGTTATTACTCTGTCCCTACATCACTAAATCTTCTCCTCCTGCCTGGCAGCTCCATATTCAACATCCTTTGCCCAGTATATGCTCTATCCCTCCTCTGCACATGTTCAAACTCTCTCAGCCTCGCCTCTAACTTGGTCTCCAAACTGCTGAGCTGTCCCTCTGATGGACTCATTTCTAATCTTGTCCCACCTCCTCCAGCTTCACTTCCTCTGTTTTTGACAGTGCCACCACCTGAACCACAGCAGGTCTCACTACTATCATGCAAGCCTTCTCTTTCACGCTTGCTCCTGTCCTTTATCCCAAAACACCCCTGATGCTCATCTCCACCCACTCCACCCCGCCTGCGCTCTCTAGATGAGTACAGCTTCACCAATCTGCATAAAACTGGATTTAAAAATTGTGGACCAGTTTCAGAATGTATCTGTGAACATCATCATCTACAGGACATAATACGAGGTCAGCATTAAATGTTAAAATTACCTTTTACAAATAATTCCCACATTTGAGTTTTCTATACAGCACTGGTGATGTGAAATCAAACACTCGTGCTGTGGTTTTTCCTTACAGTAAAGCCAGTTTTTCCAGTTAAAGCACCACCAATCTGCCAGTGAAACATTTAGGACAGACTCACTGGATATCAGAAGTATAGTTTAACCCTGTGTTTCCCAACCTTTTGGAGCCACGGCACATATTTCACATTAGAAAAATCACACGGCACACCAACAAAAATGTCACAAAAATCATATTGATAAGTTTTCCCTGTACACCAGGTATAGCAGAAATGGCTCAGTTTGTCCCCTGTATACCTTATTTGCTTTCTTCTGACCATGTCATGGTCCTGAGTCCGTGACTCAGTGATTTTGTGTTTGGTGTATTTATTGTTGTTGTTGTTATTATTATTTGTGGGCTGTTTTGGGATGGTTTGTGTTTTGGGGTTTTGGATGCTGGGTTTCTGCTCCCTCTGTTGGTCCCTGGTGTTAGTGTTCCCCTGTCTCATCAGGTTAATCAGGTCCAGCTGTGTCTCCCACCTGTGTGTGATTTCCCAGTGTCCCACTGTGTATATTAGTGTGTGTCTGCCACTGTTCCTCGTCGTGTCGTCTGTATTCATCCTCTGTGATCTCCTGGAAACTCTTTGTGAATCTACTGTGTGCTCTCCCTGTCGTTCTATAGTTTAGTTTTCCCACTTTAGTTTATCCTTAGTTCTGTTTTTCTATCCCCACTTTGTGTTCTGCATTTACAATAAACCACATCTTAGTAAGTGCTGCCTTTGAGTCCTCTTTTGCCCCAGTCGTGACAGACCACTACTCATGCCAGGGCCTTCATCTGGGTCGGAACTTTCTCCAGGCCCCAGGTCGGATTGACTACTTTCTTTTCAAATATTTATCTATTGCTATTATGCAATGCGTTGTCTCACACCATGACTATTAATTAACCATTAATTAATGTAATTTCTTCTTCGTCTTCTTCTGTTTTACTGGCAGTTGGCAACCCCTTTAATTAGAGCAGGTAGTTGTAAAAGGATATAATTGTTCTGCCCGTTACTCTGCCAATCGCTCAGAGTACCAATCAGGTGGAACCAGATAATCTCCCAAGGAACACCTGACCATTTCTCATGACACACCTATGTACCACGGCACGGTGGTTGGGAAATACTGGTTTAACCTCTCTACATCCACCAGGTCACCAGCATCACATCTCCGACGAGGGCTGAGTTTTGTTTTAGCATGGAATCTGTTTTCCTGATAATCAGCAGTCTGTCAGTGACCTTGTGACCTCACATTATAGCTGAGATCAAAATGCAGTGGTGTGGAGTCTCACCTTACAATGCTACAATTGAAACCTTTAAATACTTAAAAATAGAGCTGTTATTATTGTTCTGCCAATAAATACAGCTCTACAAATACAAAATATACGTTTCTGTTCTAGCGCCCCCTACAGTCTCTGGTTGTGCCTCAACATTGTGTAAACAATAGGTCAGTACATGCAGCATCTTAAAAAAAAACAGATCAGGTTTTCAGTTTTTGTAGTTTTTATTTTTTTTTTTAGAGTTGTTTCAAAAAAATCCAAAATGACTGAGAAACAGATAAATTATGGCTCTGATACAGCGGGGAGCAAAGACTTCATTTGACCTTCATTTGGACTGTACCAAGTCTGAACCCGCCCCTCTGAACTGCTGCGAGGACAGAGTCACCTCCTACAGTAAAATGAAGAATTTTACCAAAGTACGTCAAAGTAATGACGTCACAGATGAGGACCACCAACCAGAAAAACATTAAAAAAGGTAATGAAACATTTTACTGAGATTTAAAGGATCACTTCAAGCACATATTCTGTGTTTGTACACCCGCAGACAGCACAGGTAGAGACGTTTAACATTTTCTGTTTTACTGGAGTTAAAGTGGACCTATTATGCATATCCTCATTTTACTTACTCTGTACACACAGTTTTTAGCTCTAACTAAATCTCTCCTCCGATTCATTTAGGTAGCAGCTTCAAAATAAGCTTTTGTTCCTTTTATTTATTGATTTTCATTCTGTTATTTCCTGTACTGTTTTATTTCAGTTTAAAGCTCAGGACTGTTTTAAACGCTCAGTTTCAGACAGTATTTCTTTTTTTACTCTTGGCTCTGGATGACATCATAGAGAGTGGATGTTCCTAATATGGTTGTCTCAGACACAAAAGACGTTTTTTCCTTCTGTGAGAGGCAGAGGAAAGTTAGCTCAAAGGGAGGGTGACCTTTAAAGGTACTTTTGTAAAAAGCCTAAAAAAAATTAACAAAAACTTTCACCACAAGGTGGCAGCATTTTCCAAACTCGTTTTAGTATGGGTGTGAATCCCCAACAGCTGACTTACTAATCTAATGTTTCTACACCTATATTCTCTTTTAGTTGGTACACATAAATATGACAATAACATGAATTTTGAACAAATGCTGAGCTAAAAGCAGCTTGAATTAGATTTAAATGTTTCATGCTGCACCATCTTGTGGTTCAAAGTGGTATTGCATAAGCCTGCAGCACGGCCCTATTTAACCTTAAATTGATATCACTGCAGCACAACACACACCTGTCCTTGACATCACACCCTAAATGTTATTGACAGTTTGTTCATTTTGACAGGTTTTCAACTTGCCAGTCACAAAGTTTTACAAAACGAACCTTTAAAGCGAGGGGTGAGGGGCTGCACCGAGGCCCAGTATGACATAAAAAAAAGGATTATTCTGAACTGTGAATCAAGCTGCAGCAGTTGAAGTGAGCATATATATATATAGGTCCACTTTAAAACACACTTTTGCTTCAGAGTAACCACAGAACAGCTCAGCTCAGCGGTGGGGTTCAGACCAGGACACAAAGATACACGGTGGTGGTTAACACACTTCACACAGGCTTTGGATGTTTACTTCGGTGCCTTGCTTAATGACACTTCAGCAGCCACTGTCCAAATCTGTGCCCTTAAAAAGATCATTAACATGAGTTTATCATCCACGTTAAAGGGTTGGTCTTCCACTAGGACTGTGATTCCTTGTGAAAGGGTTACATGTTTTCAAGCTTAAAAAACACTTTTGTTTATCACATGGCCAAAAAGAACAGGAGACGGGATTCTTTGCCGTCACGATTTACAGATCAGTCATGTTTACGTGCTTAATCGTCCCACAAAGGCTCACTTTAAGCCAGGAAAACCCCTGAATGCTATGTTAATACATCTGCCAATGCTGCAACTATCAGAAAATAACCTGCAACTATTTTGGTAATCGATTAACCGTGTGAGAGATTCAACCCATCACAGGTTCAGCGTTACATATTTTGGAGACAGGAAATGTCAGTATTTTTTGATATGTGCTAGTTAGTAAGGATGTTTTCTTGTCCTCTGATCACTAAAGTTTAGATAAAAAAAAGATTGAAGTCAAAAATCACAACTTCTGAGCGTACAGGTTAGGAAACATATCCTCCGTGACGACTGTATCGTCACCTTTTTTAGAGAAAATCAATCGCTGCTGCTTTTGGACTTTTTTTGTTACATAGCAAACTTCTACAGATGTCAAACTGGGTAAGCGTGAAAAACATGCTTTCACTTTTTTCAATATTTGAGAAATTTACGGATTAACTGAAAAACAAAGAGAAGAATCAGCAGATTACAGCAAGCTGCATCCCTCAAATGTTGCCGTGGATCGTTGCCGTCACTCTGATAGAAAAGCAGTCCTGCATCTTTGAAACAGTTTAAGGCCAGAGGTACATTAACAGTACATAAAAACAATGAAATCATAGAGACGGTTTTGAATAAATGTTTTGGAAACGTCTGCTGCGTATTTACATTGCAAGTGTTCATTGTGTGAGCAAACAGTCGTGGCTGCTGATGGATGCTTTGGCTCTTGCAGGATCTGAACCTGAAACAGGAGTTTCTCCTTTGTTTTTAATTTTTTTTGCTAACAAGAAAAAATTTTGTTCCAAAACACTTACTCAAATATTCACATCTGAATCAAAAACAACTAATTTTCTATGGTCGATCAGCTAAAAACAATCAAATAAAAACAGTGAGTTTGTAAACAAAGGCAAAAACAGATTGTTGCTGTCATTTTTTTGTCATCTTGTAAAATATACACCTCGTATCGCGCAGTTGTCCAGGCAGGACGAAAACGACATCGTACCATCTCGCTTCTAAAAAATAGGATTAAGATATGATCTCCCGTATCGTACACAGGCGTCCTTCGTGACTGCACGTTTCAGCATCGCCACAACTCATTATTTTGTTTCTCTCTATCTTTAACGTACCGTATAAAAAAAGTTTGTTCACATGCACATTCTCTCCCTCAGCCTGAGCGTCGAGCCCGCAGACCGAAGCCCCAGAGCCGCAGATGGAGCCACTTCTCATGTTTGGTGATGGATAAACACAGAGTTTGATTTTCCTCTCGTACAGGATGTCAACAGCACAGAGGTCGAAGCAGGATTAGAGCTGACAAGATAACTTCAGGTTTAACTCTGAGTGATCAGTTAGGAAGCTCACAGAAACTTACGCAGAGCTCAGAGATCAGCATGTGCAAAACGGTCATCTACCGACCAATCCTCACCCCTGATCTCAGCCAGCGTCTGCAGCTCGTTGTTTCCTGAGCAGTGTCAATAAGAAATGTGGATTCTTATGAGCAGCTGTTGCAGGAGCTTCCTTTTCTCTTTTTTGCTGTCGATTCATGTGACTTCTAAATCCGTCTTATTGCTCTATAAACCATAAAGGAGTTTTATTTTCTGCAGGTCTGCTAGGGCCCTGAGTGACGCAAAACCATCGTTCTTCACAGCTTCACTACCCCTAATGCTACCTGCACACTGGAAGCGATTTGCAGCGACATGACGTAAGCGGTGGATAACATTTCAGGACTTCAACCAATGGGAAGATGGCGGGACCCAAATATAAACTTGAGACCAAAGAATACCTGCGATCGGCATTTGGCCTGGTAGTAAATATGTTAGAGGGTTACTGAGACACCCGGAGACTCGTAGGTTCGCTTCCAGCGAGTATGCAGCTTTAGCGAGACAGCGAGTGTTTGCTGGTAAGTCTGCAGCTTCCATACGAATCATGGACCAGTGCCGTCGCATGAAGGCTTTCAGTGCAGCTCGTGTAGCTGTTTGTGATGAATTTTATCTAATGATCACTGCAAGCACTCGTCGGTTCCTCAATGCTAATGTTTCCCTAGCGACTGTTGGTCGCCAGTCAGTCTCTAGGCCTGTGTGACTGAGGCCTCACTTACATGTGGGACCCTCAAGTTTGGGTTCAGACACTGAGAGGTCGACTGACCTTTACAGTCATTCATATAGATATGATTGCACATTTAAAGCCAGGGTTCACATCTTGAGATGATAAAACCTTCATGTGAGGCTAACAGGACTGCAGATGTTGGTGTACTGGAGGAGATCCAGCACCTGTAATGCCTCACAGCTGTAAGGGGACATAACGGGATAGCAGCAGTGCTAACAGCTGTCCAGATGTGCACCAGATGACATTGAGAAAAAGGTTTTTGATTTCTACATTTCTTTCTCCTTGAAGTTTTTGATTGTACTTCATATTCTGCACTCTGCTCCTGATTTTGAACCCTACAGCTGTGAATGATTTCCTCTCAGCGTAAAATGAAAGCTTCCAGAGAAAAACGTGTCCAAACCGGGTCCATCGACGGCTCAGGGTCCACCAGTGTTTCCTCCTGATAATTAATAATCTCCTCTAAGTCACAGCTCACACTGCAGACACGACAACGTACCACAAATCGTCTGCTCCGTGTCAGAAACTACAGAATTTAACGCTACAATCAACAGAAGTAATAACCCAACATCCCCCGCTGTGACACTCACAATCACGCGCTAAAAAAAATAACAATAAAATGAAAATCAACAAATGCACTTTTAGAAGATGATGAAACGGGTACGGCCGTATCCGCCGATGCATCACAGGAAGTTAAAACACACAGACACACACACACACACTCAGTGGGCGCTGGTTGGCTGTTTGTGGTCCGGGGTGTTTACAGTTAGAAACAAACATCATTAAAAAAACAAAAACAGTCTTTGGGCTCTCGCTCCCATGCTGTGGTTGTTCATGCCGGCTGAGAGGGTGATGATGCCAGAAGTGACATCACTTCATTACAGTTAGGCCCCACCTTCCTATCTGAGTCCAGTGGAGTGTCGAAGAAGGAGATGTTACCTTTTGCCATCCCTGTGAGTGTGGAGTTGGGGGTGGGGGATAAGGGAGGTCAAGCTTGGGGTCAAAGGTGACGGGGTGAAGGAGGAGGTAAAAACAGAAAAACAAGGAAGGAGAGAAAGAGTGAAGGCGTTCAAACGGTTGGACAAACCCAGCCAGCAGCCATCGCCGCCTTCACAGGAGGGATGACAGACACACAGAGACAGAAGGGAGGAGCCAAAGGAGAGCTAGCGGTTGTTCTTGGCCGCCTCCTTCGCCGCCAGAATGAGAGGAGTCAGACTGGAGAGCGGCTTCGCCATCTTCAGAAACTGATGCTGAGGGAGGAAGTGAGGGGCGGGGAGGAGGAGGGGACAGAGGGAGGGGAAGAGAGAAACAGAGAAAGACTTCAGTTCACTGCACAGAACATTCACCACAGGCCTGCAGCGCTGAGCAGGATCTGCAGGCTTAGCGAGACAAGTTCAGGTGTGACCCTGGGCGTGCAGCAGGACAGGTGGATCACATCACCACGCAGAGTTATGCTGCAGCTGTAACTGCTCTGGAGCAGGTGGTGTTTGAGATCAACGGGTGCAAAATCACTGCCTAAAGACCAATCAGATACCTGGAGGAGCCCTCAGGAGTTTTTGTCTTTCATTTAGCATCAATGAGAGAAAACAGATTCTTTGGTTCAACCTTATCCCTTTATTCCATTTGATTGTTCTGTAAGTATTAACATATGTACTTAACCCTAAAACAGGGATTACATATGTTGAGTAACCTGCTCGAAATCTGTTTTTAGTTGTTCTTTACTTCATTCACTGCTATCAGAAACCTGCAGGACACTTTGAAAGTCATTCTCCTCACAGTGCCGACTGTCACTGATGTCACTGCTGTCAAACTGCATCACAGATCCAGGCAGAGGAAATTCATTAATACTGACGTACATTTTAAACATGGTGCATTTTCTTAAACTGTTAAATAGAAATACTAAAATTATACAGGCTGTTTGGCTATTGAGCATCTTGAGACATTATGGGAAAGTTTGACACCATCAAAAATGGCAAACTTACCATATAGACCAGTACTAGTAGATTACTGGCACATGAAGTCCAGTATAAATACAGACACGGGTGCTTTGGACATAAAGTCACAGCAGCTCTTTCTTTTGCATGCTAACTATTTTCATCTACAGTGAGTCCCTTTAAATCAGTTTAATGCCTTTAACGCAAATACAGCACCGTCCCTGTCATCATCTGTCTTTACTTTACAGTCTAAAGCACCTCGAGGCAACTGTTGTTGTGACTTGATGGTATATAAATAAAACTGAACTGAACCTTTTTATTATGAGCAAACCTGAGTAACTGTGGAAGTCCTCTTATTTAATTGTCTCTCTCTCACTCAAATGTCTTCAAACTTGTGAGGACCAGGCTTTTAGTCCCCAAAAATTTGGTGAATTTCCAATTTCTGGTCCCCACAAACATATGAATGCCCGCTCACACACACCTGAAACAACCTTTTAACTTTTATTTCAGACAACGAGACCTGTAACTGCACACACACACTCAGAGGATCCATTAAATTGAATTACATCTTCAACAGAGCTCCTCCTGAAACACTACAAAGACCTGCGAGATCTGACTCATCGCAGTTACACAACTCACGTTGCTCCTCACTCACACCTCCACCTCGTCTCCACACCCACTCAAACTGTCTGTCTGTGAGGCTCGGGCCTCCTCTGAAGGAGGTGAAGTGCTCAGCGTCAAGTCTAAATGGATGTTTTATGCCAAATTACAGATGAATCTGTCAGATATCTAACTTCGAGATAAGCGACGCCTGAAGGAGGAAAGCAATGCCAGTCAAATACAAAACTGCAGATCTGAATATTACTCTGATATTCAAAAGAAAACCCTCAACTTTCTATTAACTTTACATACACAAACTGGGAAAATAATAATAATAAATGTTACTTTATAGATTAAAGAGTCAAATTTCTGTTCATTCTCTGGAGGCTGCTCGTTCTTCTTATCTGATTATCTGATTTTGTTTCTTTGTTCTTTTCCGTTAGAGCTGCTGTAAAATAAGTATGAATTTAAATAGTGGAACCTGTACTTTACTGAGATATTTCTATTTTCTGCTGCTCTGTTTAAAGTGGCGGCCGTGGCTCGTCGACCAATGGGAAGGTCGGTGGTTTGAGTCTGGATCCTCCTGTGTGAGTCCTTGGGTGAGATACTGAACCCCGGAGTGAGTGTGTGTGCATGTTAGTCAAAGTGCTTAGGTAGGTGTGTGAATGATGCTCGCAGTAAAAACTCCTCAGGGCTCATTTAGAGTGTGATATAAGTCCCTGACCCTTTATTGACTGTCTGTAGTCTCACTCAGACCAGAGCAGCTCCTCTGCTGAGGTCTGATACGATGTTTTAAAGGTGGCCAATCACGGCACATTCGTTGCTACTAATTTCCAATAAAGCTGATTTGTTTTTGTGCGTCATTTCTGTTGCATCAAATCTCAGCAGTGCAGTTCGATGTCCTCCGTGTGACTGACTCACTGTTTAATGGATGTCGTTTCATTTCCTGTTTAACGTGTTCTTTCTGTCTTTCAGGTAGTTTTGGTTCTAGTTTCTCGCGTGTCTCATCGTTACAGTTATTGTGTTTTCCAATGTTTCTCATTCCTCAGTCGGTGTGTTTTAATGCTTCGCCCTTCACGGTGTTGCATATTAAATGTTTATGACTGTTTGGTGTTAAAGTTACAGGTTATATGTCCTCTGTCTAATCTCCATGGAACAAACTGTATTCAGTCACTGAGGGCTGGGATGGTTAATCAAAGGATCGATCCTGTCTGCTCCTGCCCGCCTGGCCCTGAATCCCCCCGTTTCCAGCTTTCTTTGTGCTTTTCTGCGACTCCTTCTCTAACCTATCCGGTCAGCTTTGTGCAGCTCTTTCTGTTTTCAGGAAGTTTTAATAATGAAATATTGTGTTAGTCTAACCTGGCAGAGTCCAGGATCCACACAAGGCTTATGTTGACCTTTCAGCTTTGTCGCTGTTATTCGATAAATCTGTGGATGTTTTATCAGGTAAATGTTTGAAACAATCTTGGAGGTTTAGGGGTTAAAGGATGTCGAGATCGAGTGAGCGTCGCTGCTGTCTGTTCACTGAACAGTGACACAAACCAGACATCAGAGTGTTTCCTTCCTCGGCCTGTCAGATTAATGATGCACAGATCCACACTTTAACATCACAAAACCAACTCAATAAATCATTTATGAACTTTTTTTTTAATTTAATAGCAAATTATGTTAAATCTTACATTTTACATTTACTATCAATTTTTTTTTTATTTGTATTTAAGCTCTAACTGTACATTTTTCTCCCAGAGAAACTGAAACCAAAGAGTTTCATTAAAAGCTTTTTTCTGTCAATAAACACAAACGATCGAAACAGCGAGGAACTAAAAAGAAAACGTTCCAACACAAATTCAGAGCGATAATGAATCTGGATTTATGTTTGACATTTAACATCCAGGATTTTGTTGTTTGTTATGTTTACATAAACAAATACACTCGTTTTCATATCTTAGTGAGGACATCTCATTGACATAATGCTCTCCCAGCTGCTTACTCTAACCATCAAAAATGAATGCCTAATCCTAACCCTGACCGGTGAGTGTGTCCTCACAAGTGACTGTTGGTTCTCACAAGTATGGTAGCATGCCAATTTTCTGGCCTCAGAAAGACGTATAAACATGTACACACACACACACACACACACACACACGCACCTGCAGCAGCTCTTTAGCCGAGCCTCTCTTCTCCACGTCCATTTCCAGACATCGGTTCAGGAAGTCTCTGAATATCGTCGACAGCTTCTCCGGGTTCTGCAGCTCCGGCGTCCCGTTGGTTGCTATGAGATACAGCGCCTAACACGTGAAACACACACAAGCAACATGTCTGTCTTCATCCCCACGAGGCAAACTCAGAGTCACAGAATGAAGGATTGGTGCCATCCAGTGGTGTCTTAAGAAATACAGAAGAAATACAGGACTGTGCAAAAGTTTCAGGCAGGTGTGGAAAAATGCTGTAAACAAAGAATGCTCTCAAAAATATAAATGATTGTTTATTGGCCACAAATATATTCTGCAGCAGGACAACGACCCCAAACACACAGCCAAAGTCATTAAGAACTATCTTCAGGGTAAAGAAGAACAAGAAGTAGTGGAAGTGATGGTACGGCCCCCACAGAGCCCACAGCACATCATCGAGTGTGTCTGTGATTACGTGAAGAGACAGAAGGATGTGAGGAAGCCTGCGTCCACAGATGATCTGTGGTTAGTTGTCCAAGATGTTTGGAACAACCTACCAGCCGAGTTCCTTCAAAAACTGACTGTCAACATTTTGTTGAATGATGAAAATAAATGATTTTTTTGAAAGCATTCTTTGTTTACACAAGTTTTCCTCACCCGCCTAAACATTTTGCAGAGTACTGTATGATCACGTGCACTGTGCTGACCTGAATACACAGAAAGATAAATCTGCCTCATTTTCCAACACCTGTATGTGTAAGGAGGCTTTTTAAAGATAAATCATAGACTTTGATACAATCTGTCTGAAAAACAGAGAGTCGTGATCCCAAAAGTCTTTTCTCTCATAAATCTGAGGATGTGTGTCTTCTTCTCTCTTCTCCAGGATCTGATAAGATACTGGAGAGAGCCTGGGGTGGTTACAGCTGGGCAAACTGGGCATCTAAAGTTTTGTCTACCAAAAAAAACAACTATTAAATTAAAATCATCTCAGCGTTCTCGAGAAAATATCACAAACTAACCTGGATCCATATCTGCGTCTGGACTTAAGTCATGCATGGAGTGGAGGGATTTCCCTCCAGTTGTGAAGTAGGGAAAGCGGCTGCTCTGACTAAGCAGTGCGCCGTAACACACAGCTGCAGCTGTTGTGCTAATTTTGAGTTGCTGAAGTGATCTTGGCCTTTGTTCCCCTTTTCAAACCTTTTTCAAAGAGCCTCCCCCTCAGAACTCACCCTGAGCGGATTCTCGTTCAGGTACGGCGGCTCTCCCTCCACCATCTCTATCGCCATGATGCCCAGAGACCAGATGTCCACTTTGGGACCGTAAGCTTTACGGGTCACGACCTCCGGAGCCATCCAGTACGGCGTGCCGACCATGGTGCTGCGTTTACTCTGCTCAGGAGTGATCTGAGCGCAGAATCCGAAGTCAGCTGAGAGCAGGAGAGCAGACAGAGTCAGTCGATGGAAAAACTGAAAAAACATTAATGGAAAGCAGTGCTCGGTAGATGATGATGATGATGATGATGATGATGGGAAAAGAAAACGCCTCTAGAGGAAATGTAGGTTTTAAGGTCGGGCTAAAAGCAGCACACATCCAGTAACATCCCACCACACCTGCCCCCTGGTGGTGAAACATTCATTTAAAATTGGCAGTGGGTAATTTAAAAACAGTATCGGTAACAACTGCAAAGCAAAAACAGCGAGTTAAGAGTTGACTGTAAGATTTTGTGGACTGACTGAGCTTGACGGAGCCGTCCATGCCCAGCAGGATGTTGTCGCTCTTGATGTCTCGATGGATGACCTGGTTTGAGTGCAGGAACTCCAACGCCTGGAGACACTGAAAAAACAGAAAACTATAAATTTAGCATGTAAAATATATATATTAAAAGAAACACGTCAGAATAAAATGGAGAAACTGACACTGTAACTGAAGATAATCTGAGATTCACAGGAAAGAGCAAATATCCAGCTTCATATTTTTATTGCATGACCTCGAACCTTGTCGTCAACCTTAAACTGAAACAAACTGTTTAAGCTCCTCCCCCTCTTCTGACTGGCTGCTCCTCACAAACTGAAAAACCAGGGGGCGGGGCTTCACAGGCAGTGAAGTCTGAGAATATCATATTGAGATATCCACTTTCATGACATCATACAGAGCCAACAATAAAAAAAACTGTCTAAAATTGAGTGTTTATCTGGAGCCTGAACATAGACTTTGTTTTTGAACTACGCCGTGTTTAACACCATCACAGGAACAGGAAACATGGATCTCAGGGCAGTTTGTGAAACAGTCACATGATCATTTGTCTGCCCCCTCTCACAACGATTCATGCACATGTAAACAAAGTTGTTATTTTTTACTTTTAAAGGTTGAAAAGGTCCACATTTGAGGTTAGGAGGGAGGTTGGAGGGTTTGAAATCATTTTGTTGTCCAATTTAGATTTTTTACACTTGATTTGTATTATTTTCATTGGGATGCTCATTTTCATAAGTAATAACTTGGTTAGGTTTCAAAGTTAAACGCAGCTGGGTTGGGTATAGAAAAAGATGGGTTAAACTGGAAAAGTTAATAATTTGATTATTTTGTTGAAAGATAATTCCAGTGCAAATTCATTAGTGATGAACACAAACAAATTACAATTGGATGATATAAAATGAGGAAAAGCAGAACAGAGTCACTTCAGGAATTTTGTTCCAGGTTAAATTTGAGCTCGTTACGTTAAATATTGTGGGAAAAACAAACAAAAGAAAACATTTTTTTTTCCCCAGAAGTAGAGATGTGTTGCTTTTCTGTCACTAGGAGCTCGCGAGAGACAGAACGGAGATCTCAGAGTGAGAGCTGTTTTTACCTCTCTGCACACAGCAGCAATCTGGGCTTCATCCATGCACGTTTCTGTTACGACATCAGTCAGCGAGCCTCCGGCCAGGTACTCCATCACCACCCAGAGCTCATCACCCACCAGGTAACTATTGAAATTAAGACATTTTATTGGAAACTGAGCTTCAGAACTTGTGAAGTCTTTTTCTGCAACCATGAAAAAAGTTAAACACAAGAAACATTTTTTGTTTTTTTGCTGTTCTGCTAAGAAAAAGATGCAAATGTCAGAAAATCTGTAAACTGTTTTGGCTTGAGTAATTTGGAACTTTGGCCTTAAACCTTTTCACTGTTGAAGTTTTGTTGGCATAGATGCAAATTAATCATTTTAATAACCGCCTTTCTTGACTGTTTTCTTTTCAATCGATTAATCTATAAAACGTTGAGGTCGAGTCCTCAGCTTTCATTTTTAATAGCACAAAGTCAAAGACATTTAGATCTGGGAAGGCGGTAACCACAAACACAGCAGTTTCTTTGATACATTAAACTTAAAGTTTTAGGAATAATTATTAATATTTAATTCATTTGGTAACACGATAACTTTAAAACAAGTTTTAGCATCAGATTTACCAAATTACGGCAAACAATGTATCGATGAGAGTGAAAAGTTCTCTGCATGGTTCAGTAACAATGCTCTAACTGTTGTATCAATGACAGCAGGCCAAAAACAAGCAGGACTGATAAGCAGCACCAAACAGTGTCAGCAGGTTTAAACTGTGTTTGTTTTTGAGGAAACGCGTCACACATCTGATCACTGAGACGCAGCTAAAGGTAAATCAGTTGATTTATGTTGCTCTGTGTGTGCACTGCTGAGAAACGACTCACAAATACTTTTGTGCTCTCTGCAGTTTCCCTTATGGTCTGTGTGGAAGCGTGACTAAAATCCTCAAACAGCGCAAACCGCTCGGCTCCCTGTAAAATGTAACTGTCCTGCCTTTAATACCCAACCTGGGGCTCTCCTCCTCCCTCGTCACTGAAAACAACAGTGCTCTATGATAGCTGTCTAAAAAAGTTACGAGAAATGAACCCAAACAATGCAGCAATCAGTGGGTTTATGGATGTTTTTTTAAGTCGGCACAGATCCACACACACACACACACACACACACACACACACACACACACACACACACACACACACACACAGTAAATCAGTGTCACAGAGAATGTTGTTTCCATGGGGATGGCAGCATTATCACCAGTCTCGCACATTTTTTTACTGTCTCTTGAGGCAGACAGGTAACTACGGTAACCAGACACCACGCTCACAGACACATGTCCACTGGGTTACCATGGCAACAGCAGCCCCAAACCGGGTAACCTCTCAAGTCGTTTCAGTCTGAACATTTGTCAGCTGAGCTGGAGTTTCCGTGGTGACGCCTGCTGTGTATCATTTGTCCAGAAACATCTGGAGCCTCTGATTTGTTCTCCGCGTTTAAAGGGAACGTTTAGGAAACTCGCATGTTAATATTTGTTTGCACACAGTATGTAGGTAAGGAATCAACATGTGAGGAACAATCAGGTTTTTGGGTGGCACTCAACGGTGGGGACCTCCCCTGCCCACTACGGAGTAAATCATTCAAAATGGCTCTGAAACGACTTCTTTTATCAAGAGAAGAAAAAATTATTAAAAAGCAACTTTTTAATCCAGGAGAAGAACAGCAGTAAAAATGAAAGAGAGACGAAAACTGAAAGTGTTAGTGATGAATCTGTGTAGTTCATGCGAGGATGAGGGGGGTTTACGTTGCCCCTGTTGAAATCTACACAGATTTTGCATTGGTGAGACAGAGAGAGATAATGTGCTGCAGTGATTCATGCAGCAGTTACCCAGCAGACATCGACAACAGAGGTCCAGTCACACCGGCTCTTTTTACAAAACAAGAAAAGCTAAACACATCATTCCATTAAAAAAACAGAAATTAAAGCATGCATGTTTTTTGTTTTTAGTAAAAAAGCACTTGATTGGTCGCTGGACTCCATTAAGAGAAGACAGGAAATAAAAACCCAACAAAATAATCACCAGCTCAGCTGCAGCTTCTAGAAAGTCTCATCTGTCAGCTTTAATCTTTGTGAACAGGAAACAGGAAGTGCCTGAAACGCTCCATGCTTACCAGCCTGTGAGGCTCCGCTCGTACAGGGCAACACCCACCCAATAACATTTAAACATGTTAAATATGTGGTGACATGCAAACATCTCATCCTTTAGCTGCTCTGTCCCTGAGGAAACACCTCCTGGAGGTGTCCAGGAAGTTCCCTTGACAGGTGCATTTTATTGTGGAGTAGTTGCACGTCTATTATAATAGTTTTGTGTTTTCTTTTTTTCTATTTTAATTTTTTTTAATTACTTAAGTGCAATGATGAGGTTAACACTGACACCACAAACTGTTGCAAAGCTCTAAATCAGGTGTTGTGAAAATGTGAAACAATGTAAAAGATTAAAACTGGAATTTTAAACCGTGACGTTTTCCCTCAGCGTGGTGACGCGTGATGGCGTGCCTCACCTGTCCAGGTAGTTGACTATGTTTGGGTTCTTGTTTTCCCTCATCACCAGAATCTCGTTGATGATCAGCTCCTTTTTCGGCTGCTGCTGCAGGTTCATCTGTTTGATGGCAACCTTTAGGGAGAAAAATAATAGAGAGAGGGAAGAATTATTATAAGGAGAAGTCTGTGTATGAGGTATAATGCAAGAGGATGACAGACAGAGAAAAGGCCGCGAGGCGGGGAAGTATTTAAATCTGAAGGTAGTGAAAGGCTCGTGGCAGACATTTAAACACGAGCACACAGACTGATCCTCAGAGAGCGAAGCTGAGGAGGATTATTCCGACAGACGAGCGAGCTGAGGGTTAAAATCAACCTGGAAGTCTCGGTAAATGAAGCCAGACTAAATCCACTAACGGGTGTTTATATCATCCCAGTGCAAACTCCATATGATCACTTCTCCCTTCCTCTTCTTCACTTCATCTCATCTGATTAAAGTCTGCACCAATCGACACGTTCTTCAAACTTCCTGCTGAGTTTTTAACGTCACGCTGTTAGTTTAGTTTAGTCTGAGACTCCGTCTGGGGAACGAATCAAGGTTTTCCTTTAAACTGGCCTTTCAGACTTCAGGGCGTTTAAGCCTCAGCAAAAGGACTACTTGTATTCTGGGACAACAGGACATCACACAGACTTGAGAGCTGGCAGGTTAAAGACCAGCTGGTGTCCAGTCTGACTGAGACGTCCTCGCTTCTCTCTTTGAGGAGTCCAGTCCTCAGATACAAGCACCAGTGCTGTCAGATCTACTGTGGAAGGCTGTTTTTAAGAGAGATGAAACAATAGAAAGAGCAGTTTTGTTGCTTGTTCACCATAAAGAAGCCAAAGTGTGTCGATCAGGGAGGTCAAACTCATTCTACACTGTGAGCCACGTACAGCTCGCTTTGATCTTAGTGGGCCGGACCAGAGAAAGTCGTCTTTCGGTCAGTGTACAGAAGTTTAACTACACATTTAATCCCTGAGATATTCTCAAATGAAAAAATGAGTATAATTTCAACACTGCATCTCAGTTTTTCTACATGATGAACAAATGCTGCTTCGGGCTGGGAGCAATAATTGTGTACAATTAAAAAAATACATTTATTAGCTCACTGTGCAGATTTGTTATTATTGAATCTTTTTTTTATTACTTATTTACTTTGGTGTTGTATGGACGGCCGGGGGGAAGTCATAAAAATGTAAAAAGTATAAAGTTACAGGTTAAAGTTAAAATTTATATCCACTTTACATTTTCCGTTCAGTGGGCCAGATTGGAGTCTTTGGCGGGCTGTCTGCCCCCCGGGCCTTATGTTTGACACCCCTGGTGTAGATTAACATCACACAGTGGTTTCGTTTTCCTTCTGTTTGCTTCAGGTGGCGCTGATTTACACATTAAACATCTGCATGTATGTCTGTGTATCCTGTAAGTCCCTATATCGTTATGACTGAGCGAGAAAACACTCCATATAAAATGTTGGTAAAGCCACGAATAGTTGGAGGTGAAATCTTTTATCTCAATTCTTGTCCAAACGTGGACGTTTCGGTGGGACGTCTGAGTCGTGTTTTCCACCTTTACTGTGCACATCAAATGTCTCAGCAGCTACTTGCAGGATTTTAATAATGTATCTCCTTTGTATCTGAAAGAACGGAGAAATGTGAAGAGGAGAAGAAAATCATGCTGAGGACAAATAAGTACCTCCTGTCCTGTGGCGACGTCGATAGCTGTGTACACCGTCCCAGACGCCCTGAAAAGCAGAGATCCTCAGTTAAACATCACACAGCAGGACTGGATCAGCTCATAAAGGTCATAAATCCTTTTTTTTTTTATCTTCTTTATGACGGCAGGAAAGTTTTTTCTTTGTTAAAACCGCAGCTTTCAAACATTACAGCTGAGCCTCTGCTGCCTTTTATGACCTTTAAATGTAGTCTTTAAATCACAAACGTCCATCGGCAGTTAATATTACTTTACATTTATACCTTCTGAATCTGCTTTAGTGACATTTTAAAATAATGAAGACACAGATGTTTCACCAAAGGAAGCTGAAGTGCAACAAGAGAAACAACGATGGAAAAATAGCAAATAATCGTTTTACGTTTTAAAGTGAAACATTTGGTTGTTTTTCTTTTTGTTTTGGAGCCGGCCTGGTTTCCACATCATCAGCGACTCACTGTGATGAAGTTTGGTGACTTAAAGCACAGAAGCAGCGTTTATTCAGCTGTGTGTATCTAAGTGACTTATATATCATGTTTCACCTGAGTATCGAAGGACCGTGGGGGTCTGAAAACGATGAAGCCGGGAGTCCGGTGTTCTCGCCGGCTCTAGTGAGCCTTGAATCCCGGTCAGCTATCGAGCTGATGGGTAACAGACGTCTCCGAAAATGTCGGAGCACTTTTGCAATTATATGATATTTGAAGTTTACACAGCTACATTCTCGCCTGAAAATATCTTAAGAGTTTATTTTGTGACCCAGATAGAGTCATATTAAAACTAAATAGCTGCCGCCATTGTTGGGAACTGGAATTGGCTGGGCTGCGCTATGAATTCTGGGTTGGTTGGACCACGAAGGATACGCCCGACCTGTCCTTCAAATCTGGGGAAATGAAGGACGCATTTGTCGGTGTCTTCAAATTGGGACAGCCTTCATCGCTTGGCTGTAACGTAATCGGCCTTCAAATTCGGCCTCCGAAGGATGCGGCCTCGGAATTGGGACACAGCAATGGTCACCTCCTGCTCCAGAAATCCAACATGGCGGCCGACAAAGCGTTAATATTAAGACCAATGGAGTCCAAAACCACAGGGGAACATCCATCATTTAGGTTCAGTTTGTAGTCATTCAACACCATCACGTACAGATTGTACTGTATGAATATTTATTGTGTACATGCTAAGATTCATGTTTCGAACACAGATGGCAGATTTTGGACTCACCCCTGTCCGATCTTCTCAAATCGTGTATATTTCTTCTTGGGGTCGCCCACACTGACGATCGTCCCTGAGTTAGAGGAAGGACAAAGAAAGAAGAGAAAAATCTTTTATCACAGCAGCTTTAAGGATCTGCAGGAAAACAAATGATAATAAATAAAAATAAAAATCAGGCCCTCACTGAGAGCTGAAATATTTTTATACGCGGATTTACAGAATCGCTGAATTTGGATGGATAGAAGAGTCGCGTGTCTTTCTATCCATCCTAGTTCTACTCTACGTTCATCACACTGAGGTCGATGCAGCATGCTGACTGGGAGGAAGAGCAGAGAGAAGAGAGGTGGAGAGCAGTAACGAGCGATGGGCGGGTCAGAGATAAAACAGGACGTGAGAAAGGTCAGAACTGTAAAGTCAGGATGGAAGAGACAGAAACAAAGAGAAGCTCTGCCTGCAGTTCAGAATTACAGGACAAAACTTTAAGTCACTCTTTTAGGAAATGATGGAAAGATAGGACAGCCAATCAGACGTGAGGATTGGACAACTGGGGGCGGGACAGAGGATATCAGGTCTGTCGATCAGAAGAGGCAGACAGACGAGCAGTATCCTGGTCTTACCAGCAGAGGGAGACCTGAGCACATCTGGACAGGCGCGTGGCATGGTTCAAGAAATATATACAGGCTCTTACTCAAACATTCAAACATTCAAACATTTCACTGCAGCGAAGAAAGCTTTAAAACTGTGCTCACTTTAAATAATAATTATTACATAATTACTTTAAAGTACTACACTTCTGAGCAGAGATGAGATGCTTTAATGTGCTGGTTTATTTAGGTAGAGCTTTTTATTTTCTCCATTAATTCTCCTTTTGTACCGGTGCACTGAATCATTTTAGTCTTTCAGATTTTAATCTGACAGATGCAGCCTACGATCAGGGTCACAGGTCAAAAAAAATCAATCAGTGCCTCCCACCTGACTCAGAATCACCTGATTTCTTTCAGATTAATGCTATTATTATGTTCAGACTTACAGGCGTTACAGGGGGGGGGGGGCGATGAAATGTGTTTTAATGAATATTTATTTGGGATATTTGAGTCCTCGTAGCTTCAGGAGATAAAAACCAGTGAGTTATTATTAACCTTCCTTTTTAATAGAAAAACCTCACAGACCCTAAAAACCTAAAAACCTTTAAATCAAGTAAAAAATAGAATAAAATCTCCTGTGTTTGACTCTTACTCTCATCTGGCTCATGTCAGCTGCCAGAGTCAGTGGAGAATATCTGCGAGTCTGCAGGAAAGTTCAAATATCCGTTCATATCTGTGGATCACTTCCTAGAAAAAACAGACCGGGATCTTTTATTGTTAGTATCCGCACAGCTCTGTGGGGTCACGCAGGGGGCGGTGGAACCAGAATATGAAGATTTGTACTTCCCATAATAACGTTTTTCACAGGAACAGCGAGCGAGCGCAGGCGGATATTTTAGTTAGCAAGAAGTGATAATGTTATATAAGTTCTTTCACTTTGCTTCACAGACTGCAGCCCTTCAAGCACAGCAAAAAGCAAAATCTTTCATGGCGATGGAAAGTCTGAGCAAATGAAGCAGAAAACAAGCTGCCCACAGACACACGTGGAAGAAAGGAGGTTTTTATGCTGCTACGCTGATGTCGTACTCATAAATGATGTTAAACGTGAAAATAAGAATCAGTTTGCTGAAATCAGCAGAGAGACGAGCCCAAAATAAACTCGAAGCCTGCTCTCTGAGGGAAGCTGCGCGTGCAGATAAAGCGATGAAATGTCCTGTCACGACTAAGAGAAGCTAAAATTAGCTCACGGACACTCTGCGCTCTGCAGCAGGTACATCAGAATATGGATGGATTATCAGGACCACAGGCCTCAGACTCAAACCTGCACACTGAGCCTGCACTTCCTAACTGCAGAGTTCACCCTGAGATTCACACCGCTCCTCTGTTAGCTTCCATATCTGACACATACAGTAAAGTATGCACAAACATTTATGTCTTAATAAAACTGCCGTCTGATCTACAGCACCGACTTTCATTGATCAACTTGTTAAAGTCCACCTCAGGCTGTTCAGGCGAGCTCACTCTGAACATGTTTAAAAAGGACCCCTCCCCTCGGCTGGAAGCATCAGACACTCTGAGCCGTATTTGTTTGGAAAATGCTGAATGTGAATCCGTAACCAGGAACCTTTTTCCTCCACAGCAGATGTCAGAGGGTGCAGTGACCTTCCCTCGCACTGCTGCTCCGTCACCATCGCTCATCGCCCTGTGACCTCTGGCTAGCAGCATTAGCATCCAGGACTGTGGCAGCTTTTCTCTCTTTATGCTTCCTCCCTGTCGACCTGCAGCCTACGTCATTATGATTTCATTCAATCAGCTTATTTCTAAAGCATTCAAACCATTTAAAAAATGTTTCTACATTTTCATAATGTAGAAACATTTTTTAATGTACACATTAAAGAACACTAAAAGGCTCTCTGCCTGACTCCAGCTCTCTGGGGATCTGCCCCTTTGTCCGAGTGGTAATCTGTCTCTGTCAGAGGTCAGCGACCTGCACACACATTAAACATATTTGAGGCTTTTAATGAAGGTGACAAAGCCTGTTAATGGCAGCTGAGCCGGTCAACATTCCTGAAAGTTACGATCCAGATATTTTACCACGTGTGATTATTCTGCAGTGCCTTAATGCCTTTAAGCATGATCAGACAAAGCTCTGCAGCCACTTTGAGTCTGAGCTTCTGTTCTTCATCTGTACGACGGCGGGATGAAGAAAATGACCTTTTTTATATTAATTTCTACAAATTGCTGAACCTCAGTTTGTGCTGGAGATAAATGTCTGAGCAAACTTTTTAGGGAACGACAGTTATGTCTAACTCACAGCACGAAGGGACAACAAACTGAGTCCAGAAACAACAATCCAGCGCTGCCGGCACAACTTTAAAGCGCTACAGAAACAGCATGCTGCTCTTTTATACAAAATCTTTGACGCCACCTCAAAGCTAGGCGGGTGACACCGACACGGAGCTTATGCCGAGTCCAAACAACAGGACGCAGCTGAAGAGGCTCGCAGGCTCACTCGCTGTCACCACGTTTATCTGTGGGCTGTGTTTTTAAAGCTTTTCTGTTCTCAAACTCATCAAAACTAAAGAGTTTTCAACTAAACTGAAATGAAATCTCACTCTGGAAACTAACTGAAACCAGACTGAACAGAAAATTCAAATCTAAAAATAATCAATAAAAATAACTAGCAGGTGTGAGCCATGAGCCCTCACAGCCATTACTGTGTGGAGTTACAGCTGTTGCCCAAATCTCAGCACAGCTCCGTCAGTCAGGGCTGAATCTCCACCTCAGCACAGTAACCGTTACCGGGGTCAGATTTGTCGTGTTAGCGTGCTCCGAGTGTCTGAATGAGCCTTACGTAGCTTCTCCAGGATCTCCTCGTCAGACATCTTCTTCTTCCTGGCTTTGTCCTGTGGGTGGGGCAAGGAAGGACCAGGGGCGGGGCTAGCACTGGGAGGGCTGCTGGGAGCTGCTTCTGCAGGTTGGGCGGGGGTGACGGCGGCGGCCGCGGCGGTCGGTGGAGAGATGGGTGAGGTCGCAGCATCTTTCGTGGGAGGAGGAGGGAGGGGCTCGATCACTGAGCGAGTGTAAATCTGAAAGATGAAAAAAGTCACTCCTGTTTTTATCTGTGGTGCCAAATAGACGTTTAAAGACGAAGCTGAAAGACATTAAAAGAGCTTTTGTTATCTGTTCATCTCTTTTTGTCCACAGGCCTCTGGAACATGGACATGGACATCAGTGAGACACAGTTTAAATAAAGGCTGATTGTCTGTAAGCCATAAAAACACTGGAGAGTGTGTGTGTGTGTGTGTGTGAGTGTGTGAGTGTGTGAGAGAGAGAGAGAGAGAGAGAGAGAGAGAGAGAGAGAGATGGTGAGAGTCAGGTGCATGAGACTCATCACCGAGGAAACTGCAGTGGCGCCGTGGAAACAGCCTCTCAACCGCAAACTGTCTGAGTGAGAAGCAACAATGTGTGTGTGTGTGTGTGTGTGTGTGTGTGTGTGTGTGTGTAGGATGAGATGAAACAATGTTGCCTGACAACAACAGTGACAGTAAAATTCTGTCATTGTCTTTGATGCCAAAAATTGGAAGTTTACTATAGTTGTGTGGACCAACAAAATCCAGGTCCCCATGGGTTTGAAGGCATTTTTGAGACTCAAAATGTGGTTTTAGTGTCAGGGTTACAATTGGGTTATGGTTAGGTTTAGGGTAAGGGTTAGGGTTTAACATTCGTTTTTGATGGTTAGGGTTGCGGTAAGCAGCTAGAGAAAACATTATGTCAATGAGATGTCCCCATAAGATATGAATACCTGACGTGTGTGTGTGTTAAGCTCGTATGTGCAGTGGCAGAAAGGCGACAGCGTTTGTGTTCTTACTGATTTGGTGTGCTCCGGTCGGGGGGCGATCACCGGCGGGGGCTCGGCCTCGTCTTCGTCCTCATCCTCAGATACGGTTGCTATGGCGGGTGTCTCGGACACGGCCTTGGAGCTCTGCGTGATGTCACAGGGAGAGAGAGGGCGGAGCCTCAGTGACATCATGGTCACATGAGCCACAAACGATACCAGACCCATCATCGCTTCCTGAATTTCCTGCCACTTCCTCTACTGCTTCACTGTCTCATCATACAGAGGAGTCCTCCGGCCCGTCTTTAGCTCTCCTCCTTCTTCTCTGATTTCAGCCTCCCGCTCTGTCTTTCCACCCTGTTTTCCCTCCTCTCATCATCACTGCTGTCTGAAAGCTCAGGTCACATCTGGCTTCTGATGCCACTACATGCCACACATCCTACCTTTCTATCCCTCTCTTCCTCTCTGTCTCTCGCTGATAGTCTGACGCTCGGCTGGTGGCCAAGCTGCAGAGACAGGGAAACGGTGAAAGGAGGAAAAGATGCTGATTCACAATGCAGAGAGAGGGAGAGAGAGAGAGCGGGAGGAAGAGGAGTGCCATCATCCTCCTCCCTCTGTCTCTTATTCTCACCTTTACATTTGGGTTTAAATGTGTCTTTCAGAAAACACACACACACTGCGACAAAAACAAAACATCCTCATTCATTCAACAAGAATTTCTCAGCTTAAAGCTCGAGTCTGTCGTCCAGCAATAACGCTGGCTCTGTATTTGAAACCAGGAAGGACACCTGTGCCATAAGATGCTCAGAAAAAAGCATTTATTCGTTTATACTATTATCTAACAAGAAAAAAGTAAAGTAGACTAGCTCAGTAAAATATATTACAATCAAAAACTGCTCAAAAGAAAAGCACTTAGTTAAATAAGATGAAATCAATAACTTTCTAAACAAAAATCTAAATAAAATATGTAAAAACCGGAATATATACAAGAAAAATAACTGAAAAATACATTTGCCTGCTTCCTGTAGGGGGCGCCACAGCGGCTCATCTGCCTGGTCCTGCATCCTCCTCTATCACACCAACCTCCTTCACTACATCCACAAACCTCTTCCTCGTTTCCTCCTGCCTGGCAGCTCCATCCTCGTCATCCTTTGTCCAGTTTATCCCAGTTTAACCCTCTGTACACACCCAAACCAGCTCAGCCTCGCTAATTTTGTCCTAATTTTAATCATGAACCTCCCAGTTAACATCTTCAACTCTCCCACAGCCGGCTCAAACACAGCTAAATAAAATATGAATAAAATCCAACATGAAACTGTGTAAAGTGTAAAAATGAGTGAAGTAGAATCAATTTTTGAATTCATTTTAAATAGCAGGGTGTAAAAGGCAGTTTCAGAAAATGACCTGTTGGCTTAGGTAACAGCTAAACTGATGGAAAACATGCAGACGCAGCTAATAATGAGAGGAAGCCTTCCTCACAGTGCTGCCTGTATGTGGCTGTGTGAGAGAATAACGCTGTGACTGAAGAGGTCTCACCGTTGTGGTGGAGGAGCTGAAGGCGTCAGCAGTTTTATCTGAAGGAAACACAACACAAACACAAAGTTGAGTGTTCAGAGCAGATTGAGCTTTTAGGCTCTGAGGCTCATTGTTTGAACTTTGTTTAATGTGAACTGAACGAATTGTGAATGCACGTAGGCGATGGGAGCACAGCGGGGGGGTGGGTCTTACCAGTGAAGCTCATGTACTTCTGGCTGTTGGTCGTTTCTTTCGAGTCGTAGAACTTTAAAACATCGAGGACGGCCTGAGGGTTCTTCTTCTGCTCCAGCTTGGTGATGTTGGATGTCTGCAGAAGCCGAGCCCACTGCTCCGGCATCCCCTGCACACACACAGATAAAAAATATCAATATTTTATTCATTTATTTCTATGTGAACTGTATTATTGTAGTTTACCTTTGTTAATGGCAACATTAACAACACAAATAACACAGCAAAGAGCAAACTCTGTGTATGAAAAATGACGCTAACAGTGAAATACTGAAACCCTTGTTATTCTCAGAGTTTTAGCATTAAACTGGATTTGCTGCTCACAGAACATCTGCTGCCATTATAAGTTTGTATCTCTGTGAAACACCAACTAATGTGAAAAACACGGCCCACTGCACGAGAGTGTTCCCTAAACAGGCTGAAAGATTCAAGGTCATTCAGCAATTTTACAGCAGCGTTGTGGATATGAATGCAGCTTAAGCTAAACTTAGCATTAGCTGATAACGTATCGCAGCCAGTATACCAAAGCTGAGGCTTCAAAATGTGAAGTAGAAACCATCGAGTGACGTCCTGCTTTTACATACAGTCGATGACTACAGTAAGGAACACACACACACACACACACGCACGCACGCACGCACACACACGCACACACACACACACGCACGCACGCACGCACGCACACACACACACACACGCACACACACACGCACGCACGCACACACACACACACACACGCACACGCACACACACACGCACGCACGCACGCACGCACGCACACACACACACACCTTCGAATCCTAGCAAGGAAGTCTTATCATATTTGTACTTCAGCCACAGATCTGGGTCACATCTCCGTGTTTTCTGTCTCTTTCTCTACTCATCTGTCAGAATCAATCCATTGCACACACTCTTCCACTTCCTGTTCCATCATGTCTCATATCCACCCACCCACCCATCCATTCATTCGTGTATTTACTGTCTAAATTATATTTAGATTACATCAATTTGAGCAGGAATGTTCATCTGCATGTAGATGTGTGGAAACCTGGAAACCACACACACACAGACACACACACACACACACACACAGTTAACTCCCAGCTAAAAGAAGTTGGTCAGGCGGACCGAGTGAGTCAGTGAAACAAGGCGTCTTTGTCTAAAGTGATTATTTAAAAAGGTTCATTTGCCAAGCATTTGTGTCTGTTAGGAGCTGTTTCACACACACACACACACACACACACACACACACACACACACACACACACACACACACACACACAATGAGCATGGGTTCAATTAAAGTCTGTAAACAGAAATAAATACCAAATACCACAAAACACACTGTGGTTGAATCTGATAATTTTCTTTGTATACACAGGAGAGGAGACACAGACACACACACAAACACACACACACTTACAGTGAACTCCCCGGTAACAGCATCAAAGCCGACATGGATGGTGTGTTCGAAGTCTGACGGCAGAGAGATCTCTGGGCGCTCCTTCCTCTTATAGGCTGAATGACAAAGGAACAAAAAACAAACACACTGATTGATTTTTTTAAAGTGTTGTAATAAAACACAGAACAGTTTTCCACCTTAAGGACTCTGGATTATCCCAGGATTTATTTCCGTTTAGAATAAATAGACACTAAAGAGCAGCAGACCCAAAAACAAGTTCTAACTTGGCGTTGAAAGGTTGCAGAGGAGTATCTGAGATGCTGGTTGCACCATTTCGATAATGATCCCGGCTCTAACAGAAAATCCTAAATGCAGCCCTTCATGAGGGGAACAAAGAGATTCAGGTTTATTAAAATTCCTGAAAAGATCTTAAATCCAGAGAGGATCACTGAAAAGAAAGAAACAGTGGGACAAAAGTTCATGCAAAACACGGGAGAGAAAATCAGGAGGAGACGGAGAGAAAAGTACAGAAACAGAGTGTTTCAGAAAACGAGCCAACACATGAGACGCCGCATGTTGGAAAGAGCGTGAAGATCTTCTGGGGAATCATAACTCCAGTGAGAATCACACGCAGCAGATTCCTGTGGATGGACTCACACTGACGCAGGACCACCAGCTTCCTGCAAAGCATCATGGGTAATCTGTGTCCAAGTGTGTGCACGTGAAACACATCAACAAAAACAGTTTTCCTCCAAAGATGAACCAGCAGCAGACGAGTAACAATCAACCAACTCCGTCTGATAATCTTTAAAAAAATAAATGTTTTGATCCAGTTTTTACCGCCTGTTGTAGATTTGCTGCTGTCGTTGGGATCAATGTTCTGTTGCACGATTGAACATTTGCCAAACTTTAACTCATGGCCTCATATTTGACTCTGGAATAGTTTGTTATACAGGGGAGCTCACGGTCGACTCGGTGACCGCCCAAATCATCATCCCTCATCACTGCAGTGGTTTTCTCAGAAATGTGTAGCTGTGCATTCAAATCTCCACTTTAGTCCCTGTTCCAAGTCTTTTAGTTTGAGTAGATGTAACTTTGCATGCCATGCCGCCGTGTTCTTATTAGAGAGAAGAGGCTTTCTCTTCCAAACATTACTCTACCCGTTTGGTGTTTTTCTAATTGTACTGTCATGAATTTTAACCTTTAACATGCTAACTGAGACCTGTAGAGTCTGAGGTGGAGCTCTTGGAGTTTCTGCAGTTTCTCTGAGGGCTGAGGCTTCACCCACTAGTTATTTTCACAGTATTCGCTCACTCCATCTTTAAGGATTCACTAGCTTAGCTTAGCTTAGCTCGTAGCTGACTTGCTAGCAGCATGGCTCCTTCACCTCTCCCTCCTGCACTTTCCTGCTTTGTGAGTGAGATGTTTGGTTTCCTTTAGTAGTAACGATAAGTGTAATAACTGTAGCCTGTTTGCAGCTTTGGAGGCCACGATCACTGAAAAGGAGACCCGGCTTTGTCTTGAAAAACCCGTCGCTAGCCAGGCCCGGTTGCGGCAGATGACCGCCCCTTTTCTGAGCCTGGTTCTGCTGGAGCAGGGGTAGGGAACGTTAGTCCTCGAGAGCAGGTGTCCTGCAGATTTTAGATCTCACCCTGGGTCACCACACCTAAATCAAATGATTAGTTCATTACCAGGCCTCTGGAGAACTTCATACATGTTGAGGAGCTAATTTAGCATTTGAATCAGCTGTGATGGATCAAGGACACATCTAAAACCTGCAGGACACTGGCACTCGAGGCCTGGAGTTCCCTGCACGATCTGATATCGTCGTGTTGATGTTGTTCCCAGATCATCATACTAAATGTTGTTCCAGGATCAACATTGCAAGTGACCAATCAGAATGTTGTGACGTCATACTTTTGCGACTTCGGGAAAAACCGTACAAAAAACTGTACTTAAGCTGCGAGAAACCGCCTCTGTCCGCCGATCAACGGACCCTGATCCTAACCCTAACCGTAACCCTTTAATAAACGGTAAGCAGAACTGATATTGTCCTTGCAACATTGGAATTTCATAAATGCACAAATGGCTTGGCACGCAAAAGAATAACGCCACAACAATGTGATTGGTCACTTGCAATGTTGAACCTGGAACAACATTTTCATAATGATCTGGGAACAACACCAACGCGACGATATCAGATCATCCGAGTTCCCTACCCCTGTGCTGGAGGTTTCTTCCTGTTAAATGGAAGTTTTTTCTTCCCACTGTCGCCAAAGCGCTTACTCGTAGGCGGTCATATGTTTATTAGGGTTTTCTTTGCATCATTGTAGGGTCTTTACCTTACATCATAAAGCACCTTGAGGCAACTGTTGGCGCTACATAAATAAAACCGAACCTTCTGTCAGTAGGGTCTGATTTTGGGGGGACTTGGGTGGGGTGTCCACTCCTGAGAACACTGTGGTGTTGTGTTTACACAGCTGAATGCTTTTATAGAGGTCCTCAAACGTGCTGATGATCAGTTATTCAGGTGCATTTTATTAGTAGCACCTGGCTGCTATTTACCCTCTAATGGAAGCAGGATGTGCTTAGTTTTTCACCTGACTGCATAGAGTCATGTGACAATGTTCTTCTTCACATTACTGCAACACGTTATCTGTAATTTTAAGAAAGCAACAAGCTGATGCTGCTCAGCTCTGTGGTGTCTGTTCATTGGACTTCTATTTTGTTTCAAACTTGTTTTATTTGCTTCGTCTACATTTGACAAATTACACATTATGGAGTTAGCTGATCCTTTACATTTTAACTCCAGCACCTGTTGGGGGTCAAAGGTCAACTTCTTTAAGGATTTTACAGGATTAAAGCTGATGAGCTGTTACTCAGTATCAGCTGTGGATCAAGAGAAAGGTCTCAGTGTCTGATGGATTCTCACAGATATTTATGACCCCTAGCTTCTATTTCAGGGATGAATATGTTAGCTTATGGGTTTAATTTGTTGTTAATATCAGTACATGTTTATTTAGTTTGCACACATGCACCCTGCGGCATCACGACTCACTTTTATCGCCTCCTCCTGTCAGGATGAATCGAATGGAGCGGTCTTTCTTCTTCTTGTCCTCCGGGTTTGGAGGGAGGGGCTTGGAGCCATGGTTGAGGGGGACGGGGTCCTTGTTGCAGGAGCCAATCATGGTGCTGGTGTTCCTCATGGGCGGAGCTGGGGGCTTGTCCTCGACCTCCCCATTATCAGACATCTTCAGATAGGCTGCAGCCGACGTTCCTGTGCACCAGAGAGGCCAAAGTCAGAAACACAAACTCTTCTTACAGACGGACTTGTTTTAAATCTGTCAGCTCTTCAATATTGATCTGACACAAACAAAAACAATATCAGCTGCTTACTAATTATGCTGTTTTTATTTTCTGTCAAAATAACAAAATCTCATATCACTGCATCTCCCGTCTCTACAGCTCAGCGCACGCGGTCGCGTTTCCCAGTAAATTGAAACTCTTTACAAGACGTTTTGTGGTTTCTCATAAAGAGAAAACAAAGAACCACGAACACTGAGATTAAATGTTTCCACCACATTGTTAGCTTCATCAGCT
This sequence comes from Astatotilapia calliptera, assembly GCF_964374335.1. Taxonomy (NCBI): domain Eukaryota; kingdom Metazoa; phylum Chordata; class Actinopteri; order Cichliformes; family Cichlidae; genus Astatotilapia; species Astatotilapia calliptera. The sequence goes on from NC_137435.1 coordinate 4,340,799, forward strand.
TTAAGCATAGCAGATCATTGATCATAAAAAACAACAAAAATGGGTGAAAAATCAGTACGAATAAAAAAAGAAAACTTTAGGTCTATTTGCTCACTGAGCGAGGTTGGTCGGAAGATGACTAAAACATCGCGTGTGCTGACTCAGACTTAAATGCAGTCTTGGTAAAAAGATAACACACACACACACTCGCACGTACACACACATTTCGTTCTGTACGTACAACCTGGAGGAGGCGCCCACACAGCTGAGCGGAGAAGACGGACATTTTAATGACAAGTTTTACCACAACGCCCTCATACAAAAATACACAAAATCACACGCACAGACTACAACACAACCTGCTCGGCTAAATGCTCCACTGGGCACAGGAACCCACGAGGCCAGTCTATTTAGGTCAGAAAAACTCAGAATGAACCACGATTCATACTATAAATAGAAATAACCCACAGTAACAAGAACAAACAAACTGCTGTGTGTCTGTATCTCCCTCAGTTTTGGTGTAGCTAAGGTGAAATCAAAGCGTGTTTAAAAGGCTGTTTCAGTAGTTTAGCAGCACTGCCGCAAACACAGAGAGAAAATTGAATGTTTCAAATCTGTAGATCTTTTCTTCTCCCCCTTTGTACACTTTCTTCGGGCAATCGATCCCAGGTGTGGATTATCACAGCCACAGCGAGAGGAAGCAGTCCCAGTCCAAGTCAAACAAACTCTCCAGCGGTTTGTTTGTGGTGGGAAATTGATCCGACCCTAATCTCACCCGGTGCTGCAGGTTTGGGTGCAGCAACTTCTCTGACCAGATGCTGCACTTTAAACACTACTTCCCTGATATTCGTGCAGACGGTAGATTTTTTACTGGCATGTATAGTTTTCCTTTAAATTCACTAATACATGCACCGCTGCATGCGCTGCTGCATGCGCTGCTGCAGCGACAGATCCTCGTATCAAACAGGGACAGATTTATTTCAAGGGAGGAGATAAAACACCTTGTCACAGACAGAACTGAAGTAGGGCACAAAGACCAAGTGTGAGACAAATAAAAGTTATTTATGCTCTAAACCAAGGGTGTCAAACATAAGGCCTGGGGCCCAGAATCGTCCCAGCAAAGATTTTAAAGCTACTCCTACTAAAAAAGACTCCCAACCCCCCCACTGTCATTCACACTACACCAAGGTAATTACGTGATGCACAGCTATACTACGGAAATACCTGTTTTGTTTTACAGTGGGTCCACTGTAGGAGCCATTTCGTGTTGTTAGCTTATGTGTACCACTAGGGGTCACTTTTTGTGTTTTTAATGGTGCAGCATTAAAGGTAGACGGATGTAATTAGCGTGAGGTGTTGTTGGTCAGAAAGAGCAAACGGTTTGTGATTTATGTTAATGATGTTGGATACTAAGAGAACTGTTGAACAACAAATGCAACCGATGGAAAGCAATAAAGGTTTAAACAGACACGATAAGCACAGCTGGAGTTATTGGACTATGTCTCATTCATAACAGCTGCACCGCGACACCCCACTTCAAGGCTTATCCTCTACTGAGAATGAACAAAACTTAATATTTTATGATTACAGACAATCCAGGTGAGGAGCTACTGGAACTTTTCCTGCAGTTCCTGTAGTTTCACTGGTCAAACCCATGTAAGTTCAGTGTGACATCCCTGCTCTAAACACTCCGGTTCAGGCAGTTTTTTTCTACTCTTGGCTCTTCATGACATCAGAGAGACTATATAGCTTTCATATGTGTCAACTCGGCACCCAACTTAAGCCCCGCCCAACTCCTGTTGAAATCTTTTTATGAGGGGCAGCCATTGGAAGAATGTTGACTTAAAGGGGGAGGGGTTAAAACACGGCGTCTCAGACAGGGTTTTATAAGACAAGTCGTTTTTAGCAATTTTTTAAAGGTTTGGAAATAAGTTTAAATTGTTGTCCCTGCTTTCAACCAGGCTTCCTGTGCACAGGACACCAAATCTTGTAAAGCACCTCATCACAGTATCTCACAGGACAAAACCTGCAGTTCCTCTAAAGTCCACTGGAGGCTCACTCCAAATGTGAGTCAATTCCCACGTCTTCCAGGTCTTGATGCATTGTCAATCATCCAGGTAAGTAAATCTCCAAAAGTTGATTCTGAAGCCCACCGAAGGGCTGGTTCCAGTGTTAAAATGTCCAAATTTACAACAACCCACCACAAAAACATGGTACAAGTTCATTTAATTTGCTTTATGTCTCCAAGCATTTTTTAACACATATAACTTCTAATGTATTTAATTAAGCGACTGCAAAATTTTAGTTTCAGGCTCTCAAAGTAAAAAGAGGTGGGTCACAATTTAAAGCCAAAATCTCACTTTCGCTCAAAATTATTTTCTCTATAACCAACTTTAATATCATGGGATACATCATAGTTTCAACATGAAAGCACAGATTCATAGAAACAAGCTTTGGTACTCTGGATGTTTGATCTGTTTTCTGATCATTCACTGAAGAAAAGTTAAACTTTAGAAAACTAAACATGAAAGGTCTCCATCTTAGCAACATTTCGATACCAGACTTATATTTGCTGTGTGACAGCACAGAGGCTATGGCCTCTTTCACATGAACTCTGTGGACCTAATCTGATAATATTATGAGCGTTATATAAGCTATTATACAGCTGTGTAGGCATCATCACGACTGCAATAAACTGTTATTCACGCGTGAGAAGAGGGCTGAGCGAAAGTGTTGAACAGCACAAAGCAAAAGACCAAAAAACAATCAATGAAAACACTCGGTGTTATCAGAATGACACTAATGAAGCAAATCACCTCAAAATGAATTTTTGTCACAGCCCACTGTTCAGGTTTTACTCACAAAAGAAAACATACGAACAGTTACGACAATAAAAACTCCCACTGAGTTTTAATCGCCTGCTGCTCTGGGAGCGACACCGCAGCATGCACATAAATCATTTTTACATTTTTTCCATCAAAGGGTAAATCTGACTGTTTCCTAAAGATTACATCAACAACTAAAATGTTCAGATTTACAAGGTCAAGTTATATTTCATAGTTATCAGAGGACAAATGGGCCTTTTTTATAAGCCATTCACAAAAATAAGACTTTGAATACAATAACAACAGAGAGATGATGAAGGTTGAGTCTTGAAATCATTGAAAACTTTCATGTTTAAATCCTAAAACTGATGGTTTGTCCTTCATGAAGCAGTTCTTACCTTAGCAGAGGCACGCAGACATGTTTACAGCATAGAGGTGATCCACAAACAAACAAACAAACAAAGAGAAAACCTTTCTGCTCGAAGAGAAACTGTTGGATCGACTGAGGGTTAAAGTCTAGCAGAGACTGAGAGGCTCTGTGAGCCTTTTGACCAATCCTGCCTCCTATAGACGGTGATGTCATTGTGTGATGTCACAAGGTGAGTCACATGAGGAAGTGGGACATACAGTAAACACACACACTAACACAGATACTCACACACATGTTTTAGAAAGGCAACAGGAAAACTTCAAACACACAACTCTTTATTGTGTCTGCTGGGTGAGAACACACACAGGCATTATCCCACACAAACACAAGAGTGTGTGTATGTTTACAGCCGCCACACACACAAACAATCGCTGTGTGTGTGTGTGTGTGTGGTGATGTCTTTGTTGTTGGTCTTTCTGTGAAACATAAACCCAGACACACGAGCAGACGTCTCATATTTCGGACTGTGCTGTCAGTTTCAGCACAGACCTGTTACCAAACAAAGCCACACACTGTCTGCTGCAGGGCGCACACAGACACACACACACACTAATTGATCTTCTAAAAATAAGCACAGGATGAGTGAGCAAGGTTTCAGAGGGTTTTCCAGACTCCAACTTTTCCTTGCGGGACAAAAACTCAGTTTAATGTTGAGTCCCAGCGAGGTGACACACCAAAGCCCCCAAACTACAGACAAATCTGGATTTGCCCAGTCGTGATCACTCTCACCAGGAGAGGATCTTTGAAGAACAGGAAATCCTGACGTCTTATTCTGAAACAGGTGGTTGAAGCCTCCCAGGTCAGAACAGCTGGGCGGGGGTGACGGCTGCTTTCTGGGTCGAAGTGACGGAGGATTGGAGGGACTATTTGACTTTTCTGCAGCATGTGGTTCTGTGACTGAGACCATTTCTGTCCCAGCATTTTTTAACACAACTAAACTGCAAAAAGTACGCACTCATCTCCGAGCTCGTTCACTCTAATTCGGTTTCCAGAGCTCAGTGAAGCAGATCAGCGACCTGATTATCAACTGGATGATTCAACCCAGAGTTTATTACAGGAAAGACGCAGTTTAATCCTGGATCTCTGCGTGGAGAACAAGTGTAAGTTAGATGAACTAACTCCATCTTTCTTATTATATCTTTAAAAAAAATCTAAAAACAAGACTTTCAAAACAGAAATAAAATGAGTATCGACAAAATCAAACAACACACAGCATTTGTTTACTCTGAGGGGAGGGGCTGCACACACAACCACACCCGTGTCTGAGTGATAAGAAAATATCACTGTCAGACAACTTTTATGATATCAAGAATTACAACACACACACACACACACACACACACACACTCAGAGGATGATTACAGCTTGTGTCTGTTCTGTGAATCACAAACTGTCTGAGCTGTCATGTCCGACACATTGATTTCTCCAGCTGACGACTTCCTCGCTCTCTTATCTGTCTTCTCAGTGAAAACATTTCCTTTTCCTCTTCGTCGCGCTGCTTGTTACCGCCAATCGTTCGCAGTGTGAGCTGAGAGCAGCATCAACGAAACTACACTGGAGAATCGATATCTGATCGGACATCAAATCATCTAAAATACCCTCGATACAGATCGGCTTGAGGCACAGTGCCTGCTACCCGGACACGGCGGAGGAAGTGAAGGTGAAACATGTAGAAAAAACTCAAAGAAAAAACACTGTGGGAGGAAACCAGAGCACCCAGAGGAAACCCACGAAGAGAAACTCCTGCAGGACAGGGGATTCAAACCGACGACCTTCTTGCTGTGAGGTGACTGTGCCATGTCAGTCTTTTATATACAGTTTATGAGTTAAAACCTCTTCAGGGGGCAAGCGCTATCACTTCTGTGAATCTCACTCATTCATCATCGCCATCTCTTTAAAACATGTGTCTAATGAATTAATACTTCTGGTACCTTTAAAAACAAAAATCAGAAAATCCAAAGGAAAGTTTTTATCTGGTAACATATGTACCGAGTAGGGTTGTTAAAAAAGGTGATACTCAGATTCTAATTGACAGTAAAAATCACCGTCGGGTTTGATGCTCATTTAACACTCATCCTCCAACAGCCCCTCCCCCCACTAGCGGCCGAACACATGAACAGCAGCACAACAAACGTGGTGAAGCATCGTGAAGACCCCCGGTGTTTATTATTATTTTGTTTCAGCACAACTAGCATCAGCAGTTCCATCCGTAGGTAACCTTACAATAGACGACGTTAATATTTAACAGCATAAAGACCTCATGTTTCCCAGATTGAAGCTGAGTAAAGTCTGCCAGCAGCTAACCAGAAACGGTGACAGTCTACCTCATCGACTCGATGTGATCAGCGATTATAAAGGAAATAAACAGCGGCTGAATATTATTCTGGGAATTTGCAGTCAATCATGTCATCTAACACACACAAACACAAACAGATGATGAAAACGTGTGCGTCCACACAGGGAAGCTTACATTATGGAGATATACCCACAAACACCTCAAGAGACAGCTGCCATTAAGTGTCAGTGCTTCCTGAAAGTGCCGTATCAGCACGCATACAGATAACTCCCCTCTGACTCTTTCCCGCACATCACCGAGGTTTCACTTTGCCCCCCTCCTTGTATCTTTTTTATCGCCACTGTCGGTAAAGATTTATGAGAAACGGGAACTGAATGGCTGCATTACTAAATTATTGCGCCGCCCTGTAGTAAAGTTTTTATGATGCATCCTGTGATCTGAGTGTTTTCTTGTGTTTTATTTCCTCTCACAGACCAATTTTGGGTGGACGTCACAGTTTCATTACTGCGTGTATACTGTGGTGGCACAAAAATAGGAAACGAGTAAAAGAAAACATCACGATGTCCGGGACGATCAGAAAAAGGCTTTTTGTGTTGCTAGAGGTCAGAAAAGAAATGTGAAAAAAAGGAGGCCACTTAAGGCAAAAGCAGAGGTTTAAGGATCGATTTGTTGCTAACAGCCAGGAACCAGTCGCCCCTGGCTGCCATGGTAACCATGATGTGGGTTTTTCACCTCAAGAGTTTCTGAGTGACACAAGCAGTAGATGTGAGATCATGGATCACCAAAAGCATTCGCTCCTCGCTGGCACTGCCCTGAGGACTTAATGAGGAGCTAGCATCCACGCCGCCCCCACGCCTTCAGTGTCCCTCGCAGTGAGATCATGCCCCCCCCACCTCGTGCAGCAGATATCTGAAACAACCTTTCAAAAATTGATGCAAGCATTAAAATGTACATGTTTGTTGGAGCGATTAATCTGAGGAGCTGAGGACCAAACCAACAACCTTCTGAACAGCAGATAACCCACTTAAAAGAGGGGTTACATGTATCCACTTGTGAACGACTTGTCTGTGATGTTCAGTCATATAAATGTGTACCCCGTGTCTGGAGGATGCATATGATGCAATCATGGCTTGATTTTAACAAGCTACTCTTACATTTTTGTAGCTGCTGTTTCTTTCTTTGCAGTAGGAACCGAAGCTGTGAATGTTGTCTCCTCAGTCTTGATGTCATCATAGCCATAGCTCACATTGGAAGTCACTTCAATCACCTTTACTCATAGTCGAGAAACGCTTTACTCATCTACTGTCATTCTGCCTGTGGTTGCCTAAAGTTGCTCACTTCCTGCATGGATGCTCTTTAAACTTAATTCCGACTTTGTTGAATCTGTGCAGCAGCCTCGTGCCTGACACCATTATCAGCATTTACACGTGTGCATGCTGTGCCTATACTGATCTGCAATTTTAGGCAGGTGGTTTTCTCTCTTCTCTCTTCATTTGAAAAAATGGAGGCAGAAGAAAAAGTAAACAGAAATGCCTCCAATCACACTGATCAATCACAGTCATCACAAGCAACACCACACACCCTGTGTACATACATCTCTAGAAAAGTGCACATCAGGTTGTGGTGTAAGCTTTGGCGGAGGGTTTCAGAAGGGTTTGGAGTTACAGGTTGCCTAGTGTAAGCAGAGTTACCTCAGAGGTAAAAATTCCATTTTAGGATTTGGAATCAAATGTTCGTTTCATGTCAGGCAGGTTTTTGCCTGAACATGGGAACCAGAATGCACAAGCTCTGCTTTTTTCTGCATGTAAATAAATTGTGCATGCTAGCTTCTACATGCCGGAGGATGTTGCAGAAATGGATTAAACATTTAGCTGAACTTGCACACCCAGCAGGGGGGATCCGCCCCAGTCGTAGCCCAGCAGAGCTCAGTGCGCTTGGCAGTGGGAGGCCACGGAGCACCCCCTCCAGCTGCTCCTGGAGCTCCCGCTGTTACAACAAACACTAAACACTGCACATACCCGACAAGCTCTCGGTGTCAGATATTAGAGGAGGCGTGACATAAACAAGGAATCTAAACAAGGAGAGACAAAGGGACAGATGAGAAGACAGATGGAGGCGTTACTGCAGCCTTCTGGATAAAGAACAAAGAAGGAAAAAACACGTCTGCAAAAGTCCCGACAAACAGCAGCGTGAAGAGTCTGAACCGGTTTGAGACATCACCACAAAGAGATCAAATTCTGTCTCGTCTGCCTGCAGCTGACTCCAAAATCATGTCGTCGTGGTAATGAGATGAACCCCCAGGCCCAGACTTCAAATGTATATTTTAACATATTTTCACAGGTTTGACAGCATGCATGGACGCATGGATACATGTGCATGTATCAGTGTCTACCCCACACAGTCTGTATTCATGTTCACACACACACAGCCACACAAACGTCTGAACCACACCCATTATAATTTGGGTCTTTGAAGTTTCCAGCTCAGGAGAGTCCCTGGTTTGCACAGCACACCCTGACGCTTCTGTTCCTTCTTTATCTAAAGCAGCTTCCGTCTTTTATTTTGTTTTTATTATTGGACTGAGAAGCAGTTTTGCACGACTGCAAAATAATCCTTCTTATATCTTTTGTCTGATTTCTTATACTGGGCCTCAGCTCAACCTGTGACTGACTGAAGCTGTTTTAGCTCACTTCCTACTGCCTTTAAGCTAACCTTTTTAGGATTGGCTGCCCCTCCTAAACCAGATTTAAACGTGGTGCTTCCATGTAGAATATGGGCAAAACGTGCATGCGCAGTGCCTTTGTTTTCATACGCACATGGCGGAAAAAGCATGGCGGCGACGGAGAACGAGAAGGGAGAAAGCGGATCGTTGAATGAAACAGATGAACCAGAATTGGTTTGTAAAAATGGTGCAACTTCAGTGGTGTGGAAATGGTTTAGCTTTCGTCCGTCAAATACACAACAAAGCACAGTTTTTGGTAGAGCATGCTAGCGGGCCGTCGTTATTACCGTGTGTTTTGGAAAATACGGCACACTTAAAATCAATCCTGTGATTTTCTGAAAAATGGACAGAGCCCCTTATGGGTCACCAACCAGTGGAGTCGTCCCCTGCTGGTCATTAGAAAACTTCACTTTGCCAGCCCAGAAGCTGCCTCTGTGTTTTATATACAGACATATAAAGAGTCCATCTTTTCCTGTTGTTCATATTACAATAACAAGTATTGTGTGTATTAAAGCCATTAGTCTGTGCTACACAGCTCCATTATATTAAAATACATCAATCAGCCACACTATTGAACCGGGTGACAGGTTAATTCACACACACAGACACACAGTAGACTCACTCCCACATATTCTGCTCTGACGGTAGAGAAATGCATTAAAACAACAAAAGTGGATTATTATGCTACTGAAAATAGTCCCAAGCAAGAAGCACTTTTTCTAACTGAGCAGAAAACTTCAGCATTATGAATCACGTCTGAACAGCAGAGAGCGTGTCAAGGCTTTTATGCAGAAACCTTAAAGTCTTTTGTCAGGTGGCAATCAGTGTGAGTGTGTTCGAGTGTGTTCGTCAGAGGACAGATGGTAATTTAGAAGAAGAGGACGTGGCCAAATATAAAATAAAGGAAACACGAAGAGAAAAAGAGAGGGGAGAGGAGGGGGGATAGTGGGTTTTTTTCTGCATGAACGAAGGGCACCGTGGGCCTGAGTGGGCTGGAATAAGAGATACAAAGACAAAGAAGAAGAAGAAGAAAGCAGATAAAAAGAGGATGCAGGTAGGGGAAGAAAAGAGAACGAAAGGAAGAGTGTGGGTGAAAGGAAGAAGTGAGTGCGTGACCAAATAACAGACTGCATCTTGGCAGGGGGCACACACACACACACACACACACACACACACACACACACACACACACACACACACACACACACACACACACACACAGAGGCGTTTTTCCATCTCTCCAGAGGACATTGCAATGACATATATTCATATCCTGCAGACTAACTTAACTTCAAACCAAGTTTTCAACTAAAGATTTAATGATAACAGAACTTTTTACACTAAAACACAGGCAACTCCTCATAATGTGTAAAAAACCAAACGCATGTACATTTAGTGTATTTAGTTGCCTGTGTCAAGCAATGTCTGTGACACCAGGCTTGTAGATCAGGGCCTTTGTATATTTTTAGTGACGATAAAAAAGCTCATTTAATTACCATAATTACTGCTAGCTGAATCTAAAATAATTAGTAACTAAAGCTTGGCCTTAAATGCAGTGGAGTAAATGCTGAGTGCCCTGCAGGTATCGCTGCTGGAAGGACAGAAGTGGCCCGCTCAAGTCAACCTCATGTTTGACCTTTTTAAACGGTTTCCTGGATGTTTCCCTGCCGCTCGCCTGTGATGTCACCTACACTGACTGACCACTGCCTGCAGCTAAAGTTTGGACAATCTGGATTTTAATCTGCCCCACACTGTGCTGAGTTTGGGTCCTCTCCTCCTGTGGTTTCTAACTTCTCTGAGTGGTGTGGGGGGATTATTCAGGCCTGGCAGAGGTATGCAGCATCGGTCTGCTCTTGTTTAGTTATTTGACTGTGGTCAGGCTGGATATTCTGGGTGCTTTAATGACGCTGGTGTTGCATGATAACCCACGGCGTATTTTTCCAAACCCTAAACAGCAAAGTAAGAGCAGAGCAAAGCCTAAATGACGGAGTACGTCAGTTTACACAGCCACGTTTAACGCAGCAGTCACAGCTGGGTGGCTGTGGTCGGGATGTGCTGCTTTGTACGTGACATGACGTACAGATTAATGTGAATCCAGGACTGAGCCACATCTCTAAAAATCCACTTTAGCTGGATTTCAAACCACTAGAATGTGGCTGAAGTTTCCATGTGGTTTTTACTAGAGATGGACCGATCCGATATTACGTATCGGTATTGGTCTGATACTGACCTAAATTACTGGATCGGATATCGGAGAGAAATAAAAAATGTAATCCGATCCATTAAATATCAAAAAAGCACCTCACAAAACACGGCGTAACTCAGCTCATAACCGTAGCACGTTGGAGCAGTGTGCTCACGTGATAGAGCAGCTGTGGCATGCGAGACTTGTTGTCTGGTTGAGCATTTGAAGCCTCGCTACCAATCCGGCATTTCATCTCCGAGAAAGTGATCCCAGAGAGAAGTGAAGCAAGTGTATAAGTTCATCTCTGAATGTTTGTAAAGCATTCCAGCGCAGGGGCGGATCTAGCAAAGTTTAGCCAGGGGGGCCGATAGGGCATGAACAGGGAGAAGGGGGCACAAAGAAATACTTTTCTTTCTTATTCTCATTTAAAATATCTAGCTTTTAATAAATAATTATCTGAATCTTACACCCAAAGTTTTAATCTAATGTAAAATGTATAGAAGTCCATTACTGTATATAGTAACTGTTAAGTCTAATATACCCTAGTAAGCTGTACTACTTTTTCCTTTGGGAAGATACCATCTTGCAGTCTGCAATTCTGTTGAAGAAAGATGTTGAATCTATTGAATTATTCTTGAAAAACAATTGATTTCTGTGCATTTTTATTCACACTGCATTAAATTAAAGTTGATTATGTCGATTAAGCATCATGAGGTGGGGGGTGGTTCCCTATTTTTTTTTTTTTTGCTGGGAGTTTGCAACCCTATTAGCTAGGTTGCTTAATATTTCCACTAAGTACTCTTTAAAATACCAGAATAGGGAGGATGGTGCAGGTTTAAGTTTATTAGATTGATCAGTGTTGCTGAACTATGAAATATTTTGGGTGCAGTGTATTTTTTGCATACAGGTATAACAGAATAGCTTTAGTGTTTTTTTTTTAAACTTGAGTTTGAACTTATACAAAATGCAGAAAGATGTTAAAAAAAGTTTTATTGATTAAAAAACACACTACATCGGATTCATATCGGTATCGGCCGATATCCAAATTTATGATATCGGTATCGGACATAAAAAAGTGGTATCGTGCCATCTCTAGTTTTTACAGACATCCAGATAAAAGGAACATGACTCCAATCTGAAAAATCTGATTTGGGACAACAGAGCAAAGCGTTCTACACGAGTGGAAGCAGCAGGGCCTTAACTCAGTCATGTGTTTTTGCTGTTATACTGAAAAATCACAGCGGGCTCTTTTAATGGGACATTTAACACGATTTAGCCAAAAAAAAACCCACATCAAACCCCAAAACATGGGTTTAATATTTCATTCAAATGACTTTAAGTACTTTTCACACACGCACAGCAGCCATGAACCTTCCAAACTTTACCTGACATAGAGGTGTTTGCCAAATTACAAATGTCAGGTGTCACATGTGCTAATCCAAGATCTGCAAAAGGAGCAGCTACCACTTTAATTGTTGGGAGGCTGAAGTTACCACATTTGGACAAAAAGACTGTGTAAAAGAGCGCCCAGGTCTGGAAAATCAAGCCTTACACCTGTGTTCTTTATAATGACCAGCAGGGGGTGACACCTCACCTGCCCCCCCCCCCCAAAAAGACTTTGGCTGTAGGGAGAACGACTAGCTTGAAGTTACCAGCTAATACTGGTGAGGTGCTATACGAGTACAGAAGCAGCTCTGTGGGACGTGTTGGAGCAGCTTGAAAACATGAGGCTTTGAGGAAAAAACTTAACACTCAGCAAAACCTTTGCTTCCAGGTTTCACTTCCTCTCTTCCTATATCTGCGCTGTTGTGGTGGTATTATCTGAGTGGTGACAACTACCATTCAGGAGAATACTGCCTTAAGGTCCCAATTAATGGTCACCTGGGGTATAATACTATGTTTCCCAAACCAGGTGGTGTGTGGTTGCTGGAGGTTGCTGGCAGTCACCATGGGAAATTAGTTCTGAAGACGTATATGGCACTGTAATATAAACCTTACTAACTAACAAAGCAATCAGAATAGGGCGCAGCACCCTCTTTGCAACACATAACGACCTCGAGCGACCCCCGCCCAGGAGGTTGTGGAATATGTATTTTTCCCAGTCTGTAGGACTGTGTGGGTCACAAATATCCTGCATGTCTCATAATTTGGTCGATGACTGAAACTAAATGGTCAAGAGGTCCGGTGATTCCAGTTAGTGGAGGTGGAGCTTAGCAGAGAGCAACATCTGTCAATCAAAGCAGCCACGCCCCAAAAGTTACATTGTAAGCCTTAAATAAATCAGAATAGAAGACTTACAATAAAATCCTCCCACCGTGCAGATATGAAGGGGGAAACTATCGACAGAGGCCGAAGCTGTTCTGTGCATCAGTGTGCAGGCGTCTTTATTTCTATTGTAAAGACGTAATAAGCTGATCAATTTGGAGCCAGCCTCAAGTGGCCATTAGAGGAACTGCGGTTTTTAAAGTTGCTGCTCAGTCCCGGGCAGATTATGCAAAAAGTTCATGTGAGAAAGCAGATTTTGGGATCATTACCTTACATTATCAATATTTCAGTGGTGACTCTTCCCCCATGCTGCCTGCCTTCACACATCCACACACACAGGATGTGATTAACTATCCACCTGACTCTGTGTGTGTGTGAGGAGTACATAGATTATTCAGGTTATTATAAGCAAGGCATTACATCCCAAAACCCCACCCTCCCTCCCTCTCCCCGCACACACACACACACACACACACACACACACTGTGGCCTCAGTTGGCCCTGAAGCAATATGCTGAGGCGGGGCTGCACAGATGGCGGTATGGAGCAGGGTGTGTGTGTGTGTGTGTGTGTGTGTGTGTGTGTGTGTGTGTGTGTGTGTGTGTGTGTGTGTGTGTGTGTGTGAGGGAGGATCTGTGCTGACTTAAAAAACATCCATAATCAATTTGGTCTTTTACCCACTGAGATCGTTCAGATGGTCTCTCCTCGCTCCCCCCGCCTCTGATCGTTTATATTTCAGTGATTCAGGGACTGATGGAGGTGCTGCTCAGGAGGTGAGGCGGGCCGTCCACTAATCACAGACCGTTCGATCCCCACACGTCCAAAAGTCCCTCCTGCATGTCCGCTCACTGCTACACTCATTCTCATTCGTCAAATACTGCAGAGGCTGCAGCTTTTCTTGTGTTTTAAAATAAACACACTCTTTGTCAGCCTTTAAAATCAAAATGAAGTGAAAAATCTACAATACCAAAAAAAAAAAAAAAACTGAGGAAGAATCAGACTCAGAAGAAAGGAGGAGGGGGAGGAAGAGGAGGAGCCCAGTAATCACCTCAGAGAGTTGACTGGCTGGAAAATGACCAGCTAAACAAGTATCAACCAGCCCTTCAAAGACTCTGGAGGTTTGGAGGTTGACTGACACGAGAAAAGATCAGCTCAGGCTTTACTGGACAAACTGGGTCGTGATCGTGGTCTCGCCTGCACTCACTGTCAGACCGAACCAGCGTCACAGCCTCTCTGCTTTTTCTCTGTCACGTAACTCTGACCTTTATCAGAGAAGTCTTTCAAAATAAAACAATTCAACTCATGATCGTGACATTTTCTGGTAGACAGTTATTTTACAGACACATATTTATAACATCCTGAATATCCACTTGTTTTTATTTGTTTATCACTGCAAAAAAAACCATTTTATAATTCATGCCTTAAAGGTTTCTGTTACACTCAGCTGTAATCATCCGATTTAGTTCAACACATAAAAAAGAAAACTCCAACTGTCTGTTTCATCTCCCGTGTGTTTCTGTTCTTGTAGTTTTTATTTTGTTTTCAGCTTTACTTGGTTTTCACGGAGCACCGGTCCTGTCACTTTGAGTTCAGATTAAATGGTTCACTATGACTCCTGAGATGAATCTGAGTTTCATATAAGGTCGGGAGGAAAATGATCTAATCAAAGACAAAAATCTAGCCTCAGATTCATGTGCTGCACTTCTTTACGCTTTTAAAATCACACGGTGTAACAGAGCAGAAGAGAATCAATCTCAAGCCTTTTGCTTTGTAAAGCAAAGGACCAAACCACACAGCGACACATTAATGACTAACCTGGTGTTGTGGATAGATGATCTAAGATGTTCTCTTGACTGCTGTTTGGTCCATTTTCAGTCTGTTTTTACTCCCATATGACGGCATTTTTCTGCACATCGGGGACCCTCAAAAATGAACTTTCACTTTTAGTGTTTGTTTAACTTAAGGAAAGGCCTGTGTGGACCTGGAAATTAATGACAGCAGACCTACCAAAAGAAAACAAAGGTGAACATTTTCATGATATAACAGTAAAAATAATAAGTCTGATATGCCAGAAGTTTCTGATTTTCTGAATACAGTATACTTTTTAACTCCTCAGAAAAAAACATCACTTTGTGTTTTTTCTGCACTGATATATGTCTGCATTTTTCTTACTATTTTAGTTTAACAAAAATGAAAGTAATTGGTATAAAAGAATAAAAACTTGGGCTTCCTGTAACAGTCAGTAACATAGTAACAGTCTGAGCTCGTGTTTGTACACTGAAATAAAAGTTATCTCAAGGCTCTGAGTCAAACTGAGGGTTTCTGTATGTGTGTGTGTGTGTGTGTGACTTTATTGGGTTTTGTAGGGTGTGTTTTGGCATGCCACATAAAGCGTCTTTGGAGTCCTTGTTGTTGGGGATTATTCTTTAGCTGAATGTCCTCGATCGTTAGCCACACACACACACACACACACACACACACACACACACACACACACACAGCTCTACATAATCAATACTGACATGGATTACAAGGTCACATTAAGACCCCCAGCAGGGAGACCTGCTATCTCTGACCTTAACACCACACATGTAAATAAACTGTGGAAGGAAAGCTGAACGAGACTGAACTTGAGGATTTTGGTTTCTGTGGTTCCACTTTCTCCCCTGTGTGTTTCCTCTCGCTCTGCAGCACCTCTGCTTCAGTAAAACTGACATTAGTAGATGAATCAATACCATTCGACACGTAGAAGAGGAGGTTTGATGACAGTGTTCAAAGTTTTTGGGAGGTTCACTGTTTGTTTAATAAAGAATCTCCAGCTCATGTACCTGTTAGAGCTGCAGGCAGGTCACAGCAACAGTATTAAAACAATATCATTGAAATCTGCACTCCTGTTTCTCACTAACTGGAAACAGCAGAGAAACAAACATTATTTAAACTGTTGATTTTGACTCACACAAAGGTGTTTTGACCAGGTGTTTCAATCAGCTGTCTGATCTTGAATAACCTCAACCATTTATTTTTACTGGATTATATGTTGTATATATAAATATATTCTGGTAATATTGCTGCACAGCCTTCATACTGGCTTCACATAAAGACCTCAGCAAACCAAGCTGCCAGCTAATTAGTCAGATTAAAATAATCAAGATTTAATCTTTTGTGGTCACGCTTTGAGTTTGACACGAGTCCAAAACGGTTGTTAAAGTGTAAACTGTAGGAAAATATATGTGTTCCCGTCTTTGTTCTGCAGATACCTGTAGCTGTGAGTCACCGTCTGATGGATCAACCGTCTGAGGTCAGTTTGGTTTTATGGGAAAAGTGGGCGGCTGGAGGAGGAACAAACAGGAAGTAACTACCACACCGTCAGAGGCCTTAAAGATAAAGCTAAGAAACAGGAGTCTGCAGCCATGGATTTGAGAAAAATGCACTTTTTAGTCTTCGTTGGCGCTGGCTGTGAATGCATTACCAGCAATCAATACTGATGAAGCAGTATTGATTGCTGTCACAGAAGAACGTGGAGGTAAAATCGGTTTACAGTTAACACAAAGCAGAAGAAAGAGGATGAGGAGCACGACAGAAGTCCGACTCCGTCTGACATCATAGCAGAGGTGTGAATCAGAGAGGCCGCTGGTCAGTGTCGACTCACCGGCTGCGACTGAATGGCCGTTCAAAGCAAACTCTGTGAGCTTTACAAGCTGGAAGAGCTGGAAAACTACAAGACACGAGGGAAGAGACGGGACAGAGGGACATGTGCGTGAATGTGACTGACTGATGACGGCGGTGATGCTGGCCGGTGAGTTGCTTAATGAGAAATCTGAACTGTCTGGGTCTGAACTCCTCAAATATGATTTGTGAAGGAGGTAACTTTGCAATCAGAGTAGCTCCAGCAGAGCGAGAGCCTTTCAGGTCAGTGTCAGTCCCAATGAAACTTTCATTCACATCATATCAATAATTTAACCTTGTGCAGATACTTCAGCATTAGGTTACAGCGCATCAGATACATGCTTCAGTTACATCTCTTTCTTTCAGCTGTGACTATTTGCCAAGCATTTTGAGATGAATAAATACCCGAGTGTTTAATCATCTGCCTCAGCAGTGAGCTGCACATCCTGTGGTAGAACTCTTTGACTGCCTCGGCGAGCAGCAGAGAAAACGCGTCAGCCAAGAGTTCGTCCACGGCAACATGAACATATTATTTATAATTGTCACCAGTGGTATTGTTTTCATTTTTTTAAAAACTGGTGTTGGTGTCAAAAGGGTGGAACCAGCAGTCTACCATTAAATCTTTGGGCCCAAAGTCAAACACACTGACACCAGTGGAGACAAACTGAACTACGATTGGCGGACGCAGCCCACAGATCCTGCCTGCTGTGATTTTCCTCCAATGGAAATGACCACAACTTCTGTTAGCAGCACTGCGTAATAATCAGTTCTGATTCATGTAGAAATGCAGGCTGACTCTGTGCACAGCACCACGTTGGCGGAAATGAAATAGAAGATGTGAAGTGACACAGCTGACTAATAATACAGCAACAGAATGAGGAGAGAGGAAGAAGAGGGCAACGACCGGGCTGAAGCTCCGAGAGCCAAAGTGAAGACAGCCTCAAAACGCTGGCGTAAAGCATCGGATGCATTCCCAGGGTGCACTGCAGCACCTTCAGTGGAAAGTCCATCCTCTAATGACGAGGCTTAATGCACACACACTATAAATTCAGTCAATACCTCAGATACACACTGCACCTTTTACTGTACCGTGACTGATATTAGTGCACACACTGGAAAACATGATGTGAGGCATGAACATGATGGATACATCACACACACACACACACACACACACACACACACACACACACACACACACACACACACACACACACACACACACACACACACACACACACACACCCTGCAGTGGAGATAAATCAGTCGTGACGTCCAGTAGATTAGAGTCCAAAGAAGGCAGCTTCTGCTGGTCAATACAAAGCTGTGTGTGTGTGTGTGTGTGTGCGTGTGTGTGTGTTTCAAAGTGGGTGGAGAGTGTATTCATTCCTATTTATAAACAGACAGCAAATGTTTTCTCTCCATTCTCTTACTGTTTGCTTTTTTCACAGAATAAACTCAATGACACAGCGAGTCGTCTCCCTCTATGTCCCTCGCAGGCTCTCTTACTTTGCAGCTCACATCTTTCTCTGCTTCGCACGGCTTCATCAAACATGTCAACACCACAAACAAAAAATCGCAGTAAAGGTTCACTCTGACTTTCAAGTCAAAAAACGTTATTAAAGTGTCAGGAAACTGTGGACAAACAGAATCGTGCTGTAAAGTGTATTTTATTTATACGGGACACTAAAATCTTTTTTTTAGTTATAACTGTTGTTGCAGATTATAGTATGTCTGTAAACTTTAATTTTCACTTTAATACTGTAATTTTACAGGATCAAACGTGAAAGAATAGCAGAAGCATGGACGACAGCCTCAGTTTCTCCCTCTTTGTCACGCTTTTCTTGTCTACTTTTTCCTCACTTCAGTCGTCGCTGCGTTAAATCTGCCTGGAAAGTTTTCTGCTTGAAGCTACTTATCATGTGAATGTGTGTGTGTGTGTGTGTGTGTGTGAGCGTGTTTTCATATCTTTGTAGGGACCAAAATCCTGGTCCCCACAAGTTTGAAGGCATTTTTGAGACTCAAAACGTGCTTTTAGTGTCAGGGTTATGGTTAAGGGTAAGGGTTAGGGAACGAATTGTGTTAATTAGATGTCCCCAAGACATGAATACCTGACATGTGTGTGTGTGTGTGTGTGTGTGTGTGTGTGTGTGTGTGTGTGTAAGACAGAAGAAATCATTGTGAAGAAAGATTTTTAAAAGGACTGGATGAAAAGAAGATTGAGGGAGGAATGTGTCCAGCCTGAAGGATCCAACAAAGAGCATGAAAAGAGAGGAGCAAGACAAAAAAAGGAGTACAAAACAGGGAGGGGGGGGAGTAAGAGAGACACTACAGAGGGGGAAGGGGGAAGTGGGGGTCAGAGGAAAATAAAGAGGGGAGGATCAAACAGGAGAGAGATCCGAGCAGAAAACTGGGAGAATTTACACAAAACCATTTCTCAGTGGAAAAACTCGGAGAGTTTACGCTCTGCTCCCTCACGGTGTGATGAACTGCTTTCGCCCTCTTCATCTTTCCACTGCTATCGGCTTTCTTCTTCTACCATCCATCACCCTGTTTTCATCTTATTTTTTTCATCTGAAACAAGAAATTAATGAAGTGCTGCCAGAAATGTAACGAGCCCTTTCCCCAAACATGAATTTTGGTCACATTTGAAACACATTTCTCTTGATTTGCTGCTTTGTTTGGTTTTAAAAAATGTAAACCAATCTAATGTCTGGGTTTTGGACACCACCTCGCCACCACATTTAGACCAAATTCTGACACATTACTAAACAATTAAGTTAAGCCGGTCTTCACTGATCCTCACAAGGAAATTCATTCAGTACATTTAATCCTCCCTCAGTCTGAGGAGCAGCGGGAGGCCACAGAGGAGCGTACGGGGTTAAACTCCAGCGCTAAGTGAATGCCTTTGTGATGGGAGAATCAAACCTAGCTTTGTTTTAGCACGCATTTAATGGCGGGAAAAATAACCTCTCAAAGGAAACCTGTGCATGAATGGTGCTCCTTTGACCGGATTTAATCCCAGGACTTTTTCACTGAGTCACCACACTGAGGGACCAATCCAGGAAAAGTACGGCTGCAGCCCTTCAGTCAGTGTCCAAACCAAGTTGAGACCTTATTATGTCAGCGATATGTTCACAAAGAGCAATGAGCATCACTCAGCCCAAAGCAGGACTCTACAAGACTAGCTTTGCATAATCAACAGTTCAAAATAAACCCCATTTATTTCATTCTGCGCCTTGATGCAGCTGCTTAGTTCAGTTGTTTTAGCTCCTCCCCCTTTAAGTTTAGCTGCCCCTCAAAAATAAAAACCAAATTAGGGATGTCTGCTCTCACTGACATCATACAGATCCAAACAGAGCAGCCAAATGTACGTTTACAGGAACATCTGCCACTCCAACAGTACAAATGTGACAGAAAATAGAGAAAACACAGCAGGTCCCGTTTAAAACAAGACAACACTAAAATACCCAGGAGCCCTGCACTTCACAGAGTACAGTTCGTATCAGGACAGATTCAGGAAGATTTTACTCTGTTACCCTTTCAGCCACCCCTTTTTTGTAAGCCTATAGTTCAAATACTCACACAGAGCTTGCACACACACACAGAATGATGCAGTGCATAAAAAATGCATGGCAAACCCGCCGACTCGCTCTCATCAGCGCAGTAGCCCCACCCTATTACCATCCCCCCTTTTCTCCACCTAAACACAGCACACACACAGGTGTGCTGATGGGGGGCAGGGGGTCTGTCTCCATCCCTGACATACCAGCTGTGTAACTCCGCCCCTGCCAATGCAATAAATAATGAAGGGTGCAGTGCACGCTGGGAGCCGTCAGACCAGAAATGCAGAATCCCGTTACAGCCAACTCACATAACGTGAAGTCCTCTGGTTTCCCTCAGTGAACCACAACTGCAAACACTGATGCACTGCTCAAACATCTTCTTTGTGAAAAATGACCTACCTCATGAACATCGTGCCTGCAGGCTAACCTGCACCAGAATGGGAGTTACTACGGAAACAGTTTCTGTTTCAAATGATAATGTCCGGCTTTATGTTTGAATTTAGCCAGAAGTGCTGCAGAGGTGGACCGACACCCGACCTGGACGGCCCCTGGTGTGCTCTCACTCGCTCTCTCTCAGCTGCTGCTGTCTCACTAGTATACACAGGCAGGCTTCAAACATGTGACCCTAAAGGTATGCAAACAGGTAGCGCTGGCTAAAGATGCAGAACTGCATCCACTCAGGGAACAGAAGACACGGTAGTGCTAACTCTCACATATCAGATGGAGTGGGGCTCGGGTGGAGCGAAGGGAGCAGATAGATTAAATAAATCGACCTGACTCAGAGTAAAAACCTCTGACAGCTGTTTGGAGCTCAGGACTCCTGAACATGTGAAACTAATGATTTAACATGCGACAGCTCACCTGTCTCAGCTGTGGAAAGCAGACTGTGACTTTCTATTAATACCCGACTGATTCTCTCTCTCAGCTTCAGGAATAATTGATCGAATAATTGACGGAGCCACTGCTGCTGTGTCACGTGCAAACTCGCTCGATCTGGAGACGCGTATGGATCCCGAGAAGCTGCAGGGATTTAATAATTTCAAAAAGCTGGATCCAAGAAACGGCTTCTGCTCCTGTTAACACTTCTTCATGCCAGGGTTAGGCTCCATTCACCGCCACTGATAACCTCTTGCACACAGATCCGTGCTCTAAGCGCTGTATCCGTGTATCCCGAATTATCCAAAGAGTCGCATATATGGCTCCACCTGCTTGCTTAAATTTCACATTCTTACTCTTTACTGCATCTTCACAGTGAGCTGAAATGGTGAAACAAAAGCTATGACAGCAGGTAATTCATTCAGCATCCGACACAAGTGTGTGTGTGTGTGCACAGAGATTAGCTGCACACACTCCCTGAGTCTGGTTGTGTGTTCTCTGTTTGCTCCGTCAGTAGGAATTGTGTTTAGGGTGTGGACCGTGTGCGAGGCTGTGTTTCACAGACAATCTGGCAGCCTGGTTAATGGAAAAGCATACAAAACTTACAGATGCTTCTACTCTAGTGATTCATAATAAAGTGTAAGAGTCACACACGTTATCGGGAAAAACAGCAAACCAGGATACCACCTGGGGAAACAGGAATGTCGGCAGTAATTCTAATTGGTGCTGAAACATGGAAAAACCTGATGTTAAGACTGAAAAAAATCTGTTTCAATCTCTACCTTGAAAAAACAAAGCATTTACACGGCCAAATCACAACAGCAATCACCTCAAAGTTCTTTATGAGAGTCTACAACGGCACAGAGAAAACCACAACAATCAAACACCTCTGTGTGCAAACACTTGGTGACAGTGGGAAGTAAAAACTCCCTTTTAACAGGAAGAAACGTCTCTGAGAATATATCTGTGGCCCAAGGTGACAACAGTAAAATGAGCTGCTTGTGTCTAAAATATGAACGCTGTAGTGATTTAAAGAACAAAGATTGGACACAAGAGGAGAGAAAGCTGCTAAAACAGAGAGAGTGATGCTTTAGAAGCGAAAACTGCAGCCACATCACTGCTGGAGGAAAAGGACAAAACACATCTGAGCCAAGAACAGGATGATATGAGACCTACAGTCAAATATGCTTCCTCGAGTGCGTAAATCCATCCTGTTGTGAAGCATTAAAGGGGTGGAAATCCATCCAATCCCCGCTTAAAATCAACCAGGAATTACTAATATCTATGAGGAGAACTGATAATCACACTGGCATCAATAAAATCCTACCAGCAGAGTTCAAACCAGCCACGCTTACCTGTTAATGTGATGTGTGGCTCGCTCCTGTCACAGAAAGGCAGAGACTCCTGCAGCCTGCACACAAACAGAGAGAGCGCCGTTAACGCTGGCCATCACACGTCGTCCTTTTAAATGAGCCACAACTTATTAACTGTCATTTCACTCATCCCACCTGCTCAGAATGCAGAGTTAAATCTGTCAATGACCGCCACGCGGCTCATAATCCTCTTACTAACAACGCTGTCAGACTTTGACAGAGCTCATCATCAGGGTGCAAAAGGTGAGCAGGCCAGCAGCGGCAGTACTTCTGGCTTATTAGTGTTTTATGACGCTAAATTCAATCTCATCTCCACAGTCCTGAAGTCAACAGAGCGGAAAGAGAAGGAAATGACTGCGACAGCACTTTAATGCCACCAAGGAACATGAATGACGTGAAACGAGACGAAATTAGAGCAAAAGATTTTCAGCAGTTTGGTGGGAAATGATGAGCAATCTGTTGAAAAGCAGAAGAACCTTGAGTTTATGAAGAAGTGTAACGATGTAGTTCAATATTAACTGTGTTTTCAGCCCTTTCACTTTACACCAGAAAAGCCTTCAGACCTTAAATGTGGGAATATTTCAGACGAGTATGCGTCTAAGTGTTTGTGCTCATTTTCAGCTCCATATTTGTATTCTTGGGACTCCATCTGAGAAGATTTCTTGTATCTTATTCTGGGCCTTGGTTCAGCCCCTCAGTTCAGACTTTGCAGTACTGTGGCAGAGTTTACAGTGATGCCCTGACTGTTACTGGGATACATCAAAGATAGCAGACATCAGGTTATACTGGGCGCTGCTCATTAGATTCACTGCATTCTTCCTTTTATTCTGGCTTTATAGTGTCTAAGGTTGGAAATCAGCCTATATCTCATGAAACACTGGATCCAGTTGGCAGCACAGGTCAGCTGATCGCAGCCGGAAGATCAAAAAGGATAATGTGATTTATTTCTAGTAATTTTTCCCCCATGCTGCACCGCTACACCTGCCAAACTTTAACCCCCCCTCAGACGTGTCATTGCCCCATGCCAGGGGTTAACGTGGGTCAGAACGGCCACTGGGCTTGCACTAAGTTGACATAAGCCATGCACAGGTGTGGACAGGTGCTTCTCTTTCCTTTTGCTCCATCTTTCAGCAGATGGAGTCCACATGGCATCACACAAACACACAGTGCAGGCTTTTAGAGAACAGGACGCCATTTGTGTGCACGCAGGAAGGACAAACAAAAGGAGGTCAGCCCTGCAGCTGTTCACACATTCACACCTTACTGTGAGAAAACACACACACACACACACACACACACACACACACACACACACACACACACACACACACACACACACACACACACAGTGTAATGGAATGGCAGCAGTCAGAAGGTCACACCCATGCAGCTCTAGATTACAGCTTATTAAGCTGTTTCTAATCTCTGATTAATGCAACATGCAGCCACCTGCATACGTGGCTGTGCCACCTGGACGGCGTAAGCTGTTGCTAATCATGCACGTACATCCCCTCACTAAGCTACAGGTACAGGTGAGCTGGAGTTTGCTCACACTAACATGCAGCTTATTGTCCGATGGTTTTATCTGGGCTCACTTATAGCAGCAGGTTCAAACCAGGTGACTGACCAGAGAGCTGGAGGGACATAAAACAGAGGACATGCAGTGGCCTGGTGTGAATTTGAGCAGCAGTAATATAAAAGCAGGAAAGAGCTGACTGAAAGCCACTCATCAGGTTTGTTTATATAGACCATTTTCATTTTCTCTAATCACACTATAGCACGTCGGTGTCCAGTGTATCCCAGTACATCCTCTGATTGGTGTATTCAGGGAGGATTCATCCACAGACTCAGCACCCTAGATTGTGTATTTGTAACCTGGATCACAGGTTGATGTGTTCCAAATGAACATATTAGACCAAAAAATTGGATGGCAGCAAATCATTGGCTGCCCAGTGATTGCACTGAATATTTTCTACTTTCAGAGACTGACCACAAGTAGTTGCAGTGACCAGCGACCTCCAGTATCAAGCGCAAGGTGACTGCACAGGTGACTCGGCATGAGGCGAGCTGTCTCCAAACACTCACAGCCTGACTCAGACTGGCTGTAATCACAGGTTTACAAACTGCCATGTCATTTATAAATGCACAATCCCAACACGTTACAACCCGAATCAGCTGATGAGCCCAACTCGTCTGTGACACGTCTCTTTGAAATAGGAGGCTTGACTCAAACGGTTATTGTTCTCGTTATGTTCCTAGGTAAGAGCAAAGCTCTCATCTCTCATGTCCCTATATAATTTTTCAAAACTGTCGTCCTGCGGGCACTATGTCACTATTTGTGGAGGAATTTCTGTTCAATACTTCTGAGGTTAGCCCGATAAATTAACTTTTGCTGTTCATTCACGGCTGAAGCAACAACAACACGAAGCTCAGCCTGAAAATCCACCGAGTTGCTCTCTAAACTTCTGCCCGTCTGTCCGCGTCAGATGAAACAAACACATACGAGTCAGATGACTCGTGCATGAAATGTGTTTGGCAGAAAAATGTGAGAGTAGTTCTGTTTCGTGGCCGCACGCCTAATTATTCCCGCTGAGCATGATGACATGTGCTGACAGACAGCTAATGGAGATGCTCACAGGAAAATATGTCAGAACTTCAGGCTAGCTTCACCAGGGTTAATTTTTTCTTTATCTTTAGTTTAGTTTAGTTTTAGTCTTTTAATTATTATTATACGGGGATTAGTTGTCAGAAGACGACGATAGACATTACAATACAAAAACACTTTGTGAAGGCAGTCATGCAGGAATAATTCACTTTTTTAGTCCAGCTTTTTTCCTTCTACAGTTTACTAAAATATGTTACTTTAGCTGACTGTAATAAAAGCCATAAAAAACAGCATTCATTCACCCAAAGAAACTTTAAACTGCTCTAGGTTAATATTCATGTCTAACCTCAGAATTTACCACCTAATGGGCAGTTTTTCCCACATCTTTATTATAAAAGAAACACAAAGGTAATGCATGCTTCTGAATAGGGCTGCCACGATTACGTCGACGACTAATTTAATAGTTGACGTGTCGTTTGAAGCTTTGTAAGATCCTGAAAGACGCAGGAATAAGTAGTAGGATTTGAGAATGTAATAACGGACTGAAACAGAAGAGGGCAGCGCTGCATGCACAAGGATGCCAGCTGCCGTTAAACCCCGAAGAAGAAGAAGCTGTGTCCGGTATCGTAGCTGTGTCCAAATTCGAGGACTCCAACAAACGCGGCCAACAATGTGTCCACCTTTTCCCCAGATTTGAAGGACGGGTCGGGTGTATCCTTCGTGGCCCAACCTATCCCAGAATTCATAGCGCAGCCCAGCCCATTCCAGTTTCCAACAATGGCGGAAGCTACTTAGTTTTAATATTACTCTTTCTGGGTCACAAAATAAACTTTTAAGATATTTTCAGTCGAGAGCATAGCTGTGTAAACTTGAAATATGTGCTTGATTTATCAAGACATCACATATTTGTAAAAGTGCTCCAACGTTTTCAGAGATGAGCTGACCGGGAGTTCAAGGCTCACTAGAGCCGGCAAGAACATCGGACTCCCGGCACATCATTTTCAGATCCCCGCAGCCTTTCGCTACTCAGGTTAAACGTGATATATAAGCCACTTAGATAACTTAAAAATGTTAATTTGGCTTTTTTCAGTATTTTATTTGTTCCTGAGTAAATCGGTTTGGCTAAGATTGTCTTTATGTTTTAGTTAGCACATACCGTAAACACTTCAAGCTGTAAGCTAATGATAGTTATATAAGAGCAGATGCATGCTGGTGCTATAAGCTGTACGTTTTACGTCCAGTGGATGCATGATCTGATTAGTCGACTAATCGCAAAAATAATCGGTGACTAGTCGACTATCAAAATAGTCATTTGTGGCAGCCCTATTTCTGAATGTGGTACTCAAATACGAATGGCTTTGTGAAAGCAAGACAGCGACGTGATCATTACTGGTAAAAACCAGATCTTTATAAACTAAAACAGAAGTGCTGCTCATTAAAAAACATACAATGTTCAGCTTCAGATATTAAGGCATTTAACTGTCACTGTAATTGCTGCTTTAACAGCATATACTTTAAACTTTTCATTTAGCATCTGGTGAAGAGCCTGTGCTTAGTCTTATCAGGATTTAATAAACACTTAAGTCTAACCTGTACCTGTAGATTCTGAGTTAGTGCACTTCTAAGTATAAAACTGTGACTTCAGCATAGCAATGCACAGGTCTCAGTGGTCCCAGGTCATGTGCTCGGTGAATAGGACAGGGCTAAGTACTGACCCCTGTGGAATACCTTTCGTTTATAAAATTGTCAGAGAGTAACTGAAATAAGCACAGACTTCTGTTAGGAAGGTAAAGTGAATGCTTTGCCTTCATAACACATGTGCTTTTTCCACTCCCAATGGCAAATTAATCACCAAGAAAAATCCTAGAAATTGGAAAAGTGAAAATCTAATGACAGCACTGAAATTTACAGCTCTAACCAGGAAATTTAAGAGCCCACTTGTGATAAGCTGGGAGTGACAGACCCGTCTCACTATTTCCTAAATCTTGTGCCTCACCAAAGGAAGCCTTCTGTGTATGTGGGAAAGAAAACAGGCTGGAGGGAAAGAGATAGGGTGCATGTGGAGGGCAAGCTGACACACTTGACTGGCCATATTTAAAATTTGTAGAGCGTGTTGGCGAGAGAAGAGGGTGTTGTTCCTGCGTTTCTGTTGAAACGGAGGTGAGAACTCAGTTTGAAACGTCCCCCTGGGGAAGGGACAAGATGGGTGAGAGGGAGAGAAAATGAGTGAGCTGGCTCTTGGCCTGAGAGCGATAAGAAGAAATAAACCAGGACAGAGAGTAAATAAGACTCAGTAACAGGCACAGATAAAGCATAAAAACAGCCTCCCTGACCGCAGGCAGCACGGGGAGCTTTCTTAATTTCATACTTACAGCTAATAAGTGATATTCTCCCAAGAATATTGGATAATATTCTGGAAAAAAATGTCTCCTGTACCCAAAGTGCCAATTGGTGCCATGAGCGTATGAGCCAATCATGCTGAGGCATGTGTGCGGTGGAGGTTTTTATAATTTCAGTTGCTCGTTGGTAGAAAAACCCACTTGTTATAAAGATGTAGCTAATGTACTGAGCGTGAAAGTGAAGCTGTGGGACTGCTGGCTGAGCTGTGGGTATGATGGAGAGACTAAGAACATGAGTGCAAGCTGTAGAGCGTCCTCTGAACGGTGGCTTGTCTCAGACACTCAGGTGGGGAGCTATAGGAGACCCC
This sequence comes from Astatotilapia calliptera, assembly GCF_964374335.1. Classification (NCBI taxonomy): domain Eukaryota; kingdom Metazoa; phylum Chordata; class Actinopteri; order Cichliformes; family Cichlidae; genus Astatotilapia; species Astatotilapia calliptera. The sequence goes on from NC_137435.1 coordinate 4,368,294, forward strand.
GGAGCAGAGTCAGGACACACTGGAGAGATTTTGTCTCTTAGGTGGATCGGGAACCCCTCATATCTCCCAGGAGACATCCCCAATGAGATCCCTGAACCAACTGAGCTGCCTCGTCTGAACGTGGAGGAGCAGCAGCTCAAATAACTGAGCTCCTCACCGTATCTCTGAGCCCAGACACTCTTAACAAGAAGCTCACATCCACCACTTTTTTCCGGTCACTACCCACAGCTCGTGGATCTATGTGAGGGTAGAGCCACAGAGGTTTAAAAGTTCACGTATCCTTACATGATATTCTCTGTAGAAATTAAAGATGAAACTTCTCCTGCTCTCATTTGAAATAAGCTCTTATTGTGCTTTAAATGTGAAAACAAGGAGAACATCCCTCAGGCAAAAATAGCAGAGAAGATATAACTACAGGATGAGAGCAAGAAAGAAACTTCCTCTATTTGACAGGAGGAGAGATGGAGGGGTATTTATAGCTAATAACATTATAGTTGCTTCACTGGTTACTTCAGATAGACTGAAGGAGAGGAGAGAATGAGGGAAAAAGAGGGTGAAGAGGACGAAAGGAATACACGAGGACATGGTGTACAGAGAAAAGCGTGAAGAAAGAGAAAAAATGAAGATGCAGAGGAGATAAATAAAAGCTGAAGAAGATATGAAGAGTATGGGAAAAGGAAAGAGCTGGTGGGAGAGGACTTTGTGTATTTGGAACAGTTTTGGCTGGGTGGTATCTGCAGGAATGATATCATGATGACGGCATTTTGAAATATCAGGACGATTTCATGATTGGAACTCCCCCTGCTTCCAACTCAGGAACAGTTTGCTGTTAAAGTCTCTGCAGAGGCTGACCGACGTCTGCAAACATCCACCGTGCTGCAACGGGCGAACATTTCCAGTACCGATTGCAGATTATTCCGTCTATAAAATGTCATAAAACACTTCTCCGAGCTCAGTGTTTTATCTTCCGGCTGCCTACTGCGTCAAACTAAACGATAAAACGTGGAGAGCGAGTTTAATAATATTTGTTCAATTTTATCGCACGTTAAGGACGCGGTAAACCCAAAAAGTTGGCAGAACCTGTGATAAAACATCAAGGAAACTGACTGTCAGTCATTTTAAGCTTTTAATAATTTTAAGTAAAGAAAATACTGGAAACATACAAAGAAAAGCTGTTGGTGTAGCAGGTTCGAAAAACCTCCAACCTGCTGTAGCGTTACTCTCCTCCATGCTACGTTAGCCTCCCGCTAACAGAGAACATCATAAAACAGATCAGCACATGGATCAGGAGACATGATGTCACATCTGTGTCTTTGGTCTTGGTGTCTTTAGATTAATTTATTAATATTAGTTTTAAGAGATGAGGTCAAATCATTTTCTTTGACTAAATTATTTTTATTATTAAAAATTCTTGGACATGCTTTGACTGTGGACTCATGGACCCCTGTAGGTGTAACACCTTTATTCAGTTGTAAGCGTGAACTGAGCCTGAAGTTTATACAGGGAGTGCAGAATTATTAGGCAAGTTGTATTTTTGAGGAATAATTTTATTATTGAACAACAACCATGTTCTCAATGAACCCAAAAAACTCATTAATATCAAAGCTGAATGTTTTTGGAAGTAGTTTTTAGTTTGTTTTTAGTTTTAGCTACTTTAGGGGGATATCTGTGTGTGCAGGTGACTATTACTGTGCATAATTATTAGGCAACTCAACAAAAAACAAATATATACCCATTTCAATTATTTATTTTTACCAGTGAAACCAATATAACATCTCCACATTCACAAATATACATTTCTGACATTCAAAAACAAAACAAAAACAAATCAGCGACCAATATAGCCACCTTTCTTTGCAAGGACACTCAAAAGCCTGCCATCCATGGATTCTGTCAGTGTTTTGATCTGTTCACCATCAACATTGCGTGCAGCAGCAACCACAGCCTCCCAGACACTGTTCAGAGAGGTGTACTGTTTTCCCTCCTTGTAAATCTCACATTTGATGATGGACCACAGGCTCTCAATGGGGTTCAGATCAGGTGAACAAGGTGGCCATGTCATTAGTTTTTCTTCTTTTATACCCTTTCTTGCCAGCCACGCTGTGGAGTACTTGGACGCGTGTGATGGAGCATTGTCCTGCATGGAAATCATGTTTTTCTTGAAGGATGCAGACTTCTTCCTGTACCACTGCTTGAAGAAGGTGTCTTCCAGAAACTGGCAGTAGGACTGGGAGTTGAGCTTGACTCCATCCTCAACCCGAAAAGGCCCCACAAGCTCATCTTTGATGATACCAGCCCAAACCAGTACTCCACCTCCACCTTGCTGGCGTCTGAGTGGGACTGGAGCTCTCTGCCCTTTACCAATCCAGCCACGGGCCCATCCATCTGGCCCATCAAGACTCACTCTCATTTCATCAGTCCATAAAACCTTAGAAAAACCAGTCTTGAGATATTTCTTGGCCCAGTCTTGACGTTTCAGCTTGTGTGTCTTGTTCAGTGGTGGTCGTCTTTCAGCCTTTCTTACCTTGGCCATGTCTCTGAGTATTGCACACCTTGTGCTTTTGGGCACTCCAGTGATGTTGCAGCTCTGAAATATGGCCAAACTGGTGGCAAGTGGCATCTTGGCAGCTGCACGCTTGACTTTTCTCAGTTCATGGGCAGTTATTTTGCGCCTTGGTTTTTCCACACGCTTCTTGCGACCCTGTTGACTATTTTGAATGAAACGCTTGATTGTTCGATGATCACGCTGCAGAAGCTTTGCAATTTTGAGACTGCTGCATCCCTCTGCAAGATATCTCACTATTTTTGACTTTTCTGAGCCTGTCAAGTCCTTCTTTTGACCCATTTTGCCAAAGGAAAGGACGTTGCCTAATAATTATGCACACCTGATATAGGGTGTTGATGTCATTAGACCACACCCCTTCTCATTACAGAGATGCACATCACCTAATATGCTTAATTGGTAGTAGGCTTTCGAGCCTATACAGCTTGGAGTAAGACAACATGCATGAAGAGGATGATGTGGACAAAATACTCATTTGCCTAATAATTCTGCACTCCCTGTATGAGCTTGTGCAGACGTGCTGCACAGCCCTCTCAGCCGAGGTCACCTCTCAGGCACGTCACAAACAACCATCGCATTCATCTCCTAGCAATCCAACAAAACACATGTGATCACATGACGATGTAATCCACAGTCACACCGTGGTCTCTCCTGGGGGGTGTAAGGCTACAGGGTGTGAATGCAATACCTCAACAGGGAACTATTCACACACACGTATGGACACACACACACACACACACACACACACACACACACACACACACACACGGAGTCTCTGCATTGCTCTTCTATCTGTTTATGGTTCTTTTGTCTCTCTCACTCAGTGTGTTGCTGCAAGGTGTGGTTGGTCACAATGAGTGGGTGGTTCCTCTACCATATGGTCCCTGGACACACACATGATTACACGCACGCACACACACACAAACATAGAACATGAGCTCTAAAGAAGTGGTGATTCGGCCTTGACTGTATCTTCACTTGCAGAAGTCCTTCGTGGTATTTTCGTGTTCACGTCTGTTTGTTGTCTGTTTCAGACACGAAACTGTGAATGATGTGTATTAAATTATTATAATGATTTTATCTGTTAATCTTTAGTACCACAAAAAAGCCTTTATTTAAAAGACCAGCTAAAATAAAATAACTGTTTTACATGGTCATTCCACTCACAGATGCACATTTATTGGACTTTTCACAGTTTTTTTTTTTTACATTCTATTATGTCTTTTTACAGTGTTTATTATTTTATGTATAAACCATTTTAAATTTGACTTTATTTCTTTGATGTTTTGTCTTTTTGATGTATTTCAAATGACTTATTATTACATATTATTTAATTTTTGCTTTGATCTTGTTGTGCCCTGTTATCATCTTGCTGTGAAGCTCTCTTGTGAGAAAAGTATCAAGCACAGTCTGACTGACGGGTAAACGGTCTACGATTTGGATCCAGAAGCCTGAGGGACTGATAAGGACAGGAGGGATATTTGGGGTTTTAAGCTGTGGTTCAGATAAAGAAGCACTTGTGATGTGAAACACTACTTCTGAACACAAGTGCCAAAGAGCTTATGGTCTTCAAGGACACATAAAGAAGTGGTCATGTGACAGCACGTGCTAACATGCTGTATTATGTTAGAGCAGCAGGTTGCTCCTGAGCTGTCTTCAAAAACAGGCTCAGCGTAAAACAGCAGGTCTCCGTCTTAGCGCAGGAAACTCAGTGCTGACAGCAAATAAATGAAATCACTGATGTTGCTCCTGAATGGCTCCACCTGCGACAGCTTCTGCCTCTCCTGGGGTGAGGGCTCTGATCAGGCCGTGTGGCGACTCCAGGTTTAATGAAACTGATCTGAAGCAGTGGAATATTTCAACATTATAATTACATCCACAATATTAAAGCCATCTTTTGATCCTGAACCATACTATTAACGGCTTAGAGGTGCACCATCACCCTTCCTTTCATCTGCCTCCACAAGTGGATAAAATACTTAAGAAAAAAAAGAATCGAGCGAGGCTCACAGCTTTCATCTGGATTCAGCCAGTCAGCCTGTTACGTGGAGAGAAAAGGAGCGTGCATGTAGTTTTGTGCTGTCGGGGTTCGTCTAGACGGCGTGCTCAGCAGCTCCAGCAGCCTTCCAGGCAGACAGGCTATCCATTATTCAGCTGCTGGCAGGCTTCTGGTGCTCCACAGCCAGTATTACTATTTATGCTGGTACAGTTTGTGAGTTAGTGTCTCAGAAAAATACTGTATGCAAGTTAACAAGTAATTAACTTCAGTGCTGACTGTAAAAAATCTGCCTGAATTCATATCTGCAGCTAATTATGTTTCATCAATAGCTCAGAAGTCATTTAAATCGTGCTCTATCTCCTCCCAGGCTTTTCGATTCATCACACCAGCCAGGTAATGCTAGCAGCACTGCTGAGTCTGCACAAATGTGACAGTTAAAGATGGAGATTAACACTTATTCACAGTTTCACAATCACACAACCAGAAACCGGGTCAAAGGTAGCCTGTTTTTGTCCACCCAGCAGCCGGGGCTGGGTGATGCATCCATGTTTTAAAACACCCCACAGAAAATTAAAGTTGTAGGTCTTCTTTGTGAATGAGTTTATTTCCAGTTTATCTCACAATAACATGTTAGTCTGGATCCAAAACAACAAATTACAACACAAACTAACCAACCAGACGGCTGGAAAATAAGTAAAATTACAGTTATTGTCAATAGAGTCTGAACTTGAACTTCCTACCTTCACCTTAGTGGGTTTGGGTTAACCAAAATTGCCCACAGGTGTGAATGTGACAGCGGATGGTTGTCTGTCTATGTGGCCATGTCCACACTAATATGTTTTCATTTGAAAACGCATCGTTTTCTCTGCGTTTTGGCCTCTCGTCCACACTGAGACGGCGTTTTGGGTCAAGGAAAACGCAGCGTTTTGAAAACACTTACATTTTAAAACGCAGTTTTCGTGTCGCAATGTGGACAGCGAATGCGGAGACTTTTTGAAAACGATGACACATTTTAGTCATGTGATGCAGTCATGTGACCAATTAAGCCAGGATAGCGGAGGGCATTACACAGCAGTTGTTTTGTTTGCTCTCAGTTTTGACAGCCCTATTAAAGATTCATATCAGTCTGTACATGCTCCAGATAGCTTTTCTTCAAATTCTTTAATTCTCACTCGCTTTTGCAACTTTGTACTTCTGTGTTACTCGCAGCAGCAACTCCACCTCACTGTTAGCCCATTTAAAAAACTCGGTGCTTATCCTCGACATTTCGCCGCGACGTTTCAAAGAGCCGGAAAGTAAATAAGCAGCAGACAGAAATGAGGCAGGCTGAATCTCCTTGCGTTTCACGCTTGCGTAGAACTGGAACGTAAGCGTTTTCGGCCGTTTCAATGTGGACACACAACTCTGTGAAAACAACTGAAAACACTAGTGTGGACGTGGAGCGTTTTCAGACGAAAACACAGTTTTCAAATCTATCCGGGCTAATGTGGACGGAGCCTGTGTGTTAGGCCCTGTGACAGACTGCTGACCAGTCCAGGGTGTACCCTGCCTCTCGCTCTAAGACAGCTGGGATAGCTGGAGCATGAATTGGATAAGCGGAAGAGAGTGAATGGATGGACCTATGGTTACGAGCTATGGCTAGCAACTAAAAACGTGGCTGGGCTCTCCATTAGAGAGAGTGAAGAGCTCAGTCTTTGCCTCCTCGATACTTATTAGGTCAGGCGTTTTTGGCATGTCTAACTGGGAGGAGGCCCCAGGGCTAGATTCAGGGCAGCCTGGAGATATTACATACAGGGCTGGACTGGGACAAAAAATCGGCCCGGGCATTTTGACTAGAGACCGGCCCACCAGGTATTATAAGAAAAGCCATAAAGCCTTTGAATGAAAACAAATGCTGTTGTGACAGTGATGTATGCTGTCCTGTTGGTATATGTATAATTTCTATACATTTTACATCAGATGAAAAGTCCATCACCTGTTCAGCTCTGATGATTCAGTAAGGACATCTCCTGGTTTCATGTTTCCCTCTCACCAGATAACCAAACCGACATCATGACCAGCAGCTTTACAGCTGTGGCTCCAGCAAACATCAGCTGATACTAGAAATTAATATTAAATAAATTCTAACAACAGCTAATAAATCTTAAACGTGCTGCTGTTGTTTAGCGCGACATCAACTGGTTTCCTCTTTCTGGCACAAAGTGGGAGATAAACAAACAAGAGAGAAAAGCCGATCAGCTGATCACTGATCAGTTTCATGATTGAAGTAGCAACAGGAGAGGGAGGGGAGAGAATGAGAGAAGAAGAGGCAGCTGTGCACCGTAAAGACACAGAATAACTCTAGCTTTGTGTCTTTTTCCATCCTAGCTGAAGTACAGGACAAACTGTGTTCCTTCTCAGCTCAATATTTTCTCTGAATACCAGACGATTCTGTTTTTTACAGGTCAGTTGGCAACTCTACTAACTAACCTTATGAATAAAATAAAGTTCACTATCAGTAACATCATAACACCCACCCAGCTGTATAGAAACTCCATCATGCTGGCTAGCAGTACGAGTTATTGTAACAACGAAAATAAACTGCACCTAAACTTGGTTTATATCTGACCCAGATAGACTGCAGGTCATAACTTCTTACCTGAAGTTCAGTTCACCTGACACTCGGACTGGCGGCCGCCTCGGGTCTCTCCTCCTCCTGCCTCACCTTTCCCTCATCCACCTGCTGGCCTTTGTGGAAGCTCCGCCATAGCCACCACCAAACAACTGAGTTATTTTTACACATCGGCCAGCATCTGACCAATCCACCACCTTTCATTGTTTATACCGTTTCAAAAACAACAACAACAAAAAAACATCGGCCCGTAAAAACGAAAAATCACCATCGGGCATACCGGTATGCCCGATGACTAAGGATGGGTACCGGTGTGGCACCGGTTCTGACATAAACGGTAGTAACCAGACCGAAAAGCAGCGCACATTTCGGTGCTTTATTTCGGTGCTTTTTTTTCCTGAGCTGTGATACACTTCTAGCCAATCATTTTACGTTTCCCAGGATAGTAGGCGGGGCCAGGTACGTACGTTCTTTTATGCAGAGCTACAGATTAAAAATGCCCAAGGCGAAGCGGTCAAAGTCTGGCTGTACTTCACAGCAAAAGATGCAAACTCAGCAGTCTGCAACAAGTGCTTTAAGCTGATACTGTGATACTGTCAAAGGAGGTAACACCTCAAATCCGACGAAACACCTGGCGACGCATAGCGGTTTTTTTTAAAAGCCGAGAAATGCGCCGTATTTGATGGCAGCAGCAGCCGTTCTTCTCTGCGTGAGTAGCTTAATGTTGTTCGTGTGTAATTTACGTTGAGTAGGCTAACCATGTTATCACATTAATGCATGTAAGGTGAACTAGCAAACATCATCATAGCTACATGCGGCTGTCTTCTTGTTTGATGGCAGATGCTCCCTTCACCCTGGCCAAAAAGGCTAAAATGACCAAAGAAAAAGAGGGAAACAGCTGAACATGAGAGGTTTTTGGACAAAGTTTGTGTTTTTTCCATTGATTAAGCACTGCTTCCAGCCAAGAGTGATACCATATATGCCCCATAGCTGCAGAAAAGGCTAACATTGTTATCTTTTTACAAAAAACCAGCTGAATATGAGAGGTTTGTGGACCAATTTTGTGTTCTCCATTCTTTAAGCACCGGTTTGAGCACCGTTTGAGCACCGGCACCGTTTCAAAAGTACCGATTTGGCACCGGTATCAGATAAAACCTAAGCGATACCCATCCCTACCAATGACATCTGAACTTGGGAACGCCTTGGTGTCCCCCCAGAAGAGCCAGATGAGGAACCGTGGGAGAGGGAGGTGTGCTGAGACTGCAGCCACAGCAACACAGATGCGGATAAACACCAGAAGTTGGATGGAAGTCACCTTACTCTATTTTTCAAGTTTACCCTCTTATATTGGCTTATCTGCAACTCAACGAGGAGTACAGCTGTTCATATCTGCCTCATTTAATACTTTATACTGGATTTTTAAAGTACTTTCCAAGTAACACTTCTGCAATGGCAAGAACAGAAACTAATGGGCTGATAATGTTCGGCTTCTGGCCTCGATTTAGTTGTGCTATTATCATTATGTGTTTTATTTGGTTTAAACTTTAATTCTTGTGAATGTGTGATGTGCTTTCAAGTGTTTTGCGTCTAAAAATACAGTAAAGGTTTAATAGTTAAGACGAAGACTCCTGTAGTGATTAACGACACCCGGTCAGTGCGCTCATTCAGGGTTGCTGTGACTGTGCGGTGTACGGGTCACAAACAAGTGTTCTTGCGGGAAAACAAGTGACATAATGAGTTTATTTATGTATGGGAATTTTGCTTAAACAATAACTAAACTCATTGTTTCATCCGCAGTTTAAAGTAATACTGAGTATTTTTTATCTCTTCTTTGATACAAAGCAGTCAGAATATATTACTGGGTCAAAAAACTGATGCTTTCCTGACTTATTTGATCATGATATCGAACTGAAAATGAATAAATGACTTCATTTGAGAATCATGTGCTTTACACCTTTCTGTGTGGTTTGTTTCTGGTAGAATAAGAGACTTGCATTGTAGGTCATCAGGTCTAATTCACTCAGAGTCAAACAAACCATCTCTGGGGTTAAAAATAACTTCAATGGCAGGTGAGACAGAGCCTAAAGACACACACACACACACGGTCCTCAGTCTCCTGAAGAGGCCGAGCCCAAAGCCACAGGAGCCAAATGGGTCATTAAGTCCTCCCAGCTTTCCTCGCTCCCGTCAGGCTGCCGAGGTGTCAAAGCCACAACCGGGTGGCCTCCTGCTTCACATGGGGCCATTAAAACATTTCAGACACACCCCTAATTTCCATGGCAACCACTGCCTCGCCATCACCCCTTCAACAACAATGTCGTGTTCATCACAGCTTTCTTCCACTGGTAGAAGAGCACTTTCACACCACTACACTCGATCTACGCTGACTCGTATTTGGCTCTCCGGCTCAGTTATCGGCCTCACCTTTTCTTCACACAAGGAAACCAGAGAGAGCAAAGTGACAACCCCGCTAACATCAACTAACACCAAGCTCAGCTATGTGACATTTGTGTCGATGGTCACAGAGACAAATTAGGACATCACAAAGTCGTAAAATGTCTCACCTTTTTATGACTAAGAGGCACAACACCTGGCTCCCTAATCAACCGTTTTTTCCGTCAAGAAGGAGGCGTTTGCTATGAAATGAGACAGCATGACATTCGTTTACGATCACTTCAATGATACATCAGTCCAGGAGCTCAGAGAATCACAAATGATACAGAGGGTGCTAATGCAACCAGTGTACTAAATCTGGTAATTACATTACAGTTGCATTTATGTCATGCTGGGTGGGAACATCAAACAAGCACACTTCTTTCATCCTGCGCTACAATCAGCTGATTTCAGTTTGTGTGTGGGAGGAGTTAAATGGTGGAGCGAAGTAGAACTTGTCAGCGTCTCCATCCCAGCAGCCAGCCTGTTACCTGATCTTCGACAGGTAACAGACTGATGGGCAGTCAGGCTTGCAGCCTCCATGTTTCTACAGTAGAATCACCATGACGACCACTTTAAAGAGCCTTTGGGCTGGTTTTGATGCTTTGTGTAGACATTGAAATAAATACCGGATGTGTACTCTCGCTAGGACATTAGCACAGGGATTATTGGTGTGTGGGACTGTAGCTTATGGTTTATGTCATTAACTGGTAATTATGTAACAATGTGTTTCAGGTCATTTTACAAAGTAACAAGAAAACAAATGTAACAAACTGGTTTTGTTCTGGGCAATTAAGCAACGTACTGCATTACTTTTAGGAAAAATAATTACTTTTCATGGATACTTTGACTAAAAAAGTAATCCCCCCCCCTCCCCAAAAAAAAGTAACTGGTTGCAACTGCTGGGAAAACTGGGACTTGGGCAAAGGGACCGTGGTGATGTCACTGTTTTTGTGCCACGCATCCATAACGGCACATATCATGTTTTGTGCATGCTAAATACGATACCTACAGTTTTTAAAAATCCAAAAACACTGAGGTGAAACTTTAGCTTTAGCACTGAAGGGCAGAAAGTTGTTTGTCCATCCTTTTAATTCAAAGTTGCCTCAAATGTCAAATAAAAGTTACAGCACCCTCGTCCGCCTCTAATCAATAATATGCAGCAACCAAGAGCCACAAATCCTCTCTTCCAAAATCATAAATGGCGAGAGAATCCCCCCAGAAACAGGAGCAGTGCTCTGATTTCTGCTGAGCCACCTAGAAACAGGAGCTTCAAGCAGAACACAGTGAACATGCTGAAATCTAGAAGGATGTTTCGCTTCATTAAAGGCAGAGCAGCTGATGTATAAGCACAGTTAGGTAGCACTATCAACTTGTGAAAACTTGCCTATAATCTTCCCCAAATATTCTTGATTCCCCAAACGAGAGCAGAAAAAGACATTTCAGAGAGAAGAGAGCAGCATGTGTCACTCTGTTCCTTGATGTGCATTTCAGAAATGACAAAGTAGAATTTCCTGTATTCATTCATTTCTTTGTCATCAGTTTTCCAGTAGAGACAGACTGATAATATGTGAACTGGGAGGAAACTGGTGCAGAGGCACTCATAAAAACAGTGTTGTTATTTTTTTCAAGGTTCAGTAGGAAAGAAATTTGAACTACTGGGATGAATAACTAGAAACATACAAGCTCATTTTCATCAAAACGCGACATCCTCATAGTTATTTCTTATAAGCCTTCATGTTTTTTCTTCTCATAAATGTAAGTCTTTTCTGCGCATGAAAGTTCAGTAAGCCGGTGATTCTGAATTTCCATGGATGTGAATGCGAGCGTGAGTGATCGTCTGTGTCTCTGTGTTAGACCTGTCGTGGGCGTACCTTGCCTTTAGCCCTATGACAGCTGGGACAGGCTCCAGCACCCTAACGACCATGTTAATAAAATCCATGGATGGAAATTTGATAGTTTTTTCTCATGAATTTACAACTTTAATCTAGAGATTTTTTTTCCTCAGAATTTAATAGCCTCACTGAGCCACTTAATGTTTTATTTTATTTTTTAAAAAGAATTTTTAAACCGTCATTGACCCAAATACACCATCATGCCCTAGCTACAACCTTTTTCCCTTTCGGCTGCTCCCTTAAGCGGAATTTACGGTTCAGCAGGGAGACCACATTTGCAATCCACTGAACCATAGGTTCTCTGCAGGTAAACAGGGATGGCCCATCTACCTGCATAGAGCTCAGTGGTCAGAGGGAGGCAGTGAACAAAAATATGTAATAAAGCTGGTCTGGTACCCACTCTTGCTTGTGCTATTGTTGTTTTATGTGTAATTTGTTCATGCAGAAGTAAAGCTATGGAAAAAAATCTAAGGTTTGACAAGAGTGATGTAATCATACTGTGCCTGCACAGCGAAGGAAAAAACACAAAAATGTAACCGTTAAAAATCCATAGAACATATCAATACAGTGATCAATAGAGATTCAATCATCTGAAGTCCAAAGTTTAAATGACTTTTGTAGATTAAAGTATGCCTGAGATCAAGCCCCCCCCCCCCCCCCCCCCCAAAAAAAGCATCATGCTGCACATTTTCATAACATTTGTTCTATGAAAATTTGGCAGCACAAATTATAACAGAAGAAGAAACAAAACTAACAGCATATACCGTGCTTAATGTTTTCCACTGGTTCACTCAGTTACTATCATCTCCAGCTACAACATTAAAGGGATGTACACATTAATAAGTCAATAATTGTGATCCCACCACACATATAAGATTCCACATAATGTGTATGTCTTCTTTAGTACATGTACTTGAATGCCCAACTGTGTAATTTTAACTTAAGTAAAAACGAAATACTTCTATCACTTCTTTCTAAATCAGTTATTACGTACTAAACAACCTTCAGAGAAACTTTTCATCTGTGTTTGGACTCACTGCTGCACATAAGTGTGAAATCTTTTGTGTTTTCTGCCAGATTTGTCTCCTGCATTTATTTCTGATGCTATATTCTGATTTCCCGTGGTCCCCCGTGTGCCTTGCTCTTGGTCTCCACATGTGCCATCCCGTGGAAAAAACCCTGGAAACGCCCCTGCCGGTGTAATAAAATAATAATCATACCACCCACTCCTCAGACTGTTACAAGCTCTGATCTTTGTGCGGGTTTTATGGGCCTGCAGGTTCCGGGCCGTTAATATAGAGGTGCAGTGGACAGAATAAGGAGATAACAGTGCGCTCCCAGCCTACAGTAATCATTAACCCCTTCTATTCTCACGCAAATGAGCTCCCAGCGCACCATGCCCGACTGAGAATGGAGATGCAGGGCTAATTCAGAGATAAAGTCCAAAGGTTCACTCACCACTTGTCCGGTCGTAAATGTAAATCCCACAGTGCCTGCGTGGTAATTTCCGACACCGGGACACCACGTCTCCTGTAGTGGGAAAACTCCGCTACCCTGTCGGCTCAGCCCTGCTGTGCTCCGTCTCCCTCCTGGCTGCTTTTTTAACAGTAAACTTGCCGAACCCAGCCTATTGTTAGCGAGGCGCAGAGAAGGCTGCTGCACAGAAACGCCCGCCTCCTCCAGCGCCATTGGACCCCGTTCAGTCTCTCTCTCCTCCGATTGGCTGAGCCAGATGTCCCCTAGGATCCAGGGCGGGTCGCAGCGCCCCGGTTCTGAGCGCGCCGTGGTGCATTCACAACACTAAAAAATAGTGAGAAATTTTACTTTTCGTTGGGTACTGGCTCCCGGCGTTGCTTTCATGTTTGACACTGACAGTAGATCGTGAAAGCGGAAAGAATAAGGAATTTATGAAACCATGAATAAGACCTGATTATCAAGACACAGATATGGGAGCAGTCTGTGCCAGTCAGCTAAAAATGCAAGTCAAATCGTTTTATCTACGAAGCATATTTAAACACAAGTAACGGAAAGATTTTTACTTTAACATGATATAATTTTGATAAATGTTTTATTGTATTAAACTAGATTATTTGTACATGTAACATGTAACAGTTAGCTAACTGTTACATGTTACATGTTACATAGCTATTTAAGATGTCTTATGTTATCTGAAATAAATCTGTTAAATAAAAAAATACCATCTGACTCATTTTAAATTAAAAGTAAGTTTAATGTTTTAATGTTTCTTTTAACAATGAAAACAGTTAACAGAAAATAGCTGTTAAAACAAATAAATCAATTATTTGATGATACAGACTTACTGGGATAAACGACATGGTAAACAACGAACATGTTTGGGAAATTAACTTAATGAAGAGGGGAAAATAAAAGAAACCTATGAAACAATAAATATAACAAATAGATTATATCTCCAGAACTTTCATTTGCATGTATGACATTATTAGATTAAAAATATATAATTTTGTAATCAAAAATTTTCAAAGTAAATAATTAAACAGGTTATTCTACGTACTGTTGCCTCATTAAGTGGGTCCAGTGTAAAAATTGGGGAGCCTAAGAAAAGTTGTAACGCTTTATAAAAATATGCTGTGTCTGTAATAACTGGACGAACATCTATAACTGCTCCTTCTCATTTAAAACCCGAGATAGAAAAAAGCCTAAATTTAAGAAGGTGTTGAGCCGTTTTAAGAATCTGAAGATAAAATTATATTATTTTATCTTTCGTCCTCTGGTAAACTCAAATTAAACATGTGGAGAAACACTTTTTCTGGTTTTACTTTATGGGGAAAAAACAGAAGAAAAAAGAATTTACAATAAATTTGATGTCAGTTCCATCCAATCACATATCATGTCAGGTTAAACGAGCCATGAAAAGAAGAATGGGATGGCGTCATCTAGTGGCGAGAGGCTGTTCAAGCCTCACGGTGGAAATGAGGAACGCATATAAACTCAAACGGCTGTTTTCTAGTTCTGAAAAAACAAAACCCAAGAAAGTTTGGAAAGATTTGGAAAGCGGTGGGGGCAAAATTTTGCTCAGGTCCTTGCTGAAGAAAAATTTTCTAAAATTTCCTACAATTATAAACAATACACTCACTATATACACGACTCTCACAATAAACATTGCCTGTCTTATGAAAAATAATTCCTAATTTTCCCAATTTGTTTGGACAATGATTAGAAAAACATAAAATAAGATAATAAGTCACACTGACAGAAAACTGAAAGTAAGAAAATATCTCTTTATTATCTTTATGTCTGTAGACATGTTGCTTTCAGTGGTTTCAGTGGTTCGTTTCCTCCCACACACACAAACAATTTCACACACATCAAAATGGGTTTTTTTTGCATATTGTGTGTCTATGTGTGTGTAAGCTTAAATTTTGTCCAGATATTCACAAGTAATACAGGCTGAATTTTAATGACTTTAGTAGTACTCTGACTCTGACGGTGATATTTTCTATGGTGGTTCATGGTTTCCTGAGGACTGACAGCTGAGCGTAAAACAAAAGAATTTAATGGATTTAAATAAAATAAGACAAATGCACTACAGATAGTTTACATGATATTCCAAATAGAGTCTAAAACTACAAGGAAGCAACCGTACTCCAAGTCAAAGGAACATGAGGAGCTGGCACTGAAAAATGTGGGTGTCTGGGCTCAGCTTTAAAAATATGGTGAGGAGCTTGGTCATTACTGACCTCATAGCTCAGGTGTTTCAGACGTCTTCTACTTGGAGGAGACCCATGACACTTTGTTTTTCAGCAGCCCTGGGAACACCTTTGTGTCTCCCAGAAGAAGATGAAGATGGCTGTGGAGACATCCCTACTACCCCCAAACCTGGACGTGTATATGTCGTGGCTATGATGTGACACAGTTTAAGCCTACACTCTGTGCATTCAGATCCACAAACTAAAACACACGATGAAATATATAAGTGAGGCTTTCAAAGTTCTTCTTATCTGATGTGTATTACATCACTGTAGAACAAACCATAAAACTGTAAAATGTACTTTCAAAACTATCCAGTGGGCTGGGTTGGACACAAAGGCCCGGTTTAGTCCCCCAGATCACACATTTGATACTTCTGAACCTGCGCAACAAACTTTGTGAGAGCTGTAAAGTATAAAAGCCGCTTGATAGACAGAGCACTTGTATTGAGCCAAATGCTTCAAAGTGTTCCTTGATGATGTGATAAAGAACTGGCTTTCCTCCTCCAACCTCAAACAGGAAGCGCATGAAGCGAGCAGTGTCAGTGTTTATGTTACACTGACCAGGAGACCTCTGAGCAGGATGGCTGCAGTCGCACAGCTCTGCTTCTCCCTGCTGTTCACTCTCATCAGCAACATTCATGCAGACGAATTTATCGTGATAATCGAGGAAGAAGGAACACCGTGCACGGGATGATAACTTGCTAACTGAGATTTGCCGCGTCAATGCGGTTAACTTTTTTTTTTTTTTTTTTTTTTTGCCTGTCCCATTTGGTTCTTTAGCCATCAGAATTGTTGTCTGAAGACCAACAAGGATACCCAATGGATTTACTTTGCCAAATGGATCATCGTGGCATTGCCGTATTGGTCCATTTGGTCGATCTTTGTTTTTATTATTTATTATATTTTATTTTCAGATGTTACAGACGGGACAGACATCAGTGAGGGATAGGAAAGGGAGAAAGAAAGAGGAAGGAAAGGAAAAACAGAAGGGGAGAGGGACAGTGAGAAAGGGGGGGAGAAAAAAAATAAAAATCTCCTGGATCACCTGTTGAGAGAAGAATAGAAAACAAGCAAAAAAAGACAAAAAAAAAGAAACAAAGCAACATACTAAACACAACACCCTCGCATTAATCTAGCTAAGTGTAAACAGCAGTAAATACTAAATATTCAATGTTGTTGTGCAGCACGCAGGACAAATGTGCTTCGAAGTAGTAGCCAAGAAAGGTGTAATTTAAGTCTACGAGCAGTGAACACCCGTGTGCATACCTGTGTGGATCAGCGTGCTTGTATTCCAAAGGTTTCTCCATGTAACGATCTGCTAGGGAGTGTGTGTGTGGGGGGGGGGGGGGCACAGCCCCGTCCTCCAGGGTATGAAGCAGGTATGGAGGAGATCAAAACTCCAGACATCTAGAGGCCCCCAGAACACAAGAGACCATGGAAAACCAACAGCGGGGCAGCTGCGCCACTGTTCCAGCAAGAGCTGAGGAGAGTCCCAGATGAGGGTTCACTCAGCAGCCGCGGAGCAGAAGCCAGGGGGAGTTGCAGTGACGCGCCCATGAGCTCCGCCGGCAGCCAGCTGTGCCTGAGTGACCGAGCCCCAGGCCGAGAGGCCGGGGGCACCCCACCTCCGAAGTGGCCCGAGCGAGCCCCAGGTTCCAGGCCCCGATAAGCGGCCGCCAAGGAGTGAGCCGGTGTGTACCTGGACGCCCACCCCCAGACACAAAGAACCACCAACGCACCGATGTCTGAGGGAGTCCGCCACCGGCAGGGGAAGTGGTGGTGGGTGGAGATAGGCCTCCAAACCTTGGAGGGCCTGAGGTGTCCCCAGAGAGGTGGTGTCTGATACCCAACCTGACATATAGACACAGACATACAGGCACACACAGACACAAACATCCATCCCCCCCCTCATGCTCTCATATGCACTCAGGTTAACGTCATTTTAACGAGACTAACGCTGACAGCACTGGTATGAAAACAGCCTGCAGAGCATCCGCACTTCTGAAACTCTCTAATCTTTAAATGTGTGTGCTGTGACGTTATTTTGCAGGCTCAGACATACTTTTCAAATTCGACTTACACCCTAAAACATTTTTTTCATGGTTTGGTTATTAAATGTGAATGTTTACCTCTTCACCAAAGACAGACAGGTCATTGTTCAGTTGTTTTACTGATGCGACACACTTGAGATCAAAGTTGGACCATATGCATCTACCGCAGATCGGTATCTGTCAATAGTCAGAAGATGCTTTTGACAGAACTATAATAGGCCCAGTCATGCTTATTTAATTTATTTAACTATCATTTCACAAGAAAATATGTCTCTTGAGATTAGAAATCTCTTTGGCAAGCATGGCTATCTCGTCTTAGTCAACATGTACTGATATGCATGAATTTGAAACAATATGAAATGAAACTGAGCTCAAACCACTGAAACTATCATCTCAGATAATGAAGAGAAGTTACTCAGAATCTATAACACAAGATAAAAGCGGTGTGTTTGTCTGTATGAGAGTATGAAAACACGCACGCACGCTGCTTACAGATATGCTGCTTACAAAGGAGATTTTTAATTTCAAGTGTCAGATTTCCTGTCAAATGAAGGTGAGAAGGCTCCACCTCATCAGCTCGACTCCCGTCTGTTTTGGCTGCTCTGCTCCATAATTCACTCTTTATTTGCTCAGATTGGTTCTCCACACTCTGAATTCCTCTAACAGAGCATTGTGGCTTAAAACTCAGATTTTGTTCTATTAACAAATATTTTTGCTGGTTTCACTTTATGGGAAATAATACACTGAGGGCAAAAGAAAACATATAAATATTATTATTGTAAATTAAAGGAGGTGAATACTGAAGTGGCGCCACCACGTGGTAGAGTGAGTTGGTTGCTGGAGATAGGGTAAAAATAAAGCCAGCAGAAAACAGCAAATACATGAAGAAACATATAAACAGCTTTTACTGACCTGAAAAGTCAAAACAGGAAGAAGTCTTAAATTGGATGAGATTGTACCTTTAATAGGGTTTCTGAGTAGAGCGGACTTTGACTTTTAAGTTGGTGCCTCTGAATGAATGCAGCAATTAAAAAAAGTAAGTCAGTGAATAATCTGATTATTTTCCACAAGAAACGCAAATGTCACAGAAGTTTGATTTCCTACATAAAGTTTAGTAAAGTGAGTAAAAGGGACATGAAACTGACGCCAAAAGCTGAATAGGAAACGGAGAGATCCTCAGACCCTCTTTAGTGTGGTTCGTAATTTCCACCACCAGGGGGAGCCAGCGAGTAGAGGATGAGAGTTTTTCATTGGACACTGAGCTCAAGTCTTACCTGAAAAGAAAATGTCTGTTGGATTACAGGCAAGAGTGTGTGTGTGCTGAGATGTTTTATTTTGTAATTTACAGAAAAAACTTGAAGGGAAACAGTTCCAGTGCTGATCCTGACCCACATCTCTGCTGTTATATGTCATCAGTTCATTGTTAAGATCACGTAAGTTAGCAAAGAAACTGAATCAGTGTTTGTTTCCTCAAACATCCAGGTGTAGGTAAAAAAAAAAGCAATTTATACAAATTAAAAAGTCAAAGTATTTTAAGAATAACATTTTATTTTAAATTGCTACTCAAGAACATTAATGGAAATTATGATCCGTCAGAAAGGATGAAATAATAATAAAACTATAACAGTGAAATTTTAAATTCAAAACTCATCTCTTGGTCGGCTGTAAACTCAGTTTTGATGTCAGAACTGGGAGGAGAGTACGTGGTGGGTACAAAATATCATCCTAAAATAGTCCTGAAAAAGTTGATTAATAAGGCATCAGTCAGTCACTTTGTTATACGTCAAAGTAATGCAGTGTGAGGTTGGCTTTTCATTACAATACAGCTGTCAGTTTGTGTAGAGTTCAATTGTTTATTGAAATATTTTAGAGAGAAAAGTCAATATTATGGTAAAAAGCTAATAAATTAAGCCAGGGGCATCACAGCCCACTTTGATCTTAAGTGGGTCGGACCAGTGAAACTTTTTTTTCTGTCTGTGTGAAGAAGGTTAATTACACATTTAATCCCTGATAGATCTTAATAAAAGAAGAAGAAGTGCCGCTTGAAACTTTGTTTTCCTGCATAATAAAGAAATGCTGCTGGAGTAAAGGAAAGCAATGTTTCTTGGTCCACTCATGCCTATTTTAAATTGTGTTCTTTTTTCTGTATTTCTTTTATTTCTTTATCTTTTTTATCTTCAAATAGCTGTTCAGCACTTTGTTTGAAAGCACTTTATAAATAAAGTTATTATTTTATTTACCTGCATGGTTAAAGGACAGTCGCCAGTTTTTGGAGTTTTACCAGCTCTGATGGAGTTAAAATTACTAGCTTGTGCTTTTTTTTGTATAAAGCAGCAAAAACAGCCTCTTGATTTTTTAGTAGATGAGTCTTGTTTGCTCCATATTAGCAGGACTGTCTGTAATGCATCTAATTTTGCTTTTCAGTGTCATAAAGCTGTTGAATTTGACTTAGAATAGAATAGAATAGAATAGAATTAAACTTTATTGTCATTGCACATGCACAGGTACAGGGCAATGAAATGCAGTTTGCATCCATCCAGAAGTGCTTTAGCCATGATATAGATATATTACAATATATATTAGCAATAATATAGATATGTAAGTATATTACAGAAATGGGTCTATTACGGTATGTTATAATGTACACGGTATGAAGTATGTTATGAATGTGCTATAACTATAAGTATGTACAGGCTATGAACAGGACATAAATATGAAAAACTATACAGAAATCTGAGATATAAGGCAAGTTTTATTTGTATAGCTATACAGCTATACAGAAATGTGAACTATGCAGGTTATAAACAGTTGTAGAATTAAAAATTATCGTATTTACAGCATGATTATTTACACAGAACTATACAGTAGTGCAGTTAAGATAAGTGAGATATGTGGATAATTTCTACAGAGGCTATATAAAGTGCTAGTGGTTGTGAGTGGTGGTTCAGTCCATGTTATTATTGTGTGTTTGAGGGTACAGGTGTCCATTGTGTGTGTAGGTGGTTGTGGGTGTGTGTATGTTCAGTCCATGTGTTTAACATGGGTCAGATGTCAGGAGGCAGAGTTCAGGAGTCTGACAGCTGTGGGGAAGAAGCTGTTCTGGTACCTGGTGGTCTTAGTCCGGAGGCTCCTGTAGCGCCTCCCAGAGGGCAGGAGGGTGAAGAGTCCATGTGATGGGTGACTGGGGTCTTTGATGATTTTCCCAGCCCTTTTCAGACACCGCTTCCTGTAGATGTCTTTTATGGCAGGAAGTGGTGCTCCGGCGATGCGCTGGGCAGTTTTCACGACCCTCTGCAACGCCTTCCGGTCCGAGGCAGAGCAGTTCCCGTACCAGACTGTTATACAGTTGGTCAGGATGCTCTCGATGGTGCAACGATAGAAGTTCCCCAGGATGTCTGAGGACAGGTGGTTCTTCCTCAGAGTCCTCAAGAAGAAGAGGCGCTGGTGAGCCTTCTTGACCAGCTTGGAGCAGTTGGTCGTCCAGATGAGATCCTCAGAGATGTGGACTCCCAGGAACTTGAAGCTGCTCACACGCTCCACAGCCGTCCCCTTAATGTGGATGGGTGGATGTGGGTCAGCATTCCTCCTGTAGTCCACGATGAGCTCCTTGGTCTTCTCGGTGTTAAGCAGCAGGTTGTTTGTGTCGCACCACTCAGCCAGACGATCCACCTCCTCCCTGTAGGCGGCCTCATCGTTGTCACTGATGAGGCCAATCACCGTGGTGTCATCTGCAAACTTAATGATGGTGTTGGAACCATCAGCAGGTCTGCAGTCGTGGGTGAAGAGGGAGTAGAGGAAAGGGCTCATCACACAGCCTTGTGGTACACCGGTGTTCATTGTGATGGTAGATGAGCAGCGGTTATCCAGCCGGACATGTTGGGGGCGGTTGGTCAGGAAGTCCAGTAACCATTTGCAGATGAGGGAGCTGATGCCCAGGTCTGTCAGTTTCCTGATGAGTTGTGAGGGGTGGATTGTATTGAATGCTGAACTGAAGTCTATAAACAGCATTCTGGCGTAGGTGTTGTTGTTGTCCAGGTGTGAGAGGACAGAGTGCAGTGCGATGGAGACTGCATCCTCTGTGCTCCTGTTCTGGCGGTATGCAAATTGGTGGGGGTCCAGGGTGGGGGGGGAGACAGGATTTGAAGTGTGCTAGGACCAGCTGCTCTAAGCACTTTGTGATGATGGGGGTGAGTGCTACTGGGCGGTAGTCATTGAGGCAAGATGGGTTGGAGTTTTTGGGTATCGGGACGATGGAGGTGGATATGAAGCAGGCCGGTACCACAGCGTGGGCCAAGGACAGGTTGAATATGTCTGTCAGCACTCCTGCAAGCTCCCCAGAACACGCTCTGAGAACACGCCCGGGGATGCCATCAGGACCTGCAGCCTTGTGGACATTGATCCTGCTCAGCACCGCTCCTACATCGGTGGGGGAGAGAGTCAGAGGTTGGTGGTCTGGCGTCACGTCTGCTTTGGTTGTGATTGTGGGGTTCCCTCGCTCAAAACGAGCATAAAAGTTGTTGAGCTCGTTGAGGAAGGAGACATCAGAGGATGCGGGGGAGGGTTTGGTGGTCCTGTAGTCTGTAATGGTCTGGAGTCCTTGCCACATGCGTCGGGGGTTGGAGTTGGAGAAGTGTTCTTCTACCTTCTTTTTGTAATGGTGCTTGGCTTTTTTTTTTTTTTGGCTTGAAATAGTCTTTCAGCGCAGCAGCATCTTCTACCAATGATGGTGGTCTGAAGTTCAGAGCAATCGATTGTGCGAGAGAATTTGTAAGTTTGTCAAATGTTGACTTACTAATTTTGGTCCTGAAGCCAGTCATTTCATCAGGTTTGGGCTGCCGACACCTTTTGTTTGTCGACCTTCTAGCGTTAACAGCTCCCAGTGTTTCTGTGCTTGTTGCAATATGTTTTGCATTTAGATGGTACCTTCAGGTTGAAGTGCTTCGGTGGTAATGCAAACTCCTTTTTGCACAGTTTGCACAAAACCACGCTTTTATCAAGGCTTCTGTCGGGTAGTCTTTTGAAATGAAATTTCAAAAGTCCGAGATCAGTCTGCGCTTTCTTCTGACTCTTTGTAGCTCCGATGTGTGCATCAGTGGTATACGAGGAAATCGTGCATTGACAAAAGTTCCCCTTTACTTGGAATGCAAAGTGCAATTAAATGCGTTTTTTTTTTTTTCAAATTAATTAATCACAATTAACGCGCTAAATTCCCACCTCTACTAAATCTCCTTCACTGTACAACATGATCAAAGTGCTTGATAGCTGTACACCAACATATCTTTAATGAGAAGAGTGATTTACCTGAACAGCAACTAAAACACAAAACCTGTGAGTGCTCCACCTCTGCCTGTCTGAAGCATGCATTCATTCAAAGTTTGGAGACAGATGAAATAGAACAGATAATCACGATGCCTTGAGTTACACAGCATGATTTCAAGGCTAGAAACACCCAGAATAACAGAGTTTCTGTTGCTGTTTGAAGCCTTCTATTAAAAACCGTGTTTCATCACTTCTTCCTCTCAGCAGCTTTAGTGAAGTGACACTTTAGCCTGTCACTAATCTCTCATGCAATGAAAAACACAGATGCCTGTGCTGTCACTCACTATGGAAAGCTGGCATAAGCTTTCTCATTATTAATTAGCATAGATCATCACTAGGTGTCATACTGTACCCATGTTTTTATCCCAATTACTGCAATGAAGAGAATTTAATTATTTTATGTTTTGAAATAAAATGTGCTTGAGCTCAGAATCGTTCAATTGTCACAGCTCTGGTTCCTTTTGACTCAGTGTTTTTGACTTCTTGTGTTTTAGTGTTACTTTGTATCATAGTTCATACTCTGGTTCATTTGTAGTCTTAGTTATTCTGTTTTGAGTTTCTTATATTCCCTGTTTAGCTTCTTGATTATCAGATTCCCTCTTGTGTCCTTGGCCTCTGTGTCTCTCTGTGTGTCCGTGTTTATGTATGTTGTGAGTTCTTGTGTCTTGCTTCCCTCCTCATGTTTCCTGTCTTATCGTGAAGGTCTATAGCTGTGCCCCAATTCAGGTGCCGCACTGTATGCGGCCTTCGCGGACTACGTGGGGCAGGAACTCTGAAGAGCCAGAAGGGCAGAAGTGTGAGGCTTGTGAAATGGGACGTCTACCCTCCGTCGCGCTGCTCAGGTTGCCTAGCAACCATGATACTAACCACTGGAAATGTTTCACACAGAATTGTTTGACAGAAGGAGAAAAAATGTTTTTTGTTCGTTTGTTGTTTTATGAGATGTTTTGATTTGTTGAGTATCTGAGGCTGAGACCACAGGACTGTAAAAACATGATTGTTGGGCTTCATTTCTGTACTGAACAGTCATTTAAGATTAGTTAGTAAATAACAATCAGCTAATGTTGTTCATGAGACTAAAGTCATAACACTTTGGTAATGTAAACACAATATGGCCAATATTATATTTATTATTATATTAATTATGATTCATTACAGCAGTGAGTTCAACTTGTTGCTGCC
Source organism: Astatotilapia calliptera (assembly GCF_964374335.1). Taxonomy (NCBI): domain Eukaryota; kingdom Metazoa; phylum Chordata; class Actinopteri; order Cichliformes; family Cichlidae; genus Astatotilapia; species Astatotilapia calliptera. The sequence continues at coordinate 4,392,078 of NC_137435.1, forward strand.
TTTCATGGTGTGTAACTTGAAGGCCCTGAGTACTTTCTCCCACACTGAAAACACTGGGATGATCACATTATTTGAACATTACCTAATAAGACTGATTCAGCACAGACAGTTATGTCAAACTTTCCTAGCAGTCCTTCACAAACAGGGAACAGTCTGTCTATTCTCTCCATCTGTCAGCTGCTGCTGGCTCTTCCTCCTCCTCTTCCTCACACACTGCTGAGTTTGTCCTGGTGGATCATCAGGGGTGCAAAGCCTCACAGATGATGTGCAGCAGTGGCTCCCTCAGTCTGTCCTCACTCTGGACACTTGCAGGTGTCACACATGGAAATCAAATGTGTGATAAGCTGCAGGATTCAAACACAAGTGTGACTTATAAACACATGTTCATATTTTTATTACACAATCAGAGAGAAAGAAAAAGAGAGAGAGTGCAGGACAGACAGACAGGTGACAGTCTCAGGTGTACACACTGCTACAAACAGGAGGATTTAGTGTTTGTGTTATTACAAGTGCTGAACAAGAAGAGTTCCCAGATGGTACAGTGGACACATGTGTGACTCTTTCTTTCAGCTTAACGAGTGAACCGTCTGTTATGAAATGGCTGTGTGCAGGCAGGAAAAGGACCCAAAGTGCAGACTCCGGAGACAAACGTGAACTCAAACAGCTTTAATGCTGAACTCAAAGTAACAAACTTCCAAAATACAAACAATAAACGCAGGCAGGCAGAACACACAGCATGAATGAGGGTAGATAAGGGAGATTGCGACACAGATCAAAGAGAACACAGGGCTAATATACACAGCAATCAGGGATTGAGAGACAGGAGGGAAACACAGCTGGGACAAATCAGGGCTGACGAGACAAAGGAAGCAAAACCAGACGCATTAACATGAGACACAGACTTTTAAAGTAAAACAGGAAACATAACACAGAGACATAAACCATAATACAGAACTCTAACAAAGAAACCAAAGACTATAAATGATAAATAATATCAAAATCAATTTCAATAATATAATAAACTCAAAACTCTGGGTCAACAACCCAGGCACCGTAACCGTCAGCTCGTTCAAACACACGTCAAAGTCCGTTTGGCTCGACAACACCGAGCAGAGGCAGCAATATAACATAGCTAACATTAAAAGTGCAGTGAATCCTGCTTGTGCCGTGATATTCAGGACTGCAAACCGAGCAGCATCACTGACTTTCAGCTTGTTGTGTTTGTGGCTATATGACTGACTTTAACTATCCATAAAATCATCACATTCTCTGTAAAATTAAGGTCGACTATTAAACAGCGTATATTTTAAAGTAAAGGCTTTAAAACCAAGTTAGTACAAACATCACTAATGTCACATAACTTTGCCGACATGTGGCCAACAGTAATGTTTTAATGTTCTTCATTATTAAACATTCGCACATAAATAACTGACATAATATTCAGTACTTACTTTTAAAGAATAACTCTTCAGCCGCCCGCCGTTTTTTTCTGACAGAAATATCCACACCCAACGCCGCACTATGTATTTTGGGACAGGTTGGGTCACAGTCTTATGCCGGACACAGCCTTCAAATTTGGGGAAATGAACTGTGCATTGGAGTACACTTCGAATTGGGACACCCTTCGTTGCATCGCTGTGACGTAATCGGGCTACAAATGTAAGTATACGTAAGTATAGTGTCGCATTCTCCCTCATCGCTGTGCGTTTCCCCTGTGTGCCTCTTCATATGTTTAGTTTATATATGTCCCAGTAAAGTTTTGCATTATTGCCCTTTCAGCAAATAAAGCTGTATTTTTGAGCTTCCCGTTTCTGCGAGTCTGCATTTTGTGTTCTTTCTTGCCTGCATTACAGCCGTCTATGACATTAATATCATATCTATTAGAGGTGGGAATCACCATACATCCTACGATACGATATTATCACAATACTTAGTGCACGATACGATATTATTGCAATTTTTTAAAAATATTTTGCAATATTCAGATTCTGTACATAAAGGTAAACTTTATCAATATTCATTTTATGTAATAACAAAGTCTCACACTCAGTCTTTCTCTCATTTCAGTCAGTTTTATTGTTGACAAACTGAACGGTTTGTATTACAGTCTAGTCCAACTTAACTGAATGCAACCATCTGGTACAATTATAGCTATTCTAAACTATGCAATTTGTGAAAACTATGCAGCCCCTTCAGCAACTGAAGAATTTGAAAGTAAATTAAAACGAAATATAATTTTACATTAAATAAAAAAGTTTTAAACTTAATTAAAATAAAACATGTTTATTGCTGCCAAAAAAAAGTTAAACACATTTGGACAGTGAAGGAATGTCAGGGTTCTTGCTCAGAAAAAGGATCAACATGCTCTGAAGTCAGAGTCCACAAAAACTTTTTTGTAACAAAATATCGATTTCTGCTGTCCCTGTATCGATACATTATTAGCAAACAAAATATCACGATACTACACAGTATCGATTTTTTCCCCCACCCCTAATATCTATAAAGTGCAAAGAAGATACTTACTCCAGTATATAAACTTCACCTTAGACATGCATTCAAAAACACAATCTTGACTGTTAAAACTGCTGCTGTTAGACATTTACATGAGGCAGATATATAGTGATCGAGTATGTATCTCGAGGCGCGATCGTGGCTCAAGAATTGGGAGTTCGCCTTGTAACCGGAAGGTTGCCGGTTCGAGCCCGGGGCCCTGTTTCAGGAAGCCGGTTTAGTGGAAAAACTGAGTAAGTATACCCTGAGTTAACGAAAACTCTGGGTTTTCGGTTTCACAAAGCGAGTTCAGATGAAGCCTCAGTGAGTCACCATGATGACACACTCCGTGAAGCTAACCTGCCCCCTAGCAGGTTTACTACAACTAACCCTGACTGTCTCCGCCCCTTTGTCGGAAACCTGACAGTAGGAAGTGTCGGACATGGCGTGCCCCGTCCTTGAAGAGCCAGTAGATCGTGAAGCCCAAATTCTCCGCAGAGCTCTCCACCGGGAGAGAGTGATTAGAGCGCGTTTGGACATTTTATCATTTCCTGATGATTTCCTGTGTGAACGTTACCGTTGTTCAGCACAATCTATAATTTATTTGAATAACATCCTCAGGCCATATATTACGCATGTGACACATCGCGGACATGCTCTCAGTTCATTACATATTATTTGTATTGCACTTCGGTTTTTTGCAAACGGGAGCTTTCTGTATAATATTGGTGACGCTGAGCACGTTTCCAAGGCTACCGTCTGTCGGGCAGTCAGGAATGTTACAGTTGCACTGAAACGTCTCCTGTACTCGTTTGTGGTGTTCCCCGGTCATAGACCCACAAGATTTATCAAAGAGGGATGCCACAAAATTGCAGGTATCAGGATGAACAAAACTTAATTCATGATGTGGTGATACTTGAACTACTACTTAAATTTTACATTTATTTTCACGGTTCCCAGGCGTGATTGGCTGTACAGATGGCACTCACATTCCAATCATTGCTCCTTCAGTAAATGAAGGAGACTATGTGAACAGGAAGTCTTTCCACAGCATTAATGTACAGGTACATAGTTCCCTGTAGCATTTCAAACTAACAAATTATTTCATCATAGTAATGGATGCTAATTTGTGTTCTCTGCACTGTGAAGATCATATGTGATGCTGCCAACATTATCACAAATGTGGAAGCCAAGTGGCCAGGCTCTGTCCATGACTCACAAATATTCCGTGAATGTACACTGAGCACAAAATTTGGACATGGTGATTTGAGAATACTTTAAAATATATAAAGACCAATTGCTTCAGGGACATTTGAACTGAAGTGTATCCTTCTGTCTTAGGAGAGTTCACTGGCTACTTGCTTGGTGATAGGGGGTATCCATGTTTACCCTATTTGCTTACCCCTTACCCTGACCCTGAACCGGGCCCACAGCAGCGATATAATCTGGCTCATTGCAGGACAAGAGCCAGAATTGAAATGACTATCGGAATGCTTAAGGCCCGGTTCCAGTGCCTGCAAAGACTCAGGGTCACCCCAGAAAGGGCATGTGACATTATTGTGGCATGTGTGATTCTTCACAACATTGCCACAATTAGAGGAGAACACTGTCCTTCTGAACCAGACATCAGCAGTGATCCAAACCATGAACATCCTGACCCTCCCACGGACATACAAGATGGAAGCGCAGTCAGAGACACCATATGTCACAATCATTTCTTTTGACCCGTCACCTCAACATGTTGAAAGAAGAATAAACAGATTTTTTGTTCAACTGGCTTTATTGGTCGCCTGTATTTCCTGTACACAAAGTATTAAAAGATGTAAACCTCATAAAGTGTCTCTGTTGCTTCCTCCTCTGTAACAGCTGTCAATGTTTCTTCATTATTTTCCTGCAGTAAAGAAATAAACAACATTGCTGTTCTACTGTAAACTCATATAATCTGTGGAGTATTACTCACAACTGCATGTTGGTCTGGCTCAACAGGAGGCTGCACCAGATGCAGTACACCATCACCATCAACTGATAGAATATGAGGTTTATACAGGTCACTTATAACTTACAAGGGACCAAATGGCAATTAACAAACATACCAATCACCTTACACTTCATTGTCATTATGCTCTCAAAGACAACCAAGACTGAGGCAAGGCAAGATCAGTAGGAAAATAACTTCACTACAAAATAATTCATTATGGTAAAGAGTTTATCAAATGAATGAGTAGCACTGCAAAGGTGACTGTGAAGAAAGGATGTATGCACATCATGTATTATTTTGAATTTACCTCTTATGTAGGCACTTGTGTCTTGCGGGGTTATTGACTCAGAGGATGTCCCCGCAGAGATGCCTTCGGCCACAGGGCGCCCACTGTTTTGGCTGAGGGCCAACTGCTGAGCCTCTGTGAGTGGTGGTGGTGGAGGACCCCAACCTGTTTTTCGGGCCTCCGCTTTTTTTCTGTTGGCTATAACGGGTCACATTTGAGCATACAGAGTAAGCAAATATGTACTTGTAATGTGCTCAGATAATTTCAATAAGTGCTTACAGAAAGAAAATTAATGTAGCCTCTAACTGCAATTGATTTACATCGGACAAACAGACCAAGCACTATGGCTCATAATACAATTACACCTTACCTGTTTGGACTATATTTTTATATTTCATTTTTACTTGCTGCCAGGAACGTTTGGGGCCTGTTGGGTTGCACCTGCGCTCACATCACGTCACAAAATAAAATGTATAAAATAACAAATAAAATAACATATGATAAAATAACGTGTTAAATGGGTGGAAATCCCTAGATCAATGTTTATATTAACACTCACGCATTGACTCTGTCGGCTATGTTTTGCCATGCATGCTCCCTTTCTTTTGCAGCTGTGGCTGTGTTACTTTTTTCCGCGGAATTTGCATGTTATCGGCATATGCTGCCATCAGAATTTCGGCCTCAAGCGCTGTAAAATACATTGACCGCGCCTTCTTTCCCTCCGTCTCCATGGTGACTCGCTTAATCTGTGCTCCGCTTATCAGGGCTTTATGTATCCTCGTCCGCGCGCTTCACTTGGGGTTGATGCAACTCCGTGTTGATTGAACTAATTGTTATCAGCCTTTCTGAAACCGAATATTCCGAGTTGGACAGTTCGGGGTTACTCAACCCTGCGTATCGTTTTTCACTCTGAGTTTTCTAAACCGGCTTCCTGAAACAGGGCCCTGGCTCCGACAGGCTTGGTTGTTATGTCCTTGGGCAAGACACTTCACAGGTTGCCTGCTGGTGTTGGTCAGAGGGCCTGGTGGCGCCAGTATCCGGCAGCCATCACCAGTGTGTGGATGACTGAATGTGTAAAACGCTTTGTGTCCTTAGGGACTAGTAAAGCGCTACACAAATACAGGCCATTTACTACTGATTTGAGAAGTGTGGATGCTCTGCAATCTGTTTTCATGTTAAAGTTGTTTTTTCTTTGACATCTGATACTCTCTCTCACACACACGTGGCTTTTATCTGTTTCGTACACTTTCCCACACGCAGTTCTTTATTATCTCTGAAAACATGTTTACTTCAGTGGTTTGATGTCCGTTTCCTCCCACATATCCTCCACATCTGTCCATCAATCATTTCTCTGCAACAAATGACCTTAATTTTGTGTCGATTTGGTATAAATCCCTACACATACTAAAAAACATTTTAACATTTTAGCCTTTTTCCTGAAAGGGTAAAAAGCATGTAGCAGCATGCTGGGGTCAAGACTCTTGCAAAAGAGATTTTATCTCTAGAGTCATAATTTTCTGGTTCAGTGAAAGTTAAACAGTTATACATACATACATATATATATATGTATATATATGCCCTTGTGAAGTGGCTGTTTGGTATCTCCAATGACCAAACAGCCACTTCACAAGCGCATGGCACAACATAGAAGAGCCACCTCCACAGGACAAGACTCAGCAGTCCATCCGCATCTTAAGGATAAAGGAAACTCTTTTGAGGATGCAAATGTTCACATTTTGGACAGAGAGGACAGATGGTTTGAAAGAGGAGTGAAAGAAGCCATCTATGTCCACTGTGAGCGACCATCTTTGAACAGAGGCGGTGGTTTACGACACCAACTCTCTGCCATCTATAATCCAGTTTTGAGTTCCCTCCCCAGACGCCTTAACGCCCACTCACATCCTGGGCCATCTGACCTCAGGAATTCGCATGATAAGGTGGGGCCAGGTTTCACAATGAACACACCCGAAACTCTGGCTGATTGGGACCCACACCCAGTTTCACACCTTGGCTCAGGCGATTAGAGGATCATCAGGAGGTCCTTTTGTCCCACTGTGGGGGGAAACTCCCACTAGGTTTAAATCTGGGACTCTCCACCATTTGACCTTAGAACTGAAGAAGCTTCTCGGATGAGAGGTGAAACGTCTTCAAGCAACTTAAAGAAGTCCAGACGCTTTTCTTTGCAGGCTTCTTTGACTAAGATGACCTGGATGACTGAGAGCCTTCACAGACAAACTTTGTTGTTGTTTCTCTGGGCTCAATTTCAGCCTCAGGAGCATCTCTCAGAAGAAAAGCGTAGAAAAGCGTTTTGCAAATAATAAGATAAAAAGATTGTTGAACCAGGTGGTATTCTCTGGAGTTTAAGACCAAACTCAAACAGTGAATTGACATTAGACTGGAATTCATAAGATGAATAGAAATGCTCCTGAAGCTAAAGGATTCATTCACGTGTGTGTGTGTGTGTGTATATATATATATATATACACACACACATATATGTCACGGTTCTGGGTCCGTTGGACCCAGTATTTTGAGTTTATTGTGTTTTGATTTAAGTTTTCATCAGGGATTGTGTTCTTGTTCTCTTGTCGTGTTATGGTGATGATTATGATTTCTATTATTAGAGTTCCATGTTTCTGTTTATCTGGGTTTACGATGTGAGTTTAGTTTCATATGTCATTTCCTGTCTGTCTCTCAGTGTCAGGTCTGCGTCTTGGTGTGGTGTTCTCATTTCCTGTTTTATTGTGAAGGTCTGGGTCTCATGTGAGTGTGTTCAGTTTTACCTTTGTCTCGTCTTGTTGATTATTCCCAGCTGTGTCCACCACCTGTGTGTAATTCCCCTGTGGTTCTCTGTGTATTTAAGTCATGTCTTCCGTCATTGTTGTTGCTGGTCCGTCTGTGTATTCCACCCTGCCTGATCTGAGTATCTACCATGTCTCACCCGTGTGTTCTCCCTGCTGTCCATCATCATTCTCCTCTGGTCGTTCTCGTTAAGGTTTGTGCTCTGTAGTTTAGTTTATCCCAGTATAGTTTAGTTCTAGCTCCATTTTGCCGTTTGTATTTACTTTCATGTTCAATAAACCACCTTCACACCTTCACGACTGCCTGCATTTGGATCCTCCTTCATTTCCTCCACACGGCTCACCTCACTCGCCGTGACAATGTGTGTGTGTGTGTACATATACACACACACACACACACACACACACACACACACACACACACACACACACACACACATACATACATACATACATACATATATATATATATATATATATATATATATATATATATATATATATATATATATATATATATATATATTCATATTCCACAATTCATTATTTAAGAACAGAATTCTTTATTTTGATGCACATGGCTCTTGCGGTCCTCCATAGAGAAAATGAGTCCAGTATTATAGAATGAAACCAAAAACACCCGCTGCTGCCTTTTGACGGTGCAAAACGTTTCGTCTATATTTTTGTGTTTGTTGGGGAGAAGACTTACAAACATACTGTACAGCACTTCAGAGTCACACTGCTAGTGATCAAAGATTTATGTGAAATTGACAAGCTGAACGAATTTTGTACTGTACAGGAGACACGGCACCAGATTGATTTGACAATGGTCTACAGCCAATCAGGATACAGAACACAATGCGTTGTTAACCCCCCCCCCCCCCCCCAAAAAAACCAAAACATGCAAAACTGCACACAAAAAAATCAGCGAAAGGTAAACCGCATTATAGCGAGGGACTACTGTACACAGGACAGAGACAATACGAAGTGGATTGTGCAGTAGGTATTAAATACCAGGTTCAAGTTATGGTCGGGATATTGTAGACACGACAGGACACTGTGTGGCTGCTGCGACCTAGCGCCCCGCCATATTTCTGTCTTTTTTGTGAAAAAAACTATTAATAGTTTAGAAAGGACTTTTACATATTCATAAATATTCAATGCTGTTTAGTAAAGCTGACATAATCTCACTTGTAATGGTTCAGATTGGACACTGTGACTGGCCGGTTCTGTGCTCCAGACCACATGTTTGATACCCCTGGACCCATGCAACGAAGTATAAAAAAAACTATGTGTTCACTCCTTTGGCCTGTGAAGAGTGAAAGCAGATATACGGCGTGATATCGAGCCAAATGCTTCAAAGTGTTCCTTGATGATGTGATAAAGAAGTGGCGTTCCTCCTCCAACCACAAACAGGAAGCTCATGAAGCGAGCAGTGTCAGTGCTTGTACGACACTCACCAGGAGACCTCTGAGCAGGATGGCTGCAGTCGCACAGCTCTGCTTCTCCCTGCTGTTCACTCTCATCAGCAACATTCATGCAGAAGAATTTATCGCCATAATTGAAGAAGGAGACTCTTTACAGTTCAAGCTCCCAGATCACAACAGCTCCTGCATCACCTCCAGACGTGTTGGTGAAGATACTCTGGTCCTGTGGAACATCTCTGACCCCTGGAACAGAAACTTCACAGTACATGAAGACCTGACAGGACGACGCTCATTTCCTGAGACATTTCATGGTTCTCCTTCATTTACTCTCAACAACCTGACCCACTCAGACTCTGGACTGTACCAAGATGTGTGCTGGACTCAGGGCAACATGACATATGAGAGAAACATCAGCCTGACTGTGTGTAAGACAGTAAGGGGGGAAGAATCTATCGCAAGTCTTGAAGACACTGAAGACGTACAATGTAAAGGAGCAGGTGAGAATCTGACGGTGCGTTGGATCAGACATGACAGTAAGTGGCAACAAGCCGAGCCGAGTAGTTTTGAAGACAGAACAATTTTGAAGGTGAATAAAGTCCAAGAAAGTTTCCTGGAGGCAAAAAACGCATCTCTTCTTCATGTCTTCAATGAACAACAAACTGTTTACATCTGCCTGTTGATGAACCAACAGCAGTGTGTGAGCACTTACTCTGTACGTTTGACCAAACAAACAAAGCTACGTTATGCTTCAGAGGGAGACACAGCTGTGCTGGAGTGTCCCTTCATGGACCCCATTCATGACCAGCCCCCAGTTTGGATGAAGGTAGCAATTTCCTACAATACTGATCAAGAAATTGGTCGAAACTTCTCGCTGGTACTTCCATCACTAATGTTAAATGATTCAGGTATCTACTACTGTGAAGGTGAAAAAGTAATACATGTGTACTGGCTTTTCGTGTGCCCTAAATTTGGTCCACCTGTAGTAAAGGTTTTCTCAGAGGGAGATGAAGTCACTATGAGATGTAAAGCTGGATTTCTATCCGTTTGGTTCATTAAGTCGATTCAAACAGAAGGTAAAATTGTGTACGATGATAAGTTCTGCAGTGACAATAGAATCACTTGTTCCCATGACAGCCTGATAATCTCTAATGTCTCACTGGAAGATGCAGGAGAGTATGCGTGTACAGGTTTTAAGTCAGAGGTGTGTGTGTCAGGAGAAAAATTTGTTCTGATCCACAGAGAGGCCTTTGGGGTTTACTCGACCTTCTACAAAGTCAGGTGGATACTGCTCAGCGGTCTGCAGGTGATGCTTTGTGTTGTTGTGGTCTGTGTGATACAGAAAACCAGGAGAGGAGAGCAGCTTTCAGCGCAGACACACACTTAATATGCTCATCAGCATTTATTATTATCATTCATGTATCTCTCAGAGTATCATTTTGAATATTCTTCTGTTTCTATCAGTGATCAGTTCGATCTATAATAAATGTTAGAAACCAGTTGTAAATGTATTCGTTCTTCACTCTGATGTGAATCATTATCATCTCTCTTGGAAAATGTATTTTGTTATTGTGTTTAAGAGCAGATTCATTGCAGCGCCATGTTTATCTGCACTATATTGTTTTCATTGTTGTGAATAAACATGATTGTCTGATACAGCAAACACTTCATAATATGGACTTGACTGCTTTGATTGTGTTTTTATATTCTCCATTTATGTCAGGAAACATTTCTGAAATAAAAATATCTAAATATAATTTAACAGGCTGAATGTTGATGCTCTTCTGTCAATGACTCCACGATGATTTTTAATTTTAATAAACACACAATCCACATATTTCAGTGCAGGATGTAGAGCAGAGTATATCAGTCAACTGGATCAGAGCTCCTAAACTTTGACTTCAAATGAATAATCAGCGTTTTGAACTTAACATGCAGCCAACACACTTTAACATGTAGAGTGAAACATATTATGGAAAAATGGAAGACGAGAGAAGCTGCACATGGTTATCATTTATTATTTTTATTCTATTTTTGTTTGTGGCAGAGTTTAAAGTTTAGGTTTTTTTTTTAATATTTCATTTTGATGAATTAAAAATGTTTTAATGAAAAACTATGAATTTAAAAGTCATGATATTAACAGCATGATGATGACAACAACTGCCATTACGATTATTACAGTTAATATTATTACTATTATTGCGTAGCACGTAGTATTCAATAATGTAATTTTATTTGATGAACATTAAAACTAAAAGTTACAATTTTACAAATAAATATTAATATGATGAGAAACATTAAGTGACAATGTGTGGTCCAGCTGCTCTGCACAGCGTCCAAGCAGGGGTTTCTTTTATTTACAACAACGGTCCCCAACCCCTAGGCCATGGACTGGCACCGGTCCGTAAATCATTTGGAACCAGACCGCGAGAGTTGAGGTCGGGTGTGAAATTGATGCTTTTCAGGGGTTTGAATAACTCTTCTTTTTTTGGCAGCAGTACTGGTTTTATTTTGTTGTATTTATCCTCGACACCTTAAAGGCTGGTCCATGAGAATATTGCATACATAAACCGGTCCATTGCACAAAAAAGGTTGGGGACGCTGATTTACAGGACTGACGGGACTCCAGGAAACACAAACAAAGTCAGTGTTAGAGCAGACAGTGCTCATCAGCAGACTAGCTATCTTTCCATCATCTGGATTCACTTACCCTAACGTTTGTAATCAGGATAAACTGTTTTTAGGACATCCTGATAATAATGAATTACAGCCTGGAAGTAATAAATGCGTGAACTAGTTTTTCAGCGTCACTCTGAGACAGGATATTTCTAACTTTAGAGATGTTGCGCAAATGGAATAAAGCAGTCTTACATATTTGTTTAATATGTGTGTTGAAGGACATGTCCTGGTCAAAAATGACTCCAAGGTTCCTCACAGCGTTACTGGAGGCCAAGGTAATGCCATCCAGAGTAAGAATCTGGTTAGAGACCATATTTCTACGATTTTCAGGGCCGAGTACAATAACCTCAGTTTTATCTGAATTAAGAAGCAGAAAGTTAGCGGCCATCCAGATCTTTATGTCTTTAAGACATTCCTGCAGTTTAACTAATTGGTGTGTGTTATCTGGCTTCATGGACAGATAGAGCTGGGTGTCATCTGCATGTGTAAATGTATGCTATGTCTTCTAATGATGCTGCCTAAGGGAAGCATGTATAGTGTAAACAGAATTGGTCCTAGCACTGAACCCTGTGGAACTCCATAATTAACCTCAGTGTGTGAAGAGGATTCTCCATTTACATGCACAAACTGGAGTCTATTAGATAGATATGATACAAACCACTGCAGCACAGTACCTGTAATGCCTACAGCATGTTCTAATCGCTCTAATAGGATATTATGGTCGACAGTATCGAATGCTGCACTGAGGTCTAGCAGGACAAGCACAGAGATGAGTCCACTGTCAGAGGCCATAAGAAGATCATTTGTAACCTTCACTAAAGCTGTTTCTGTGCTGTGCTGAGCTCTGAAACCTGACTGAAACTCTTCAAATAAACCATTCCTCTGCAGATGATCTGTTAGCTGTTTGACAACTCTTTCAAGGATGTTTGATATGAAAGGAAGGTTGGAGATTGGCCTATAATTAGCTAAGACTGCTGGGTCTAGAGATGGCTTTTTGAGTAAAGGTTTAACTACAGCCAGCTTGAAGGCCTGTGGTACATAGCCGATCATTAGAGATAGGTTGATTGAAGAATTAATTAATGGAAGGACTTCTTTGAGCAGTTTTGTAGGAATGGGGTCTAAAAGACACGTTGATGGTTTGGAGGAAGTAATTATTGAAGTTAACTCAGAAAGATCAATTGGAGAAAAAGAGTCTAACTTAACATCAGTGGTACTAAGAGTAGCTGTAGATAATATTACATCTGTGGGATGATTGTTGGTAATTTTTTCTCTAATGATAAAAATTTTATTTGTGAAGAAGTTCATGAAGTCATTACTAGTTAACGTTAAAGGGATGGTTGGCTCAACAGAGCTCTGACTTTTTGTCAGCCTGGCTACAGTGCTGAAGAGAAACCTGGGGTTGTTCTTATTTGCTTCAATCAGTGATGAATAGTAAGATGTTCTGGCTTTGCCGAGGGCTTTCTTATAAAGCAGCAAACTATTTCTCCAGGCTAAATGATGATCCTCTAAATTTGTGACACGCCATTTCCTCTCCAGATTACGAGTCATCTGCTTTAGGCTACGTGTTTGAGAATTATACCACGGAGTCAGGTACTTCTGATTAGAGACCTTAGTTTTCACAGGAGCTACAGTATCCAGAGTTGTACGTAGTGAGGAGGTGAAATTATTAACAAGATAATCGACCTCTGTTGGGGTAGCGTTCAGATAGCTGCTCTGCTCTGTGTTGGTACAGGGCATTGAAGATGATAACAGTGGGTGGATTATATTCTTAAACTTAGTTACAGCGCTTTCAGAACAACATCTACTTTGATAAAGTCTACTCTCCACTGCTGTGCAATCAATTATTGTAAATGTAAATGTTGTCAGGAAATGATCAGACAGGAGAGGGTTTTCAGGAAACACTGTAAAATGTTCAGTTTCTATGCCATATGTTAAAACAAGATCTAGAAAGTGATTAAAGTGGTGGGTGGGTTCTTTTACATTTTGAGAGAAGCCAATTGAGTCTAATAACAGATTAAATGCCATGTTGAGGCTGTCATTTTTAGCGTCTACATGGATGTTAAAATTACCCACAATAATTATTTTATCTGAGCTCAGAACTAAATTAGGTAAAAAGTCTGAGAAATCAGACAGAAACTCTGTGTAAGGCCCAGGTGGACGATAGATGATAACAAGTAAGACTGGTTTCTGAGTTTTACAGCTGGGGTGGACGAGGCTAAGCATCAGGCTTTCAAATGAATTAAAAGTCTGTCTTGGTCTTTGGTTGATTAATAGGCTGGTGTGAAAAATTGCTGCCACACCGCCCCCTCGGCCTGTGCTTCGTGATTTCTGGTAGTTAGAATGATTCGGGGGTGTTGATTCATTTAAACTAACATAATCATCCTGCTGCAACCAGGTTTCTGTAAGGCAGAGTAAATCAATTTGTTGATCAATTATTAAGTCATGTACTAACAGAGACTTGGAGGAGAGAGACCTAATATTTAATAATCCACATTTCACTGTTTTACTCTTTAGTTCAGATGTGGATACTGTATTGTTCTTTCTTTGTAATTGTTTATGTTTAAGTTGTTTGTTGCTGGTTTTTAGTTTGTTTTTTGTCTTTTTGGAAGCTGACACAGTCTCTATGGAGATGGGTTTTTGGGGGGGTAGCAGGAGGAGAGAAGCTGCAGAGAGGCATGTAAGACTGCAACTCTGCTTCCTGGTCCCAACTCTGGATAGTCATATTTTGGGGGGGTTTAATAAATTTGTCCATATTTCTAGAAATGAGAGCTGCTCCATCCAAAGTGGGATGGATGCCGTCTCTCCTAACAAGATCAGGTTTCCTCCAGAAGGTTTGCCAATTATCTATGAAGCCCACATCGTTTCTGGGACACCACTCAGACAGCCAGCAATTTAAGGAGAACATGCGGCTAAACATGTCACTCCTGGTCTGATTGGGGAGGGGACCAGAGAAAACTACAGAGTCCGACATTGTTTTGGCAAAGTTGCACACCGATTCAATATTGATTTTAGTGACCTCCGATTGGCGTAACCGGCTGTCATTACTGCCGACGTGAATTATGATCTTACTGAATTTACGTTTACCCTTAGCCAGCAGTTTTAAATTTCCTTCAATGTCGCCTGCTCTGGCCCCTGGAAGACAATTGACTATGGTTGCCGGTGTCTCTAGCTTCACATGTCTGAGAACAGAATCACCAATTACCAGAGTTTGACCCCCGGCGGGTGTGTCTCCGAGTGGGGAAAAACGGTTAGACACATGAACGGGTTGGTGGTGTACCTGGGGCTTCTGTTTAGGACTATGCTTCCTCCTCACTGTCACCCAGCCGCCCTCTTTCCCCAGCTGCTTGGGGTCTGCCGGGGAACAGCTAGCGGGGCCTACGCTATCTTCGGCTGCACCAGCTTCAGGGGCCTGGATAGCTATGGGTGAATGAAGGGTGCGAAGCCGAGTCTCCAATTCAGTAATCCTGGCCTCCAGCGCTGCAAATATGCTACATTTGTTACAGATATCATTATTGCTAAAGGAGGCCGAGGAGTAACTAAACATCTGACACAATGCGCAAGAAAGTGCAGGAGGGACAGGTGAAGTAGCCATGGTGCTAACGAGTCGGCTACGAGCTAAGCTAAGCTAGCGAAACAGTACAGAGACAGTGAGTGAATACTTTGGCTATAAATTAGGTAGTGAGTACACAGAAAGTGTGCTTCGGATGAAGCACGTGAAGATTATACTATGAAAAAGAATGTATTTAAAAGTTGTTAATTAAATTGCTAAGCAAATAAGCTACTCAGAAACACCACTGTGTTTGAGCAGGAACAGGGAGTGATACTCTACCGCAGAGCGAGCGAACACCAAGTGACAGCGCCACCAAGAGTCGATTATGTGGAGGAAAAGGAGCCGAGCCAGCCGGAGCGACGAACAGGTAGGCTAAAATAGCTCAAACAGTTAAGCTAGTGCAGCTCACTGAGAAGACGACGTAAGAGCACATTCAGCTGAAATAGCAGATGTTGAGGACAAGCGTTGCAAATCAATCCCTGGCAGAGATCGATCTGGTCCTGAGTGTGAATGTCCCTGTTCATTCAAATCTGAATCCAAATAATCGAAAATGTACCAGTGAGTAGCGGTAGCCAGGCGCGCCAGCGTTCACTCAAGCCGGAACCCAATTGATATTGATATGAGAGTGGTTAAAAGATATAGTAAGGCTGTTATAAAACCGTTTACGTACATCTGTAATTTATCATTTCAAACTGGTCGATTTCCAGACAGAATGAAAATAGCAAAAGTTATACCTCTATACAAATCTGGCAACAAACACCATTTCATAAACTACAGGCTTGATAAAAACAAATTATCATTAAATTTGAATAAAACTAAAATTATGTTATTTGGAAATAGTACTTTAAATACAATGCTAAGATTAAACTAAATGGTGTTGATATTGAAAGAGTCAGTGAAAATAAATTTCTGAATGAAAATAAATTATATTATATCAGAAATCTGTTCACTATTTTTATTACAGATTATATCAGTAAGGAAGCTGACTAAATGTTGACGGATAACTTATGGCAAAGGGGTGGGATTAAATAAGTGTGTACTTCTTCCCTCTCCCTTTCGACATATAAATGAATCAGAACAGAAGCAATATTGAAATGTATTAACTTTATTTTGTATAGTATTTTTTTCTCTAATTTTCTTTGCTAAATGCACCTGTATATTGTTTACATGATTGAAATAAATTAACAAACAGACCCAAATACAGGAGAAGGACGGCTGAGAGTGGAAAAAAAATCACAAAAATAAATACTGCCAGATTTTCAACTTCGGTCTACAAGAAAATAAGAAGATCATGGGATTAGCCTCGATTGCACTTTGGAACTATTGACGGGATGCGCTCCGTCCCTTGATGCATGTACACTTTCAATTTCTGGTTGGGCTGCTTGGGTGCAAAGTAAGTTTCATCATCAGATGATGAGCTTCATGTAAACATCTGCATGGAAACTGGATGCCTGGACTTCTCTGCTTACTTAGGCCAAACCAAACCCTGAATTATGTTGGAAAATATGTGATGCTTTATGAAGGATCACATAAGAAACAACATTTTTTATTTGGTTTTGAAACTAAAAAACTATTCAAAAAGTTTTAATTACAGGGAGTGCAGAATTATTAGGCAAGTTGTATTTTTGAGGAATAATTTTATTATTGAACAACAACCATGTTCTCAATGAACCCAAAAAACTCATTAATATCAAAGCTGAATGTTTTTGGAAGTAGTTTTTAGTTTGTTTTTAGTTTTAGCTATTTTAGGGGGATATCTGTGTGTGCAGGTGACTATTACTGTGCATAATTATTAGGCAACTCAACAAAAAACAAATATATACCCATTTCAATGATTTATTTTTACCAGTGAAACCAATATAACATCTCCACATTCACAAATATACATTTCTGACATTCAAAAACAAAACAAAAACAAATCAGCGACCAATATAGCCACCTTTCTTTGCAAGGACACTCAAAAGCCTGCCATCCATGGATTCTGTCAGTGTTTTGATCTGTTCACCATCAACATTGCGTGCAGCAGCAACCACAGCCTCCCAGACACTGTTCAGAGAGGTGTACTGTTTTCCCTCCTTGTAAATCTCACATTTGATGATGGACCACAGGTTCTCAATGGGGTTCAGATCAGGTGAACAAGGAGGCCATGTCATTAGTTTGTCTTCTTTTATACCCTTTCTTGCCAGCCACGCTGTGGAGTACTTGGACGCGTGTGATGGAGCATTGTCCTGCATGAAGATCATGTTTTTCTTGAAGGATGCAGACTTCTTCCTGTACCACTGCTTGAAGAAGGTGTCTTCCAGAAACTGGCAGTAGGACTGGGAGTTGAGCTTGACTCCATCCTCAACCCG
This sequence comes from Astatotilapia calliptera, assembly GCF_964374335.1. Lineage (NCBI taxonomy): Eukaryota > Metazoa > Chordata > Actinopteri > Cichliformes > Cichlidae > Astatotilapia > Astatotilapia calliptera. The sequence goes on from NC_137435.1 coordinate 4,409,637, forward strand.
AAAAGGCCCCACAAGCTCATCTTTGATGATACCAGCCCAAACCAGTACTCCACCTCCACCTTGCTGGCGTCTGAGTCGGACTGGAGCTCTCTGCCCTTTACCAATCCAGCCACGGGCCCATCCATCTGGCCCATCAAGACTCACTCTCATTTCATCAGTCCATAAAACTTTAGAAAAATCAGTCGTGAGATATTTCTTGGCCCAGTCTTGACGTTTCAGCTTGTGTGTCTTGTTCAGTGGTGGTCGTCTTTCAGCCTTTCTTACCTTGGCCATGTCTCTGAGTATTGCACACCTTGTGCTTTTGGGCACTCCAGTGATGTTGCAGCTCTGAAATATGGCCAAACTGGTGGCAAGTGGCATCTTGGCAGCTGCACGCTTGACTTTTCTCAGTTCATGGGCAGTTATTTTGCGCCTTGGTTTTTCCACACGCTTCTTACGACCCTGTTGACTATTTTGAATGAAACGCTTGATTGTTCGATGATCACGCTTCAGAAGCTTTGCAATTTTGAGACTGCTGCATCCCTCTGCAAGATATCTCTGTTAGGGTCCCTGGGTCGTTGACCCAGTGTTTTGTGTTTTTGGTTCTTTGATTTTGTTATTTCATTATATTCTAGCTTTGCTTTATGGGTTTTAGGATCATTCTTAGTTTAGGTTCTCTGGGTGGGGTTTGTTTAGAGTTTTAGTGTTCTGGTTTTCTGTCTGTGTTCCATAGTTGCTGTCTCTCCTGTCTGCTGTATCCCCACATCCAGTCAGTGTCTATGTCTGCCCTGGTCCCACGTCTTTGTTCCCTTTGTTATAGTGCCTGCCTGTGAGTCTGTATTATGTTTCCTGTTTTACTTTGAAAGTCCATGTCTGATGTTAATGTGTCTGGTTTGGCTTCCCCTTGTCTCGTTAGGCCTGATTTGCCCCAGCTGTGTTTCCCTCCTGTTACCCATTCCCTGATTGCTCCCTCTGTGTATTTAAGCCCCGTGTTTCTTTGTGTCTGTGTCGTGAGCTACTCTCATTTATGCTGTGTGTTCCGTTTGCCTGGTCATGTAAGTTTATTTGGATTTTGGATTTCTATTACATTTTGCCACTTTTTGCCATCAAGCAATAACAGCTGAGTTTTGAGCCACTTTCCGCCTCCGAGTGTCTGCACTTTGGGTCCTTCTACTTCCACTCCTACCTGCACACAGCCTTAACCTGACAATCTCACAATTTTTGACTTTTCTGAGCCTGTCAAGTCCTTCTTTTGACCCATTTTGCGAAAGGAAAGGACTTTGCCTAACAATTATGCACACCTGATATAGGGTGTTGATGTCATTAGACCACACCCCTTCTCATTACAGAGATGCACATCACCTAATATGCTTAACTCATTCACTGCCAGCCATTTTCAAATCAGGTAACTCCCCACTGCCAGGGTTTTTGAGCATTTTTACTCATTTTTGAAGAGCCACAGAAAACTGTGTGTTATGATCATATAAACGCTGAACCTACCAAAATGAAGAACAGACTCTCTTCTTTCATCCAAAAAAAAAGCTTGTTTCTACCATTTTCCATTCTTTAGTAATCAGCTGTAGAAGAGAGGTGGGTTCCACCAAAAATGCCTGTTTTGACCAAAAAAAGGGAGAAAACGGGCTTTTTGTGAAAAATACATTTCAAGCAGAAAAGTGCCTTTGACACTAATATTTCTTGCTTTGTGACACCTCTAACATATAAAATAGTTCTTCACTTCTATAAAACAGAAATAACACTGAGAAAGGTTATGTTTTATCAAAACAATTTATTTACAAATATATGAAAAAATAAAATTCACTGACAAGCTGCCCGAGGTTGTATTCTGGCCCCTCCCATTGAAAAACGTAATTGACGTCTATAGACGTCAATGGCAGTCAACGTAAGTTTTTCAATTGACGTCTATAGACGTCAATGGCAGTGAATGAGTTAATTGGTAGTAGGCTTTCGAGCCTATACAGCTTGGAGTAAGACAACATGCATGAAGAGGATGATGTGGACAAAATACTCATTTGCCTAATAATTCTGCACTCCCTGTAGTTTAAAAAGGACTTTTACATTTTTATAAATATTCATGGCTGTGTGGTAAAGCTGACATTATCTCACTTGTAATGGTTCAGATTGGACACTGTGACTGGCCGGTTCTGTGCTCCAGACCACATGTTTGATACCCCTGGACCCATGCAACGAAGTATAAAAAAAACGTGTCCACACTTTGACCTGTGAAGAGTGAAAGCAGATATACGGCGTGATATCGAGCCAAATGCTTCAAAGTGTTCCTTGATGATGTGATAAAGAAGTGGCGTTCCTCCTCCAACCACAAACAGGAAGCTCATGAAGCGAGCAGTGTCAGTGCTTGTACGACACTCACCAGGAGACCTCTGAGCAGGATGGCTGCAGTCGCACAGCTCTGCTTCTCCCTGCTGTTCACTCTCATCAGCAACATTCATGCAGAAGAATTTATCGCCATAAGAGAAGAAGGAGACTCTTTACAGTTCAAGCTCCCAGATCAAAACAGCTCCTGCATCACCTCCAGACGTGTTGGTGAAGATACTCTGGTCCTGTGGAACATCTCTGACCCCTGGAACAGAAACTTCACAGTACATGAAGACCTGACAGGACGACTCTCATTTCCTGAGACATTTCATGGTTCTCCTTCATTTACTCTCAACAACCTGACCCACTCAGACTCTGGACTGTACCGAGATGTGTGCTGGACTCAGGGCAGCGTAACATATGAGAGAAACATCAGCCTGACTGTGTGTAAGACAGTAAAGGGGGAAGAATCTATCATAGCTTCTGATTCTACTGTAGACGTACAATGTAAAGGAGCAGGTGAGAATCTGACGGTGCGTTGGATCAGACATTATGGGGAGTGGCAACAACAAGCCGGGCTGAGTAGTTTCGAAGACAGAATTTTGAAGGTGAATAAAGTCCAAGAAAGTTTCCTGCAGGTGACAAACGCATCACTTCTTCATGTCAACACACAACCAACGTCTTACATCTGCCTGTTGATGAACCAACAGCAGTGTGTGAGCACTTACTCTGTACGTTTGACCAAACATACAAAGCTACGTTATGCTTCAGAGGGAGACACAGCTGTGCTGGAGTGTCCCTTCATGGACCCCATTCATGACCAGCCCCCAGTTTGGTGGATGGATGCAGTTCCCGACATTATTGATCAAGAACTTGGTCAAAACTTCTCGCTGGTACTTCCATCACTAATGTTAAATGATTCAGGTATCTACAGCTGTGTAGGTGAAAAAGTAATGCACGCGTACTGGCTTTTGGTGTGCCCTAAATTTGGTCCACCTGCAGTAAAGGTTTTCTCAGAGGGAGATGAAGTCACTATGAGATGCTCTGATGATTGGGAAAAAAGTACTTCGGGCTTTATGTTCATTAAGTTGATCCAAACAGAAGGCAAAATTGTGTACGATATTGACTTCTGCAGTGACAATAGAATCACTTGTTCCGATGACAGCTTGATAATCTCTAATGTCTCACTGGAAGATGCAGGAGAGTATGTGTGTACAGGTTTTAAGTCAGAGTATGAGTGTGTGTCAGCAGAAACATTTGTTCTGATCTACAGAGAGCCCTTTGGGGTTTACTCGACCTTCTACAGAGTCAGGTGGATACTGCTCAGCGGTCTGCAGGTGATGCTTTGTGTTGTTGTGGTCTGTGTGATACAGAAAACCAGGAGAGGAGAGCAGCTTTCAGCTCAGACACACACTTAATATGCTTATAATAATAATAATAATAATAATAATAATACATAGAAGTGATTAAATCCAAACAAAAATATTATTGTAGATATGAATCTGTGACCTGAGTGGACGGTTCAGTCTCTTATGTGATTATATATTTTAAACATTTAGCCTTTTTCTATCTTTTGACTTAATTCTTCTATATTTCTGCTCATATTTCAGTTATAGTGATTTTGTGCTTTTTGTTTTATGTGATTTGATGTTTATCCATATCTCATTCATGTATCTCTCAGAGTATCATTTTGAATATTCTTCTGTTTCTATCAGTGATCAGTTCGATCTATAAGAAATGTTAGAAACCAGTTGTAAATGTATTCGTTCTTCACGCTGATGTGAATCATTATCATCTCTCTTGGAAAATGTATTTTGTTATTGTGTTTAAGAGCAGATTCATTACAGCACCATGTTTATCTGCACTATATTGTTTTCATTGTTGTGAATAAACATGATTGTCTGATACAGCAAACACTTCATAATATGGACTTTACTGCTTTGATTGTGATTTTATATTCTCCATTTTTATTAGGAATCATTTCTGAAATAAAAATATCTAAATCTAATTTAACAGGCTGAACATTGATGCTCTTCTGTCAATGACTCCATGATGATTTTTAATTTTAATAAACACACAATCCTCATATTTCAGTGCAGGATGTAGAGCAGAGTATATCAGTCAACTGGATCAGAGCTCATCAGCATTTTGAACTTAATATGCAGCCAACACACTTTAACACATGTCTGATGTTGAGTGAAACACATCAGGGAAAAATGGAAGACGAGAGAAGCTGCACATGGTTATCATCATTTATTTATTTATTTATTTGCCTGTCCCATTTGGATCTTTAGCCATCAGAATTGTTGTTTGAAGGCCGAGAAAGATGCCATGTTGGTCCATTTGATTGACCTTTATTATAATTGTGTATTTATTTTATTTTATTATCAGTTGTTACAGACGGGACAGACATGACTGGGGGAAAGGACAGGGAGAAGGAAAGAATGAAAGAAAGAGGGAGAGAAAGAAAAACAGAGGGGAGAAGAGATGATGAGAAAGGGGGGAAGGAACAAAAAGAAAAAGAAACAAAACACCTGGATCACCTGTATGGAGAAAAAAAACAGAAGAGAAAGCAAACAAAGAGCAACATAATAAATACATGTTATCATCATTTATTATTATTTTTATTTTTTGATTTTTGGTGGTAGAGTTTAAATTTTTTTTAAAAATATTTTATTTTAATTAAAATATTTTAATGAAAAACTTTGAATTTTTAAGCATTATTTTTTAAAATCTTTTTTATCGTTAACTCTGTTTCCCTGGGTCTTTTCTCATGTGTTTTGAATAACTCTTCTTTTTTTGGCAGCGGTACTGGTTTTATTTTGTTGTATTTATCCTCGACACCTTAAAGGCCGGTCCTTGAGAATATTGTAGGTCCGTGGCACAAAAAAGGTTGGGGACGCTGGTTTACAGGACTGACGGGACTCCAGGAAACACAAACAACGTCAGTGTTTAAGTGGAGACTCATCAACAGACCCGGGCTATCTTTCCATCATCTGGATTCACGTACCCTAACGTTTGTTATCAGGATAAACTGTCACACAGAGTTTGTTATCAGTTCTCTAACACAGGGTCTTCCCTGCACGCTTACATGAAAGGGGCGGAGTTTGGCAGGATTGAGAAAAAGATGCCAGCCAGCAGATTCGGATACAACACAACCCACAATGCACTGTTAGCACAATTTGAGTCTACAGCAGCGATAATGTGCAGAGTCTGCAGTGGCGGTACGCTGGACCTGACGTCCCTAAAGGAACCCCACATGACTCCACTCACTCACCTCTGGCAAGCAGAGTGTGTGATTCAGTTGAAACAGCCCTCATGTCAGCTCTGCTGGGCACACTGGGCTGTCAGGTGTCCCTGTCCCTTTTTGCCTGGGCTCCAACAGACTTGAGAATCACCCCTGCAGGTTACATAGGAAATATATTAAACCTTTTCTGCTTCAGCAGAGGATCTTTGTCTCACTGTTTATCACTACTACTGTAACTCGTGTTTTCTGAGAGGTTGCCATCAGTCTGTGAGCTGTACATCTGGACTGCACAGCAGTGGAAAGATCTCGTCCACTGTCACTGAAGTGGTTCTGTGTTATCTTAACTGAAATACCTCTTCTGTTTCAAAATACATTTCTAATAAAATCATTTTTAACATTCATGAATGCAGATTATGACTGTAAAAGGAGAAACAACATTAGTGTTCCCATGTTCTTGTTATGGTGCGACTGGATGGCCTTTGAACCCTGGGGCACATACTACGAAGTGATTTCAGCATGCCCAGGTTTTCTTTCCATCATCTGGATTCACTTACACTAACAGTCGTGATCAGGATAACCGCTGGTTAGCAAAGTTAATTCAGGGTTTCTCATGCACCTTCACAAGGAAAGGGAGGTGTTGGCAGCATCTGACCAATCACAAAAAGGGAAATTCACAGATAATATGACTTGTCTTGATGCCTAAAATGTTTTTATGCTTGATTCAATTTAGCTGTTAAGTGTCTTTTACTCTGCTGGTGCCGGTTAGGTTCCAGATTAGACATCAGCAGGTATGAAATCATGACGTACTGACCAATCACTTCTCCAGAAAATAGTGTCACTATTCCTGGAAGATCCCTTTGACTTCTGTTGGGGGAAGAGAGGGTCTAAAGTTTCATTTTTGTCTAATGTCTTTGTGTTTCACTAATGAGCATCAGTAAGAAAAAAACGTGTTCTTAGATGCAACTTTTCTCCTTTGATGTTTTTTTGTTGTCAGCAAACAACCACACGATCTGCGTTAATTCACTAACGGAGATTTGCCGCGTGGCGTTAACGTCATTTTAATGAGATTAACGCTGACAGCACTAGTTTTAATATTTAATATATTTAAGCATTTAATTTTTAAATCTTTTTTTCATTTATGTATTTATTTTATTGTTATTTCACTTTCTTTGTCTGTTTATGTTTTTTTTTTTTTACTATTATCTCAGTTTTTGTGATGGAAAGCACTTTGTTCAACCATGTTGGTTTTAACGTACTCTATAAAGTTGGATTGGACTAATATGATGAAAGCAAGCCCAAGCCTGAAATCGACTCCTGATCTTTGATCCGTCCTCACCTGGCCGTGAACGTGATGGTCAGCCAGGTATCCAGTTTACCTTTGAGTAGACTTGTAGTCAAGACCGCCTAATCCGAGACCAAGACAAGACCAAGACCAGAGGGTATTGAGACCAAGACAAGACCGAGACAAAAAAAGTCTTTAAACTGCAGCCAGATGCTATTCTATATACATATGCAGGACACCTTAAACTAGTTTTTTAATTAAGCAGCAAGGCAGAACAAAGTCGGGCCTGTATCAAGACACAGGGACTAAACCCCAATTCAACCAGACTCAGAACTGATCCGGAATTAAAACAGGACTACAACAGTAACCAAGACAGAACCAGAACCAGAATCAGAACTAGATGATAGTAGCACTAAAAATCATCATAGACCTGCACTACACTTATTTTTTAATTCTACCAAAGTACAATATTTAGATTGAGAAAAGTTTATATAATTATTTAGCTTTGTTGTGCAAACAAGCCTGCATAACTTAATAAATATAGAATTTGAAAAGTAACAAATGGTATCTAAAAAGAAACACTAGGTACGAGATACATGTTCTGATGAGTTTTGGCAAACAACCATTTGACTAACATGTGTGTCTCACCTGCTCTTGTTCATCTCTGTTCTGTCGTCATTCTCTCTCTCCCTCTCTGCTCCTCCTCTCTCCCTCTCTGCTCCTCTCTCTCTCCCTCTTTGTGCTGACAAGCTAAACACCAACATCATCAAATATACAGTTGAAACCAGATATTTACAGACTCTTCAGATAAAAACACTTTTTTAATTGTAACATCAAATCAGACTAAATGTTTATTTTTTTAGATTGATAAATATAAAAAACATATTTGTTAACTTTAAGAGTAAAGAGAGAAACTATCTGTATTTCTTAATTGCAAATGGCACCAAATTGTATTCAAACTGAGCCACACTTATGGAGCTCCACAATTCTTTTCCTGGTGTTTTGGTTGACATCTCTTGATGTTCCCATGTCAAAGAAACAGGCTCTGTGTTTTGCCTTGTATGCATCCACAGCTGTGCCACCAATTTACTCACATGGACTCTACTAACCTATCAGAAGCTTCTTCAGCTCAGAATCGAATTGTCTGGAGTTTCTTATTAATTAACAATAAACTTAGTGTACATGTACTCCTACATTTGATGAAAGTGATTAAAATAGACAGCTCCCTCTTTTTATTCCGACATTTCAGTAATTCAAAAGATATTTCAACATTTATTTATCAAAAACAAAAGTTTACTCTAAATTGATGTTTAACAGTAAAAAAAAGTTTTTATGTTTTCTCCATAAATTGTATGTAAATATCTGGTTTCAACTGTGAATATCCTGCTGTGTATTGAAATTCCTCCTGTTTTGCATAGATATACTGAACAACATCCAAAGCATAATATATAAAATAACATCTACCTGAGTTTTTTCTTTGAAAGAAGCTCCTTATGTCCATTGTTGTGTACATCAGTACACAACTGAAACCGATTTGGAGAGTTTGTTTAGCCGTGGAGGGAAACAACTGAAAATATGAAATGTAAGCTAAGACTCTCTAAAAAATCAGCATTGCTGTTCGGCTTTTTATTTATCCATTTGTTGATTCACTCGAAGAGCAAGTAACGCAACCAAGTGATCAGTTTGATATCAATCTTTTGTGATACACCGTCATATTTACATTATTAGTTCAGTATGAATGATTTGCTTTGGTACCTGGTCAAACTTAAGCTCTCCTCTGTCTGCAGCAAACTCGCAGGCAGCAGCTTCTCCCCCCTCGCTCACATGGGTGCTGTGCTCAGTCGCCTAGTGCCTGAGCTCGGATCATACCAAAATTAGGGGGAATTTACGACGGTGCGCTCTGTGCTTCGTGTGTTGTTCTTGTTTTATACAGTTGTCAGTCAGGCATCTAACTAACAAATTACACTCCAAAAGACCCCATGCTTCTGAAAAAATGACCCGGGCTTAAGCCCAGTAAGCCACCCCCCCGCTCCGCTGATGGTTGACTCCAAATCTCCCGAACACTATGTCGATTTGAGAACGCAGGACCGAAACAGCGAGACCATGACAAGACCAAGACCAAAGTCCGTCGAGACCAAGACCGAGACCAAGACAAAAGTCCGTCGAGACCAAGACGAGACCAAGACCACGTAAAAGTGGTCTTGAGACCGGTCTCGAGACATCCAACTCTACCTTTGAGCAAGTGATGGGTCGTTCGCGAACGAAATGGCTCTTAGAGCCGGCTCTTTGACGTGAACGACGCGAGCCGGCTCCTTATCGCGAGCCGTCACGTGGGGTTTTTTTTTTTTCTTTCTCTCAGCCTCTCTCTCGCACTTTTTTTCCGCTTCACTCTGCACGCGAGCCTTGTGCTTTATGCTGGGCAGAGGGGGGAGGGGCGGTAGTTACACTCAGTAGCACAGGAACAGAGCCAGAGAGAGAGAAAGAGAGGCAGGGACAACAACATTAGAAAGGTATAGTAATCATCCACAACTATTTTCGGTTGCAGATGATAAAGGATTGAGAAAGTTTATTCATGCAGGTCCATATGACAGAGAATATGCATGTTCTTTTAGTTTTCATATTATTATAATTTATATTTAATTGTGTTGTGGTTTGCAGTGTTTTGTGTTCTTTTCACTTTAAATTTGTGAAAGGAAAAAGCTGAAAATGTAAATAGTTAAAACTTGAAATGTGAATAGTTGATTTTTGTATTAGATGATTTATTTATTACATTTTATGTGGAGTGAATAAATAAAAGTATATTTACGGTGGCCCCTAGAGACAAAGCACATACAAACTTCAAATCACGTACGAACTCTGAAGCATGTACAAACTCCAAAACACGTAAAAACACGTACAAACTCCAAAACACGTAAAAACTCCAAAACACGTAAAAACACGTACAAACTCCGAAGCACGTAAAAACTCAGAAGCATATAAAAACTCAGAAGCACATAAAAACTCAAAACACGTACAAAAGAACAACAGAAGTGCTCCAGGATGCTGGGCGCAGTGTTGAGCCTTTGTTATCTTGTGGCTACACAAGCCAGCAAGTACCAATGACCGGATTTGGTGTGTGGTAATAACAGGTAAATGAACTTTTTTTAAAATTATTTGAATATATATATGAGTGCCTGTGTATAAATACACAAACAATACACACATGCTTTCAATTGTGTAATTTAAGTGATCTAGTAGCTCTGCTTTGGAAGTTCAGTTCATGCTAGAAATGTGTTTTGGAGTTTGTACGTGTTTTGTCTCTAGGGGCCACCGCATATATTTATATATAAACATATATAAATAAAACCACTTTTTTACGTTAGTAATTCCTTTTGTGCATAATTTTATATTATTGTTAATAATAAATTAATTAAAGCAACAAAACAACCTGAAGAGCCGGTTCGGAGCCGAAAGAGCCGGCTCTTTTTAGTGAGCCGAACCGAAAGAGCCGGATCTCTAAAAAGAGCCGGAAATCCCATCACTACTTTGAGTGTCAGATTTAGGCAGATTTGATTGCTTCCGTTTCATGATGACAGATTTAAGTGAACTCCTCTGTCTCCATTCCCAGACTTCTACTTTTGAATAAACTTTCCTTTAACTTGCTCCGAGTGCTCTTTTGTCTGCATGGTGTAACTGCAGCCTGGCATGCTGAATAACCAGTGAGTGGACCTTCCAGAAATATGTGATTTTGGCTGTTGAAGTAGGTCAGTCACCTTTGAAGGGCTGAATATTTATTTCATTGACCAATAATAAAAAGACTGTTATTATATTTTTAACATTATATGATTATATTCACAGTGATGCTTTGAGGAAGACTGCACTGTTTGTCCCAGAATAATCAAACTGCCATGAAATACATTCACTAATTTACTATTTGGAACTAACACACTATTAGTACATCTCAGAGACACCTTCTTTCTCACATGAAGAGTAACAGATTACATCTCTTACTGTGTCCGACCAAACAACTGCTGTGGAAAGTCAGTTATTAGCAGTTTTTTAACTACACCCGTAAATGAACGTTTGACTGAATGCTGATGAGTGAATACTGAGAAGTTAGGAGGAAATGTTTTCAAATTTTCCTCCAGAGAATCTGATTAAAATGTTTTTTGTGAGCAAGAATCAGTTTGATCAGTGACCTTTTTTCAGCCAGAAACCTTTAAGGTCACACATCCGCTTTAATATTATAATTTGCTGTTCTTTTTTTTAATACACCTTTGTAGAGAAGAAAAACATCTGGATGTCCTGATGCCAGATGCTTTTCTTTCCAAGCTCCTTACAGTGGCTTGCAAAAGTGTTTGGCCCCCTTAAACTCTTCCACATTTTGTCACATTACAGCCGCAAACATGAATCAATTTTATTGGAATTTCACGTGAAAGACCAACACAAAGTGGTAAACATGTGAGAAGTGGAACAAAAATCATACATGATTCCAAACATCCACTAAAATTAAAGATTAAAATCAAAAATTCTAAAATTCACAGATCTGGTTCATTTTCTCACAGCACAAATTATATATAAAGCAATAAATAACCTGCTTCCTGACAATATTCTAAAAATGTTTTCTAAAAGGGAACGGGGATACAATTTGAGGGGGGAATTAAATTTAAAACATCCTCGTATCCGTACAACATTAAAAAGTTTTTGCATCTCTGTGTGTGGAGTGAAGCTGTGGAACAGACTAAGTAAAGATATGAAGCAATGTCCGAGCATGGCGCAGTTTAAAAAGCGGTTTAAGGATATGGTTTTTACAGGGTACAGGGAAAAGGTAGAGATTTGATAGGGTGTTCTTGTCTAATATTTTCATGTGTGTGCAGGTGCACGGGTATGTTGGTATGGGTTGTGTATCCTTGAGGTGTTAATGGGGTTATTGAAAATGTGTATATGTGCGTATGTGTGTATACATATGTATGGATAGATAGAAACATATATGTATATATATTAAAAAAATAAATAAATACACATGACATATAATGTAATTGGAAGGAGGTATTTCTGTAGTCTATTGATACTAGATAGTGGAAAAGGGGTGGGATTAAATAAGCTTATGCTTATTATGAGTTGTGGTTGCTCGTTTTCCTTTTGTTTTGCTTTGTTCATTTGTCTCTTTTAATTCTATTTTGTTGTACTTTTTCAACATGTTCAAAATAAAGATTCAATCAATCAAAACATTTTTTACAAATAAATAACTGTAAAGTGCGGTGTAAGTAATATTAGATTAGTATATTATTAGATAATTAATAATTAATATTACTAATAATTATTATTAATAATATTAGAGTAAGTAATATTATAGAGTAATAACCTGCAGTTCAAAAAAGCTCCCCTCCGACAGCCAAACCCATCTGTTCTCTGATTGGATTGTTACATTTGTGATTGACATGACATTGACCAATCAGATGAAAGGAAGAAAAATAGGGTCAAAATTCGTACTTGTAACTTGCACACACACACAAATTCTTTTTACACATACAAAAGTAGAAGTACAAAATATTTCTAACCACATTTTGAGCCCACAAAGCTGTACGTGAGCTCCACTGCAGTGGCTCGTGCACCGCTGCGTTCACGGCGTTTGCTGTAAATTATACAGCAGTGACATATGTATGTAAAATGTTTACTGAAGTTAGTGAAACAGTGTTTGTAAGGACTATAAGGTCCATAATTACTGAGGCAGTTGGGCTCAGTACACACACACACACACACACACCATTTTTATCTGTATCTAACATTTCCGAGCAGCATGTCTTCATTATCTGTGTGTCTGCACTCTGCAAACACTCTGATTTCTGTGGTTTCAGATCCATTTCTCTCTCAAGGGAAATAAAGGGATTACACGGCCGTCTTTTCCTGTTTCATATGTTAGGCTATGGCTGTATCCCAATTCAGGGTCTGCAGCCTTAAAGGCCGCATTTTAAGGCCGATTACGTCACAGCGACGCGACGAAGGCTGTCCCACTTCGAAGGCTGCTCGAAATCCGGCCCTCAAATGCGTCCTTCATTTCCCTGAATTTTAAGGATGTGGCGGTGTAGACTTCGTGGCCCAACATATCCCAGAATGCATAGCGCGGCAGTGGGTGTGGATAATTTTGGCAGAAAAAAATGGCGGATGAGGGGCGCCCGAAGAGTAAACTTTAAGGCTTTGTGAACTAGGGGGGTTAAGAAAGATATAGATTCACTAAAAATGTCGCTTTTAGTTATTATAATGTTAAATTATTATATTTTAATTTATTTACGTTATTTTACTTTATTCAGAATTAACCTGGCGGTTAACTTTCTTTTCTAGATTTTGGGGGGTTAAAATTAAGCATACCAGTGATTAAACAGCTCATGTACTCTTTATTAAGCAGCACCTTAATAAAAGAAAGTGCTGATATTGAAAGAACAGAACTACAAAACAAAGTGGTCATGTCTCCATGTTACACTCTCACATAGCATTAAAACACATTTTCAAACACATTTATTTAAAGTTGAAAAATATACACAGGAATGTGTAACAAGATTTGGTATAACAACGTAACAGTGCTTCTGAGCGAACTCGCATAACTTTGATGATTTCATTGCAATAAACCTACTCCTCACCTTCCTCATCTCCCTCCCCATCAACAGAGTCAACTCCAACCTCTTCATAATCCTTCTCTAGAGCTGCCATGTCCTCTCTAGCCTCAGAAAACTCACCCTCCTCCATTCCCTCACCCACATACCAGTGAACAAATGCACGCTTGCCGTACATCAAGCCCAGGCCTCAGCGATGGCGGTGGTGTTGCTCAGCATACACACAGCCCTCTGGACCTTGGCCAGGTCTCCACCAGGAAATGTGGATTTGAAGGGACATTAGTGGAAGTTCAGTGTAAAATGCTGGTAGAAAGAATAGCTGTAAGTGTAGCAGGTAAAACAGGTAAAGCGAAGCAGAGGAAGGAATTGCAGTTAGCAGTTGCTAAGTTGTGGCTGGAGCAGGCTCAGAAGAGGAGAGAAGAGCAGAATGTTAGCAGAAAGTAGAGCCAGAGAAGAGCGTGAGAGAGCAGAGGCAGAGGTGGAGGAGAGACTATAGGCTGAGTCAGCATTGAGTCCAAGACAGACTAGGCAGGGTAGGAAACAGAAAGTAAAGTTAGTGAACACAAACGTTACAACTACATATCCATCCCTGACACAACACAAAAAAAAACATATGGTTTTTCTGTAACAGAGTGTGAAGGGCTCTGCTGGGCACACTGGGCTGTCCGCTGGTTAGCAATGTTAATCCAGGTTTTCTCATGCACCTTCACAAGGAAAGGGAGGCGTTGGCAGCATCTGACCAATCAAAAAAAGGGAAATTCACAGATAATATGACTTGTCTTGATGCCTAATAGTGATAGGATTTCCGGCTCTTTTTAGAGATCCGGCTCTTTCGGTTCGGCTCACTAAAAAGAGCCGGCTCTTTCGGCTCCGAACCGGCTCTTCAGGTTGTTTTGTGGCTTTAATTAATTTATTATTAACAATAATATAAAATTATGCACAAAAGGAATTACTAACGTAAAAACAAGTGGTTTTATTTATATATGTTTATATATAAATATATGCGGTGGCCCCTAGAGACAAAACACGTACAAACTCCAAAACACATTTCTAGCATGAACTGAACTTCCAAAGCAGAGCTACTAGATCACTTAAATTACACAATTGAAAGCATGTGTGTATTGTTTGTATATTTATACACAGGCACTCATATATATATTCAAATAATTTAAAAAAAAGTTCATTTACCTGTTATTACCACACACCAAATCCGGTCGTTGGTACTTGCTGGCTTGTGTAGCCACAAGATAACAAAGGCTCAACACTGCGCCCAGCATCCTGGAGCACTTCTGTTGTCTTTTGTACGTGTTTTGAGTTTTTATGTGCTTCTGAGTTTTTATATGCTTCTGAGTTTGTACGTGCTTCGGAGTTTGTACGTGTTTTTACGTGTTTTTGGAGTTTTTACGTGTTTTGGAGTTTGTACGTGTTTTTACGTGTTTTGGAGTTTGTACATGCTTCAGAGTTCGTACGTGATTTGAAGTTTGTATGTGCTTTGTCTCTAGGGGCCACCGTAAATATACTTTTATTTATTCACTCCACATAAAATGTAATAAATAAATCATATAATACAAAAATCAACTATTCACATTTCAACTTTTAACTATTTAAATTTTCAGCTTTTTCCTTTCACAAATTTAAAGTGAAAAGAACACAAAACACTGCAAACCACAACACAATTAAATATAAATTATAATATGAAAACTAAAAGAACATGCATATTCTCTGTCATATGGACCTGCATGAATAAACTTTCTCAATCCTTTATCATCTGCAACCGAAAATAGTTGTGGATGATTACTATACCTTTCTAATGTTGTTGTCCCTGCCTCTCTTTCTCTCTCTCTGGCTCTGTTCCTGTGCTACTGAGTGTAACTACCGCCCCTCCCCCCTCTGCCCAGCGTAAAGCACAAGGCTCGCGTGCAGAGTGAAGCGGAAAAAAAGTGCGAGAGAGAGGCTGAGAGAAAGAAAAAAAAAAAACCCCCACGTGACGGCTCGCGATAAGGAGCCGGCTCGCGTCGTTCACGTCAAAGAGCCGGCTCTAAGAGCCATTTCGTTCGCGAACGACCCATCACTAATGCCTAAAATGTTTTTATGCTTGATTCAATTTAGCTGTTAAGTGTCTTTTACTCTGCTGGTGCCGGTTAGGTTCCAGATTAGAGATCAGCAGGTATGAAATCACGACGTACTGACCAATCAATCCTCCAGAAAATAGTGTCACTATTCCTGGAAGATCCCTTTGACTTCTGTTGGGGGAGGAGAGGGTCTAAAGTTTCATTTTTGTCTAATGTCTTTGTGTTTCACTAATGAGCATCAGTAAGAAAAAAACGTGTTCTTAGATGCAACTTTTCTCCTTTGATGTTTTTTTGTTGTCAGCAAACAACCACACGATCTGCGTTACAGTTTTTTACAGACGCTAGGGCACATTTCTCAATACTTAGGTCACTTGTGCAAAACTCTTCACACAATCCTCCTAACTGACCCTCAGCTTGGCAAAGCAGTTCATTTCACATTCAAAATGCACTACAACTACCAAAACACTTCATTCAGGTGTCAAATAAACTCATTCTTCCAGAACACTAGCAAAGGTTGACAGCCGACAAACACACTTTGTCACCCACAAAACAATGACCTAAAAAACACTAACAACATGTAGCATGACACAGTGTTTTCCTGTGTAAAACAAGGACACATCTCTGTTTATAATTTCAATATATGTTACTGGAATGAATCAGACATCATGCAGACGTCGGTAATATTTGTTTATGTATTTTTATTTTTTTGCACTAAGTAATCCCAAAATACAAGAATTTGTGTACACGCCATCCACTGATACACATACAATAGTAATGCTAATCTACTCGGTCTTCTCCATTTGGCCACAGGTTCTCATCCACATCACATCTTATGTCATCTAGGGCAATACACCTAGGAAAGAATCTTCTGGCTGCCAGAATTGAAGGAGTTGAAAAATTGAAGGAGTAACACCTGTGTAGATGTTCATCTACAATGAGAATCAGCTGTGGCTGGTTAAACTGCATTTTTAGATTTAAAATATGTTTCAATAAAATATTGCTGTTGGATTTTGCTGTCTTTTCAAGTTTTGCATTGTGTTATTGTTTTGACCATGAGTTTAACAGTTTTGAAAACAGTATGTAAGCACATGCAAAATGTCCTGTCCGTACAAAGATTTTTGGCAGTTGTTGTGTCTGAGTGAGAAGATGATTCATGAAATTTGAGAGATGTAGTCATTGAATGCATTTTGTGCGAAAAACAATGATAACTGATCCTCAGTTTAGCCCACATAGACTTCTGTTGTGCTCACTGTGTGAGGAGTTTTGCAAACGTGACCTAAGTATTGAGACATGTGTCCTAGCGTCTGTAAAAAACTGTAATTCACTAACGGAGATTTGCCGCGTGGCGTTAACGTCATTTTAATGAGATTAACGCTGACAGCACTAGTTTTAATATTTAATATATTTAAGGATTTAATTTTGAAATCTTTTTTTCATTTATGTATTTATTTTATTGTTATTTAACTTTCTTTGTCTGTTTATGTTTTTTTTTACTTTTATCTCAGTTTTTGTGATGGAAAGCGCTTTATTCAACCATGTTGGTTTTAACGTACTCTATAAATAAAGTTGGATTGGATTGGACTAATATGATGAAAGCAAGCCCAAGCTTGAAATCGACTCCTGATCTTTGATCCGTCCTCACCTGGTCGTGAACGTGATGGTCAGCCAGGTATCCAGTTTACCTTTGAGTGTCAGATTTAGGCAGATTTGATTGCTTCCGTTTCATAATGACAGATTTAAGTGAACTCCTCTGTCTCCATTCCCAGACTTCTACTTCTGAATAAACTTTCCTTTAACTTGCTCCGAGTGCTCTTTTGTCTGCATGGTGTAACTGCAGCCTGGCACGCTGAATAACCAGTGAGTGGACCTTCCAGAAATATGTGATTTTGGCTGTTGAAGTAGGTCAGTCACCTTTGAATGGCTGAATATTTATGGACTCATCAGTTGACGTTCGTTTGTGGAAGTCTGTTTTCACTCTGATAATAAAGAGGATTTATTTATTTCATTGACCAATAATAAAAAGACTGTTATTATATTTTTAACATTATATGATTATATTCACAGTGATGCTTTGAGGAAGACTGCACTGTTTGTCCCAGAATAATCAAGCTGCCATGAAATACATTCACTAATTTATTATTTGGAACTAACACACTATTAGTACATCTCAGAGACACCTTCTTTCTCACATGAAGAGTAACAGATTACATCTCTCACTGTGTCCGACCAAACAACTGCTGTGGAAAGTCAGTAGTGATGGGTCGTTCGCGAACGAAATGGCTCTTAGAGCCGGCTCTTTGACGTGAACGACGAGAGCCGGCTCCTTATCGCGAGCCGTGACGGCTCGTGGTTTTTTTTTTTTCTCTCAGCCTCTGTCTCGCACTTTTTTCCGCTTCACTCTGCACGCGAGCCTTGTGCTTTACGCTGGGCAGAGGGGGGAGGGGCGGTAGTTACACTCAGTAGCAGGAACAGAGCCAGAGAGAGAGAAAGAGAGCCAGGGACAACAACGTCACATTAGAAAGGTATAGTAATCATCCACAACTATTTTCGGTTGCAGATGATAAAGGATTCAGAAAGTGCGGATTCATGCGGGCCCATATGACAGAATGTGCATGTTCTTTTTGTTTTCATATTATAATTTATATTTAATTGTGTTTTGCAGTGTTTTGTGTTGTTTTCACTTTAAATTTGTAAAAGGAAACAGCTGAAAATTTAAATAGTTAAAAGTTGAAATGTGAATAGTTGATTTTTGTATTATATGATTTATTTATTACATTTTATGTGGCGTGAATAAATAAAAGTATATTTACAGTGGTCCCTAGAGACAAAGCACATACAAACTTCAAATCACGTACGAACTCTGAAGCATGTACAAACTCCAAAACACGTAAAAACTCCAAAACACGTAAAAACACGTACAAACTCCGAAGCACGTAAAAACTCAAAACACTTACAAAAGACAACAGAAGTGCTCCAGGATGCTGGGCGCAGTGTTTAGCTTTTGTTATCTTGTGGCTACACAATCCAGCAAGTACCCAACGACCGGATTTGGTGTGTGATAGTAACAGGTAGATGAACTTTTTTTTAAATTATTTGAATATATTTGAGTGCCTGTGTATAAATACACAAACAATACACACATGCTTTCAATTGTGTAATTTAAGTGATCTAGTAGCTCTGCTTTGGAAGTTCAGTTCATGCTAGAAATGTGTTTTGGAGTTTGTACGTGTTTTCAGAATCAGAATACTTTATTGATCCCTGGGGGAAATTATTTTTTGTTACAGTGCTCCATTTTAAACCAACATTAAGACAAGACAGACAATACACTAAGAATAGTACAATATATACATATATATACATACATACATAAGTCACTCATAAATAAATAGTCGGAAAAGAAACATGTGTAGTTGTAGCAGTAAACAGTGTGTTAAGTGGATGCATTGTACAGGGAGATGGCCACAGGCAGGAAAGATTTCCTGTGTCGTTCAGTGGTGCTTTTCGGTAATCTCAGTCTCTCACTGAACGTGCTCCTGTGACTGACCAGCATGTCATGGAGAGGGTGGGAGGTGTTATCCAACATTGTCTTTATCTTGGACAGCATCCGCCTCTCCGACACCACCTTGAGGGTGTCCAGCTCCATCCCCACAACATTGCTGGCCTTACGGATTAGTTTATTAAGTCTGTTGGCATCTGCGACCCTCAGCCTGCTCCCCCAGCATGCAACAGCATAGAGGATTTTGTCTCTAGGGGCCACCGCATATATTTATATATAAACATATATAAATAAAACCACTTTTTTACGTTAGTAATTCCTTTTGTGCATAATTTTATATTATTGTGAATAATAAATTAATTAAAGCAACAAAACAACCTGAAGAGCCGGTTCGGAGCCGAAAGAGCCGGCTCTTTTTAGTGAGCCGAGCCGAAAGAGCCGGCTCTCTAAAAAGAGCCGGAAATCCCATCACTAAAAGTCAGTTATTAGCAGTTTTTTAACTACACCCGTAAATGAACGTTTGACTGAATGCTGATAAGTGAATACTGAGAAGTTAGGAGGAAATGTTTTCAAATTTTCCTCCAGAGAATCTGATTAAAATGTTTTTTGTGAGCAAGAATCAGTTTGATCAGTGACCTTTTTTCAGCCAGAAACCTTTAAGGTCACACATCCGCTTTAATATTATAATTTGCTGTTCTTTTTTTAAATACACCTTTATGGAGAAGAAAAACATCTGGATGCCAGAAGTTTTTCTTTCCAAGTTCTTTACAGTGGCTTGCAAAAGTGTTTGGCCCCCTTAAACTTTTCCACATTTTGTCACATTACAGCCGCAAACATGAATCAATTTTATTGGAATTCCACGTGAAAGACCAACACAAAGTGGTAAACATGTGAGAAGTGGAACAAAAATCATACATGATTCCAAACAGTTTTTACAAATAAATAACTGTAAAGTGCGGTGTAAGTAATATTAGATTAGTATATTATTAGATAATTAATAATTAATATTACTAATAATTATTATTAATAATATTAGAGTAAGTAATATTATAGAGTAATAACCCGCAGTTCAAAAAAGCTCCCCTCCGACAGCCAAACCCATCTGTTCTCTGATTGGATTATTACATTTGTGATTGACATGACATTGACCAATCAGATGAAAGGAAGAAAAATAGGGTCAAAATTCGTACTTGTAACTTGCAGAGATTCACACGGGTTTTTTTTTGGCTAAGTCCACATACAAATCTTTTTTACACACACACAAATTCTTTTTACACATACAAAAGTACAAGTACAAAACATTTATAACCACATTCTGAGCCCACAAAGCTGTACGTGAGCTCCACTGCAGTGGCTCGTGCACCGCTGCGTTCACGGCGTTTGCTGTAAATTATACAGCAGTGACATATGTATGTAAAATGTTTACTGAAGTTAGTGAAACAGTGTTTGTAAGGACTATAAGGTCCATAATTACTGAGGCAGTTGGGCTGTTTTGCAATCTTGGCTCAGTACACACACACACACACACACACTCCATTTTTATCTGTATCTAACATTTCCGAGCAGCATGTCTTCATTATCTGTGTGTCTGCACTCTGCAAACACTCTGATTTCTGTGGTTTCAGATCCATTTCTCTCTCAAGGGAAATAAAGGGATTACACGGCCGTCTTTTCCTGTTTCATATGTTAGGCTATGGCTGTTTCCCAATTCAGGGTCTGCAGCCTTAAAGGCCGCATTTTAAGGCCGATTACGTCACAGCGACGCGACGAAGGCTGTCCCACTTCGAAGGCTGCTCGAAATCCGGCCCTCAAATGCGTCCTTCATTTCCCTGAATTTTAAGGATGTGGCGGTGTAGACTTTGTGGCCCAACATATCCCAGAATGCTCAGCGCGGCAGTGGGTGTGGATAATTTTGGCGGAAAAAAACGGGGGATGAGGGGCGCCCGAAGAGTAAACTTTAAGGCTTTGTGAACTAGGGGGGTTAAGAAAGATATAGATTCACTAAAAATGTCGCTTTTAGTTATTATAATGTTAAATTATTATATTTGTAATTTATTTACGTTATTTTACTTTATTCAGAATTAACCTAGCGGTTAACTTTCTTTTCTAGATTTTGGAGGGTTAAAATTAAGCATACCAGTGATTAAACAGCTCATGTACTCTTTATTAAGCAGCACCTTAATAAAAGAAAGTGCTGATATTGAAAGAACAGAACTACAAAACAAAGTGGTCATGTCTCCATGTTACACTCTCACATAGCATTAAAACACATTTTCAAACACATTTATTTAAAGTTGAAAAATATACACAGGAATGTGTAACAAGATTTGGTATAACAACGTAACAGTGCTTCTGAGCGAACTCGCATAACTTTGATGATTTCATTGCAATGAACCTACTCCTCACCTTCCTCATCTCCCTCCCCATCAACAGAGTCAACTCCAACCTCTTCATAATCCTTCTCTAGAGCTGCCATGTCCTCTCTAGCCTCAGAAAACTCACCCTCCTCCATTCCCTCACCCACATACCAGTGAACAAATGCACGCTTGGCGTACATCAAGTCAAACTTGTGGTCAAGTCGTGCCCAGGCCTCAGCGATGGCGGTGGTGTTGCTCAGCATACACACAGCCCTCTGGACCTTGGCCAGGTCTCCACCAGGAACCACAGTGGGTGGCTGGTAGTTGATGCCGAACTTGAAACCGGTGGGGCACCAGTCCACGAACTGGATGGTGCGCTTGGTTTTGATGGTAGCAATGGCAGCGTTGACATCTTTGGGCACCACATCGCCACGGTACAAAAGGCAGCAGGCCATGTACTTGCCGTGGCGAGGGTCACATTTCACCATCTGATTGGCTGGCTCGAAGCAAGCGTTTGTGATTTCTGATACAGTTAACTGCTCGTGATAAGCTTTCTCTGCAGAGATGACGGGGGCGTAGGTGGCCAGGGGGAAATGGATACGAGGGTAGGGCACCAAGTTGGTCTGGAACTCTGTCAGATCAACATTGAGGGCGCCATCGAAGCGGAGCGAAGCAGTGATGGAGGACACAATCTGGCTGATCAACCTGTTCAGGTTGGTGTAGGAAGGACGCTCGAGATCGAGGTTCCTACGGCAGATGTCATAGATTGCCTCGTTATCTACCATGAAGGCACAGTCAGAGTGCTCTAGGGTGGTGTGGGTGGTCAGGATGGAGTTGTATGGCTCAACCACAGCAGTGGACACTTGGGGAACTGGGTAGATGGAAAACTCCACCTCCTGTGCAAATCTCCCATCCGGACGTTTATGCCTAAAGGGTTGTATGGTCTAAAGAGATTGTTGATTGAGCATTAAACACCAAGTGTTGTTCTTCTTTCAGCCCAAAGATCAAAGAATTGGGGTATTTAACAGGATCCAACCATCGCCCTGATCAGACATATTCTAACAGGATTGCACACAGGATGCTGCAGAAGCAAAATCAGTTTCCAAAACGTCAATCTGGATATCAGCCTGTTTTCTTTTCCTCATTACATCGTGAGCTTTAGAGTATCTGCTGAGCTACTGGGCACAACTTAATATAAGCTGTTTATATTTATTTCTGATCTACAACAAGCAGCACAACTGTTAGAACTGTCACAGCTGACATTAACTTAGATGGAAACCTACTTCCACGACAGAATTGACCTCCTATGATGTCAATATAAGCTCAGACGCATGTTGAATAACAAATATCCACTTTCCCTGCTGCCACCTGCATGAACATTACAGCCAACAGGTGGATTTTCCCGTTTCACAGCTAGCGAAACAACGAGGAAACACTGACTGTTTAGGAGACACAGAGTGAAAGTGGACAGTATATCTTTGTTTTCTTAACATGAAACTCTTTGCTGTAACCAGGGGGAGCACCAAAGTGACCCCCCTTAGACTTGTTAGTTTTAATCTTGTTTTCCACTGAGGTTCACTGGTTTTCTAATATAATGTAAGTCTATGAGCTGCAGCCAACCCACCAACCTGATGACGTCACGTTCTGTTGTAAAAACCTCAAGGACTTCTCTCTTAAATCTAACTTCACAGACAATGTTACATCTATGCAAGTTTGTGAGAGCAGGGCTTCATGGTGCAAATTAATCTTTATACACGTGGTGTTTAATGTCCACTTTAACTCCAAGTGGAAATTTTTTTAATGACTTTATTTTAGGGCAAATTCAAAACACGTTTGGCAGTTTATTTAAATAATATTAAAATCCCCCATAAGTAGGATGGCAAAGGGTCCAATTTGTCCCAGTGGATGGAAATGCAAGGTGTGAAACTGCAGCGTGGATCATTGTTTTCTATTTTTACATAACTGGGAATGCCCAGCAGGCAGACCCAGGACACGCTGGAGAGATTATATCTCTCGGCTGGCCTGGGAACGCTTTGGTGTTCCCCCGGATAAGCTGGAGGAGGTGGCTGGGGAGAGGGAGGTCTGGGCCTTTCTGCTTAGGCTGCTGCCCCCGCGACCCGGCCTCGGATAAAGCGGATGAAGATGGATGGATGGTGTTGATATTGAAAGAGTCAGTGAAAATAAATTTCTGGGGGTAATAATAGATGAAAATCTGGAGTGCTCACGTAAGATATATTCATTCCAAAGTATCACGAAGCATTGCAGTACTAAACAAGGCAAAGCAGGTATCACACGGGACATCACTTCATATTCTCTACTGTTCACTGGTTTCACCATACTTAAGCTTTTGTGCAGAGGTCTGGGGCAACAACTATTAAACCACATTACTTTCACTTTTTACTCTTCAACAAAAAAGCAGTTCGAATCATCCACAATGCAGGTTATAGGGAACATACAAACTCACTATTTTTGCAGTCTGAAATATTGAAATTTGCTGATCTAGTGAAATTCCAAACAGCACAAATTATATTCAAAGCAAAAAATAAGGAACTGCCAGATTATATTCAGAGTATGTTTTTTTTAAAGGAGTAAGTTATAATTTAAGGGGTTTTTGTAACTCAAAACAGGGAAGGTACGTGCAACAGGAAAAAGCGTTTGTGTTTCAGTGCATGGAGTGAAGCTGTGGAACAGTTTGAATATGGAATTGAAGCAATATCCAAACATAAAACAGTTCAACAAGAGTTATAGAGATATGATCTTCTTGAGCTATAAAGAAGAGGGAAAATGTTGAAATTAAGTGAATTGTCGCTATTTAGAAAATTTCATGGTGTAATATTATATTATATATTATATCAGAAATCTGTTCACTATTTTTATTACAGATTATATGGTAAATGGCCTGTATTTATATAGCGCTTTACTAGTCCCTAAGTACCCCAAAGCGCTTTACATATCCAGTCATCCACCCATTCACACACTGGTGATGGCAGCTACATTGTAGCCACAGCCGCCCTGGGGCGCACTGACAGAGGCGAGGCTGCCGGACACTGGCGCCACCGGGCCCTCTGACCACCACCAGTAGGCAACGGGTGAAGTGTCTCGCCCAAGGACACAACGACCGAGACTGTCCAAGCCGGGGCTCGAACCGGCAACCTTCCGATTACAAGGCAAACTCCCAACTCTTGAGCCACGATCGTCCTTCCTTATCAGTAAGGAAGCTGACTAAATATTGACGGATAACTTAAATAAATAAGTGTGTACTTCTTCCTTCTCCCTTTCGACATGTAAATGAATCAGAACAGAAGCAATATTGAAATGTATTAACTTTATTTTGTATAGTATTTTTTTCTCTAATTTTCTTTGCTAAATGCACCTATATATTGTTTACATGATTGAAATAAATTAACAAACAGGCCCAAATACAGGAGAAGGACGGCTGAGAGTGGAAAAAAAATCACAAAAATAAATACTGCCAGATTTTCAACTTCGGTCTACAAGAAAATAAGAAGATCATGGGATTAGCCTCGATTGCACTTTGGACCTATTGACGGGATGTGCTCCGTCCCTTGATGCATGTACACTTTCAATTTCTGGTTGGGCTGCTTGGGTGCAAAGTAAGTTTCATCATCAGATGATGAGCTTCATGTAAACATCTGCATGGAAACTGGATGCCTGGACTTCTCTGCTTACTTAGACCAAACCAAACCCTGAATTATGTTGGAAAATATGTGATGTTTTATGAAGGATCACATAGGAAACAACATTTTTTTAGTTGTTTTTGAAACTAAAAAACTATTCAAAAAGTTTTAAATAGTTTAGAAAGGACTTTTACATTTTTAGAAATATTCATGGCTGTGTGGTAAAGCTGACACTATCTCACTTGTAATGGTTCAGATTGGACACTGTGACTGGCCGGTTCTGTGCTCCAGACCACATGTTTGATACCCCTGGACCCATGCAACGAAGTATAAAAAAAAACGTGTCCACACTTTGGCCTGTGAAGAGTGAAAGCAGATATACGGCGTGATATCGAGCCAAATGCTTCAAAGTGTTCCTTGATGATGTGATAAAGAAGTGGCGTTCCTCCTCCAACCACAAACAGGAAGCTCATGAAGCGAGCAGAGTCAGTGTTTGTACGACACTCACCAGGAGACCTCTGAGCAGGATGGCTGCAGTCGCACAGCTCTGCTTCTCCCTGCTGTTCACTCTCATCAGCAACATTCATGCAGAAGAATTTATCGCCATAAGAAAAGAAGGAGACTCTTTACAGTTCAAGCTCCCAGATCAAAACAGCTCCTGCATCACCTCCAGACGTGTTGGTGAAGATACTCTGGTCCTGTGGAACATCTCTGACCCCTGGAACAGAAGCTTCACAGTACATGAAGACCTGACAGGACGACTCTCATTTCCTGAGACATTTCATGGTTCTCCTTCATTTACTCTCAACAACCTGACCCACTCAGACTCTGGACTGTACCAAGATGTGTGCTGGACTCAGGGCAACATGACATATGAGAGAAACATCAGCCTGACTGTGTGCAAGACAGTAAGGGGGGAAGAATATATCGAAAGTCTTGAAAACACTGAAGACGTACAATGTAAAGGAGCAGGTGAGAATCTGACGGTGCGTTGGATCAGACATTACGGGCTGAGTAGTTTCAAAGACAGAATTTTGAAGGTGAATAAAGTCCAAGAAAGTTTCCTGGAGGTGACAAACGCATCACTTCTTCATGTCAACACACGACCAACGTTTTACATCTGCCTGGTGATGAACCAACAGCAGTGTGTGAGCACTTACTCTGTACAGTTGATCAGAGACACAAAGATACGTTATGCTTCAGAGGGAGACACAGCTGTGCTGGAGTGTCCCTTCATGGACCCCATTCATGACCAGCCCCCAGTTTGGTGGAGGGATGCAGTTCCCTACAATATTGATCAAGAAGTTGGTCAAAACTTCTCGCTGGTACTTCCATCACTAATGTTAAATGATTCAGGTATCTACTGCTGTGAAGGTGAAAAAGTAATGCATATGTACTGGCTTTTGGTGTGCCCTAAATTTGGTCCACATGCAGTAAAGGTTTTCTCAGAGGGAGATGAAGTCACTATGAGATGCTCTGATGATTGGAAAACTAGTACTTCGGACTTTATGTTCATTAAGTTGATCCAAACAGAAGGCAAAATTGTGTACGATATTGAGTTATGCAGTGACAATAGAATCACTTGTTCCCGTGACAGCCTGATAATCTCTAATGTCTCACTGGAAGATGCAGGAGAGTATGTGTGTACAGGTTATAAGTCAGAGAATGAGTGTGTGTCAGCAGAAGCATTTGTTCTGATCTACAGAGAGGCCTTTGGGGTTTACTCGACCTTCTACAGAGTCAGGTGGATACTGCTCAGCGGTCTGCAGGTGATGCTTTGTGTTGTTGTGGTCTGTGTGATACAGAAAACCAGGAGAGGAGAGCAGCTTTCAGCTCAGACACACACTTAATATGCTTATAATAATAATAATAATAATAATATATAGAAGTGATGAAATCAAAACAAAAACAAACAAAAATATTATTGTAGATATGAATCTGTGACCTGACTGGACGGTTCAGTCTCTTATGTGATTATATATTTTAAACATTTTGCCTTTTTCTATCTTTCGACTTAATTCTTCTATATTTCTGCTCATATTTTATTTCAGTTATAATGGATTGGATTTATAAAGCGCTTTTCAAGGTACCCAAAGTGCTTTACAATGCCACAATTCATTCACTCTCGCATTCACACACTGGTGGAATGCGCCATCGGCCCCATCTGGCTAACACCAGTAGGCGGTAGGGTAAAATGTCTTGCCCAGACAAGATACGCTTCCCAACCCCCTGAGCCACGGTGGCCCCAGTTATAATGATTATGTGCTTTTTTGTTTTATGTGATTTGATGTTTATCCACATCTCATTCATGTATCTCTCAGAGTATCATTTTGAATATTCTTCTGTTTCTATCAGTGATCAGTTCGATCTATAAGAAATGTTAGAAACCAGTTGTAAATGTATTCGTTCTTCACGCTGATGTGAATCATTATCATCTCTCTTGGAAAATGTATTTTGTTATTGTGTTTAAGAGCAGATTCATTACAGCACCATGTTTATCTGCACTATATTGTTTTCATTGTTGTGAATAAACATGATTGTCTGATACAGCAAACACTTCATAATATGGACTTTACTGCTTTGATTGTGTTTTTATATTCTCCATTTTTGTTAGGAATCATTTCTGAAATAAAAATATCTAAATCTAATTTAACAGGCTGAACGTTGATGCTCTTCTGTCAATGACTCCATGATGATTTTTAATTTTAATAAACAAACAATCCTCATATTTCAGTGCAGGATGTAGAGAAGAGTATATCAGTCAACTGGATCAGAGCTCATC
This sequence comes from Astatotilapia calliptera, assembly GCF_964374335.1. Classification (NCBI taxonomy): domain Eukaryota; kingdom Metazoa; phylum Chordata; class Actinopteri; order Cichliformes; family Cichlidae; genus Astatotilapia; species Astatotilapia calliptera. Next base: position 4,437,414 of record NC_137435.1, read on the forward strand.
AGCATTCATCAGCATTTTGAACTTAATATGCAGCCAACACACTTTAACACGTGTCTGAAACATATCAGGGAAAAATGGAAGACGAGAGAAGCTGCACATGGTTATCATCATTTATTTATTTTTTTGCCTGTCCCATTTGGATCTTTAGTCATCAGGGCCCTATTTCAGGAAGCCGGTTTAGTGCAAACTCTGAGTAAGTATACCCTGAGTTAACGAAAACTCTGGGTTTTCGGTTTCACAAAGCGAGTTCAGATTAATCCTGAGTGAGTTACTATGACGACACACTCCGTGAAGCTAACCTGCTCCCCAGCAGGTTTACTTCAACTAACCCTGACTTTCCCCACCTCTTTGTCAGAAACCTGACTGTAGGAAGTGTCAGACATGGCGTGCCCCTACCTCGAAGAGCCAGTAGATGTTGAAGCCCAAATTCTCCGCAGAGCTCTCCGCCGGGAGAGTGATTAGAGCGCGTTTGGACATTTTATCATTACCTGATGATTTTCTGTGCGAACGTTACCGTTTTTCAGCACAATCTATAAGTTATTTGGATAACATCCTCAGGCCATATATTACGCATGTGACACATCGCGGACATGCTCTCAGTTCATTACATATTCTTTGTACTGCACTCCGTTTTTTTGCAAACGGGAGCTTTCTGTATAATATTGGTGACGCTGAGCACGTTTCCAAGGCTACCGTCTGTCGGGCAGTCAGGAATGTTACAGTTGCACTGAAACGTCTCCTGTACTCGTTTGTGTTCCCCGGTCACAGACCCACAAGATTTATCAAAGAGGGATGCCACAAAATTGCAGGTATCAGGATGACCAAAACTTAATTCATGATGTGGTGATACTTGGACTACTACTTAAATGGTACATTAATTTCCAGGGTTCCCAGGCGTGATTGGCTGTACAGATGGCACTCACATTCCAATCATTGCACCCTCAGTAAATGAAGGAGACTATGTGAACAGGAAGTCTTTCCACAGCATTAATGTGCAGGTACATAGTTCCCTGTAGCATTTCACACTAACAAGTGATGGCATCATAGTAATGGATGCTAATTTGTGTTCTCTGCACTGTGTAGATCATATGTGATGCTGCCAACATCATCACAAATGTGGAAGCCAAGTGGCCAGGCTCTGTACATGACTCACGAATCTTCCGGGAATGTACACTGAGCACAAAATTTGGACATGGTGGGTCAAAGTTACTGTGAAATATACAGAGACCAATTGCCACAGGGACGTTTGCACTGACAGGTATTCTTCTGTCCTAGGAGAGTTCACTGGCCACCTGCTTGGTGATAGGGGGTACCCATGTCTACCCTATTTGCTCACCCCTTACCCTGACCCTGAACCGGGCCCACAGCAGCGTTATAATCTGGCCCATTGCAGGACACGGGCCAGAGTTGAAATGACCATCGGAATGCTCAAGGCCCGGTTCCAGTGCCTTCAAAGACTCAGGGTCACCCCAGAAAGGGCATGTGACATTATTGTGGCATGTGTGATTCTTCACAACATTGCCACGATTAGAGGTGAACACTGTCCAGCTGAACCAGACATCAGCAGTGATCCACACGATGAACATCCTGACCCTCCCACGAACGTACAGGATGGAAGAGCAGTCAGAGACACCATATGCCACAACCATTTCCTGTGACCCGTCAACCCAACATGTTACAAGACAAATACACAGATTCTGTGGTCAACTGGCTTTATTGGTCACCCTGTATGTCCTGTACACAAAGAATAAATGCGTATATTAGTATGTTGTACAAACACTGACATGATTCGTCCATCTCTGATCACTCCACCCACCCTTAACTGTTGTTCCAGCAGTACAATCTCCAACTTGGACTTTTGGATCTGCAGCTTGAGGTGTACCATTTCCATGTCGCACTTCTGTATTTTCCTGACCAGATATGTCTTGTACAGCTGCTTCACAGGGAGCTATTGCAACACAGGACATAGCATTGGCATCCATAGTACATGCCTACTTAGGTTGGTTGTAAATCAGTGCTGAAAATCCTACTGTGGAAAGGTTTGTTGTAGGAGTGGCTGGACCCTCTTCCTCTTCATTTCCAGCATCACTCTGCCAGGGACATAGTAAGTCCATGGTGTTATCATAGTACCACATTGTAGTCAGTTGTTATATTTTCCACTGTACACTGTATACCTCATAGTGTGGCTCTGTTGCGTCCTCCTCTGTAACAGCTGTCACTGTTTCGTCATCATGTGCCTGTGGTGGAGACATTTAACAACATTGCTGTTCTACTGTTGACACATGTAGTCTGTGGAGTATTACGAGTACTCACAACTGCATGTTGGTCTGGCTCAACAGGGGGCTGCACCAGATGCAGTACACCATCACCATCAACTGGCAGAATATGGGGTTCATACAGGTCACTCATGACTTATGTGGGCACAACTGGCAACTACCAGACATACCAATCACCATACACCTCATTGTCAGTATGCTCTCAGAGACAACCGACACTGAGGGAAGGCAAAATCAGTAGGTGTTAAGGTGGAAATGCTTTTATGAGTTTTATGTTGCATTAGAGTATATGTTCATATGTTACTCTTAATGGGGAAAGAACAAAATGTACTACTCGCTCTGTCTCTAGAAACAGGAAGCTCACCCTGTGAGAGATTAACACACACACACACACACACACACATGTATGCAAAATTAAAGGACACTGCTATGCTATAAATAAAGACGAACTACCTGCAGCTCGGTGTGAGTGGGTCTCTCCCTGAGCCCTCACCCGTGCAGCACGTTAACAGTCTCCAAGTGTCTCAGTGTTGTTTATTCACCTAACTGTTTGATAACTGTAAATCTCTGACAGTAGGACAATAACTTCACTACGACATAGTTCATTTTGGTCAAGGTGACTGTGAAGAATGGATGTATGCACATCATGTATTATTTTGAATTTACCCCCTATGTAGGCACTTGTGTCTTGCGGGGTTACTGACTCAGAGGATGTCCCCGCAGAGATGCCTTCAGCCACAGGGTGCCCACTGTTTTGGCTGAGGGCCAACTGCTCAGCCTCTGTGAGTGGTGGTGGTGGAGGACCCCCACCTGTTTTTCAGGCCTCCGCTTTTTTTCTGTTGGTTGTGACGGCACACATTTGAGCATATGTAACAGAGTCATAAATAACATTGTTATAATTACACAAAATGTGTTCTAAACCCCCAAACTTCTCCTTTTATACCTGACTTTTAGGACCTCCAAGCCTGTAGTTGTGTTCATTATCAGTTAGAGCCCCTCCTCATTCTTTTCTTCTTCTTTGGTGCAATACTATAAATACAGTGTACCCCTTTTGCCTCTCCCCTTTTTCTACAATTCCCCTGTGGGAGAGGTGGGTGTCATTTCTTTCCAGCACCTTAAAGCACACATAATTCATATTTAACCACCCTGATGTTTATGATTGCGATTTTAATTCAGTTATTGTCATTATTGAGCCTGTTTTTGTAAGATGTTATAAGTGTGTAGTATGTGTGTGTCATAAATGTGTTTTAGGCGCCATAAATGATAGCATGAATATATATTCCTTGCTAGCTTGGGAGCTGTGGTGGGTTGAGCTAATCCTCTTCCCCACTGTCTGTATTTGGTCGTAGGAGCTGGAGTGGGCAAATTATTTACTTGGAGGTCTTTCTTTCTTTTACCTTTTTTATCAGGTATGTCAGATTTCATGTTGTTTTTGTTTTATCTTATGTCAAATATGTTACGTGTAAATGCATATTTTATGTTTAATGTAAAAATAAATGCCACCCCTTTTTCTACAATTCCCCTGTGGGAGAGGAGCTGGAGTGGGCAAATTATTTACTTGGAGGTCTTTCTTTCTTTTACCTTTTTTATCAGACACAACGCAGAATCACACCGGTTACACTTGGTGCCGCTGACCCGTCACATCGCCAATCCGCGATCCACCCCTCCTCCTTCTGCTGCCGCTGTTTTCCCGCCTCCTCTCTGCAGCTGTGTGCCAGAATCTTGTGCCCTGCGCTTTGACTCACAGGTTTTTATATCGCATGTGTGATCGATGCCCCGTAATTTGGCTTGCAGGCATCTCTGTCACGTGTGAACTTAAAGGGCAAATACGTAGGTGATCATTTCTGTCACTGTTTCATATTGTTGCCTCAAATTATACAGGCACGGATTGTAATTTTTTTTTCTCTATTGATATTGGCTTTTACAGCCTGTTTTAATTGAGAGGAGAAAACAACATTTTATTTTCTATGGTGTTTTGATTCTTTGATGTTTTTTTTTCTTCTCCCCACATTTCATTGTTTTGTGAAGTTTTGCATAATTGTGTGTGGGGGTTAGGCTAGTTTTTTTTTGCTGTTGAACAGTGATATCTCACTTGGGCCAACATGTTAAGTGAGGAAACTGTGGATAGCGCTTTGCCTGATCTGTTCTCTGCAGGGAGTAATATGACCTTTGGTTTGGGGAGGGGTCATCAGATTGCTCCAAAGTTTTTTGGGAGGGGTAGGCCAGTAGTCCCGGGTATTGGTGCCCACACTGTAGACCAGCCAGTGATGCACTCACCATTAATGCCAGCAGCTAGCTCCACACCAGCTGCTTGCGAACGCCAAACACACACCCAGGCTGTCACTAGTGACATGTTGAGCAGCTTGATCACTGACTTAGCAAAGCAAATTGGGGAAAATATCACATCCTCTCTTAACTCTATGCACCAGCCCAGCATCTTTCATGCGGATGATGCTCAGCATCTTTGGTGATTTGAACTTTTCCAGCCTCCTGTGTTATCTTGATGACCTGCTGGTGTTTGCGCCTTCAGAAGAGGAGGCCCTAAGACGTCTTGAGATTGTTTTCCACTCCAGTGTCGGTCAGTGGCCGGTGTTCCCTGACAAGCATGCTTGATTCAGGAAGTATGTCATGCACACTAAGTGAAGAGGCTGATAGCAAGCTAAGAGCTGCTGGTGTTGCTCTGATTCCGCAGCATATCCCTGAAAATGTGGTGCTGGTTGGTTGCGGTGGCCTTCTCACACAACCGAAATGCATCTATGATTTGGACATTGAAGTATATGGGACTAGGTTTCTTGTACCAACATTTGTGGTTCCTGGGCAAAAAGATGAGCTCATCGTGGGGAGCAATGTGATCCGGCCCATCATTCAGAAGATGAAGGCTGATACAAAGTACTGGGAGCTTATTAACTCCAATTACACTGGCACTGATTGTGAAGACTTCCTGCAGTTGCTGAGCTGTATCGCACGGTGGTCTGCTCCTGTGTTGCCAGATAAAGTAGGTACAGTCAGGTTGCGGAAGAGTGTCACTCTCCTGCCACAAAAAGAATATGTAGTTTGGGGAAAGCTGCCACCTTCTGCCCTCGTGTCTCCAGGAAGTACTGTCGTTGTGGAACCCACGTCAGCCCGTTCCACTCCAAAGAACATAATGGTGGGGCGCATTATAACACCCATGTGGGGAGATCGTTGGGTCCCTATGAAAGTCCTTAACCCAACAGAGAGCCCTGTGACACTTCGTCGCAATGCTAAGATTGCGGATGTCTTTCCTTGTATTGCTGTGGAGGACCTGCCCATCACTCAAGGTCTCTGCGAGACTCTGACTGACCAGCATACCAGTTTTCCCCCCTCATCAGACTCTGTGCCTGACTCTGCACAGCTACTCAAAGATGCTGGGTTGGCTGACATTGATATTGAGGGCTGTGAAGTGTCAGATGGGTGGAAGAGGAAATTGGTGGAGCTTGTGTTGACTTACCAAGATGTGTTCTCTAGAGACAAACTGGACTTTGTCCATCGTATCCACCTCACTGACGACCGCCCTTTCAGGCTTCCCTATCGCAGAGTACCCCCGGCTCACTATCACAAATTGCGAGAGGTGCTGTCAGACATGGAGATGAAAGGCATCATCAGTAAGTCCACCAGCGAATACGCCTCGCCACTGGTAATGGTTTGGAAGAAGTCAGGTGACTTGAGGATATGCACTGACTTCCGCTGGCTCAATGCCAAAACCATTAAGGATGCTCACCCACTGCCCCATCAGGCTGACTGTCTTGCTGCCCTTGGTGGGAATGCTTTCTTCAGCACCATGGACCTCACATCTGGGTTCTACAACGTTCCCCTCCATGAGTCTGACAGACGGTACACTGCTTTCACTACACCTCTTGGCCTGTATGAGTACAACAGACTTCCCCAGGGTCTATGCAACAGCCCAGCATCTTTCATGCGGATGATGCTCAGCATCTTTGGTGATTTGAACTTTTCCAGCCTCCTGTGTTATCTTGATGACCTGCTGGTGTTTGCGCCTTCAGAAGAGGAGGCCCTAAGACGTCTTGAGATTGTTTTCTCTCGCCTGAGGACCAGCAATCTGAAGCTGGCGCAGAAAAAATGTCACTTTCTCAGACGCTCTGTGAGGTTTTTGGGTCATGTCGTGGATGCTGGTGGTGTCTCGGTTGATCAGGATAAAGTGAGGGTTATCGCCAATTTTCAGAAGACTGACCTTATGGATGGTGACGGTTGCACCCCTTCTCAGAGGAAAGTGAGATCCTTCCTTGGCATGGTGATGTTTTACCAGCATTTTATTCCAGGGTGCTCTCGTATTGCGAAGCCACTCTTTGCTCTAACTGCCGGTCAGAAGAGGACTAAAGGCTGCCATGGGAGTCGGAAACCTGGAACTTTTCGCAAGCTCACCCCTCAAGATTGGACTCCTGCTTGTGAGAAAGCATTTGAGGGACTCAAAGGTGCACTCCTCAGCTGTGCGGTGCTGGCACATCCTGATTTTGAGAGGCCATTCATCCTTTCAACTGACGCTTCCATGGATGGGCTGGGTGCTGTCTTATCCCAGGTGCCAGCTGGTGAGGAGAGAGCAAGACCTATAGCCTTTGCTAGTAAGTCTCTCAGCCGCAGTCAGGCCAAATACCCAGCACACCGGCTCGAATTTTTGGCTCTGAAGTGGGCTGTGTGCGATAAGTTCAGCCACTGGCTCAAGGGTCATCGGTTCACTGTCTGGACTGATAACAATCCTCTCACATACATTCTGACTAAGCCAAAGCTGGATGCCTGTGAACAGCGTTGGGTCTCTAAGCTTGCACCATACTGCTTTGAGATCAAATATGTTCCTGGAAAGCTGAACATTGTGGCAGACACCCTGAGCAGGGAACCGTTTGTGAGGCCGTTGGCCCAGCGGCTCCTGTCGGAGCCCTACTTTGAGCTGCTAGAGCAAGTCAGTGGTGTGAAAGATGCCAGTGTCCAAGATGCCTTCCGTTTGACCTGTCAACCTCAATCGATACGCAGTGCTCCACCCTCTGCTGTGCTTGATGTGTCTCTGTCAACTGATGACGTGTCTTCTCTCATGTCTTCGCTCTGTGAGTGGGAGTCTGCTTCTCGCCAGCGTGCAACATCCCTCGCTGGTCACCTAACCTCCATCAGTCCACCTGACTGTGATGTTACTCATGCGCTGTCCCGTGCTGATCTCCTGTCTCATCAAACAGGGGATCCTGTGATCTCCAGAGTAGCCCGCTATGTTGAGCGTAAGCGCAGACCCTCCAGACGTGAGCGCTGTCATGAGAACCAACATACGTTGCTGCTCCTGAAACAATGGGATAAGCTCACATTCCTCAATGGTGTCCTCTACAGAGTCGTGAGGGACCCACTGACCAAACACAAGAGATTCCAGTTTGTGGTACCTGACTCCCTAAAACAAGTGGTGCTGTCTGGCATACACGACAATGCTGGTCATCAAGGTCAACCTCGCACACTCTCCTTGGCTCGTCAGCGTTTTTTCTGGTATGATATGGAGAAGGATGTGCGCGGTCATGTGAGAAATTGCCGCAGGTGTGTTCTCAGCAAGACCCCAGAGCCAGCAGCTAGGGCCCCGTTGGAAAGCATTAAGACCTGTGCTCCACTGGAACTTGTGTGCATTGACTTCTGGTCAGCTGAGGACAGCAACAACAAGTCTGTGGATGTCCTTGTGATTACTGACCACTTCACAAAATTAGCACATGCATTCCAATGCCAGGATCAGACAGCTAAGAGAGTCGCTAAAAAGCTCTGGGATGGATTCTTCTGTGTGTATGGCTTCCCTCAGCGCATTCACTCTGACCAGGGAGCTAGTTTTGAGAGTGAGCTGCTTGCAGAGCTTCTGGTTTTGGGTGGCGTTGCCAAATCCCACACTTCACCATACCACCCCATGGGTAATGGTACCACAGAGAGATTTAATCGCACCCTTGGAAATATGTTACGGTCCCTCCCCCCCAGATGTAAGCAGAAATGGCCGCAGATGATACAGTCCATGACGTTTGTGTATAACTGTACGGCACACGAGACCACCGGCTTTGCGCCATTCTACCTGATGTTTGGGAGGGTGCCAAGGTTGCCAGTTGACCTCATGTTTCGGGATGTCCTTCATGATGACACCATTTGTGACTATGATACCTATGTCAAGTCACTGATGGATGACCTGCGCTCTGCCATGCTCCGAGCCCAGGAACACAGCACAATGGAGCAGAGACACCAGTCTGACCAGTACAACAGAAAAGTGAAGGGTCTGCCTCTTTCACTAGGGGACCAGGTGTTGTTGGCAAACAAGGGAGTCAGAGGAAAAAGGAAGCTCTCTGACAAATGGGAACCTGTTGTGTACACGGTAGTTGACTTGGATCCTGCTCTTCACATCTGCCGTATCAGAGACAAAGAAGGTCATGAGCGTGTGGTGCATCGCAACCTGCTCCTTCAAGTTAACTTTTTGCCCTTGGACACAACACTGAATGACGATGCTGCACATCCTGCTGTGAGCGTTGTCAGTGGCCCCGCTGAGTCTGACCTGGATGGGTCTGTGACATCTTTTGGGGGCACAGGAGCTGTACCTCCTGCCACCTGGACTGTGGATTCCGTCTCCAGCATTGGCGAGTGTGATGACCGCACACTATCATGGATCCATCAGCAATCTGCCGCTGACCCGGTCGAAGATGGCGTTCATGGGACCCCTCCCATAATGGGTGTTTCTGATCTTGGTGGGCTGGCTGGTGATGGAGCCTCCCCAGGCTCCCCTGCTGCTTTCCCGTCCCACACTTTTCATTCTCTTGAACCCAAAAATGTGGACGTGGATCAAGGACTTACCACACGTTTTGGTAGAATCATTAAACCAGTTCGTCGCTTGATTGAATCAATGGCTCAACTTGAAACACTCCTTGGTGTTGAACCTGTTCAAGCAGCGGTTATTGATGTGTGAATTTGCTTATTTCTGTATGTTTTTCATTGCTATTGTTTTTGGAAAAGAATAATACAGGCACAGAGTTCATTGTATTTTGTCAGTCTGTGCAGTCTGATAGTGACGCCCATAGATATTATGGCCTGTTTTGTGTGGTGTAAATGGCACCTCATTTTGTCTATAGAAAGTCCTGGGATCTTGCTAGGCGCCGAGCAGGTCTCAGGTCTCTTATCCTCCTTGGAGGAAGCTATGTTGCTGATCTAATTCATTGTATATGCGATGTGAATTTGTTTGAGGCCACTGTATCTGTTATTGTGGGTTTATATTTTTTTTTTTGGTGTACCCTTTAGGATTTTGTGTAATTCTTGGGGGGTGAATGTAACAGAGTCATAAATAACATTGTTATAATTACACAAAATGTGTTCTAAACCCCCAAACTTCTCCTTTTATACCTGACTTTTAGGACCTCCAAGCCTGTAGTTGTGTTCATTATCAGTTAGAGCCCCTCCTCATTCTTTTCTTCTTCTTTGGTGCAATACTATAAATACAGTGTACCCCTTTTGCCTCTCCCCTTTTTCTACAATTCCCCTGTGGGAGAGGTGGGTGTCATTTCTTTCCAGCACCTTAAAGCACACATAATTCATATTTAACCACCCTGATGTTTATGATTGCGATTTTAATTCAGTTATTGTCATTATTGAGCCTGTTTTTGTAAGATGTTATAAGTGTGTAGTATGTGTGTGTCATAAATGTGTTTTAGGCGCCATAAATGATAGCATGAATATGTATTCCTTGCTAGCTTGGGAGCTGTGGTGGGTTGAGCTAATCCTCTTCCCCACTGTCTGTATTTGGTCGTAGGAGCTGGAGTGGGCAAATTATTTACTTGGAGGTCTTTCTTTCTTTTACCTTTTTTATCAGGTATGTCAGATTTCATGTTGTTTTTGTTTTATCTTATGTCAAATATGTTACGTGTAAATGCATATTTTATGTTTAATGTAAAAATAAATGCCACCCCTTTTTCTACAATTCCCCTGTGGGAGAGGAGCTGGAGTGGGCAAATTATTTACTTGGAGGTCTTTCTTTCTTTTACCTTTTTTATCAGACACAACGCAGAATCACACCGGTTACACATACAGAGTAGGCAAATGTGTACTTGTAATGTGCTCAGGTAATTTCAATAAGTGCTTACAGGAGGTAAATTAATGTAGCCTGTAACTGCAATTGGTTTACATGGGACAAACAGACCAAGCACTGTGGCTCATACTATAATTACACCTTACCTGTTTGGACTATGTTTTTATATTTCATTTTTACTTGCTGCCAGGAACGTTTGGGGCCTGTTGGGTTGCACCTGCGCTGTATGACATAAAAAATGAAATAACATATACTAAGATAACGTGTTAAATGGGTGGAAATCCCTAGATCAATGTTTAAATTGACACTCACGCATTGACTCTGTCGGCTATGTTTTGCCATGCATGCTCCCTGTCTTTTGCAGCTGCGGCTGTGTTACTTTTTTTCTGCAAGATGTGCATGCTGTCGGCATATGCTGCCATCAGGGTTTCGGCCTCAAGCGCTGTGAAATACGTCGACCGCACCTTCTTTCCCTCCGTCTCCATGGTGACTCGCGTAATCTGTGCTCCACTGATCAGGGCTTTATGTATCCTCGTGCGCGCGCTTGACTTGGGGTTAATGCAACTCCGCGTTGATTGAACTACTTGTTATCAGCCTTTCTGAAACCGAATATTCCGAGTTGGACAGTTCGGGGTTACTCAACCCTGAGTATCGTTTTTCACTCTGACTTTTCTAAACCGGCTTCCTGAAATAGGGCCCAGAATTGTTGTTTGAAGGCCAAGAAAGATGCCATGTTGGTCCATTTGATTGACCTTTATTATAATTGTGTATTTATTTTATTTTATTATCAGTTGTTACAGACGGGACAGACATGACTGGGGGAAAGGACAGGGAGAAGGAAAGAATGAAAGAAAGAGGGAGAGAAAGAAAAACAGAGGGGAGAAGAGATGATGAGAAAGGGGGGAAGGAACAAAAAGAAAAACAAACAAAACACCTGGATCACCTGTATGGAGAAAAAAAACAGAAGAGAAATCAAACAAAGAGCAACATAATAAATACATGTTATCATCATTTATTGTTATTTTTTAGTATTCGGTTTTTGGTGGTAGAGTTAAAAAAAATTTAATATTTTATTTTAATTAATTAAAATGTTTTAATCAAAAACTGAATGTAAAAAGTCACAATATTAACAGCATGATGACAACAACAACAACAACAACTGCTATTACGACTATTAGAAGTACTATTATTACTATTATTGCGTAGCACGTAGTATTCAATAATGTAATTTTATATACTGAACATTAAAACTAAAATTTACTATTTTACAAATAAATATTAATATGATGAAAAATGTTACGTGACAATGTGTGGTCCCGCTGCTCTGCACAGCCTTCAAACAGATTCCTTTTATTCACAGCAGCGGTCCCCAACCCCCGGGCCACGGACCGGCACCGGTCGTTTGGTACCAGGCCGCGAGAGTTGAGGTTCGGGTGTGAAACTGATGCTCTTTCAGGGGTTTTAGCATTATTTTTTAAAATCTTTTTTAATCATTAACTCTGTTTCCCTGGGTCTTTTCTCATGTGTTTTGAATAACTCTTCTTGTTTTGGCAGCGGTACTGGTTTTATTTTGTTGTATTTATCCTCGACACCTTAAAGGCCGGTCCTTGAGAATATTGTAGGTCCGTGGCACAAAAAAGGTTGGGGACGCTGGTTTACAGGACTGACGGGACTCCAGGAAACACAAACAACGTCAGTGTTTAAGTGGAGACTCATCAACAGACCCGGGCTATCTTTCCATCATCTGGATTCACGTACCCTAACGTTTGTTATCAGGATAAACTGTCACACAGAGTTTGTTATCAGTTCTCTAACACAGGGTCTTCCCTGCACGCTTACATGAAAGGGGCGGAGTTTGGCAGGATTGAGAAAAAGATGCCAGCCAGCAGATTCGGATGCAACACAACCCACAATGCACTGTTAGCACAATTTGAGTCTACAGCAGCGATAATGTGCAGAATCTGCAGTGGCGGTACGCTGGACCTGACTTCCCTAAAGGAACCCCACATGACTCCACTCACTCACCTCTGGCAAGCAGAGTGTGTGATTCAGTTGAAACAGCCCTCATGTCAGCTCTGCTGGGCACACTGGGCTGTCAGGTGTCCCTGTCCCTTTTTGCCTGGGCTCCAACAGACTTGAGAATCACCCCTGCAGGTTACATAGGAAATATATTAAACCTTTTCTGCTTCAGCAGAGGATCTTTGTCTCGCTGTTTATCACTACTACTGTAACTCGTGTTTTCTGAGAGGTTGCCATCAGTCTGTGAGCTGTACATCTGCACTGCACAGCAGTGGAAAGATCTCGTCCACTATCACTGAAGTAGTTCTGTGTTATCTTAACTGAAACACCTCTTCTGTTTCAAAATACATTTCTAATAAAATCATTTTTAACATTCATGAATGCAGATTATGACTGTAAAAGGAGAAACAACATTAGTGTTCCCATGTTCTTGTTATGGTGCGACTGGATGGCCTTTGAACCCTGGGGCACATACTACGAAGTGATTTCAGCATGCCCAGGTTTTCTTTCCATCATCTGGATTCACTTACACTAACAGTCGTGATCAGGATAACCGCTGGTTAGCAAAGTTAATTCAGGGTTTCTCATGCACCTTCACAAGGAAAGGGAGGTGTTGGCAGCATCTGACCAATCACAAAAAGGGAAATTCACAGATAATATGACTTGTCTTGATGCCTAAAATGTTTTTATGCTTGATTCAATTTAGCTGTTTAGTGTCTTTTACTCTGCTGGTGCCGGTTAGGTTCCAGATTAGAGATCAGCAGGTATGAAATCACGACGTACTGACCAATCACTTCTCCAGAAAATAGTGTCACTATTCCTGGAAGATCCCTTTGACTTCTGTTGGGGGAAGAGAGGGTCTAAAGTTTCATTTTTGTCTAATGTCTTTGTGTTTCACTAATGAGCATCAGTAAGAAAAAAACGTGTTCTTAGATGCAACTTTTCTCCTTTGATGTTTTTTTTCTGTTGTCAGCAAACAACCACACGATCTGCGTTAATTCACTAACGGAGATTTGCCGCGTGGCGTTAACGTCATTTTAATGAGATTAACACTGACAGCACTAGTTTTAATATTTAATATATTTAAGGATTTAATTTTGAAATCTTTTTTTCATTTATGTATTTATTTTATTGTTATTTCACTTTCTTTGTCTGTTTATGTTTTTTTTTACTTTTATCTCAGTTTTTGTGATGGAAAGCACTTTGTTCAACCATGTTGGTTTTAACGTACTCTATAAATAAAGTTGGATTGGATTGGACTAATATGATGAAAGCAAGCCCAAGCCTGAAATCGACTCCTGATCTTTGATCCGTCCTCACCTGGTCGTGAACGTGATGGTCAGCCAGGTATCCAGTTTACCTTTGAGTGTCAGATTTAGGCAGATTTGATTGCTTCCGTTTCATGATGACAGATTTAAGTGAACTCCTCTGTCTCCATTCCCAGACTTCTACTTTTGAATAAACTTTCCTTTAACTTGCTCCGAGTGCTCTTTTGTCTGCATGGTGTAACTGTAGCCTGGCACGCTGAATAACCAGTGAGTGGACCTTCCAGAAATATGTGATTTTGGCTGTTGAAGTAGGTCAGTCACCTTTGAATGGCTGAATATTTATGGAGTCATAAGTTGACGTTCGTTTGTGGAAGTGTTTTCACTCTGATAATAAAGAGGATTTATTTATTTCATTGACCAATAATAAAAAGACTGTTATTATATTTTTAACATTATATGATTATATTCACAGTGATGCTTTGAGGAAGACTGCACTGTTTGTCCAAGAATAATCAAACTGCCATGAAATACATTCACTAATTTATTATTTGGAACTAACACACTATTAGTACATCTCAGAGACACCTTCTTTCTCACATGAAGAGTAACAGATTACATCTCTCACTGTGTCCGACCAAACAACTGCTGTGGAAAGTCAGTTATTAGCATTTTTTTAACTACACCCGTAAATGAACATTTGACTGAATGCTGATAAGTGAATACTGAGAAGTTAGGAGGAAATGTTTTCAAATTTTCCTCCAGAGAATCTGATTAAAATGTTTTTTTGCACTCAGCGAGCAAGAATCAGTTTGATCAGTGACCTTTTTTTCAGCCAGAAACCTTTAAGGTCACACATCCGCTGTAATATTATAATTTGCTGTTCTTTTTTTAATACACCTTTGTAGAGAAGAAAAACATCTAGATTTCCTGATGCCAGATGTTTTTCTTTCCAAGCTCCTTACTGAGCTATAATGTACTGAGTGAGTCATAGTGAACTTTCTCAAATGTGCATTGTATATATTTAATTTTTTTATTATTCAGATGGAATTTTTGTAATACTAAGGTTCCACATGTCACTGTTGTAGTGGGGCATCAGTGGGACACCGATAGTACATGTGTGGGGTTTCCCAGCCAGAACTGCATGGACTCCACACTGATAAGGCTCATTCTCCGTAGCTCCTCCCCCTTTACTAAATTATAAGTTTGGTGTATTTTGCTTTACTAAGTATTAGTTCTTAGGGCTAAATGCCCCCAATGTGCTGATGAAGGGATGCAGGGATCAAGAGTATGGAGGGTCAGGAGTGACAAAATTAATTAATTAATACACCATAAATAATTAATTAAATGTGGCAGTAATTAATAGATGCCCATTAATTTCATTTTCCATTTTTAATTAATTATACAAAACATTTAATTCATTATTTAATTATGTATTTTTTTTTATTCATTTTGGCACTCCTGACCCTGCAGCTGTGTTCTTGATTTATTTTTATCTGTCAGCATCACCCATCAAACTCAGGGGGCGGGGTTAACGCTGTTTGAGTCAAAACCATTGCTTTGGGCTGGTGGCCATTCCTTCAGTGGGCGTTTCTCAACAACAACAACTATGAACATGCAGAAAATAACTGAACTGTGATTTGAAGTACTCTGTTTGTGTGTCACCAAATAAACTTTTAATATTTTTTTAGCCGAGGATGTAGCGGTTTGTTAAGATAGAGCCTCTTTGAAGAAGTGCTGATTTTGTGGATTTCCAGGATGTCTGTCTCACAGCAAAGCGTGTGATAGACCCAGTACACAACTGTCATAACCCCAGCTGGCTGTACACCGGCTTCATTTACTAGGGTTATATCTACTCGTTTCAGTCGCCATTTCTGAATTATAACTAATATTAAAAAGGAGGAGAGAGATTAAATAAATCAGATTAACACCTGATCTTTGTGTTTTCTGTCCAATAATCAGTGTGACCTGTGTATACACTTTTTTAAAAGAGATAATATTGGTGTTCCCGCCATATAGTAACTCTCAGGTTTAACTGTACCAGGCTTGTTCGACACTGTGAAACCTATACAGACTTCACGATGTTCGACTAATATTTTCATTGTGGACATTAATCATGAGGCTAAACAGGCAGTCCAGATGCTGTCTCAGAGTCCTGTACACCACGGAGCAAAGTCAGCATATCCAGGATATCTTTCCGTTAGTTGATTTAAACCAGCAGCGCAGTTACATGAAAGTGTTGGCAGCATCAAACTAATCGAATTCACATGTCGATATTCTTTTACAGACAATAATCCTTATTACTGCCAACTATTCCAGAGACATGAAAATCTACAGTATAAAGAAAATAACAATATAGCAGTCAAACACAACACTGTTGTAAAAGAGGTGAATGCTTCAGTTTGTCGCAGATCAAAGTGGAATGTGATTGGTTGAACAGGTGTTCCTGCATGTTCTGTGATATTGGCATTTCCATCAGTGTAAAAGACTCAGCAGCAGATTAAAATCAAGTATAAAAACATTTATACATTTAATAAATCACCAAATTAATTCACACATGTTGCTGTGCCACTGTTTGCTCTTCATTCAGTGATTTTCGCACAGCAGGCTTTACAACTGCTGTTCATTTAAAACATATTCCCCCATCATTCCCCCATTTTAAACGCTTTAAAACATGCTGTAAATAAAGACTGAGTGAAAACGTCCTGCTGATTTATAATCCAAAAATCAAACCAGCTCCGACAGTTTGAGTTTGTTATTCTCTCAGCTGCAGATTCGTTTTTACCAACATGAGAAAGTTAAATAAAGTTGTGTCTGTGACTTTGTTACTGATACTCATCCGGGAAACTTAAAGACTGTAAAGGCAGACCCGCTATTTTCATCATCAACACGTTTCCGTTTGCAATACCCTGCTGGAAAACTCTCTACACAGCTGATGAACGACCACTTTTTAGTTTCAGAGACATGAGGAGTATTTCCCAAAGTCTGACCTGCGTCGATCCAGCCGTAGTTAGCGTGGTTACTGCATAGGTTGATCTGATTTCCTCGTGTTGGTGTTGTTCCCAGATCATCATACTAAATGTTGTTCCAGGATCAACATTGCAAGTGACCAATCAGAATGTTGTGACGTCATACTTTTGCGACTTCGGGAAAAAACGGCGTAAAACAAAAAACTGTACTAAAGCTGCGTGAAACCGCCTCTGTCCGCCGATCAACGGACCCTGACCCTAACCCTAACCGTAACCCTTTAATAAACAGTAAGCAGAATTGATATTGTCCTTGCAACATTGGAATTTCATAAATGCACGAATGGCTTGGCGCGCAAAAGAATAACGTCACAACAATGTGATTGGTCACTTGCAATGTTGAACCTGGAACAACATTTTCATGATGGTCTGGGAACAACACCAACACGAGGAAATCAGATCATCCTACTGCATAAGCTTACTGTGAATTAAACAGCTGGCACTGCAATAACTTACCAGCTGTTCTGTTATCACTAAAAGTTGTGAAATGTTGTATCACCAAAATATCATTCTCAGTCAGTTGTTATTCATTATGTGTTTACAGCGCCCTCTGTGGTTGCTCCAAGTAATGCACTTCAGAAACGGCTTTATTTAGAAAAAACTTTATTGAACAGGAAGTCAGCTCAGTCAAGAAAAGCGAGTGAGCAAAAGAAGTGAAACATATCGGCACGCAGTTTATGGTGTCCTGTCGGAGAAAATACTGTCTGCATCTTCTGTTTGTGGTTGTATCGCTGGTATGTACTTAAAGTATAAGTTGTAACTTTGTTTTTGTGCAATATGTTGCCCACCAATGCAGTATTTGGCTGTAAAGCTAATCCTTTTGTTAAGCTAGTTACCCGCGATTTTGGAGGTTGTCTGGGATAGCATCGATAGTACAAGTTCACATAATTAGACATTAATTAGACAATTAGACATATGCTATGTAGTAGCAGGGTGGTATATAAATGCATATTATGCTGCACATATGTATGTCATGACTGTATTTTTTTTATCTTGTTTTCATCTGCATCTAAAAGACAAAGGTCACTCTTTCGAGGATCCCAACGTTAGCATAGATGTGGCTGTCCACTTCCTCCCCTTTGTTAGGGTGGGAGCAGTGCCTCTCACTATTGGGCCCTGGGAGTACGTGAGCCTCACTTTTGCACATTTAAACTCCTCTACCAGACTAGGGATGGGCAATGGCAGTATCCCATCGCTATAGAGTCCGACACTGCTGAGGCATTTGGGAAGTTTGAGCCACTTCTTAACGTAGGAGCTCAATAGCCTCTCTAGTCGATTGGCAAGATTGATTGAGATCTTGTACATTGTCAAAGGCGATCGTGGCTCAAGAGTTGGGCGTTCGTTTTGTAATCGGAAGGTTGCCGGTTCGAGCCCCGGCTCTGACAGTCTCGGTCGTTGTGTCCTTGGGCAAGAGACTTTACCGGTTGCCTACTGGTGGCGCCAGTGTCCAGCAGACTCGCCTCTGTCAGTGTGGCTACATGTAGCTTGCCATCACCAGTGTGTGAATGGGTGGATTATTGTGTATAGTGTAAATTGTTTTGGGGTCCTTAGGACTATAAAGCGCTATACAAATACAGAACATTTACCATTACATTAGTCTGGGTAATAATAGCTTCAGTTTCCCTGGGAGTGCAGTGTTGTTAATCCGCCTTAGGTCATCAGCCAGGCTCTGCCTTAGTTCTAGTTGCCACGTATCCTTGAGGTCTGCATTGTAGCACCGTCGCAGGCTCTTTATTGGCTTCTCTAAGACTGTTGGAATTTGTTCCCCACTGATATAGAGTTGCTCGGCTGTCAGTTTTCCTTTTATGATGGAGATGCTGCGAGATTTACTTGGCTTAAACTCCATTCTTGCCCATTCTATGTTTTCCTGGAGCTTCTGTAGAAGTCACCTAGTACAATGGCGTAGATTTGGTTTTGGCATTAGTGGGGACGGATGATTCAACCACCGAACCCTACCCTGTTTCTTTTTTTTTCCTTTCTGTCTTTGCTTTTTGATAATAAAAAAAAGGAGAAATATACTTGCCTGCATACGCTATTCTACATGCTTTTAAATTATTTAAAATTACAATTCATAGTTTTATATGTGAATTATGTAATGTTAAATTACTATTAAACAAATTACTAAGTATTTTAGGCTTTAGTTTACTTCAGCCATATTCCATATACACTCTAAAAAGTAATTCAGAGGCTTGGTAAATATCACTATAAATATAAGCTAGATGAGCCTGATAAAATCTATGAATATCCTTTTAGTAATTATTTGAGTTTGGTAAGTTGAAATAAATTTCTCAAATTTTAACGTTTGTGTTAAAATAAGGTATTTATTTACATTTATCTCAGACAAAAAATTCAGTATGTGGTTCACAGAATACCTTTGCATGTACTTTACATTTTAGTTTAAAATTGAATCAAAATATTTGAGAAATAGTTATCTATACTCATCAGTATCTCGTACTAAAATCATTAATTATTCAAATCAATATTATTTATTGTCAGCAACCACAACTGAAAAGTGCAAGTAAAACACAATAACGTCGAGAAAAACACAACTACATATTAGTTTGTTTGTTTTTTAGACTTAGACTACCAGTGAAATACAATAACATTCATATTTGAAAGTTAGGGGGTGTGTCTTTGACATGAAATGTACTTGAAATCGTTGCCCAGGAGCCACAGGGAGAGAGAGATGGAACCAGGACCACCGGACCATCCGCAGTCCCGAAGAGTACTGAAGACCTGAGAGCGCACAAAACAGTGACATCGGCGCATGCATCCCAGAAGGAGAAGGAAGGAGGCCCCAGATAGGGTCCCCACGATGCCGCTAAAGGCCAGCCACCCTGGTACAAGAAGTAAGAATGAGGTCCTAGGGCCCCAGGCACCCAAGAACCGCTTGTCACCCCCCCTTTCCCACAGGGGCCAAGTCTCAGCATGTGCTAGATCCAGACAAAAGATGGACAAAAAAAAGCCCATCTTACTTCACCAGAACATGATCTAACCTTGTTGTTTCATGCAGGTCATTTAAATGAGACGCATGTGTGAAAAATATCCGTTCAGTACAAACACCGGAAATTTAAAGAAAAGTTACACTTTGGGTCAAATTTACTAACATCTGCAGCAAAAAGTGTTTAATGTTAAAAAGCTGCTGGATTTACTGAAGAGGCACAGTGTCAGTTTTGTAACTGAAAGTTGTGAACAGGAATATTTTTGCAGCTAAATTTATGGCTTAGCCTGTGAGTTTGTAGTTACACTTATATGTGTCAAATAAATGTGAATAAGAAGTCTTTGGCACACAATTTATTGCTTTTCAAAAATGTCCGACTGCGACGGCTCGTGATCTGAAGGTAAATAATGTTTTGTGCTCTTCAGCTCATTGTGCCGGTCACCTGTTCACATGCATTTAGTGTTTATAGGGTGGAACAGATGGTAATAACGCCACGCTCCTCTTGATGAATCTGCACCTGAGTCCTAATTCTCAGACCCTTTGCTCAGCAATTTCTACCCAAAGAGTTATTTGTGATATAAACAGCATGTTGATTTTTCTTCAGCCTCCTCATTTTTCTTGTTTGGAATTAAGCAAAGGGCATTATTACTGCAAACTGATTATATCGAGCCTTAAACACACTTGACTTTATATAAATGTGCGTTTTTCATGCAAAGCAACAACTCAACAAGAAGCAGTTTTTATTCCAGCAGTGTGATCTTCAGAGTTCAACAGTGAGCTTAGAAACTGGCATGAATAGGAAAATACAGTTAGAATGAACATTTGCATGATCTGTGTCACTTTATTTACTGTGTTAATGGTTATCATGAATGAAGGCCCGCTGCAGTGAAATATGGAACAGCATTTTCTCATCTTCTGTTAAATTATATTTTGATATTATTTTATTTCAGAAATGATTCCTAACAAAAATGGAGAATATAAAAACACAATCAAAGCAGTAAAGTCCATATCACACATCCTCAGCCCTGAGTCTCAGCACTGGCTCACCCCAGGGCTGTGTGCTCAGTCCACTGCTCTACTCTCTCTACACACACGACTGCACTCCTCGCCACCACAGCAACATCTTTGTGAAATTTGCAGATGACACCACAGTGGTGGGGCTCATTTCCAAGGGAGACGAGTCTACGTACAGAGACGAGGTGGAGCAGCTGACGTCATGGTGTAAGGCCAATAACCTCCTCCTCAACACTTCAAAAACCAAAGAACTCATAATAGACTTCAGAAGGAAAAAGGCAGAGATCCAACCACTATTCATAAATGGGGACTGTGTAGAAAGGGTGGCAAGCTTCCGCTTCCTGGGAGTCAATATAGAGGAGAACCTTTCCTGGAGTGTGAACACCTCCGAGCTGCTTAAAAAGGCCCAACAGAGACTGTACTTCCTGAGAATTCTCAGGAGGAATAACATCACACAGAGACTGCTGGTGTCCTTCTACAGAGCCACCATTGAGAGTGTTCTAACTTACTGCATATGCATCTGGTACACTAGCTGCACAGGGGCTCAGAGGAAAGCACTCCAAGGGATCATTAACACCGCCCAAAAGATCACTGGCTGCCCTCTCCCCACACTGGAAGTTCTACACAACGCCCACTGTTTTAAAAAGGCCCAAAACATCATAAAAGACACCTCACATCCTGGCCACTCCCTGTTCGAACTGTTGCCCTCAGGCAGACGGTACAGGGCAATCAGAGCAAGGACTAATAGACTCAAACACAGCTGTTATCCAACTGCAATAACACATCTGAATACTACAAAAAAATGTCCATCACGCCACTCTTGTGTTAATCTATGCACGGTCTGAAGCATGTATGTGAATGTTTTACTGTTACATCTTATTAGTATTTTAAGTATTCTATCTAATTTATTTATTGAATTTTATTGTTTTATTTATATTTTGATATTGCTAGGGATGATGCAATGATCGGGGACCATTCTTCATTTCGTTGTTCTCGTGACAATGACAATAAAGTTTCTAAAGTCTAAATATTATGATATTATATATTCATTTCTACAATAATATTTTTGTTTTCACGTTGTCTGTGAAGGTTCTCAGTCATCCAGGTCATCGTAGTCAAAGGAGCTTGCAAAGAAAAGCGTCTGGACTTCTTTAAGTTGCTTGAAGACGTTTCACCTCTCATTCGAGAAGCTTCTTCAGTTCTAAGGTCAAATGGTGGGGAGTCCCAGATATAAACCTAGTGGGAGTGACCCCCCACAGAGGGACAAAAGGACCCCTGATGATCCTCTAATCACATGAGCCAAGGTGTGAAACTGGGTGTGGGTCCCAATCAGCCAGAGTTTCGGGTGTGTTCATTGTGAAACCTGGCCCCACCTTATCATGCGAATTCCTGAGGTCAGATGGCCCAGGATGTGAGTGGGCATTAAGGCGTCTGGGGAGGGATCTCAAAACTGGATTATAGATGGCAGAGAGTTGGTGTCGTAAACCACTGCCTCTGTTCAAAGATGGTCGCTCACAGTGGACATAAATGGCTTCTTTCTCTCCTCTTTCAAACCATCTGTCCTCTCTGTCCAAAATGTGAACATTGGCATCCTCAAAGAGTGTCCTTTATCCTTAAGATGCAGATGGATTGCCGAGTCTTGTTCTGTGGAGGTGGCTCTTCTGTGTTGTGCCATGCGCTTGTGAAGTGGCTGTTTGGTCTCTCCGATGTAGAGGTTTGGGCATTCCTCGCTGCGCTGTACAGCATACACCACATTGTTAAGTCTGTGTTTTGGAGTTTTGTCTTTCGGGTGAACCAGTTTTTGTCTGAGCGTGTTGCTGGGTCTGAAATGGGATGGGGAACCAGGATGTCATGCTTGGAGAAAACTCTCCTGAGTTTCTCTGATACACCGGTTACATAGGGGATGACAATGTTGTTGCGTCTGTCCTTCTTATCCTCCCTCGCTGGTGTCTGGTCTTCTTTTCTGTGCCTCTTTGCTGACTTTAAGAACGCCATTAGAGGATCATCAGGGGGTCCTTTTGTCCCTCTGTGGGGTCCACTAGCCATCTCCCACTAGGCTTAAATCTGGGACTCCCCACCATTTGACCTTAGAACTGAAGAAGCTTCTCGGATGAGAGGTGAAACGTCTTCAAGCAACTTAAAGAAGTCCAGTTTTTTTCATGTTGTTACTTTTATGTATAATAATAATAATAATAATAAATGGTGATAAGGATTTCTTCTTCTTCTTCTAAATGCTGATGAGCATACTAAGTGTGTGTCTGAGCTGAAAGCTGCTCTCCTCTCCTGGTTTTCTGTATCACACAGACCACAACAACACAAAGCATCACCTGCAGACCGCTGAGCAGTATCCACCTGACTCTGTAGAAGGTCGAGTAAACCCCAAAGGGCTCTCTGTAGATCAGAACAAATTTTTTGTCCTGACACACACTCATCATCTGAATTTATCTTTGCACACCAATACTCTCCTGCATGTTTCAGTGAGACATTAGAGAATATCAGTCTGTCTTTAGAAAGAGTTGTCCTGCCAAGTTGTTTAATAAGCCAATCAGAATGAATATCAAAGTGCACAATCTTTCCTTTTGTTTGTATCGGCTTCATGATCCACCTCATGAATAATAGACTTTTTGCTGAACATCTGACAGTGACATCATCTCCCTCTGAGAAGACCTCTACTGCAGGAGGACCAAATTTGGGGCACACCAAAAGTTTGTATCGTTGTATCATTGTTTGACCTTCACAGCTGTAAAGCGACCTGAAACCTCCAGTCCATAAATCGTCCCCAAGCATCTTTTCATATTTGATCCATTGGACTGTCAGATTCTCACCTGCTCCCTCACATCGTACGTCCACTGTTGCTTCAAGAGTTTTAATATAACTTGTTTCCTTACTTACTGTCTTACACACAGTCAGGCTGATGTTTCTCTCATATGTCACGCTGCCCTGAGTCCAGCACACATCTTGGTACAGTCCAGAGTCCGAGTGGGTCAGCTTATGGAGAGTAAATGAAGAAGAACCATTTAATGCTGAATGAAAGACTCGTCCTGTCACATCTTCATGTAATGTGGGGACTCTCTTCCCAAAGTGAGAAATGTACCACCAACATGTTGGAGGTTATCCAGAAGTCACCCTCACCTAGGAGCTTGAATTCAAAAGAGCTTTCTTCCTTGATTATGACCATGAGTTCTTCTGCATGAATGTTGCTGATGAGAGTGAACAGCAGGGAGAAGCAGAGCTGTGCGACTGCAGCCATCCTGCTCAGAGGTCTCCTGGTGAGTGTCGTACAAACACTGACACTGCTCGCTTCATGAGCTTCCTGTTTGTGGTTGGAGGAGGAACGCCAAATCTTTATTACATCATCAAGGAACACTGAAGCATTTAGATAAGATAAGATAAGATAAGATAAGATAAAACTTTATTAATCCCTCAGGTGGGTTCCTCTGGGAAATTCGGTTTCCAAAAGCACAGCACTGACAGAAGTTACAGAGTTACAGAATATTACACACACACACACATAAATACAGAGACATATATAAATAAAATATACGAAGGGGATAAATAGAATAAATAGGAATAAAAATAAAAGTAAAAATACAAGTGAATTGCACATTTTCTTTTCTTTTTTTTTTATTGAAAGTTTTGTAATTATGACAGTCATCCACATGAAAAAAAAAAACAAAAACAGTAAAAAAACCAAACAAACAACTCATGATCATCGCTTCACTCTCATGGTATGTTGTGACCAGACACAAATCCCTCATTTCCCATGATTACATATAGAGATACAAAATTTGAGCCTCAGTCATCTTTATGGACCGCCAGCCCTGTATCATTCAGCTTTGATATGGAAACAGAAAAAAATAGTAAGGGAAAAGTTTGTAAAATCAAAATTCATTCTATATCTCACAAATGTTCATTTCTGTGCAGATTGTACCTTCTTATTTTCCTTTGACTTTGCTAAAAAATAACGTCTTATTGCAGATTATATTCTGCCACTGAGAACCTCATAAGCTCTTTTATAAAAAGGTACTTTAATTTAGCAATACACACAAACAAACAAACAAGCAGGGAGATTTGAGATTTGAGATCGGCCTGTAGTTCTTCATTTGTATCTTGTCAAGATTGTCCTTTTTTCATATAGGTTTAATTACAGCAGTTTTTAGTGGTTCTGGAAACACAAATGACATTAAAGAAAAGTTGAAGATCTGTAACAGGTCTGACTCTAAAGTCTTTGAGACCTTTTTGAAAAACAGGACATCTAAACAGCAGGAGGAGGAGTTCAGTTGACCTAAGATGTCCTCCAGGTCTTTGCTGTTAATCGGGTGAAACTGTTTGATGGTGTTTAAACAGTTTTTCGGTGGACACAGTACATATCCTGAATCTGCTGTTGATGTACCAACTGCTTGTTTAATCTTTTGGATTTTGTCTGTGAAGAATTTGGCGAAGTCATTGCAGGCCATGGTCAAATGAAGTTCAGCTGCCACTGACACAGTTTGTTAGCCTGTCAACTGTAGAAAATAAGACCCGAGCATTATGGCTGTTTTTGGTGATGATGTCAGAGAAGTAGGACCTCCTTGCACTCCTCAGTTGTAAATTATAATTGTGAAGTTTCTCTTTATAGATGTCATAATGAACCCGAGTTTTTAGGACATTCTAATAATAATGAATTGCAGTAATCCAGCAGAAGTAATAAAGCTATGCGCGTGAGCAGTCGCGCACTGCTGACACGGTCTCCCCACACAGAAAATCTGCGCTGCGCACAAAAAAAATCAAGCCTGAATTGGAATAAAAGTAAATACATGTAGTTATTTTATTTCGCTGATTTTCAGTGCGCGGAGACTGTGTTAGCAGTGCACGATTGCTCAAGTGCTCAGAGGGAACAGTGACTGACACAATATCTGAAATGACACAAAAAGGCAAAAAAATAGAAAAAGTATAAAAAGTGGATAATAATCAGTACTTGACGATAGTACATTTACTGCACATAGCTTGGAGGACTGTGCTGAATCAACTCCGTTCACTTAGCAACACAAAGGCCTACCACACCCGGTGCACGGCATTGGTGCATGGGGGTTGTAGTGCAAGATGTAATAAAAGAATAGAGTCCAAATAGAAATGCACAATCACCAACTGCTCCACCTGTAAGAAAAAACAAACATACAACAGCTGGAACACAAAAATCTGAAAATGCACAGATACATAAATCAACAATCTTCTCCTGCAGCAGTCAAACAGTCTCGTTATCACACCTGCATGAAGCACTGTGTAAATGACCGCATCTACCACGTGCACGCGGTACTTCTCCTGCATTGATTGTTTGTGTGTGATAACAGTCTGAACCACTGCAGTGGCTCGTGCACCGCTGAGTTCACGGTGTGACATATGTATGCAAAATGTTTACTGAAGTTAGTGAAACAGTGTTTGTAAGGACTATAAGGTCCATAATTACTGAGGCAGTTAGGCAGTTTTGCAATCTTGGCTCAATACACACACACACACACACACACACACACACACACACACACACACACACACTCCATTTTTATCTGTATCTAGCATTTCCGAGCAGCATGTCTTCATTATCTGTGTGTTGTGTCTGCAAACACTCTGGTTTCAGTGGTTTCAGCTCCATTTCTCTCTCACGTTGGTACAAATTAGTAAACACTTTTTATATTTCACTGTTTTTACACAAGTAAGCAGCACATATTTATCAAGATCAATAAGCTGCTCGCAAACAAGAGTTGTAGTCAAAGGTAATGTAGTAATAATTAAACATTTTAGTATTATTATCCTGGCTTGCTCGAGGCTGCTGTTTTCTCTGACAGTTTTAATCAAAATTAGAAATGCTGCTCTGAGACTGAGAGAACTAATAGTGCTGCCTGTTGTGCAGTTAGTTTCCAAAACACGTTATTCATGGTTACATACAGTTTTAGACTGATGTGGGCCAAAGCCTAGCATAGCCTGTAACGTTATTATGACGGACACATTTTATGAGTGAACTTGGCTTTAAGTGACTTACAGGTTTCTTTGAAAAATACTTTCTTATATCCAGGTTCTTCCTTTTTGCTGCCATCCTCCTCTCCTATTTGCAGGTCCTCACAGTGCAGGCTTGCCGCTGCTAAAACTAAACAGAGCTCCCTGAAAGGCACAGCCAATCACATTGGCCATATTTGTCACATGAGGTAGAGAACGTAATTTAAATCTTTCTTCACCGCTGGTTGAATGAGACGTTGACAGATCGTTTTTTTCTTTCTATCGCGTTTGTTTTTCTTTACTTGAAGAGATCAAATTATTGGTGGGGACATGTCCCCTCTGTCCATGCCAAATCTACGCCCTTGGCCTAGTACATGGTTTTGTTGTTGTAATGATGGTCATGTCATCCATGTAGGCCCTAATGGGAGGAAGACTAAGGCAGTTAGGCAGTTTGGCAATCTTGGCTCAACACACACACACACACACACACACACACACACACAATTTTTATCTGTATCTAGCATTTCCGAGCAGCATGTCTTCATTATCTGTGTGTCTGCAAACACTCTGGTTTCAGTGGTTTCAGATCCATTTCTCTCTCACGTTGGTACAAATTAGTAAACACTTTTTATATTTCACTGTTTTTACACAAGTAAGCAGCACATATTTATCAAGATCAATAAGCTGCTCGCAAACAAGAGTTGTAGTCAAAGGTAATGTAGTAATAATTAAACATTTTAGTATTATTTTTTGACTCCATGTTCTGAGTGTTACATTTTGCCAACTTGTCTATTGGCGATAAAAAGTTAAAGTTAGACTGAAAGTGGGTTTAAGTTTCCAGTGTTCTTCATGTCATGATGTTGCAGTGCACTCACATAGAGGCTGTGGATGCTCCAACAGCACAACTGTGGTTTGTCACTGATATGTGAGACTTGAGTTTGTGCAGCTGAAAGCAGATGAAGAGGTAATTAAAAAAAAATAAAACAAATTTATATTTTTATATGTATATATATTTGTGTGTGTGTGTGTATATATATATAAATTTGTTTGTGTGCTGCAGCAGGCCCTGTTGATGAGGTCCGCATGGTTCCATCATTTAGATCCAGGCAGACTTTGAGGTCATAAGTCATGATGTGAGCTGTTAACTTTTGGATTAGTTTGTGTGTCATTGCACTGAACATCTCAAGAACTTCAATGTTCTTTTATTTATTTTCAGTGTTGGGGAGTAACGGAATACATGTACCGAAGTTACGTATTAAAATACAAAATATGAGTAACTGTATACAGTTACCATTTAAAATGGTGGTATTCAGAATACAGTTACTTTTTTGAAATAAAGGGATTACACGGCGGTCTTTTCCTGTTTCATATGTTCGGCTATGCCCTCTCTGTTTTTGGCAATTCCATACCGACAGAAACCCCCCAAAAAAACACGCATTAAGAGGCTCTAATGGCGGTGTCTCAATCGCGCGGCCCATGTCACCCTACTTGCAGCCCACATAATGACGTAGAGAAATTCTTTTTTTCAATTATTGTTCAAAAATTATTTAATATAAAAGCAACAGGCAGACTGTTCCAGGCATAGCCCTAAAGAATGTAGCCTCAGTTGTAAGTAAGCTATTAAGAGTCGACTGTACACTGTACCTGCGGAATAGTTTTCTATACGAGATCGCTGCGAAAAGTGCAGCTTTACCTAATGTCCACCTACTGTTACTCATTTTTTATTAAGATTTAAAAATCTAGTTGGTATTGGTATGGCAAGAACCTACAGTAATAGTAACAAATCACACAGCAATAGTACATTCATGTAGTTGTAAATAGCGTGATAATATATTAAGTAATCCAAAGTATTCAGAATATGTTACTCTCATTGAGTAACGTAACGGACATGAACCACCAAGTCATCATCCAATGTAACCTGTGATCTTGTATTACCATTACTCTCTGAGCTTTGTGTTGGTTCTTCTGTCACCTGATAAATAGGACATACATGACAATAAGAATAAAATGTGTAGCTACTTCAGTGTTTCTGTCACTTTGTGCAGATCTTGACTCATCAGTAATGTTTGCAGGCTGAGTGCATTTTTAAAACAATTTGTGCAAACTGCACTACAAGGTGGAATATTTGCAAAATCATGACTACCTCATGATATTTTGTCTCAAAAATTAACCCTATGAATATGTCAGTACCATTAGGATGAAATTATTGTGTCACCAACATTTTAACGTTAGACATATAATTTTAACAGCTTCTATAAATTAATATCCTGGCTTGCTCGAGGCTGCCGTTTTCTCTGACAGATTCAATCAGAATTAGAAATGCTACTCTGAGACTGTTAGAACTAATAGTGCTGCATGTCTTGTGTTTTAGTGTTACTTTGTATCATAGTTCATACTCTGGTTCATTTGTAGTCTTAGTTATTCTGTTTTGAGTTTCTTATATTCCCTGTTTAGCTTCTTGATTATCAGATTCCCTCTTGTGTCTTTGGCCTCTGTGTCTCTCTGTGTGTCTGTGTTTATATATGTTGTGAGTTATTGTGTCCTGCTTCCCTCCTCATGTTTCATTCTCTTCCCCCCTGCCTGTTATGTTTCTCATGTCTCCTCTCGTTCCCTCGCTCCCTCTAATCTACCTTTCCTCCACTTCTCTGTCAAACTCATGTGTCAGTCTTGCGTTCCTTATGTGTCTTCTGTTCCCTTGTCATTGTACTTTGTGTTTGCCGCTGTCTCTCTAAGTATAGTGTCGCATTCTTCCTCATGGCTGTGCGTTTCCCCCGTGTGCCTCTTTGTATGTTTAGTTTATATATGTCCCAGTAAAGTTTTGCATTATTTGCCTTTCAGTGTTTTTGAGTTTCCCGTCTCCGTCTGCATTTTGGGTGCCTGCATTACAGCCGTCTATAACATTAATATCAAACCTCTTTAGTGCAAACAAGATACTTACTCCAGTGTATAAACTACACCTTGGACATCCATTCAAAAACACAATCATGACTGTTATAACTGTATGACTCTGATACAGGATATTGGACTGGATTATCAAAGTTAAAGAGGTAATTGCAGGCTAGCCAACAAGCTACCAGGCTAACAGCTGAGAAAGCTAACAGCTGACCGAGGAAACAGCTGACTGAACCTGCTACCAGTGGAACCAGATACAATGGGGCTGAAGAAGACTCCATCAGCTGAGGAAGTCGGGGACATTAAAAGATCTCTTTACTTCTTAATGGAGGAAATTTCCACTATCAGGTTGCAGCAGAAAAATATCCTTGAAATTGTGGAGGTAAAGCTCCTTCACATCCAAAATGCAGAAAAATTACTAGACTACCAGGATCACATCACATTGTGCAACTCTCATAGACAACATTTTTACAAATGACATTAAAAATAAGACTGTAAGTGGACTCCTGATTAAAGACATAAGTGACCATCTTCCAATTTTTACCATCTATGATAATAATTACAAGATCAATAAAGTGGACAGTAAAAAACAGTACAGACAAGCAAGAACAGAAGAAAGAGTGAATGCTTTGAAAAAAGATTTAATGAAACAGAACTAGGGTGAAATATATCAGAAACAAGACGTTCATAGTGCGTATAATGAATTCCTTAGAATGTTTACATTATTGTATAATACCAACTGTCCAATAAAGCAATATAGTAGGAAACATAAATATATGGGCTGTCCATGGATAAGAAAAGGTCTGCAAAATGCATCTATAAAGAAAAATGTCTTAAGAAAGAGAACTGAAGATGCTGAAATCAGATACAAAAGATATAAAAATAAGTTAATTAATATACTTAAATATAGTAAAAAGGAATACTATAAGAAGCAATTAGATATAAATAGAAATAATATTAAAAGTTTATGGGAAATACTGAACAGTGTTATAAAACGTGGAGCTGGACAAGAGAACCATCCCAAGTATTTAATTTGTAATGACCGTGAAGAATATAATATGGATGTTGTGGCAATCTTTGGATTGTACTGATATTAACAATAATGATAATAATAAATTTTATTTATGAGCGCCTTTCAAGTCACCCAAGGACACTTTACAATAGGATCAAAACATAATAAAACAATGTCAAAATAAGAACAATAAAACAAAAAGCACAAGATTAAATTAACTAACAGTTTCACAGTGAATATGCAGATTTGAACAGATGGGTTTTGAGTTGGGATTTACACTGGAGGAGAGAACCAATGTTTCTTATATATGGGGGTAGAGAGCTCCACAGTCTGGGAGCAGAGCAGCTGAAAGCTCTGCTTCCCATGGTGGTGAGGCAGAAAGAAGGTACAGCAAGCTGGATAGAAGAAGAAGATCGAAGTAAACGGGCAGAACAGGTACTGCTTAACAGGTCAGAAAGGTAAGAAGGAGCGAGGTTATGAAGGGCCTTGAAGGTGAGCAGAAGAAGTTTGAATATTATCCGGAATTTCACAGGGAGTCAGTGAAGTTCCTGAAGAACAGGGGTGATGTGCTGGTAGGAGGGGGTTCTAGTGATAATGCGGGCAGAAGAGTTCGGAACCAGTTGAAGCTTATGGAGGGATTTTTGGGGGAGACCATGCAAAAGAGAATTGCAGTAGTCAATACGGGAGGTAACAAGACTGTGGGCAAGAATGGACGTAGACTGGGTGGAAAGAGAAGAACGTAATCTGTTAATGTTACGTAGATGGAAGTAGGCAGAATGGGTGAGATTATTGATGTGAGATTTATAGGATAGTGAACTGTCTAGGATGACACCAAGGCTCTTAACCTGAGGAGAAGGGAAAACTGTGGAGTTATCGATAGTGAGAGAGAAATGGTTCACCTTCAAAAGGTTGGATTTGGTACCAATAAGAAGAATTTCACTTTTATCCTCATTGAGCTTGAAAAAATTAGAGATAAACCAGGATTTTAACTCGGATAGACATTCTGAAAGTGAGGAAGGTGGGACGGAGGAATCAGGTCTGCAAGAGAGATATAACTGGGTGTTATCAGCAAAACAGTGAAACTGAAGATCAAATTTGCGGGAAATGGTACCTAGAGGGAGGATGTATATTATGAAGAGAAGAGGGCCAAAAACTGAGCCTTGGGGTACACCAGAGGTGACGGGGAATAGACGAGAGCGGAATGATCTTAGTTGAATAAACTGGGAGCGGTCAAGGAGATATGATTGAAACCAGGCGAGGGGTGTGTCAGAGATGCCGAGAGAGGAAAGTCTGCTTAGAAGTACAGAGTGAGAGATGGTGTCGAAGGCTGAGCTCCGATCCAAAAGGATGAGAATGTTGAGAACACCAGAGTCAGCTCTGACTAAAAGATCATTAGTGACTTTAAGTAAAGCAGTTTCTGTACTGTGACATCAAATCAAATCAAATCACTTTTATTGTCACATCGCATGTGCAGGCACACTGGCACAGCACATGCGAGTGAAATTCTTGTGTGCGAGCCCCACAAGCAACAGACAAACACAACAACATAAACGAGCAAAATACAAGAATGGCTACATCTGAAACTAATAAATATATGTACAATATATAATAGTGTATGCATTTCTGGATGTGTATACTAAATATTATCCTACGTGTGTGTCTGTGTGTGTGTGTGTGTGTGTGTGTGTGTATACACAGTTTTACAAATTAAATAGTAAAAAAAATAAAATAATAATAATAAATAAAATATATAAAAATATACAGAGTTGGATATGTGCAAAACAAGTGGCATTTATGTACAGTGTGTGGAGTGCATAGTGTTGCAGTTCCCGTAGTGAAGCTGAGGTGTCTATGACGTGTTCAGCAGTCTGATGGCCTGATGGAAAAAGCTGTCTCTCAGTCTGCAGGTACGGGACCGGATGCTGCAGAACCTCCTTCCTGATGGAAGCAGTCTGAACAGTTTATGGCTGGGGTGACTGGAGTCCTTGATGATCCTCCCCGCTTTCCTCAGGCACCGCTTCCTGTAGATGTCTTGGAGGGAGGGAAGCTCACCTCCAATTATCCCTTCAGAGCACCGCACTACTCGCTGGAGAGCTTTGCAGTTGTAGGCGGTGCTGTTGCCATACCAGGTGGTGATGCATCCAGTGAGGATGCTCTCAATGGCACAGTGATAGAAGGTCCTGAGGATGCGGGGGCTCATGCCGAATCTTTTCAGTCTCCTGAGAAAGAAGAGGCGCTGCTGCGCCTTCTTCACTGTTTTGTTTGTGTGTACTGACCACGTAAGATCCTCAGCCAGATGTACTCCAAGGAAACGGAAGCTGCTCACTCTCTCCACAGCAGCGCCGTTGATGGTGATGGGGGTGTGTACTTCTCTGCACCTCCGGAAGTCAACTATCAACTCCTTTGTCTTTGCAACGTTGAGGGTGAGATGGTTGTCTTGACACCAGTGGGTCAGGGCGCTGACCTCCTCCCTGTAAGCCGTCTCATCACCGTTGGTGATGACATGAGCAAAAACCAGATTGAAATCTCTCATAGGTCTTATTGTTAACCAGGTGTAAATAAAGTTGAGCTGCAACCACTTTTTCAAGTATTTTAGAGATGAAAGGTAGATTAGAAACCGAACAGAGGTTGTTAAAGTTGCTAGGATCTAAGGAGGGTTTTTTCAGTACTGGAGTGGCTGAAGCAATCTTGAGTGAACGATGCCGGTGGTGAGTGAAGAGTGAATGATAGCAGAGATGAGTGGGAGTAAGGAACAGAGGCAGGATTTCACAAGCCCTGTGGGCATGGGGTCAAGATGACATGTGGCAGGTTTTGATTTACATATGAACTCGGAAATATCGGATAAATCGGGAAGATGAAAAGTGGAAAACGGCTCAAAAAGGAGAAAAGGTTCTGGAGAGGGCGTAGACACAACATTTGATCTGAGTTGCTGGTGGATGTTATTCATTTTTGTAGTCCAGAACAGCATCAAGGAGTTGCAGGTTTCAGAGGAATAGAAGTGTGGTGGTAAAGCGTTGGGGGGTTCAATTAGTTTGTTGGGAACCTAAAACAGAGTCCTTGCATTACCCTAATAAGACCTGATAATACCAGAGTAGAAACTTTGTTTGGCCTTGCTGATGGAGTCTTTTAAGTACATGGTATTTATAGATTTCTGCGTCAACAGTTAAAGCAGATTTCTTATAACTACGCTCTAGCTGCCGAGCTTTGGCCTTCAAAACTCGGAGGTCAGAGGTAAACTAGGTGTTACAGGCCTTCGATGGGGTCTGTTTTTAAACTGTTTTTTTAACAGAAAAGCAGAGACAGGAGACATCAGTTGGGTTCGGTCTGCAGGCTCTTCCTCGTCTGATTTATTAACAGAGTTTAACAATGTCTTTTTCTTTTCATTTACACACACATTTCTCTTTTAACAACACAAACATTCAATTAGGTCCATAGCTCAAACCCTTTTTGTTACCTTGCACTCTCACAAGAATAAACTTACAAAATAATCATCGTATATGAACGTCCTTATTTACAATAAATCTGTAACCAATTCTGCTGCTGTTCAGCATCAAAAACATTTCTGTGCAGCACCACTAACACTGCAATTAACCCGCTTATGTCGCCTTTATACTTTTCTTATACTTTAACAGATCCAAACAATATATTACATTTGTAACCAATAAACAAAAATATTCTTCCATTGCTCACAAACAGTTCACAATCATCCACAAACAGTATACATCAGACTATTTACATTTGACACATAAGAACTGGGTAGGTCCTATTCAACTGTAACTTCCAATAATGTCAGGATAAAAGAAGTGTCTTAAGAGCTGCATTTGTCACAAAATAGAACAGGTAATAAGACCAGCTGCCTATTTAGACTACGAGTGAAATGGCGGCTTCCATTACAAATGGCGGTATAGTTAGCTTTCTCTCAGTCAGTGAAAACACACTCTCTCACAACATTCGTGGTCTTTAAACAAAGACAGACAAAGGTTTCTTGCCTTTATATGTACATTGCAGTGAGCAAACTTGAACCACTAACCTGTTTTTTTAACAGAAAAGCAGAGACAGGAGACATCAGTTGCGTTCGGTCTGCAGGCTCTTCCTCGTCTGAGGCAGAGACGCGTTGCAACGGCCTATCGCACTCACCACTATCTCCCCCTTGTGGCAATGCCACGCAATTACATTGTCCATAACGCTAAACGAAAAGTGCAATACCACCATAAAATCAGGTCTTTTACATCAAAAACAATTCACAACAAAATTACGATTGTGACCATACACTTGTGGGCGTCACATAGGCAGCAGAGCGAGCAAAGGAAACAGAGTGGGTTTTTACAGGAGCCAGAGAATCAAGGACACATCTGGGGAGAGAGATGAAAGATGGGTTAGTAGATTAGCAAAGTCACTGAGGAAGACAGGGTTAGGTTTGGGGGGGGCAGTATACAGTAGCTATGATGGTGGGAATGGGTCCAGTCAGCTCACATGCAAGGCACTCAAGGGAACTAAAGGTATCAACATTAACTGGCAGGACTTTCAAGTGCTGGCGAAAGAAGATCGCGAGACCACCCCCACGACCTATGCAGCGAGGTTTAGAAAGGTAAACAAACCCCAGAGGAGTAGATTCATTTAGCTGAGAAAAGTCATCAGGTTGTTGCCAGGTTTCAGTTTAGCAGAAAAAGTCAAATTTACGGTCAGATAGGAGCTCTTGGATGAGAGGTCCCTTTATTTGTCATTGAGCGAATGTTTAGAAGATCGAAACTGAGTGGAGTATTTTCTTTTTTGCTAATCGCAGTCGGCGCCCTGGGCAGGTGGGCTAGAGATCGGTGGTTGACAACCCGATCAGGGTTCCTGAGAGGGCGGCAAGTAACAGACCAAAACGATTTAGTTCCATTGGAGTTATGGAAAATCCTGCGGGACCCGCGATGGATGTATCTCCGGCGAGGCTGGAAAGTGATGTCTGGGTGGTAGTGGAGCTCCGCCGGCGACGGGAGCAACAGCTGCCCACGAAGGCGCAGGAGCTCAGCGGCTGTATAGCGGAGCAGTCCAGCCATAGGATGGTAGACGAGTGTCAGGAGAATCCATAATAGTGCCGACCAGCTCAGGAACATCTTGGGCCACATCTTCGATTATGTGGAGGAAAAAGAGCCGAGCCAGCCGGAGCGACGAACAGGTAGACTAAAATAGCTCAAACAGTTAAGCTAGTGCAGCTCACTGAGAAGAAGACATAAGAGCACATTCAGCTGAAACAGCAGATGTTGAGGACAAGCGTTGCAAATCAATCCCTGGCAGAGATCGATCTGGTCCTGAGTGTGAATGTCCCTGTTCATTCAAATCTGAATCCAAATAATCTAAATAATCAAAAATGTACCGGTGAGTAGCTCAGCCAGGCGCACCAGTGTTCACTCAAGCAGGAACCCAATTGATATTGATATGATAGTGGTTAAAAGATATAGTAAGGCTATTATAAAACCGTTTACGTACATCTGTAATTTATCATTTCAAACTGGTCGATTTCAAGACAGAATGAAAATAGCAAAAGTTATACCTCTATACAAATCTGGCAACAAACACCATTTCATAAACTACACGCCGGTGTCTATTTACTACCTCAATTCTCAGAAATTCTTGAAAAACTGTTTAACAACCAAAAGTGTCCAAAGTATTAAAAATGGTTCTCTTTGCTGACGATACAAACATCTTCTGCTCTGGTGATGATCTGCAGAATTTATTGGATGATATGACTAATGAAATAAGTAAAGTGAAGTTCTGGCTTGATAAAAACAAATTATCATTAAATTTGAATAAAACTAAAATTGTGTTATTTGGAAATAGTACTTTAAATACAATGCTAAGATTAAACTAAATGGTGTTGATAACCCCCCTTAAACTAAATGGTGTTGATACCCTAACCCTTTAATCGAAAGGAGCCAGCTGAGGTGGTTCGGGCATCTGATGAAATTAAGTGAATGTCGCTATTTAGAAAATTTCCTGATGTGATATTATAGTATATATTATATCAGAAATCTGTTCACTATTTTTATTACAGATTATATCAGTAAGGAAGCTGACTAAATATTGACGGATAACTTATGGCAAAGGGGTGCGATTAAATAAGTGTGTACTTCTTCATGTCACGGTGAGTGAGAAGAGCCGTGTGGAAGAAATCAAGGAGGATCCAAGCGCAGGCAGTTGTGAAGGTGGTTTATTGAATAAATGGCAAACGAAGACAAACTAAACTATACTGGAAAACAACTGAACTACAGCGCAGAAACCAGAACACGAACATGAAGGAGGGCGAGCAGAGGCAGACGATGGTAGATAGCAGGGAACACACAGCTGAAACATGGTGAATACGCAGACGGACCAGCAACTACAATGACAGAGGACACGACTTAAATACACAGAGAAACACAGGGGAATTACACACAGGTGGTGGACACAGCTGGGAATAATCAACAAGACGAGACAGAGGTAAAACTGAACACTCACATGAGACGCAGACCTTCACAATAAAACAGGAACAAGAAACCATCACACTAAGATGCAGACTCGACATAGAGAGAGACAGAAAATGACACATGGAACTAAACTAAACCTGCAAAAAGATGACAACTCAAAATACTGGGTCAAACTGACCCAGAACCATGACACTTCTCTCTCCCTTTCGACATGTAACTGAATCAGAACAGAAGCAATATTGAAATGTATTAACTTTATTTTGTATAAAAGGCAACGGCGGCGACTCAGGCGATGGCAATCCGGGGGCCGGCCGCGCGGAAGGCAGCAGCGAAGGAGACGACGGAGCAGTTCAGGGGGCCGGCCGCGCGGAAGGCAGCGGCGGCTCCCAAGTGTCAGGCGTACCGGCCGAGGCTTGGAGGGCACAGGACCAGGCGAGGCAGGACCAGACAGGGGTGAAGACTCGGATGAGGCCGAACCAGACGACGCTGAGGATGCTGAAGCTGGACCAGATGAGGCTGAAGCGGAGGCTGAAGCGGAGGCTGGACCAGGCGACGGCGTGGGCGAAGCTGGACCAGGCGACGGCATGGGTGACGCTGGTGGAGCAGCAGGCAGCTGAACGGGCCCCTCGGACCCTCCAGCGGAGACGGGAGCCTGAACGGGCCCCTCGGACCCTCCAGCGGAGATGGGTGGCTGAACGGGCCCCTCGGACCCTCCAGCGGAGACGAGGAGGTGCTGGCCGGGCTCACTGGAACCCCCAGCGGACAAGGTAGATGGCGGCGCGGGAGCCGCGGAGTCCTGGATGAGCTCATTAGAGCTTCCAGCAGGAGCTGATAAAGAGCCAGAGAGGATTGGGACCCCTGGCTCAATGTTAAGCTGGCTAGAAAACTGCACTGCTACGGGGAACTGGGCCAATGGCTCAGGTGCGAGCTGAGCTACTGGAGACACGGGTGAGAGTGGGAGCTGAGCTACTCGAGACATGGGGAGCTGAGCTACTAATGGTGGTGAAGTAGATAACTGCACGGGAGACTGAACTGATGTCTGTTGTAACGGTGGTGGTGAGAGTGGAGTAGGCGGTGGAGTTGATGACTTCACAGGAGACTGAGCCAGAGGTGAGTGCACAGGAGACTGAACTAGAGGTAGTAGTGATAGTTGGGGGGAAAGTGGAGCTGGTGATTGAGTGGATGACTGTGCTAAGGGAGGCTGCACTGGGGAAAGCTGAGCTGCAGGGGACTGAGCTGGAGACT
This sequence comes from Astatotilapia calliptera, assembly GCF_964374335.1. Taxonomy (NCBI): domain Eukaryota; kingdom Metazoa; phylum Chordata; class Actinopteri; order Cichliformes; family Cichlidae; genus Astatotilapia; species Astatotilapia calliptera. Next base: position 4,475,573 of record NC_137435.1, read on the forward strand.
GCAGTGACGGTTGTAGTGGAGGTGTAACGGGTGGAGGAGTGGCTGAATTGGTTGCGGGTCGGGCGGCTAATGGCTCAGCTATAGAGTGTATTAATGGCAGGGCTATGGGTTGAATGACTGACTGAGTAGCAGCCTGAATGGCTGGGTGTAGTGATGGTTGTGGTGGAAGGGAAACAGGTGGTAGTGTGGATGATGGAGCTAAGGGCGACTGAGTGGCAGACCGAACTGATGACTGAAGCGATGGTAGAGGTGAAAATGGAGCTTGTGGTGGAGTTAATGACGGTGCTAGCAGGGACACAGGAGATGCAGCTTGTAGCTGGGCAGCAAAGAGAGCTTCTGGCTGGGCAGCTGAGTGAAAACAAACGGCTCCGGAATAAACAGTCCCAAATCCAGGAAACTCTTGAATATTGTCTCTTTCTTTTACCACAGCTGGTAACTCAGAGGACTCAGGGTCCGGCTGTGGTGATGGACGCCGGCGGCGTGATCGCCGCTTCTTTTTTGATGATGGCTCCGACAGGCCGAGCAGCTCCACGTCCAGCCCTTCAGGCAGGCAGGTGGGCAGTAGCAGCTGGGGGATGAAGGTGGAGCTCATTTCGGATTAAATCCTGTTCGAGTGGGTGGAGCGCACTGAGTAGCCAAGGAAGACCAAAGATTAAACGCTGTAGTCTGGTTTCCACAGCACGGCGAAATTCCCTCCCCTCATGTTCAAGCCAGAGATGCAGGAGTCTTTCCACGGAGTAAATTATGTCCAGAAGCAGTTCTTCTGGTGGGTTGAGTGCTGCTGGGTGCATGTCTGATCGCGTCATACTGTCATGAATCGCTGTGCGGCGGGCAGGAGTTGGACCCAAAATGCAGGCACGAGGTTTAAACACAAAGAACTCAACTTTATTCGCTGGCAGGAGAAAGTCATACGAAGCAAACTAACTGGAAACTCACAAACTAAACCCACAGGAGACACAGGGAGATGCACACAGCATGAGGGACGACACAACACTGACTCAGAGAAACACAGGGTTTAAATACACTGGGGAGTAACGAGGGGAATGAGACACAGAAGGAGGGCACAGCTGGGAGAAATCAGGACTGACGAGACAAGCAAAGCAGGACACATTCACATAAGACACAGACCTTCAAAGTAAAACAGGAAGGATCACACAGAGACGCGAACTTGACACAGTGGAGACAGCAACTAAGAAACACAGAGCCATAAACCATAAGGTAGAGGACACTAAGAACCGAGAAACACAGAGGGGAACTCAAACATGCAGACACAGACTTACACAGAACAGAGGGGACACAGAGCAACATGAAGGGCAAGGGATCAAAACTAGAAACCATAGAATAACTCAACCAAGTACAATAATACAAACATCACAAAGAACTAAAAACGCTGGGTCAGGAAACCCAGGACCGTGACACCTGGACCCATGCAACGAAGTATAAAGAAAACGTGTCCACACTTTGGCCTGTGAAGAGTGAAAGCAGATATACGGCGTGATATCGAGCCAAATGCTTCAAAGTGTTCCTTGATGATGTGATAAAGAAGTGACGTTCCTCCTCCAACCACAAACAGGAAGCTCATGAAGCGAGCAGTGTCAGTGCTTGTACGACACTCACCAGGAGACCTCTGAGCAGGATGGCTGCAGTCGCACAGCTCTGCTTCTCCCTGCTGTTCACTCTCATCAGCAACATTCATGCAGAAGAATTTATCGCCATAAGAAAAGAAGGAGACTCTTTACAGTTCAAGCTCCCAGATCGAAACAGCTCCTGCATCACCTCCAGACGTGTTGGTGAAGATACTCTGGTCCTGTGGAACATCTCTGACCCCCAGAACAGAAAATTCACAGTACATGAAGACCTGACAGGACGACTCTCATTTCCTGAGACATTTCATGGTTCTCCTTCATTTACTCTCAACAACCTGGCCCACTCAGACTCTGGACTGTACCGAGATGTGTGCTGGACTCAGGGCAGCGTGACATATGAGAGAAACATCAGCCTGACTGTGTGCAAGACAGTAAAGGGGGAAGAATCTATCACAAGTCTTGAAGACACTGAAGACGTACAATGTAAAGGAGCAGGTGAGAATCTGACGGTGCGTTGGATCAGACATTACAGGGAGTGGCAACAAGCCGGGCTGAGTAGTTTCGAAGACAGAACAATTTTGAAGGTGAATAAAGTCCAAGAAAGTTTCCTGCAGGTGACAAACGCATCACTTCTTCATGTCAACACACAACCAACGTCTTACATCTGCCTGTTGATGAACCAACAGCAGTGTGTGAGCACTTACTCTGTACATTTGACCAAACAAACAAAGCTACGTTATGCTTCAGAGGGAGACACAGCTGTGCTGGAGTGTCCCTTCATGGACCCCATTCATGACCAGCCCCCGGTTTGGTTGATGATAACACCTCCCGACATTATTAATCAAGACATTGGTCGAAACTTCTCGCTGGTACTTCCATCATTAACGTTAAATGATTCAGGTATCTACTACTGTGTAGGTGAAAAAGTAATAAATGCGTACTGGCTTTTGGTGTGCCCTAAATTTGGTCCACCTGCAGTAAAGGTTTTCTCAGAGGGAGATGAAGTCACTATGAGATGCTCTGATGATTGGGAAAATAGTACTTCGGGCTTTTGGCTCATGAAGTCGATCCAAACAGAAGGCAAAATTGTGTACGATGATGAGTTCTGCAGTGACAAAAGAATCACTTGTTCCCATGACAGCCTGATAATCTCTAATGTCTCACTGGAAGATGCAGGAGAGTATATGTGTGCAGGTTTTAAGTCAGAGTATGAGTGTGTGTCAGGAGAAAAAACAGTTCTGATCTACAGAGAGCCTTTTGGGGTTTACTCGACCTTCTACAGAGTCAGGTGGATACTGCTCAGCGGTCTGCAGGTGATGCTTTGTGTTGTTGTGGTCTGTGTGACACAGAAAACCAGGAGAGAAGAGCAGCTTTCAGCTCAGACACACACTTAATATGCTTATCAGCATTTATAATGATAATAAATAAATAAATAAATAAATAAATAATAATACATAGAAGTGAAGAAATCAAAACAAAAACAAACAAAAATATTATTGTAGATATGAATCTGTGACCTGACTGGACGGTTCAGTCTCTTATGTGATTATATATTTTAAACATTTTGCCTTTTTCTATCTTTCGACTTAATTCTTCTATATTTCTGCTCATATTTTATTTCAGCTTTAATGATTTTGTGCTTTTTGTTTTATGTGATTTGATGTTTATTCATATCTCATTCATGTATCTCTCAGAGTATCATTTTGAATATTCTTCTGTTTCTATCAGTGATCAGTTCGATCTATAAGAAATGTTAGAAACCAGTTGTAAATGTATTCGTTCTTCACTCTGATGTGAATCATTATCATCTCTCTTGGAAAATGTATTTTGTTATTGTGTTTAAGAGCAGATTCATTACAGCACCATGTTTATCTGCACTATATTGTTTTCATTGTTGTGAATAAACATGATTGTCTGATACAGCAAACACTTCATAATATGGACTTTACTGCTTTGATTGTGTTTTTATATTCTCCATTTTTGTTAGGAATCATTTCTGAAATAAAAATATTTAAATCTAATTTAACAGGCTGAACATTGATGCTCTTCTGTGAATGACTCCATGATGATTTTTAATTTTAATAAACACACAATCCTCATATTTCAGTGCAGGATGTAGAGCAGAGTATATCAGTCAACTGGATCAGAGCTCATCAGCATTTTGACCTTAACATGCAGCCAACACACTTTAACACGTGTCTGATTTAGAGTGAAACATATCAGGGAAAAATGGAAGACGAGAGAAGCTGCACATGGTTATCATCATTTATATTTTTTGCCTGTCCCATTTGGATCTTTAGCCATCAGAATTGTTGTTTGAAGGCCGAGAAAGATGCCATGTTGGTCCATTTGATTGACCTTTATTATAATTGTTTATTTATTTTATTTTATTATCAGTTGTTACAGACGGGACAGACATGACTGGGGGAAAGGACAGGGAGAAGGAAAGAATGAAAGAAAGAGGGAGAGAAAGAAAAACAGAGGGGAGAAGAGATGATGAGAAAGGGGGGAAGGAACAAAAAGAAAAACAAACAAAACACCTGGATCACCTGTATGGAGAAAAAAAACAGAAGAGAAATCAAACAAAGAGCAACATAATAAATACATGTTATCATCATTTATTATTATTTTTATTTTTTGATTTTTGGTGGTAGAGTTTAAATTTTTTTTAAAAATATTTTATTTTAATTAAAATATTTTAATGAAAAACTTTGAATTTTTAAGCATTATTTTTTAAAATCTTTTTTAATCATTAACTCTGTTTCCCTGGGTCTTTTCCCATGTGTTTTGAATAACTCTTCTTGTTTTGGCAGCGGTACTGGTTTTATTTTGTTGTATTTATCCTCGACACCTTAAAGGCCGGTCCTTGAGAATATTGTAGGTCCGTGGCACAAAAAAGGTTGGGGACGCTGGTTTACAGGACTGACGGGACTCCAGGAAACACAAACAAAGTCAGTGTTTAAGTGGAGACTCATCAACAGACCCGGGCTATCTTTCCATCATCTGGATTCACGTACCCTAACGTTTGTTATCAGGATAAACTGTCACACAGAGTTTGTTATCAGTTCTCTAACACAGGGTCTTCCCTGCACGCTTACATGAAAGGGGCGGAGTTTGGCAGGATTGAGAAAAAGATGCCTGCCAGCAGATTCGGATACAACACAACCCACAATGCACTGTTAGCACAATTTGAGTCTACAGCAGCGATAATGTGCAGAATCTGCAGTGGCGGTACGCTGGACCTGACGTCCCTAAAGGGACCCCACATGACTCCACTCACTCACCTCTGGCAAGCAGAGTGTGTGATTCAGTTGAAACAGCCCTCATGTCAGCTCTGCTGGGCACACTGGGCTGTCAGGTGTCCTTGTCCCTTTTTGCCTGGGCTCCAACAGACTTGAGAATCACCCCTGCAGGTTACATAGGAAATATATTAAACCTTTTCTGCTTCAGCAGAGGATCTTTGTCTCGCTGTTTATCACTACTACTGTAACTCGTGTTTTCTGAGAGGTTGCCATCAGTCTGTGAGCTGTACATCTGGACTGCACAGCAGTGGAAAGATCTCGTCCACTGTCACTGAAGTGGTTCTGTGTTATCTTAACTGAAACACCTCTTCTGTTTCAAAATACATTTCTAATAAAATCATTTTTAACATTCATGAATGCAGATTATGACTGTAAAAGGAGAAACAACATTAGTGTTCCCATGTTCTAGTTATGGTGCGACTGGATGGCCTTTGAACCCTGGGGCACATACTACGAAGTGATTTCAGCATGCCCAAGTTTTCTTTCCATCATCTGGATTCACTTACACTAACAGTCGTGATCAGGATAACCGCTGGTTAGCAAAGTTAATCCAGGGTTTCTCATGCACCTTCACAAGGAAAGGGAGGTGTTGGCAGCATCTGACCAATCACAAAAAGGGAAATTCACAGATCATATGACTTGTCTTGATACGTAAAATGTTTTTATGCTTGATTCAATTTAGCTGTTTAGTGTCTTTTACTCTGCTGGTGCCGGTTAGGTTCCAGATTAGAGATCAGCAGGTATGAAATCACGATGTACTGACCAATCACTTCTCCAGAAAATAGTGTCACTATTCCTGGAAGATCCCTTTGACTTCTGTTGGGGGAAGAGAGGGTCTAAAGTTTCATTTTTGTCTAATGTCTTTGTGTTTCACTAATGAGCATCAGTAAGAAAAAAACGTGTTCTTAGATGCAACTTTTCTCCTTTGATGTTTTTTTTCTGTTGTCAGCAAACAACCACACGATCTGCGTTAATGTCATGGTCCTGGGCCATGTTGGCCCAGTGTTCTTAGTTTTCTTGTATGTTTGTATTTTGTTCCCTGTTTAGGCTCTGTTTCCTGAGTTGCCCTGTTGTGTTGTTCCCTGAGTGCTTTTCCTTTGTGACTCTCACCCCCTGTGCTCCCCTCTGTGTATTTATGAGCCCTCGTCTCCCTTTGTGGTTGTTCCATGTTTCCCCAGTCCGTTATGTCTGTGTTTTCCCCGTGCTCTCTCTCCTCCTGTCTGAACCTCTGTACTTCCTGTTTTACTTTGCCCGTCTCCCGCCAGTGTGGTGTTCACTCCTGCCGTGTCTTGTTATGATTATCAGTGTCACCTGTGTTCCCCGTGTGCTCCCACTTCCCTCGTTAACCCTCTGTGTATTTATGTCTGCGTCTTCCTCGGTTCTGTGTCGCGTTCTCCCTCATTGCTGTGTGGATTCCCTGTGTCTCCCTACGAGTGTTAGTTTATTGATTCCCAGTTTAGTTGAGTTCTGTATTTCCTATGTTCTGCCTGTCAGCAATAAAGCTGCTTTTGAGTTCATCCCCGTGTTTGTGAATCTTGCGATTGGGTCCTCCTCCCGCCTGCCACACAGCCGAATCATGACAGTTAATTCACTAACGGAGATTTGCCGCGTGGCGTTAACATCATTTTAATGAGATTAACACTGACAGCACTAGTTTTAATATTTAATATATTTAAGGATTTAATTTTGAAATCTTTTTTTCATTTATGTATTTATTTTATTGTTATTTCACTTTCTTTGTCTGTTTATGTTTTTTTTTACTTTTATCTCAGTTTTTGTGATGGAAAGCACTTTATTCAACCATGTTGGTTTTAACGTACTCTATAAATAAAGTTGGATTGGATTGGACTAATATGATGAAAGCAAGCCCAAGCCTGAAATCGACTCCTGATCTTTGATCCGTCCTCACCTGGTCGTGAACGTGATGGTCAGCCAGGTATCCAGTTTACCTTTGAGTGTCAGATTTAGGCAGATTTGATTGCTTCCGTTTCATGATGACAGATTTAAGTGAACTCCTCTGTCTCCATTCCCAGACTGCTACTTTTGAATAAACTTTCCTTTAACTTGCTCCGAGTGCTCTTTTGTCTGCATGGTGTAACTGCAGCCTGGCATGCTGAATAACCAGTGAGTGGACCTTCCAGAAATATGTGATTTTGGCTGTTGAAGTAGGTCAGTCACCTTTGAAGGGCTGAATAATTATGGAGTCATCAGTTGACGTTCGTTTGTGGAAGTCTGTTTTCATTCTGATAATAAAGAGGATTTATTTATTTCATTGACCAATAATAAAAAGACTTATTATATTTTTAACATTATATGATTACATTCACAGTGATGCTTTGAGGAAGACTGCACTGTTTGTCCCAGAATAATCAAACTGCCATGAAATACATTCACTAATTTACTATTTGGAACTAACACACTATTAGTACATCTCAGAGACACCTTCTTTCTCAAGAAGTCATATGAAGAGTAACAGATTACATCTCTCACTGTGTCCGACCAAACAACTGCTGTGGAAAGTCAGTTATTAGCAGTTTTTTTTAGCTACACCCGTAAACGAACGTTTGACTGAATGCTGATAAGTGAATACTGAGAAGTTATGAGGAAATGTTTTCAAATTTTCCTGCAGAGAATCTGATTAAAATGTTTTTTGCACTCAGCCAGCAAGAATCAGTTTGATCAGTGACCTTTTTTCAGCCAGAAACCTTTAAGGTCACACATCTGCTGTAATATTATAATTTGCTGTGCTTTTTTTAAATACACCTTTATGGAGAAGAAAAACATCTGGATGCCAGAAGTTTTTCTTTCCAAGTTCTTTACAGTGGCTTGCAAAAGTGTTCGGCCCCTTAAACTTTTCCACATTTTGTCACATTACAGCCGCAAACATGAATCAATTTTATTGGAATTCCACGTGAAAGACCAACACAAAGTGGTGAACATGTGAGAAGTGGAACAAAAATCATACGATTCCAAACATTTTTTACAAATAAATAACTGTAAAGTGCGGTGTAAGTAATATTAGATTAGTATATTATTAGATAATTAATAATTAATATTACTAATAATTATTATTAGTAATATTAGAGTAAGTAATATTATAGAGTAATAACCCGCAGTTCAAAAAAAGGGTCAATATTCGTACTTGTAACTTGCAGAGATTCACACGGTTTTTTTTTGGCTAAGTCCACATACAAATCTTTTTTACACACACACACAAATTCTTTTTACACATACAAAAGTACAAGTACAAAATATTTATAACCACATTTTGAGCCCACAAAGCTGTACGTAAGCTCCACTGCAGTGGCTCGTGCACCGCTGCGTTCACGGCGTTTGCTGTAAATTATACAGCATTGACATATGTATGTAAAATGTTTAATGAAGTTAGTGAAACAGTGTTTGTAAGGACTATAAGGTCCATAATTACTGAGGCAGTTGGGCTGTTTTGCAATCTTGGCTCAGTACACACACACACACACTAGAGCAGGGCGATATGGCCAAAAATATTTATCACGATATATATTTGAAAATTTGCGATAACGATATAACTGACGATATAATTGATGCGAGACAAAATACAACTCCACAACATTACTAGCGCAAAAAGACAACCTTCCATTTATTTTCACTTAAACAAGAAGCTGGTTTTTATGTACATTAAAGCTTTATAAAAATGTAACAGTGCAAATGCAAATTCCTTGCTGAAAGTTTAACCAAAAGGCATTTCCAGTAGAAATGGGCTGACATATCCTGAGCATAACCATGTATAATATCCACTGAAGTTAAAAAGAGGTGCTTTGCAACATTAAACTGCAGTGTGCAGTACGTATTTTTCGGACCATAAGGTGCACGGGATTATAAGGCACATTAAGCGAAACAAAGCAGTCAGATAAATCAAACTTTATTAAACTCATTCTTCTTGCTTCCTCCAATTCTGTACCATTGATTCATTAATGTTGAATTCTCTGGCAGCTGCTCTATTCCCATGTTGTTGCAGTATACTAATGACTAACCTCGTATTGTGGACGGATTATCTCAGTTGTTCTCCTGACTGAAGATTGGTCCTTTTACAGCATCCTGCCATGCGATTGCATTTGTCTCTAACCATGAGGAACCTTAACGTTAACTTTTATAAGTGGAAAAGTGTTAGTGTTCGTCCTCCAGCTTCACTGTTTATGTTATGCTAACATAGCTGTGTCGCTAGCGATCACGTAGCACATCATTATATACCAGCTAGCCCAACTTCAGTAACCCTACAAACGTCACTGCTGTTTAGTTTTCTGTCTTCATTTATGTTGGAAGTGATAGCAGAGCTGTACGTTTGATTTTTTTCAGAAATCTCTCAGTCAGAACATGCTATATCATGCTTAGGTAACTAGCGAAACTAGCGAGTGAAGAAAATATAATCTGATCAAACATTATTCAGCTTTAAATATTGTTCAGCTTTAAAGTTACTGTGCAACTGTGTAATAAAAATGTGCTCACGACTTTGGCCTTGAGAGCGATAAGAAGCGATCGCCTCATCCTGCAGGTGCAAGATATCTGCAAGCGAAGAGACTAGAACACCCAAGGCCGATTTCCTTTTATGGAGTTGTTTTTCTGCTAATGCAGCACGTTCCTCACAACCCCCTCCTGTAAGTTTTAGAGAATATATACCCATCCTCACAGCAAATCTTCGGAATCTCCTGATGTGAGCTGTGTTGAGAGGTTGTCTCTGTCTCAATAAAAGTTCACTGATTCCCCATCTGCCGCAGGTGTCCGGTTGTCTTCATTCTCCGCCAGCCTGGTTAAGTCAATTCCTCCTTAACATCTAAAAGAACCTATTTAATGAAGGAAGACGGGTTCACTTTGTGTTTAATATTATTCTATTGCTGTTGTTGTTTTTTTTGTATCCTTCAATTGGCGTCACGAACAGGATCCGCTCCAGGTCAACTGGAACGGATGGGAGGACTTCGGCCGTGGTCTGAGTGAACGGAGTTTGGACAAAAGCTGTGTGCACACAAAAACAAGGTAAGCAGACCTTTTATTTCTGCTATATTGAACATTATAAAAATACTTAGTGTCCAAACTCCTAGTAATTCATAACCAAAATTGTCTGGCTTACTTAAGGCTTGTTGAGAATCAGACAAGTGAATAAGAAATAAGTGAATAAGAGATAAGTGAATAAGAAATAAGTGAATAAGTGAATAAAGATAAGAGTGAACTGAGGTCTGACCACGGTTGCAGCCGACGGGTTGCTCTCCGGTGTCGGATACATACCTCAGTGCAGGTCTGGGACCTTGAAAGGGTTTATTAGTAACGCCTTTCTAAACAAATTAAAAGGTTAAAGGCCTTGAGAATATTTTTTAGTAATATTCTCTAAACTACAGAAGGGTTAGGAAGGCCCAGAGGACTTTATTAGAAAAGATCCTCTAAAACTTAAAAAGGAGAAGTACTGGTTGGAGTCCAAAGGAGGGGTCCCTTTGATCAATAGGAGAAAACGGATCTCTTCTTAAAACCCCGATGATTTTAGTGTTTTAAATGTTTTGATGTTCTGTTTGATATTGGACACACATAAATACACGCTGAATGCTTGCTGTGGAACACTGGGCAGGACAGTTTGGTTCTCCGTTGTTCACAGATTACACAATTAAAGGAACTAGGTTCCTCTTTTGGTTAAAATAATACACCACACATAGAATTTTTTTTACACATTTATTACATACATAAGGAGGGTAATGAGTGACTGCAGGTAATGTATGAAGTGTGAATGAGACGTGTGAACAAGGTGACAACCAACTAGCACCCCTATCAGGAAGCTCTAGGCAAGGTTACCCGCCAGACTCCGGTTTGGTAGAAGCTTGGTAACACCTGAAGGGATATTTCAGTGCTGACTCACCTTTAAAGCAGCGCCCCAGCTGTTAGTGCCTAACAGAGGCAGAAACCCAGCTGGCCCAAATTCTCCTTTAAAATCAATAAAAGAACACTCCTCCATTGACAGTAAAATGGATGGAGAATTAGATCGAGAAACTAATGATGATGGTTGGGGTCCCGGTGTTATTCTTAGCACATTGGGAGAACAATTAACATGTGTTGAGACAGTCATCAACTCCACACACCAGCCTAAAGAAGCAAAAAAGCAGAAAGAGTCATTGAGGAAAACAGCTGAAAGGTTAATGAAAGAAAAGGGAAAGGACGAGGGGAGTAGTGGTAACTGGGGAATAATTTGGCAGAATAAGGCTATGCAGGCAAAAGAGAAAGAGGAAGAAGCCAACTCAGCAGCAGCAGGTGCAGGTGTGATGAGCGGGGTGAGACACAGAAAGGAAGCAGATAAGCACGCAGGCCGCAAAGCTAAATTTAATCACTGGGTGTGTTTATGGGAAACTGCAAAACCACACATGAAGAAAAATAGGTCTCAGCCACCTCCCTATTCTGCCTCAACTCCTCCCTCAGCAGGCATATATCCGGTACTTAATATCTCTGGTGGAATAATGACTATTGGAGAAGAACCGCCCGTAGCTCCAACTCCCATAGATACCAAGCATTTTTGCCCAGGAAGCTCCTCTCTGTCGGCGACATCCTCAGCTAGTAGTAGAGCCCCCTCTTCTATGTCCCATTGTTTTGGAACCGGATCTGAGGGCCTAACTGACCCCCCTGCGAGCGCACCATTTGCGGTTCGAATGAACAGACAGGAACCCACTGAACAACAATTAACTGATCAAGAAGCAGCATTACGCAGCTGCTTAAATGAACATAGGTCAGTGGTCCAGGTGAATAATCGTGTTGCGTCAGCCCCTCTTTCCCGGTCCAACCCCTTTGCCAGCACTCCTGTCGCTGTTAAAGGAGATCTGACCGCTACTGCAAAAACTGAGCCTGGCACTTCACCAAATGTCACAGTTACCATGTCTTTGGTGGGCCGTCAGGATCCGGAAACACAGATGAGTTTAGCCCACGTTTTTGCTGACACTGCTACCCCACCAGGCGGGGAAGAAACTGAGGATACTGATGATGAACTCAGTGACCTTAACAATACACCCCCCTCTACCCCTCCCAGTTTAGGATATCAGACTAGATCTAAGGGCCCTGTGCCTCAGCCTCCAGGCATATTTCCCCTGGTCCAGACTAAAGCGCAACGTAGACCAGTGTATCAACCTTATTCATTCGGAGATGTCCAGGCCCTAGTGGACAAACTCCCTGACATAACGGAGGGAGGGAATGCCTGGTTGGCTGGTTTGGATAAATACACAGCTGGACAGGACCTCGCACTGGGAGATTTTAGAGCTATTATAACTAGGTGCACATCCCGATCTCAGGCAGCGGACCTGGAACAAAATGCGGGTACTACCATGCATGAGAACGAGGTGCCACTAATGCAGGCCTTGAGGTTTATTGGACCGGCCCTGCGCAAACAATTCCCACCCAAAAATCAAGGCACCTTACAGAAATTTAAATGGGAGGGAAAGCAAAATCCCACCCATTATCTAAATCAGGCTGTTGAAGACTGGGTGAACCATACAGGTCATCACCCCAGTAGGACTTGTTCACAGAGCATGTGGTTTAGAAGGGCGGTGCTGAGGGGCATTCCGGAGTCAGTAAGCCAGAAAATGGAGGATAATCCTGATTTGCAGGACTGTGACTTTGCAATCTGGAAGAAACATTTGATTTTTAATCTTAACAAAGTGCAGATTAAGTCTGATGATAAAGCGGAGAGCGTCGAAGATTTACAGTTGCAACTGTTGAAGGTTCAGCTGCAGAAAGCTAAAAACGACCTGGGTGGAAAAGGTGACAAGCCTAAAAAGCAGCTTGTGGCCGCTGCGGCTCCCCCTCCTGGTCCAGTTGCCCCTGATTTGTATCCGAACCCATGGCCAACTGATCCACAGCCCCCCCAGTATGGTGCTTATCACTCCCCGGCCCCTTATGGGCAGAGAGGTTCCCCATTTGGAGGAAACAGAGGTGGTTTCAGGGGAAGGGGTCAGATGGGAGGTGGTAGGGGAGGCCAGATGTATGTTTGTTTCCGGTGTGGACAACCTGGACACTGGGCTAAAGCGTGCCCTTTGAACCCGGCTGCTGGAAGAGGCAGGGGAGCCCGTGGTGGGCCCTATCAGCATCCTGGCCACAGAGGTGGACCTCGTGGTGCTGTAGTTGGAGTGCCCCCGGCCCCACAGATGCCTGTGATGGGGTGGGAGTACTACGAGGGTGGTCCCCAGCTATAGGACACCCCACAGACTGCCCAGGACGGTGAAGGGACAACGGCGGACCCTATGCTGTCCATAACTGTAGATAGAAGAAGAAGCAGCTTTTTAGTGGACACTGGAGCTACGTACTCCACCATTAAGGATGTTGCTCGTGAAAGACTTACTGACAGAGTGATTACAGTGGTGGGCATATCTGGGGAACCTAAAACTCTGCCTTACACCGTGCCCCTCCCCACAACGGTTGGAGATCAGACCTTGTTACACAGCTATGTTTGTTCAAAACAGGCGCCTGTGAATTTACTGGGAAGAGACTTGTTGATTAAATTAGGAGCCACAATACTCTGCTCTTCACAAGGCCTAACTGTGACTCTCCCTACTGGGGTTGTACTTCCCTGCTCTGATGGGCCAGAGGGAGGTGGTCAGTTTCTGCTGCAACCCTCCTCCTGTTTGGCGGACTCTGCTGACATCTACTGGGCATTATTGGAAGTTGAAACACCTGCTGAACCAGGAGTTTGGACTGCTTTTCAGCAATGGCGGCCGTGGCTCTCACTCCTACATCCTTATGTCCCTCCCCCTGACCCACCTCATGTTACACTGTTTTATGACAGGCATGACACCACCTGGTACCAGCACATGTTCCAAAAGCAGTGTGAGGGGCGGGCTTGGTCTCTGAACATGTCGTGCATTTTTGCGGCACCGGAGGGAGTGGCAGCAGCGGTTACTTTTACAACAGATCAATTACAGTGGTACATGATGTCTGATGAGGCAGCTCCCCATGTGTCACTGGCCTTACATCCTGGACACCAGGCTAAGGAGCTGGGTGGAATGGTTAAACGTTCCCTTGCGGCCACTGACTGGACACCTACAAAACTCCCACAGGTTTTGTTTTCTCCATCTACCAAGACATACCAAATTTTAAATGATTGCTTTAATTCCTCAACACTGCAACATGGAGTGGTCAGCGGGTCACATGGAAGAGAACACACAGACCACTGTGATGCTGCGCCTTTACTCGACTCTCTTCCAGATTGTTTGTGGTCCCTTGGACCCACAGATGTAGGTTTAGTTGATGTGGAGCCAGTCTCTTTTCAACTGTCATCTGCTACCCCTTTGTGGCAGCCTCAGTACCCACACAGACCGGAGGCTGAGGCTGGGATTGCAGAAACAATTTCTGGTTTGGTCACTGCCGGTGTCTTGGAGCCCTCCTGCTCTAAGTGGAACACGCCCATCCTACCCGTTGAGAAAAAAGGCACGGGGAAGTTCAGAATGGCACATGATTTGAGAAGGATTAATGCCTTACTTGGCACTCCTACTTTGCCTGTGCCTAATCCTTATGTTGCCTTGACCAACCTCCCACCATCTCATGCCTGGTTCACCTGCATTGACTTGGCGAATGCCTTTTTCTGCCTCCCACTTCGTGAGTCACTGCGTGACATCTTCTCATTTACATTTAGAGGCCGACAATGGCGTTACACTCGCTTACCACAGGGATTTGCCCTCTCCCCAGGACTGTTTAATCAGTGTTTGAAAGAACTTTTACAAACCAGCCCACTACCATCTGACTGTATGTTAATACAATATGTGGATGACCTTTTGCTGTCTGCCCCCACGGCTGACATCTGTTTGGAGGCCACAAGAGTGGTACTTCACCACCTGGCCAACACAGGTTTTAAAGTGAGCAAAAACAAACTACAGATTGCAAGAAAACAGGTTTCTTTTCTAGGCCGCATGGTCTCACAGTCCGGTATTTCCTTGTCCCCAGAACACAGGAACTCCATTTTGCACCATCCAAAACCTCTAACTGTAAAAGACATGTTGTCATTTTTGGGCCTGACTGGTTACAGCAGGACCTATGTCCCAGACTATGTTGGCCTTACTTCCCCTTTGCGCGTTTTGGTAAATGAACAAGGCATGAGAAACCTCTCTGCTCCCCTCTCATGGACTACAGAAACAGAACAGGCGTTTATAAAGTTAAAACAACAGCTTTCTGTCGCCTCTGACCTTGCTGTGCCAGATTATGCTTTGCCTTTTCATCTTGATGTTTCTGGAACTGGAACCCATATCAATGGTATCCTGTTCCAGAAAAAAGGGGGAGAGAGAAAAGTGTTGACATATGTAAGCGTAATGCTTGACAAGACTGAAAAACGCCACCCACCGTGCACACAACACGTTTCTGGACTTGCAAAAATCATTCAGAAAACAGCACACATAGTGATGAACCACCCACTAAAAATTTTGACATCACACAGTGTGGTGGCCTACGTCTCCTCACAGGCCTTCACACTCACTTCACTCAGGCAGAGACGCCTCAGTACCATTTTGGAAGCACCACACATCACCTACTCACATGAAGGCATAAACATGGCTGATCACATGGGATCAGGGGAACCACATATGTGTGAAGAGGTTGTGCAGGTACAGGAGAAAATCAGGCCAGATTTGCAGGCAGAACCTCTAATGGATGCAGAAAAAGATTGGTTCACAGATGGATGTTGTTTCAGAACTGAAAGTGGAATGTTGAAGGCTGCATGGGCAATAGTGGAACAGACAGACATGAGATGGAAAACAGTGAAAGCAGAGCAGTTGACAGGACAACAGTCTGCACAGAGAGCTGAACTGAGAGCGGTGATTGAAGCCTTAAGGATGGGAAAGGGACAGAAAGTGAATATATACAGTGATTCAGCTTATGCTGTGGGAGCAGTGCATGTGGAGCTCAAGCAGTGGCTAAGAGCTGGTTTTTTGACAGCCAGCGGAAAGCCTATTAAACATGAGATAGAAATGAGGGAATTAGCGGAAGCACTGTTGTTACCTGTTAAGGTGGCAGTGGTAAAATGCAAAGGACACAGTGCCGGATTGGACTTAGTGGCATTAGGTAACAAACAGGCCGACTTAGTAGCTAAGCAGACAGCTGGTTACTTACCCTCCCTGATTATGGTAATGGACCCAGAAGCCACACCCCCTCCAGAAAGACCACCCATACAACTAGGCCTAGCCACAATCAGAGAGTTACAGGACAAAGCCAGCCCCCAGGAAAAATCATTATGGGTAACAAGAGGGGCCACAAACACAGATGTTTGGCGTGGCCCAGATGGAAGGCCCATTCTACCGCCAGGGGTCAGACAGACAGCAATGGAAGAGGCACATGGAGTGGGGCATGTGGGACCTGCACAAATGATGAGGAACTTAGCCGCCTGGTGGCACCCTTATCTAAAAGACATGACAAAATACATGGTTAAAACCTGTAAGGAGTGCAACCAATTTGGAATCAAGCCCGCCTTCAAGCCAATAGCAGGGTACTTCCCCATCCCACTTTGCCCAGGGAAAGAAATAATCATTGATTACACAGACATGGTGGACAGAGTAGGTAGTTACAGGTACCTGCTGGTGGCTGTGGATGCATTTTCAGGTTGGCCAGAAGCCTGGCCGACAGCAAGTGAAAACAGTGGAACTGTGGTGAAGTGTCTGATTAATCATTATATACCACAGCATGGGTTTCCCGAGGTCATAAGGTCGGACAATGGTTCACATTTCAGGAACCACGATCTGCAGAGGGTTGAAGCCGCATTAGGTTTGAAACATAAGTTTGGCTCAGTTTACCACCCCCAATCCCAGGGGAAAGTGGAAAGGATGAATCAAACTCTAAAAACTAAATTGGCTAAAATCTGTGCACAGACCAAATTAGATTGGGTTAAGGCATTGCCTCTTGCATTAATGTCCATAAGATGCTCAGTAAATCAAACCTCTGGTTACACTCCATTTGAGTTGGAGCATGGCAGGCCTTTTCCTGGCCCCTCCTCTCGCCTGTTAATGTCGGATGAAGCTGATTCAGACCTCGATCCGAGGACATATTATAACATGCTCCGCAGTTTTGTTGCCCAGTATTCCTCACAGGTCGCTGAAAGAAACCAGCAAGAGCTGAAAGAGGCGGCTACACCTGGAATGGACTACGTCCTCCTGAAAGTCACAAAGAGAAAGTGGGCTGAGCCTCGCTGGACAGGCCCTTACCGCATAACAGAGCGGACCTCCCACGCTGTCAGGCTCGAAGGGAAAGGTGACACCTGGTTTCATTACACACAGTGCGCTGCTGCCACCGAACCAGGAAGAACCTTGAGAGAGGTGCAGAAGGACCTGTCAGAAGGAGCTGCAACAGCATCACCAACCACTTGAGGGAGCCAAAACTCAACCTACAAGCCGGCTGGTTACAAAAGGGGGTGTTCTTCATACTGAACTAAACATTTTTATTTTTCTATTTTTAACATCTTTTATGACTTTGCTTTTATATTGGCTTGAGTTTTTAAGATTTACATTTTACATTGCAATAGTTTTAACCGCTGAAAGCTCATTTAAAGTTGTGTCACTGATACTTTTTGTTGCTCTTTAGCTCCTAGAACACGCCCTTGGCGAGGTGGGGGGAACTGGACCACCTTTCTGTGCCCCATCATCCTCTATTAGAAGACATCCAAGCTAAGTAAACATGTCTTGGCCCTTTCCCCCTGAAATGACAGGCAGGCAAAGATGTTGCGTCTTTGTTTGCTTCCTGGCCCTGGGTCTCATTCCCATTGGCATAATCCTGATCTGTGAAGGGCCCCCGAAACTTCTGACACCTTCAAGTTCAAAAGCTTCGCCCCCTTCTGACAGTCCCAATCTGACAAATGTAGCCCCTAGGGTCTTGCCCACCACTTCCTCTCCAGTTTTGCCCACGCCCGATCCATTTAGAAAGAAACGAGACACGGTTACCTCCTGTACCCCAAGTACGACTAGAATGATTACTCTCTGTGTCCCCAACAATAAAAGTTGGGTAGTCGAAATAGATTTCGCTAGCTTCCCAGTCACTCCCGTCACCAAAGACCAAGGGGGGGATCTTTTTAACCTTGCAGTACATCTCTCCTCCTCAGTGTGGTATATAACCCTGGGAGGTTGGCATCAGTGGAAGTGGTCCAGTTTAGTGTCAGAAACGGACCTCGATTGGTCCAAGCACTCTAGGGGTCAGGCTTTGCACTGGAGAAACCAAAATATGCTCAGAATAGCAAAAAAACCGGATCTTTCAGGCTTAATTTTTACCCTAAAGGATCTGGCCTTGACCTCCTGTCAACAATTTATACTTGCCCCTTGGACTGATCGCACCGCCCTGTATTGGCAAATGGAAATGTGCCCTAGCGTTGGTGCAGCTCCAAGCTCTGTAGTTAAAGATGATAATCCCACCTTTAATGGCCCTCCGGTGACATATACAAACGGGGGGAGAAACGGCCGAATACGCATAGTAGAGACAAATAAAATGTCTAAAGATGACCTCTTCCAAATTCTAACCGGTATTTCTGGAGCAACAAACAACTGGTTACTACTAGCTGAACAAGCTGCTGACAAGACGGCTTCCGACTGCATAGTGTGTATGGGAGCCCGCCCCACTTTAAGAGTGGTACCGGCGCCAGTCAATAGTGCATGCCTCCTGCATCTTATGAACAATACAAAACGAGGTCATTGCTCATATCTGGAAAACCACTTTCCTAAAACTCAACGCTCGGTCTCTAATAAACCACCTTTCTTTTCTTCAGATGTAGCTGTGAACAATTTCACTTGTATTAACCTGACTGGCAATGCAGTAAAACTAGGTAGCTTGAACTCTTCTTGGTGCACTGAGATGACGGTTATGAAACCAAACTTCCGACCTACGGCTAGGGCTGATTTGTGGTGGTGGTGTGGCAATAACAAGTTATATGATGGTTTCCCTCGGGATGCGTCAGGTCTTTGCGCTCTCATAACTCTTATTTTACCTGTTTTAGTCACTCCAGTAGATCTCTCTATAGAAGTACACGAAGTTGGCCTCCCATCCTCCTCTGAACGCCGCTCTAAACGTTCTCTAATCCCAGGTTCAGCTCATAATCCAACCTATATTGATGCTGTAGGTATACCCCGTGGGGTCCCCGATGAATATAAACTGCGAGACCAGGTTAAAGCAGGATGGGCCTCGATACTTTGGATGGTTGAAATAAATGCGAATGTAGACAGAATTAACTACATTCACTTTAATGTGCAACTGTTGGCTAATTACACTCGAGATGGTTTTGAAGCTGTGCATGCACAGTTATCTGCCACTTCCCTAATGGCTTTCCAAAACAGGGTCGCAACGGATTTTCTCCTCGCAGAAAGAGGCGGAGTCTGCAGCCTTTTTGGTCAGGAGTGCTGTACCTATATCCCCAATAACACAGCTCCTGATGGTTCCCTCACTAAAGCTATTACTGGTCTCACAGCTCTTACTGTTAAAATGAAGGAACACTCGGGCGTTGATACTGCCATGTGGGACTCTTGGCTTAACATGTTTGGCAAATATAAGGCCCTTGTAGCTTCCATCCTAGTTTCCATCTCAGTTTTTGTTGCTGTCCTAGTCACCTGCGGTTGCTGTTGTATTCCATGCATTCGATCCCTCTTCCAGAGACTGATTGTTACAGCTCTCACTCCTGAGGATAAGGATCTCGCCCGGCAGATGCCTTTATTGGCTAGTCAACTTCCCACCTCCTCGCCAACGGATGATGAAAACTCTGATCGTGAGGGTGACGAACATTATCGTCTTTCTCTTGTTTAAATGCTTCTAGAATGGTTGTTTCTCTGTGGTGTTTTGTATTAGGCTTGTTATTAATTGTTTCCCTCACCCACTTCCTCTTGAAGGATATATCTGGTTGAACTGTGTCTGGTCGGGTTGTGAGGGTTAAGCGATGTTCTCAGGGTCTCCGGACTTAAGCCTGAGCGAATGTGTACTCCCACCACTGGATATAAATTGTTTTTTTCCACACCCCTTCCTCACGTTTTACCATATTCACTTTTGAATGTCCTTAGCAGTTACCGTTCTGGGTTTATTTTACTGTTGATTTATTCTTTCACATTTTCACGTTTATATCTCTCATTATTATAGTATACTCTGTACTCTCCACATTTTTATCATTACTTATGCTTTTTGGTTGCTGGGTTACAGGAACTGTTAATTTTGTGTCACTACCCTGGTTGCACTGACTCGTTGTATCCTTGTGTGCAGGACAGCTGTTACTGCTTTCGTCTGGAACCGAGACTGCTTGCAGCCGACCCCTGGGCAGGGTGGTGCCTGGACTCTTTTCTCCTCATCTGCAATGACAGATAAAGACAAATGATAAGACCCGAGGAGTTTTTCGAGCCAGGCTTCGACACGTCTCTGTGTTCCTTTGAATGTTACTTATTTTTGTGTGTTGACCCATTTAAGATGGGTCAAAAGGGGGATTTGAAGAAAATATAATCTGATCAAACATTATTCAGCTTTAAATATTGTTCAGCTTTAAAGTTACTGTGCAACTGTGTAATAAAAATGTGCTCACGACTTTGGCCTTGAGAGCGATAAGAAGCGATCGCCTCATCCTGCAGGTGCAAGATATCTGCAAGCGAAGAGACTAGAACACCCAAGGCCGATTTCCTTTTATGGAGTTGTTTTTCTGCTAATGCAGCACGTTCCTCACAACCCCCTCCTGTAAGTTTTAGAGAATATATACCCATCCTCACAGCAAATCTTCGGAATCTCCTGATGTGAGCTGTGTTGAGAGGTTGTCTCTGTCTCAATAAAAGTTCACTGATTCCCCATCTGCCGCAGGTGTCCGGTTGTCTTCATTCTCCGCCAGCCTGGTTAAGTCAATTCCTCCTTAACATCTAAAAGAACCTATTTAATGAAGGAAGACGGGTTCACTTTGTGTTTAATATTATTCTATTGCTGTTGTTGTTTTTTTTGTATCCTTCACGAGCTAACTTCCGCTAGCTTCCTGCTAGCTTCTAACTCCGTTAAATGTAATACATTTTGTTTTCATGGATGCCTGGAAGTTAAACTTCATAGTTACACCTGGTAAAGCAGCAATGCTGATCGTTTTATTAAAGATGAAAGAATTTAGACAGTTTTTAACTCTTAGTGATGCTGCAGTGTTCGTTTGACCTGAAGTATACGGAGTTTAGGACCCAGATTACTCCCAGATTTAAGGGCATCTTAGTCCGACAAATACGACAATAACGATGGCCGCTTGCATGTTCTGCAAAAAAATGTGCTTTGTCGTGTATCTGACGGACAAACACCAAACCAGTTCCACATCACGGAAGTTGCACCATTTTTACAAACCAATTCTGGTTCATCTGTTTCACTCAACAATCGGCCATGTGCGTATGAAAACAAAGGCACTGCACATGCGCGTTTTACTCATATTCTATCGCGATATTTCATTTTCCTATCGTTGCCTAACATTATACCGGTATTACCGTGAACGGTATAATATGGCCCAGCCCTAACACACACACACACACATACACACACACTCCATTTTTATCTGTATCTAACATTTCCGAGCAGCATGTCTTCATTATCTGTGTGTCTGCACTCTGCAAACACTCTGATTTCTGTGGTTTCAGATCCATTTCTCTCTCAAGGGAAATAAAGGGATTACACGGCCGTCTTTTCCTGTTTCATATGTTAGGCTATGGCTGTTTCCCAATTCAGGGTCTGCAGCCTTAAAGGCCGCATTTTAAGGCCGATTACGTCACAGCGACGCGACGAAGGCTGTCCCACTTCGAAGGCTGCTCGAAATCCGGCCCTCAAATGCGTCCTTCATTTCCCTGAATTTTAAGGATGTGGCGGTGTAGACTTTGTGGCCCAATATATCCCAGAATGCATAGCGCGGCAGTGGGTGTGGATAATTTTGGCGGAAAAAAACGGGGGATGAGGGGCGCCCGAAGAGTAAAGGCTTTGTGAACTAGGGGGGTTAAGAAAGATATAGATTCACTAAAAATGTTGCTTTTAGTTATTATAATGTTAAATTATTATATTTTAATTTATTTACGTTATTTTACTTTATTCAGAATTAACCTGGCGGTTAACTTTCTTTTCTAGATTTTGGGGGGTGAAAATTAAGCATACCAGTGATTAAACAGCTCATGTACTCTTTATTAAGCAGCACCTTAATAAAAGAAAGTGCTGATATTGAAAGAACAGAACTACAAAACAAAGTGGTCATGTCTCCATGTTACACTCTCACATAGCATTAAAACACATTTTCAAACACATTTATTTAAAGTTGAAAAATATACACAGGAATGTGTAACAAGATTTGGTAGAACGTAACAGTGCTTCTGAGCGAACTTGCATAACTTTGATGATTTTATTGCAATGAACCTACTCCTCACCTTCCTCATCTCCCTCCCCATCAACAGAGTCAACTCCAACCTCTTCATAATCCTTCTCTAGAGCTGCCATGTCCTCTCTAGCCTCAGAAAACTCACCCTCCTCCATTCCCTCACCCACATACCAGTGAACAAATGCACGCTTGGCGTACATCAAGTCAAACTTGTGGTCAAGTCATGCCCAGGCCTCAGCAATAGCGGTGGTGTTGCTCAGCATACACACAGCCCTCTGGACCTTGGCCAGGTCTCCACCAGGAACCACAGTGGGTGGCTGGTAGTTGATGCCAACCTTGAAACCGGTGGGGCACCAGTCCACGAACTGGATGTTGCGCTTGGTTTTGATGGTAGCAATGGCAGCGTTGACATCTTTGGGCACCACTTCGCCACGGTACAAAAGGCAGCAGGCTATGTACTTGCCGTGGCGAGGGTCACATTTCACCATCTGATTGGCTGGCTCGAAGCAAGAGTTTGTGATTTCTGATACAGTTAACTGCTCGTGATAAGTTTTCTCTGCAGAAATGACGGGGGCGTAGGTGGCCAGGGGGAAATGGATACGAGGGTAGGGCACCAAGTTGGTCTGGAACTCTGTCAGATCAACATTGAGGGCGCCATCAAAGCAAAGCAGTGATGGAGGACACAATCTGGCTGATCAACCTGTTCAGGTTGGTGTAGGTAGGACGCGCGATATCGAGGTTCCTACGGCAGATGTCATCTCGTTATCTACCATGAAGGCACAGTCAGAGTGCTCTAGGGTGGAGTGGGTGGTCAGGATGGAGTTGTATGGCTCAACCACAGCGGTGGACACTTGGGGAGCTGGGTAGATGGAAAACTCCACCTCCTGTGCAAATCTCCCATCCAGACGTTTAGGAGACACAGAGTGAAAGTGGACAGTACATCTTTGGTTTCTTAACATGAAACTCTTTGCTGTAACCAGGGGGAGCACCAAAGTGACCCCCCTTAGACTTGTTAGTTTTAATCTTGTTTTCCACTGAGGTTCACTGGTTTTCTAATATAATGTAAGTCTATGAGCTGCAGCCAACCCACCAACCTGATGACGTCACGTTCTGTTGTAAAAACGTCAAGGACTTCTTTCTTAAATCTAACTTCACAGACAATGTTACATCTATGCAAGTTTGTGAGAGCAGGGCTTCATGGTGCAAATTAATGGCCTGTATTTATATAGCGCTTTACTAGTCCCTAAGGACCCCAAAGCGCTTTACATATCCAGTCATCCACCCATTCACACACTGGTGATGGCATTGTAGCCACAGCCACCCTGGGGCGCACAGCCAGTAATCCTCCCCCTTTACTAAATTATAAGTTTGGTGTATTTTGCTTTACTAAGTATTACTTCTTAGGGCTAAATGCCCGCAATGTGCTGATGAAGGGATGCAGGGATCAAGAGTATGGAGGGTCAGGAGTGACAAAATTAATTAATTAATACACCATTAATAATTAATTAAATGTGGCAATAATTAATAGATACCCATTAATTTCATTTATGTATTCAATTTTTAATTCCATCCATCCATTCGCTTCCGCTTATCCTTTTCAGGGTCGCGGGGGGCAGGGTCGCGGG
Source organism: Astatotilapia calliptera (assembly GCF_964374335.1). Taxonomy (NCBI): domain Eukaryota; kingdom Metazoa; phylum Chordata; class Actinopteri; order Cichliformes; family Cichlidae; genus Astatotilapia; species Astatotilapia calliptera. The sequence goes on from NC_137435.1 coordinate 4,499,391, forward strand.
GGTGGGGGGGGGGGGGGGTGGGCAGCTGGGATAGGCTGGAGCCTATCCCAGCTGTCATAGGGCGAGAGGCGGGGTACACCCTGGACAGGTCGCCAGTCTGTCGCAGGGCCAACACACAGGGACAGACAACCATTCACACTCACATTCACACCTAGTGGCAATTTGGATTATCCAATTAACCTATCCCCACAAGCTCAATTTTTAATTAATTATACAAAACATTTAATTCATTATTTAATTATGTTTTTTTTTTTTGTTCATTTTGGCACTCCTCACCCTGCAGCTGTGTTCTTGATTTATTTTTATCCATCAGCTTCACCCATCAAACTCAGAGGGCGGGGTTAACGCTGTTTGAGTCAAAACCATTGCTTCAGGCTGGTGGCCATTCCTTCAGCGGGTGTGATAAGTTTGTAGCATAAACCTATTCACTGGAACGTTAAGGACAATTCAACTACACAGAAAAAAGCATTAAACACCAAGTAGGCAAAGTTCTTCACGTTACTCATGCATGAGGGAGAGAACCACGACAAGCGCCGTTCCTTCGCTTGACCCCAGTCGCTCTCGTCCACTCCCCCGTAACACTGCTCTTTTATTGAGGTTACATGAATATACATAGGTTCATTAACATATGACGTCTACATACACACAAAGAGTACCTTGCCTGTGTGTGTGTGTGTGTGTGTGTGTGTGTGTGTGTGTGTGTGTGTGTGTGTGTGTGTTGTCAGAGTGTGACCCCATAAACGACTTCCCTAACCCTGCTGGTTTGGAAGTCCAACAGTTCATCTAAACAAAAGGCACTTAGCCTAAAACAGATATAGACACGTTTATCCGACCATAAAACAATAAGAGAAGGTACGACCTCTCCCATGCTCCCAGAGTGTGGGTGTGAAAGCCAGAGCACTCTGGAATGCACACAAAGCCTTTGCAGACTATTAAGGATCACACATCCTATCACTACACAATCGATTATACACCTCTAAGCATATATGGTTAAATATTTCTAAGCATAAATGACAATAAATAATACAAATTTAACAGGGCGTTTCTCAGCAACAATTATGAACATGTAGAAAATAATAATAATGGATACTTTATTGATCCCCATGGGGAACTTACTTGTTTTTCTCTGCATTTGACCCATTCACTCAGTGAAGCAGTGGGCAGCCCACTAAGCAGGCGCCCGGGGAGCAGTGTGTAGGGACGGTACCTTGCTCAGGGGTACCTCAGGGTAATCGTTAAGTGGATTCGAACCGCCGACCTTCCGATCATGGGGTGACCACTTTACCTACTGAGCTATCCCTGCCCCCTAACTGAACTGTGCTTTGAAGTACTCTGTTTGTGTGTCACCAAATATACTTTTAATATTTTTTTAGCCGAGGATGTAGCGTTTTTTAAGATAGAGCCTCTTTGCAGAAGTGCTGATTTTGTGGATTTCCTGGATGTCTGCCCAGCCCAGCTCTCATGACCCCAGCTGACGGTACACCGGCTTCATTTCCTAGGGTTATATCTACTTGTTTCAGTCGCCATTTCTGAATTATAATGAATATTAAAAAGGAGGAGAGAGCAAATAAATCAGATTAACACCTGATCTTTGTGCTTTCTGTTCAATAATCAGCGTGACCTGTGTATACACGTGTAAACTTTATTAAAAGAGATAATATTGGTGTTTCTGTCATGTAGCAACTCTTAGGTTTAACTTCATCAGACTTGTTCGACACTGTGAAACCCATCAGTATTAGTTTTCTTCTAACATCCAGAAGTCTGCACGATGTGTTTTGTCTTTCATAGTTTCTAAGAAGCCTTTGAGAGTTAAAAGGAACATGAACATCATTTTAAAAAAAGAGAGAGAAAAAGAAAACACCCCACACAAATCAGATGTTACTCTGATTTTATTTTTATTTTAGTAAACTCAGAAAATTCTACAGTTGAATAAATATTAAACAGTGGATATTTCTGGACAGACTGGAGTCTTCATGATCAGCATGCTGGTTCAGATGCTGCTCCTCTCGGTGGAAAATGTGCTTTCTCGTTCCTCCTCTGTCAAGAGATTTATTCTAAGAGACACTTCTTCAGCTGAGAGTCAGAGAGTGGAGACACACACGCTGCAGTTTTTACTTGCAAGGGCGATCACAGAACGCTCACACCAGAGTGGGGGCCCTGCGATGTGCGCTCTGCCACTGCCCGGGTTTTTATTTATATACAAAAGTAATACAATAGTGAATAGACAGAGGAATGTTGGTGCGTATGTATGTGCGTATGTTAGGTGTATTTTGTGTGTGTGTGTGATTCTGAAGGACGCGGCCCCTCTTCTTGTGAGGGAGCGCTGATAAAAGTGTCCAGCTCTCCTCTTCCTGGTAGGAGATAAACTGCTTGTTCAGCTATTATCGCTGTGGGAAAGAATTTATAAAACAGAAACAAATCTTATAGTGGACAACAGTCTAAGTCATACAAAGGTCATCATGCAGTGTTCTATCACATGTAAACTTATATCATTAAAAGCTTATACTGACTACTAAGTACAATTTTCCATTGACATCCTCATATAAAAAAGATTTTTAATGTTAGTTTTAATTCAAAATTCACGATTAAAAAGAAAAAAACGTAACACATACGAACACCAGATAAAGAAAACCGAATGTTTCAGTCTAACATGTGTGCCAGTGAGACAATAAACTTCAGTAAAACTACGCAGTCATGAAACTTAACTTTAATCTGTGCCAAACCGATTTGCTCAGCTGTAAATAAAACAGCGAAGTAAGCACAACCTGACAGACAGAACCTGAGTGAATTGAGTCCAATGTTTAACCACTGAGAGCTAAAACTCAGTGGTTTTAAAGCTGTGTGCCAGTGATTGGATAATCAGCCACTGATAAAGTGCTCTGTAGTTTTCTAACTGCCTTTTAAATCCTGTTTGTCATCTTTAACCCAGGTCAGTCACTTTATGTTAATCTTCCCAGTTATTGTCAAAATCAGCTAAGCTAGAACACCGGGGCTGTGAGCTCAGTACACTCTGTCAGCTGACTGTTAGCAGAGCTAGCGACATCACCGAAAACATCGCCTGTGCTGAATTTTCACAACCTGAACAAACGTGAAGATTACATTACTACATTTGTGGCTAAAAAATTATTAAAAATGTAGTTGGTGACAGAAAAACGCGGTATTTTAAAACTTTACTTACATTTTAGGGCGCCAGCACGATTGCTCCAATGACTGTAGAAAACATTGTGTTTTGAAATGCATTCTGGGATACCTGGCTGCCCCAAGTCCACACACCAGTTCATAGCAATTGATTATTTAGGCCCTGTCTTCACTTACTTTGCAGGGTAACCAATCAGATGTTAGACAAGCTGCAGTGGCAGCATTAACCCCGCCCCCTGAGCTTGATGGATAAGGCTGACAGATAAAATGAATTCATGAACACAGATGTATGACAAATTCATCATTAAATAATTAATCAAACGTGTCAATAATTAATTAAAAATTGAAATAAATAATTTAGTAAATGTTGTAAATGAAACGAATGGGCATTTAATTAATTATTTAATGGTGTATTTAATTAATTCATTTTGTCACTCCTCACCCTCCACAGCAGAGAGGCCTGCTGCTGCATTTTGTCTTTTAGGTACGTGTAAATGTTAGAGATTTTGTGTTATGTTTATAATGAGTTCGTCACCTAAGGCGGCACGTTAAATAGTGTTTTCAGCTATCCTGGGAAAAGTTACTTTTTTATGAATATGTGTTTTGTAATTGACCCATCTTAGTGAAGATTTAAATATTTTGAGTAATTATCAGTAGTTTATTTTTACTATACTTTGCTTCATACTTTCAGTTTTACCCCACTATTACGTATGATTTTGAAGTGGCTGTTGAGGGAAACTGTTTGTCATTTTTATGTTTTTCATTTATTGTGGGCCAGAGTTGCATGGACTCCACACTGGGATGAACAGATCGTTCAGCATCGCCTCAGTCAAAACACGCGATGGGTGCTTTGACTTACGAAAATTTTCGACTTACGAAAGACCCTCGGGAATGAATTAATTTCCTAAGTCGGGGGTTCCACTATAGTTTTTAATGTTATTTTTGCACAAACTGGCTGGAAAATCCTCAGTACTATAAATTTAGGTCTTTGACATTTAATGAGAAAAGGGATTTCATTCAAACACTTGATTGTTTTTAGGAAACAGCAACTAATACACAAAGCCTGTGAATGCTCCGCCAGGGCTGGGTATCGTCACTGATTTCTAGAATCGATTCGATTCTAATTCACAAGGTCCTGATTCGATTCGATCCACGATTTGATTTGGATTGGGGAAATTGTGCCTCAGACAGTCAGAAATTATTATAATTCTGATCATTTATCAGTACATATCCATATTTTTACATCTATAAAAAGAAAGCTGACACTTGTGACACTTCATCAGAGGTGTAAGCATCACAGCAGATGCCTTTGCGTCAAAGTAACTGAACATAAAACACAGACAAAGATGAAGGAGATTTTCCTGGCCTGGCTTTTTAAAGCAGATAACCTAAAAACTATTCTGCAGTAGAAGAAGACAGTTAAATAAAAATAAAAAAAAACAGCGGCCAACAGTGCTGTACACAAAGGTAGACTGGTGTGGAATAAGCAAGCGAATAATGCAGAAAAGAGAGATGTTTAGATGGGAAACTGTTCTTGAAGTACACTGAGAGAGAGAGAGCTCAGCAGGAAGTGGGATTTTATTGTGGTGGTTCAGTAAAAGGACTAGATGTTACAATCCCTGATAATGCACTGCTTCGAATAGAGAAAGTCTTGAGGGATGGCTGTTATGAGGAAAGGCAGCCCATAAACTTTACCAGCAGGACACATCGTTGTATGCCTGAACTTAACAGGGTTTTTTGGTCTTTTACCCAGGCTAATCTGCCATTTTTTAACCTTCCTTGGTTATGTGTAGGGATTAGAGATCTGATCTAGATTATCATATTCAATTTTGGGACACATCGTCAGTAGTGGACCTTGGAATCATCAGGTGTTTCGGCCTTTATCACTAGACACCCTCATCCAAGGAGGCTCTGCCAGGGTTGATCAGGCCCTGGAGTGTGTCACTGGTTTATGTTAAATTGTTTTTTCTCTTCTTTCTTCTGTTTAGTTTTCTACAATTTATTTTCTTCTATCAATTCCCTGCTACTGACAAGTAATACTTACCTCTTTAACATTTATGGAGGCTCACTTCTTTAAAGGGATAGAAAAGGTGATGGAGAGAAGTAAAACAAAAGAGACAAGATAGGAGAGAGCAGAGAGGAGAGCCGGAAGGGGGGCGCCCAATCTGGCTTCCCATACCTCTCCGCCAGATCAGGCTGTACGCTCTACCTCCCCACTGCCTCCCAGGAAAGAGAAGAAGAGCCCTCTACTTAGGCATGCCCTCCACGGGATGATCCATCCTGGGCATGTGTGCCGCGGTTAGCTGACTGCCTTAGCTGCCAAAGTGATGTCAGCCCTTTTTAACCATAGCCAGTGACTGGTCCTCTCAGCAGTGTTAGCTAATTCTCTTATAGCCTGCCATTGCACTGTCCTCTGATCCCAATCTCTCTAAGCAGTTTTGCTGTTGTACTGGCAACAAAGCCCCTGCACCCCACTTCCACTTGGCGCACCTTGATCTTCCAGCCTCTGTCCTCTGCCTCAGCTGCCAAGTTGGCATACCGCAGCTTCTTACGCTCAATTGCTTCCTCCCATGGTACCGTCAGCTCAATGACGTACGCAAGTTTTCGGGAGTTGGACCAAAGGATGAGGTCTGGTCTCAGAGTAGTTGTTACGATGTCTGAGGGAAACATTAGCCTCTGATCCAAGTCCACTTGCATCTACCAATCCCTGGCAACCTTCAGCGGGCCCAGGTCCGGGGTTGAGGGGCTTGTCCTCGGCTTGTCTCCCTCCCGGACAAATGTTGATGAAGGCCGACGATCCTCTTGGTTTGTGAAAGGTTGAGTGTTGATGGATTTTCTCTTGCACTCAACTTTCTTGGCTAGACACCTGAGGACCTGGTTGTGTCTCCATGTATCTCTGCCCTGAGTAAGGCTAGTCCTACAACCAACCAAGATGTGCTTGAGTATTGCTGGGACTGTACACAGGGGGCAGGATGGGTCCTTTCCAAACCACAGCTGCAGATTTATTGGGGAAGGTAGCACATCGTATGTCGCTCAGATGATGAAACTTAGTCTATTAGACTCCATTCCTCAGATTTCACTCCAGGAGAGTTCCTCTTTTCAACAGTCTCCCAATTCATCCAGTGACCCTGCTTGGCCAGCGCTACAGCTTACTGTTTCCTCCTGTTGACGCACCTCCTCCACCACCATTTTCCGACGTTCGGTTATGGATGCCTGTTGCCACAGAGGTGTTACTGTTCCAAGACCAAATCCTCCTCTGCCCTGTTGGATGTGACCCACCACGTCACGATGGCGAAGAGCAGATTTGGCCTGTAGCACAGATGTGGCTGGAGTCCACTTCCTCCCCTTTCTTCTCACTATGGGGTCCCGGGAGTCCATGAGTGACATCTCAAGCCTCACTTTTGCACATTTAAACTCCTCTACCAGACTAGCAATGGGCAATGACAGTATCCCGTCGCTGTAGAGTCTAGCGCTGGGAATTTTGGAAGGCCGAGCCACTTCTTAACGTAGGGAATTCATGACGGTGTTTATGTGACGCGAATTGTGAAATGTAGTTGGGATCTTCTTTTGCTGCTGGTTCAGTTAATTTTGGTTGGAGAGTGATAAGACCTGCAGCTTCAGAATCTAGCGCAAAAAAAGACGTAAACACAAAGTGTAGACCCGTCATCAGAATCTGTGAGCTGTCAGCTTTCCAACGGCATGTCCATGGTTGGGTGAGAAAGCCGACATCTGTTTCATCACTTCTTTCTCCCAACAGTTGCCATAAGAAGTCTGTGTTAGCTGCTTGTGTTTTGTCCTGTGTTTTAAGAATTTCTGCAGGTTGTTCCTCTACTGAAGTGCAGTGGGCTGCTGATTGGACCATGGATCACGTACCTGGGTTGAAAAAGCCCCTCCGACAGCTGCCGAGAAAGAGAGAGAAGCGAGTGCTTCTATAACATCGTCTATGACATTAATATCATATCTATAAAATGCAAACAAGATACTTACTCAAGGGTATAAACTACACCTTGGACATGCATTCAAAAACACAATCACGACTGTTATAACTGCTGCTGTTACACATTTACATGTGACAGTTATATACTACTGATTTAAGAAGTGTGGATGCTCCGCAGCCTGTTTTTTATGGTAAAGTTGTTTTCTCTTTGACTTTATAATCTGATACTTTAGAAAATGACCCTCTCACACACACACACACGTGGCTTTTATCTGTTTCGTACACTTTCCCACATGCAGTTCTTCATTATCTCTGAAAACATGTTTACTTCAGTGGTTTGACGTCCGTTTCCTCCCACATATCCTCCACATTGTCCATCAATCCTTTCTCTGCAACAAATGACCTTAATTTTTTCCACTTGTGTAGATTTGGTATAAATCCCTACAGATACAGGAACAGGATGTATTCAGTATGTGCCACATCTGATCCTGGGCCTCATAGTGAGAACAACAGGAAACACCTGGAGTGAAAGGCAGTTGAGATCCTAAGTGTTATAGAAGAGTGCCAAAAAAGGAATTCTATCTAGCCGCCACGAACTGTAACTGACGCATGTTATGTTATCTGCTTACTCATGAAGGGGCGTGCACCCTGAAAAATAAAACAGTAGATTTCATGTGTTTTTCTTTGAGAGCGACACAGAGACTGGTATTTTGTACTTCTCCCATACATGTATGATAATAAATAATTGTTGATTGACTGGACCTGCTCTGAGTATTGGTTGTTTGTTCTCAGCCCAACATCAAAGAATTCGGGACAGCCTAAAACATATTAACTATGTATTTCTTCTAAATGCTGCCAAGATAATATAATTGTCACATGTGTAATGCCATAGTTCCGCAGCGACCTAGCGCCCCGCCATCTTTCTGTCTTTTTTGTGAAAAAAAAATTCAAAAAGTTTTAAATAGTTTAGAAAGGACTTTTACATTTTCATAAATATTCATGGCTGTGTGGTAAAGCTGACATTATCTCACTTGTAATGGTTCAGATTGGACACTGTGACTGGCCGCTTCTGTGCTCCAGACCACATGTTTGATACCCCTGGACCCATGCAACGAAGTATAAAAAAAAACTGTGTCCACACTTTGGCCTGTGAAGAGTGAAAGCAGATATACGGCGTGATATCGAGCCAAATGCTTCAAAGTGTTCCTTGATGATGTGATAAAGAAGTGGCGTTCCTCCTCCAACCACAAACAGGAAGATCATGAAGCGAGCAGAGTCAGTGCTTGTACGACACTCACCAGGAGACCTCTGAGCAGGATGGCTGCAGTCGCACAGCTCTGCTTCTCCCTGCTGTTCACTCTCATCAGCAACATTCATGCAGAAGAATTTATCGCCATAAGAAAAGAAGGAGGCTCTTTACAGTTCAAGCTCCCAGATCAAAACAGCTTCTGCATCACCTCCAGACGTGTTGGTGAAGATACTCTGGTCCTGTGGAACATCTCTGACCCCCGGAACAGAAAATTCACAGTACATGAAGACCTGACAGGACGACTCTCATTTCCTGAGACATTTCATGGTTCTCCTTCATTTACTCTCAACAACCTGGCCCACTCAGACTCTGGACTGTACCAAGATGTGTGCTGGACTCAGGGCAGCGTGACATATGAGAGAAACATCAGCCTGACTGTGTGCAAGACAGTAAGGTGGGAAGAATCTATCATAAGTCCTGATGCCACTGAAGACGTGCGATGTAAAGGAGCAGGTGAGAATCTGACGGTGCGTTGGATCAGACATTACGGGGAGTGGCAACAAGCCGGGCTGAGTAGTTTCGAAGACAGAACAATTTGGAAGGTGAATAAAGTCCAAGAAAGTTTCCTGCAGGTGACAAACGCATCACTTCTTCATGTCAACACACGACCAACGTCTTACATCTGCCTGGTGATGAACCAACAGCAGTGTGTGAGCACTTACTCTGTACGTTTGACCAAACAAACAAAGCTACGTTATGCTTCAGAGGGAGACACAGCTGTGCTGGAGTGTCCCTTCATGGACCCCATTCATGACCAGTTTGGATGAAGGAAATTTCCTACGATGCTGATCAAGAAATTGGTCGAAACTTCTCGCTGGTACTTCCATCATTAACGTTAAATGATTCAGGTATCTACTACTGTGAAGGTGAAAAAGTAATACATCAGTACTGGCTTTTCGTGTGCCCTAAATTTGGTCCACCTGCAGTAAAGGTTTTCTCAGAGGGAGATGAAGTCACTATGAGATGCTCTGATGATTGGAAAACTAGTACTTCGGACTTTATGTTCATGAAGTCGATCCAAACAGAAGGCAAAATTGTGTACGATGATAAGTTCTGCAGTGACAAAAGAATCACTTGTTCCCGTGACAGCCTGATAATCTCTAATGTCTCACTGGAAGATGCAGGAGAGTATGTGTGTGCAGGTTATAAGTCAGAGAATGAGTGTGTGTCAGGAGAAGCATTTGTTCTGATCCACAGAGAGCCCTTTGGGGTTTAATCGACCTTCTACAGAGTCAGGTGGATACTGCTCAGCGGTCTGCAGGTGATGCTTTGTGTTGTTGTGGTCTGTGTGATACAGAAAACCAGGAGAGGAGAGCAGCTTTCAGCTCAGACACACACTTAATTCTTCTATATTTCTGCTCATATTTTATTTCATAATGGATTGGATTTATATAGCGCTTTACAATGCCACAATTCATTCACTCTCGCATTCACACACTGGTGGAATGCGCCATCGGCCCCCTCTGGCTAACAGCAGTAGGCGGTAGGGTAAAGTGTCTTGCCCAGACAAGATACGCTTCCCAACCCCCTGAGCCACGGTGGCCCCAGTTATAATGATTATGTGCTTTTTTGTTTTATGTGATTTAATTTTATCCATATCTCATTCATGTATCTCTCAGAGTATCATTTTGAATATTCTTCTGTTTCTATCAGTGATCAGTTCGATCTATAAGAAATGTTAGAAACCAGTTGTAAATGTATTCGTTCTTCACTCTGATGTGAATCATTATCATCTCTCTTGGAAAATGTATTTTGTTATTGTGTTTAAGAGCAGATTCATTACAGCACCATGTTTATCTGCACTATATTGTTTTCATTGTTGTGAATCATTTATATTTGCATTTCAATTGTTGTGATGCAGCAGACTGGAAACATGATTGTCTGATACAGCAAACACTTCATAATATGGACTTTACTGCTTTGATTGTGTTTTTATATTCTCCATTTTTGTTAGGAATCATTTCTGAAATAAAAATATCTAAACAACAGGCTGAATGTTGATGTTCTTTTGTCAATGACTCCATGATGATTTTTAATTTTAATAAACACACAATCCTCATATTACAGTGCAGGATGTAGAACAGAGTATATCAGTAAACTGGATCAGACCTCATCAGCATTTTGACCTTAACATGCAGCCAAAAACAGAATGCCGGCCAACACCTTATTGATTTAAATAATTTAAGGGATGGTTTATGGTGTCTGCTTTATTTCTTCACTAATTTAGATTTCACTGCAGAATATGAAGTAGGTTAATTGAAATAATCTACTGCAACAAAATAGTGAAGAATACTTTAATGAACCAGTACTCATGATCATACTTCATGATTCTGCACAATATAAAAGTATTATTGACATTAAATATAATTTGATAGTAACTCTTTTGTACTGTAAATATGATTATTGCTTCTGTTTGAGTAAATTTTAAAATGTTTGTGTGTGATGTCACAGGGCCGCGAGTGGGAGAAAAAACATGGAAGAAGGAGAAGAAACGCAGTGAATCAGCCCTCCTTTCCCTACATCGTTATACTGATTTGAGTCCGTACTAGTGATGGGATTCCCGGCTCTTTTTAGAGAACCGGGTCTTTCGGCTCAGCTCACTAAAAAGAGCCGGCTCTTCAGGTTGTTTTGTTGCTTTAATTTATTGTTAACAATAATATAACATTATGCACAAAAGGAATTACTAATGTAAAAAAATGGTTTTATTTATATATGTTTATATATAAATATGCGGTGGCCCCTAGAGACAAAACACTTAGTACAAACTCCAAAGCACATTTCTAGCATTAACTGAACTTCCAAAACAGAGCTACTAGATCACTTAAATTACACAATTGAAAGCATTTGTGTATTTTCTGTGTATTTATACACAGGCACTCATATATGTTCAAATAATTTAAAAAAAAAGTTCATTTACCTGTTACTACCACACACCAAATCCGGTCGTTGGTACTTGCTGGCTTGTGTAGCCACAAGATAACAAAAGCTCAACACTGCGCCCAGCATCCTGGAGCACTTCTGTTGTCTTTTGCATGTGTTTTGAGTTTTTGTGTGTTTCTGAGTTTTTATGTGTTTTGGAGTTTGCACATGCTTTGTCTGTAGGGGCCACCGTAAATATACTTTTATTTATTCACTCCACATAAAATGTAAGAAATAAATCATATAATACAAAAACCAACTATTCACATTTCAACTCTTAACTATTTAAATTTTCAGCCTTTTCCTTTTACATTTCGTTCGCGACCGACACATCACTAGTCCGTACTGTGAGCAGACAACCAGCAGGAGGAGGACTGCGGAGCTCAGTCACTTCCGCACCATGTGAGCCACCGGGACTGGAGCTCATTTGCTCCCGCATGAACTCCACATCCTCCGGTATAGAGAAACAGCACCCCGGCACAGCAAAGACTTCCGCACCCCATCATCAGGGCGCTCTAGTGGGAGAAAGGAGGCCCGCAGCTCAGTGCACGCAGCGGCCACGCACAGGGATTGTCCCCGGCTGGGAGCACGGACCGGCCGGCAGCATGTCTGCGGACGTGGCGGTGTCTTTGGCGGTGCTCGCGGGGATCGTCGTGCTGAGCGACGTGACCCGCAGGTTGCTGGCTCGGGCCCTAGCAGACACCGGGCTCTCCGAGTACGTGGTGGAGCTCGTGTCCACCTTCCAGCTGTGCTGCTGCACCCACGAGCTCAAGCTGCTGTCCGAGGTGGGCGGCATCGAGCCTGGTCTCGCGCTCACCTTCACGTATTTGGCGTCGGTGGTCCACGGGCTCACCTTCAGCGGGGCGATCGGGAACCCCTCCGGTGCGCTCGAGCGCGCCTACCACGCCAAGTTGTCGGGCTCCCGCGCCCTGCGGAGGATCGCGTGCCAGTTCGCGGCGGCCGCCGCTGCACGCGCTGCGGTGCCGAGGCTGTGGGGGGTCGGGCTGTCGAGACTGCACGCGCGACACAAGCTGTTCGGGTTCCGATGCACCAGCCCCATCCACGCGCCCCTGCACGAGGCCGCTGCGGTTGAGCTCGCGTGCGCCTTTGCGGTTCAGACTGTTATCACGCACACGCAATCGGTGCAGGAGAAATTCCGCGTGCACGCCGTGGCTGCGGTCATCACCACAGCGGTTTATGCAGGTATGATAACTCTATATGACTGCTGCAGGGAATCAAATCCGGCTCCACCGCTAATTAATCACGTGATCGGAAATCACGAGCACATCAGAGTATTTACATGGTGCCGGGGTCTGTTGGGGGAGACACGAACCGGGCACCAATCATACACTTCAGCCACGAATACATAAAAATCACCTAAATGTGGCTGAACAGTGGCTCAGACCTCCTGCTCTCATAAACACGCATTAGCGGTGTGAGGGTCGGAGCCGCATTGGTTGTGTAGTTTTCATCATATTACACACAAAAGTGTGCAGCTTATAGTTATGTGGCAACGTGTCCCACCTCAGGGTAGTGCAGGCATCAAAAGGCAGTGACACGTTACCCTGCGGGAGAGCCATGATAACGGTCTCTCTTCACAAACACTGGGGCTTGGAAAAGCCTCAGTCCTAAAGTGTTAAGAATGGGAGCCAATCAGGTGGCAGCGTGACCGGTGAACCTTTACTCTGAGTGTGTGTAGAGGGACACATGTTCACTGTGTGTTTATATAGAACAAGCAGACAGGGACAATTATGATCAAGCCAAACTCAACGCTTAAAATCGACTCCTGATCTTTGATCCGTCCTCACCTGGTCGTGAACGTGATGGTCAGCCAGGTATCCAGTTTACCTTTGAGTGTCAGATTTAGGCAGATTTGATTGCTTCCGTTTCATCATGACAGATTTAAGTGAACTCCTCTGTCTCCATTCCCAGACTTCTACTTTTGAATAACCTTTCCTTTAACTTGCTCCGAGTGCTCCTTTGTCTGCATGGTGTAACTGCAGCCTGGCATGCTGAATAACCAGTGAGTGGACCTTCCAGAAATATGTGATTTTAGGATTTTATAAGTCATTTGGCTGTTGAATGAGGTTAGTCATCTTTAAAGAGGTGAATATTTATGGAGTCATCAGTTGACGTTCGTTTGTGGAAGTCTGTTTTCACTCTGATAATAAAGAGGATTTATTTATTTCATTGACCAATAATAAAAAGACTGTTATTATATTTTTAACATTATATGATTATATTCACAGTGATGCTTTGAGGAAGACTGCACTGTTTGTCCCAGAATAATCAAACTGCCATGAAATACATTCACTAATTTATTATTTGGAACTAACACACTATTAGTACATCTCAGAGACACCTTCTTTCTCACATGAAGAGTAACAGATTACATCTCTCACTGTGTCCGACCAACCAACTCCCGTGTAAAGTCAGTTATTAGCAGATTTTTAACTACACCCGTAAATGAACGTTTGACTGAATGCTGATGAGTGAATACTGAGAATTTAGGAGGAAATATTTTCAAATTTTCCTGCAGAGAATCTGATTAAAATCTAAGCAAGAATCAGTTTGATCAATGACCTTTTTTCAGCCAGTAACCTTTAAAGTCACACATCCGCTGGAATATTATCATTTTCTGCTCTCTTTTTATACCTTTATGGAGAAGAAAAGCGTCTGGAGTCCAGATGCAAATATGACCTGGATGACTGAGAACCTTCACAGACTTTAACTTTCTAAGGCAGATTCAGGAATGCATTCAGCTGCTTTGTGCTGTATAGCAGATTTAAATGATGAACAAATGTGAGTTCACTGATAAAACTGTGCATGTGTGTCCAGGTGGCAGCGTGACCGGAGCTGTCTTTAACCCAGCGCTGGCCTTCTCCACACAGTTCCCCTGCGGTGGACACTCTTTCCTCGAGTACTGCGTGGTCTACTGGCTGGGCCCGCTGCTCGGTGAGACTAACACACCTAACAGAGACGCTAGAAAAATCTCAACTTAAAGAGATCACAAGTATTTTTCCTGCTGCCGACTGAAGCCAGTAACATCAGTTTGAAAATAGTTTTTAATGGGATTTTTGCACAAACTGGCTGGAAAATCCTCAGTGCTATAAATTCAGGTCTTTGACTTTTAATAAGGATAAGTGAAATTTCTTCTGGCTTTTCATTTTGTTTATAAACACAACAGCTCAAAAAGTCCTGAATGAATTCTGATAAAACTTTGAGGGGGTGTAGCGTGGAGTCATGTTAACAGTCCAGTAACATTTGCCTTACATGCTATTTGAAAACAGACAAAAAGCCTTTTAACTAAGAAACTATGATTCTTACAAGTGTGGTGTGTATCGTCAACATATAGAAAATACCATATAAAGGTTTAAAATATCATATCACATTTGACCTCCGACCTTTCCTTCAAGGTCAGTTGATTGCTCTGAATGTCAAAGGGATAATAATAGAGCTATGTAAAACTATGTTTCTTACTGTCATTGTATTTAGTATTTTTTAGTATTTAGTATTTATTTATTTATTGTCATTGTCAGAGAACAATGAAATTGCATTTGGGGCTTCCGTACAACCCATATTTTCATCGTGTCGGCGTATAGGGAATGATAAATGGGGTTCCTGAATATCACCTTATTTTGGACCTTCTTTCTGACCTTCTCAGTCTTTCCATGTTCTGTGCAATATTTTGGTCTCAGTGAAATTACCATCCCCACCCTAAATGACCATAGCCCCTCCCTTATTTATTTATTTATTTATTTATTTATTTATTTATTTATTTATTTATTATATTGTATAACTGTCCTTGTATACCGCCCCACAATGTTTCTGTTTCAATGTTTGTACACATACACCGTGCAGTTTACATATATATTGCTTTTTATTTTTTCCCTCCTTGTATATTGTTTTCTTTTCTTTACTTTTGCACCTTTGTGGTCCATCTACCCAATTTCGCTGTGCAAGAAACCGCTCGATGACAATAAAAGGCTCTAAGTCTAAGTTCTTTAAGGTCAAATACAGCCAAACCTTCATAAAACGTTTTTAATCTGTAAAACTGCTTAAAATGCTGCTGCCTTTGTTTGTATTGAGGACAGTTAGGAAGTTGCACTGGTATATGCGGATTTTAAATATCACAATATAGTTTCGATCCAAATATCATGTCACATTTGACCTCTGACCTCACTTTTACCCTTCACATCTGCCTTTCTTTCAAGTTGAGTCCAAAACGTGGTGCAGCCTTAAAGACAGTTTCGTCTTTATATTTCCAGGACAGATTCAAGATAGAAAATATTTTTACACGACGGTACACAGAAATAAAGAGCTGTGGTCATAAATGACCCCTCTTTGCCACGTGGATCACCAGTAAAGGTTTTAGTTGAACTGTTAGACAGAAGAAACCACATTAGCGATGAGCACTGCTACGTTTTAGTGCCTGTGTCTCTGGCAGCCAGCGAGCCAGTTGTGTTCAAAGTGTTGACACAAATCTGATAAGCTGCTTAAATATTAAAATCTCATGACTCATTTGTTTGAAGCAAAGATGTGTGTAATTTACCTTCGCTGGCAGAGCGACGAGCGTCTAAAAATATCTCTCGGTGCTTCAGGAATGACATCGTTTGTTTAATGGAATAAATCCCATGATTGCCGTTTCAGGATTCAGGCACATTTAATTTGATGCAACAGCAAAACTCAAAAACGTGAGAGAGCACACATCAGATTTTGGTCGATGAAATATTCCAGTTTTTGACTGACATTTGTTGTGTAGTTAAAAAATAAGACAGCTTTGGATACAAAGCGCCTCGAGGTGACTGTTGTTTGGGAGTTGTTTCATTTATCTGAGCGGTGTGCATCGCTTCACAGTAACACCTTAAATGTTTTATTCAGAAGTTTCATGGTTGACATACAGAAAACAACTTTTGTCTTAAAAGTTAAATTTTTTTCCTCTTCTTCTGCATCGTGGTTCTTTCAGGGATGATGAGCTCGGTGCTGCTGTTCGACAAACTCGTCCCTGCGCTCTCAACAAAACCGTCACCTCGCCATCTTCCCACGGAGAGCAAGAAGAAGGCGTGAGCGTTACTGGACGGCGATTTTCAGGTGAAGCTGTTTGTGACGGACTGTCAACCTGCTGCTGAGAAAGAAGGAAGAAGAAGAACCGCACGAATGCACTTCTTTTTAAGGGATACCAGAAGCACATCTGAGAAGTTCAACACAAAATTAGCTTTTAAATTTGTGAACAGGGCAACGCCAACATTTTACTTTCAATCAAACCTGTAGAACTTTTTGTATTTTTAATCCTGAGTCAACACACTGACCTTTTTTAGGGTTACTAAAATAATGTTTGCATGAGGTTTTTTTTGTTTTTTTTAAAAGACTGGAACCACAGAGCTGATATAAAGGACACAGATGTGTTGTAACCCTGCAAACAAATGTTATACAGTAACATACACTTAGCCCCTATTTTATGTTTCAATCACTTTTTAAGCTACTAAACTAATCTGACAACTGCAAACTGAAAATGTGATGTAGCATAATATTGCAACAACCTCATTAGTCTGTCTTTGAGTGAATGATCTGTGTATTTTAGTCATATTTTTACCTAATGCAACATTCCTGAGCCATGCACAGTGTAGGATTGTACATGCACATGTCTGTTAGTTTTTGCACAAATGCAATTAGTGCCTTTGAGCTCTTTGTAAATACTGTACATGCAAACATAAATAAACAGTGGTCAGTGATGATTGGTTGTTTCTTTGATCCTGGGAAAGGTTCAGCAAAAACATTAGTGTTTCCAAAGAAGCCACGGAAAGTTATTAGCTTCATACTATGAAAGCTGTCCTGAAATTTTGCACATTTCAGGGCTGAAAAACACATTTCAGCCAAATCCAAGTGTCAGTCTGAACACATCTGTTGCTGTTAAATATGCATCAGTTTTATGTTGATACCATAAAGCAGGGGTCTCAACCTTAAATGAGCTGTGGGCCACTTTAGTGTTCAAGTAGTACCAGGAAAACAAGAAACATCGCATAATTGTGTTTGTATTTAACAAAATAAAAACGCAGACATAAGTGTGCACATCAGTTTTTGACTCTCACTGGACTAACAGCCAATCCCTCAGCATGTTTGTGCTCTCCGCTCTTGTTGCCTTCATATTAAAAAACTTTTTGCTTTTTAAAGAACTCACTTTAACAAGGACCAAATTCCACTGTATTTCTTCACGTCAATATATGGGCCGCAAATAGGTGTGACGTGGGCCGCGAGTTTGAGACGCCTGCCGTAAAGTTTGATCCGTTTTCTGAAGATTAACTGAAGGAAACTTCAAAAATGGTGTTTTCATTTCACCGTGTGGGATACATGGCTGCTCAAATAAGTTAAATAAAGATATTTTTGATTTCTTCTGTGCAGATAATCTGCAAGATGGAAAACTTTTACAAGCTGATGCAATAATTGGCTCATTCACTATTTTGTGATTACCGTTTTTTGATAAAGTCCATTAAACATTTGCAAAATTCAAGACTCAATCCAGTGTCAAGATGCCATCAAGAAAATATAATTTTGTGAGATTACACTTCCTCTTTTGACTGACCTTAGTGAGACCATGCAAAGCTGAAAATTACTCAGAAGCTTCTATCATATATAAAATCCTTAAAAAATTGCCACCAGAGGCTCCTGGCGCTGCTCCTCGCATATCCAAATGAGTAGGCATTCACTGCCTGTTCAATGATGGCTGAGGAGGAAGTGCAGGCTGTTTACCATTATTGGAAGGCTGGTGGTTTAATGGTCAGCTTCTCCAGATCCACCAGTATGGTCTATAGAATATAATGCTATGGAACTGTTCCATTTACAAACCATGTAAAAAATGATGCAATCCAGCGGTCCCCAACCTTTTTTGCGCCACGGACCGGTTTATGCCCGACAATATTTTCACGGACCGGCCTTTAAGGTGTCGCGGATAAATACAACAAAATGAAACTAGTACCGGTACCAAAACAAAGAAGATTTATTCATAACACACGTGAAAAGACCCAGGAAAACAGAGTAAACGTTAAAAACGATAACAAAATAACGCTGAAAACCGATAAAAACCCTGAAAACTATACATTTCACACCTGAGCCTCAACTCTCGCAGCCCGGTACCAAACGACTCACGGACCGGTACCGGTCCGAGGCCCGGGGGTTGGGGACCGCTGATGTAATCAACACTTGGAGGACGATGGTTCAGCTTTTTTAGTTTGTAGGAAATAAATCACATCTATAACTCACACAGCTGACACCGACTTTAACCAGGACCGCTAGAGCTGCTGGCCTGAGAACAGCGCCTTACAAATGAACTGTTGATGCTCAAAAACAGGACTGAAGACAAACACCTCAAACTGTTGTGGTGTTTGAAATTCTGTGATATACGAATTAATGAGCAGCTCCAGACGGACAAACTTTGGTGCTCCCATCCACATTGAGTTTCACTGTTATCTGCACTAACACTGAAATAAACAAGCTGATACAAAAACTACTTGTTTATTGACAATCACATACAAAGATCCACTGTCCTCAGCAAAAACATCAAATATTCAATTGGTCATTAGGTACAAAACAAACAAAAACTCAGCGTTAGTTGGTTTTACAAACACGTTCAGGACTGCATCTCAAAAGTCCAGAGTAGCTTTGTTACAGAAGTGCCTGACAGTATGCCGATGTGACCGTTATCGAATTAACAGAAACCACACGATGCGGCAGAGCAGATGTCGGAAGCTCAGCGGTAAAAGGTTTCACAGAAAAGAGAGTAAGAGCTTTAAAGAAGTGCTGTTGTCCTTGTCTTCAATCCCACGATGCAACACTGATGCTTTGACCGGCTGCAGACACGATTTCCATCTACAGAAAGAGTCAGAACGCACACGAATGAACCAAACTGCAAACGGGCAACTTTTCTGTGGTCGCAAGTTCACGACACGGTTAATCAATGCAAACACTGATTGATGGGCCGTGTGCAGTATGTTTCTCATCTCAGCACACATTTTACATTTTATTCTGCATATGATATTCTGTATATATTATCACTGCCTTTTTTAAATGGTAAATGGCCCCTAAGGACCCCAAAGCGCTTTACACATCCAGTCATCCACCCATTCACACGTTTTTAGTTAAACAAGTGGTAGTGTAGTGTGAGTGTAGTTACATTTCACCGGCATGGTGAGATTCAGACGGTGGATCTGGACCCAAAAGATCATCACATGATCTTTTGCAGCCATTATAAATGTAATTGTACTTATTTTTGAAGCATGACATAAATGAATTCTTATTTCAGTGCTAATTAAAATCAGCACTTATAGCATCACCTGTTAAATCAGATTAAAATGCTTAAAAGTGTGCCGCCTTTGCCCCAAAATGAAGTTTTAAAAAGATTTCCACCCTCAAGCTACTGTTTTACCACCACATTTTTCACAGAGCTTTCTCTTTCTCTTCATAACGTCTGCTCTTTGGCCAGACTGCCTGTTCCTGCTTCTAAAGGCCAATTCCTGCAAATGCTGACCGACACACTGAGACCTACCAGTGCTCTACGTCAGCATCCTCGAACTGACCCGCCTCCATCGCTGCTGTGTCCACCTCCATCCCATCTGTCAACATAAATGTACACACCAGAAATAAATCTTAAAATAATTGATCCTCATCTTGCAAATCATCCAGAAATACTTTAATTTTCACTGCACAGAAAAGATTTTTGAGGAAATGCAAGTAATTTATATTTGCTCTACATTATAAACTGAACAGTATATTTATTAGTCTCTCATTGACTGGTTAAAGCAAGAAAAACATAGGATAGTTTCATTTTTAGTAACAACTGTACAGGTGATGATAACTCATACCAGAGCTTAAAGTTAGGGACTGGCTGCTTTGATTCACAGGTGTGTCACCACAGGTGTAGCTGCTAGCTGCCTGCTAAGCTTCACCTCCACTCTGTCTATGCTGCTGGTGCCTCCTGAAGCATTTTAATGAACTTATCTGACAAATACAGTTCGTTGAATAAACCAACATGGTGGCAACCAAAACACTAATGCTGCAAAGTTCAGATAGCAATGGATGACAGCCAGGCTACATGCTGATCAACCATCCGCCTTCCCGATACGCATCAGAGCAACGTCGAACTTGAGTTGACCTTTTTTGTATCTACGGTGCCATTTTGTTTAGTTTTAGTTTAACTTTGTGTTATTGTGTCCCTCACATCGGTCTCATCGTGCTCCGTGTGTCATGCCATTACTTATTAAGACTAAAACACAAAGAGCGACAGGTCGAGGTTTGTGCGACTCTGACCTTCAAACTCGGCTTTTGTTTCTTCCGTCCGGACTCCAGCCATGTGGTACTGCTGAGCGACTGACTCAGCCAGCATCCCCTCTAGCCTCTCCAGCGTGGCCTGACCCTCCTGCGTTAGCGCCGACAGGCCCTCGTCGCAGGTGTAGAAGGTTGGGATGTCAGCGTGACCGTGCTCTAAGCAGGTGGAGGAGAGAGATGGTGATTCAGCAGCAACAATTTAAAGACAAATTGGACCTGGATGCAGGGTTCACACATCATCACTTAACAACAGGATAGCACAATCCCCTCACTCTTATTTTGAAAGTTCAGCTGCTGATAACCATCTATTCTCAGTCCTGCTGCTTCTTCAGTGATTTAAAGACAGATTTACAAAGAGTACTGTTTAATCCACCTGTCCACACTGCACTGCCATAAACATCAGTTACTCTGTGCTCATCTCATTTAAACTTACCAGCCTCTGCAAGCAAGCAGTCCGAGTCACCAGTCCGTGAAGTGGAAAGAGAAAAGACAGAAGGAGAAAAATGAAAAGACTTTTACATTCAGACAAAAGAACTATTTTATCAAATGTTCTTTACAGTAAACTATTTAAACTGGAACTATTTGGTAATCCTTATTTTCTGTCATATATGCAGCTACAATGGTGCGTGCTCAGAGTAAAACAGCCACCATAACAAATCATGAGATCACCATACTAACAAGTAATCATTATGAGCTTTTAAGCGCTTATTAATGAGGATTAGTTTATAACCTGGATCTGTCTAATCTCAAACACGGGGACATCCATAATGTGGCTAATCAGACCTTCTCTTTGCTAGAGAAAGCTAATCAGCAACAATTTCCCTTGTGGGATTAATAAAGTATCCATCCATCCATCCATCCATCCATCAGAAGGAAGCTTACTTAAATGGGAGGAGCTAAAGGAGATAAATGGGAGGGGTTTGTGTCAGACAAAGGAGGATCGAGGATGAACTGTGGTGCTGTCGGATGGAGGAATAAAGTAAATATGAAATGTGTTTAAAGATAATTTAGTGTCCAAGAATAAAACTTTAGGTTGGAAATGAGCAGAACAGATCAACTTTACAAGAACAGCCATTGGTGATGTAAGAAATTCACTTCAATAGAAATACAATTAGGCACAAAGCCATTTCTACTCTGTATTCTCAAATACAATAAAATGCTTAAAAAGAAAACTTTTTTTTCTGGAAAGATTTTCTGCTTGTTTTGTGTTTCTGAATTAATTTGAGGATTTATATCACTGTTTGTTGGAATGCGAGGAGCTGTTGTCTTCTTTGTGTCTGCTAAAGAGACAAAGAAGTGCATGAAAAGAGGATCCTAAATCATCCAGACTGAAATCAGACCCATTTTTACAGGCCACTCCATTGTAACGTTGAGCCAGGTGCATTCTGCATCTATGCGTTTGAGTTTTGCCTCACCGGCTTCCTCCACGTCGTACTCCTCTCCTTCAAAGTCGTTGTCCGAGTCGTCATCCTCGGGATCGGGGTGGAGCGCCTGGCACTCGCACATGGCTGAGAACATGGACTCCACTGCAAGTAAGGCACACAAAGGTATAAGTGTGATGCTGCGCCATCTCCAACTGTCGTTTATACAGGATGTGCAGCCTGCTGCTCATCCTCAGCGAGGTCACTCACATGCCGCTTTGTCGCTGGGAACAAATCGAATCTCTGTGATCGCCCCTTCGTCTTCATCATCGTCACCACCATCACTGCTGCCGTCATCATCATCATCAGCTGCTTTCTCTGCCATTTCTGCCTCGTTCTCTTCTGTAAGGAAACAGGAGAAGTCAGCAGTGACCCAAAAACTCCTTCAGAAACTGTAAAGAAACTATTTGTACACAACAGGTCAAACACGCTTTAACAACCCTGAAGACTGGACTCCCCTCACCCCCCAAAAACTACATATTTTTGGGGGCCTAAACAAGTAAAAAGAGATATAAAGTTCAGATGTAAACTTCGCCTCACTGTTGAGTTTGCCGTTGACCATGACGTAGAGGTGTTCCTGTGGGTAAGCGCTGACGTCTCTGGAGATGGCGTGCAGACCGATGGAGGGATACTCCAGAGAGAAACCCAGGCCTGAGCTGTCAAACCACGACAGGCGCCTGATAAAAAGAAAACAAACTGCTTTAAACAACAGCACTAAACAACTTTTAGATGCTTTTAAATGTCTGCCAAGCTTATTATCTGACTTTTCTGGCAACGACTAATTACGGTCTCAACTGACTATTAATTTATCATATGATATTTTAAAAAAATGTTACAAAATGCCAACTAAATTACTTTAACATTGTTTGCTTCTACTTCCTAAAAGTAAAAAAGTGCTTTGTAAAAAAATATGTAATAAGAAAATATGTAATTGTAATGCAACAGCGAGGGTCTGTGAGAAACATAACACAGCTGTAAAATCTGAATTTACACACACACACACACACACACACACACACACACACACACACACACACACACAATGTTTCCTTCCCAGTTTATTGCTGTTTTGTGCTTTTCAAAAATTTTTTACTAGCTTAAGAAAAATAAATATGAAATTAAATTAAGAATTGAATAACTGAAATAATATAACAACACGAAGACAACAAGAAGAATAAGAACGCAAAGACAATGTAAAAAAGGAAAGAAATAAAATGATAGCACAGAAACAAATTCCAAAAAAATTAAAATAAAAAATACATTAAAAAAAAAAACATGAAAAAAAGGAAAAAGAAACCCGCCTTTTAACATTACCGAGAGTCCAAGTAATACCAAAACACACACAAAATATATCATGTTTACGGAGAGGTACCAGAAAAAAAATGTAATATAAATAATAAGTAGACATATTTCTAATACTGGATTTAAAAGAAGACATCCACATTTTGTTCTGCAATGTATTATTTTGAAAGAGTGCGCTCCGGAAGTGATTTCAGCGCGCGGAGCAGACCTTTATTTTATGTCTATAATGTAAACTGGTGTGATTTCCAATGAAGTGCGCGTGAAATCCCGATAAGAACCTCAATAAACACGAGCCTGAACCCCAGACCCACGAGCCAAAGAGCAAAACACGCGCCACGTGCACCACTTACGTTTCTGCGACGTAGAGGGTGCCGCAGCCGAGCCGCTGGCCGTCCAGAACCGCCGTGGTCTCGGCTTGTTCGTGTCTCACTCCCTCGGTGGGAGGGTGGAGGTTTTTCAGTAATACCATAGTCCTCGGTCCGCTCGGACGGAAAAGAACAGAAACCGGTGAAAACGCGCAGCTGCGTGACAAATTTTGTGCTGGCTAAAGCTGGCTAATTTTACCCGGGGTAACTTCTCAGTGCTAAATCAAAGTCCGACAGCTGGAGGCGAGTAAACGTCAGCCGTGCTATAACGCCTCTTCCCTTGGATTAGCAGATCCGGGACAGAAAGCTTTGAGTGCGAGAACAGGCGTGACAAAAACTGAAAACACAGGTTACAAAGTGCTTGTTCAGGGTGACGTCACGCTAAAGTATCGCGACAACACAGAACTCCCAACGAGAATTCACATACTCCAGATTGGCAGTTTAAAAAGCTGTCGCGAGATGGAGCTGTTTCGTAATCTTTTATTCCTAAAGATGTAGAAACATAAATTCTTACATTATTTCCCCCCCCCCAAAAAAAGTAAAAAAATAACATTCTAACAAAGACTGAGCATATAGACAAAACAAACACGATTTTTTAAATAAACAAGCACAAATCAACAAGGTAAAAAAGGGAAAGGACACACTGAGTAAACACCACTGATTTTATAAGATTTTTTTTCTTTCTTTTTTTCACTTGTTGGTAAAGACATTAACTTAAGGGCTTTATAAACTGATTTAAACACTGACTTAATAAAAAAGAATCATTAATATTCAAAATAGTAACTCATTACGTTTGGATAATTGATCCTCGTTATATCAGTTTCTTGAAAAATAGTTTGGAAACAGAATAAAGACAGAGTTTGTTTGTTTTTGTTGTTTTTTTTGTTTGTTTGTTTTTTTGCCTGTCCCATTTGGTTCTTTAGCCGTCAGAATTGTTGTCTGAAGACCAACAAGGATACCCAATGGATTTACTTTGCCAAATGGATCATCGTGGCATTGCCGTATTGGTCCATTTGATCGACCTTTGTTTTTATTGTTTATTATATTTTATTTTCAGATGTTACAGACGGGACAGACATGAGTGAGGGATAGGAAAGGGAGAAAGAAAGAGGAAGGAAAAGAAAAACAGAAGGGGAGAGGGACAGTGAGAAAGGGGGGAGAAAAAAATCTCCTGGGTCACCTGTTGAGAGAAGAAGAATAGAAAACAAGCAAAAAAAAAACAAAACCAAAGCAACATACTAAACACAACACCATCGCATTAATCTAGCTAAGTGTAAACAGCAGTAAATACTGAATATTCAATGTTGTTGTGCAGCACGCAGGACAGACAGCGCACAATGTGCTTTGAAGTAGCAGCCAAGAAAGGTGTAATTTAAGTCTACGAGCAGTGAACACCCGTGTGCATACCTGTGTGGATCAGCGCGCTTGTATTCAAATGGTTTCCACATGTAATGGTCTGCAAGAGGATGTAGCAAGCCATAGCCCCGTCCCCCAGGGCATGAAGTAGGCATGGAGGAGATCCAGGCCCCAGACATCCAGAGGCTCCCAAAGCACGAGAGCCCAAAGAGGACCACCGGAGGGGCATCCGTGCCATCCTCATGGGAAGGGCTGAGGATCCCCAGACGAGGCGTCACCCAGTAGCCACCGAGCAGAAGCTAGAGGGGGCTGCACCGGCGTGCCCGCCGGCTCTGCCGGCAGCCAGCTGTGCCAGAGTGAACCGAGCGGCAGGCCCAGAGGCCCGAGGGCCCCCCGCACCCCGGAGGAGGCCCGACCGAGCAACAGGCGCCAGGCCCCGCCAGGTAGCCACCGGGAGTGAGCCGGTACATACCTGAGTGCCCAGCCCCGGACACCAAGAACCACCAATGCACCGACCCCTAAAGGCATCAGTCACCGGCAGGGAGTGTGGTGAGGGGAGATAGGCCTTGGAGGGCCTGGGAGTTCCCAGAGAGGTGGAGTGTAAGACCCGACCTGACATAGACACAGAAAAACAGGCACACACAGACACAAACATGCATTCCCACCCTCATGCACACATATACAAACACTCAGCACTCACCCAACGTAAGGATTGACATAAATGGACATGTACACACAATCGCACTCCCCAAACATATTCTATACCCCGGGTCCAGGTACCCTCGCCCCCAGAGGGGGAAACAGAACCCAGACCCAAGAGATGTTACCCTTCCCCCCGGGGTGGAGGCAAGCAGACCGTCCCAGGCTCCGCAGCAGCAGGGAGGCCAATCGGACAGCTAACATCTCCTCCCAGCCCCCCCGCCCCAATGGCTAGCAGAGAACGGGGGTGTGTGAAGACCCCATACCTCCCTCCTCCCGCTCATGTGTAGTGTTGCTGCGTGTTGTTCTAAAGTCTAAAGTGCATTTAAAACAAGGGAGAGCATGGTGCTGCTGCCAGAGAGCAGCAGGTGTTAGCACGGCCCCTCCCGAGAACCCTCAGTGTCTACATGGATTTAAAATTGGGAGGTGGGCACCAGCGCCAGAGGTAGGTTTGAGTACACAGACCGTCCACTGGACGCCGTTAACGTGCCCACCCTCAAGGCCCTATATATATGTGTGTGTTATGAGAGTGTAAGTAATGTGGATGTCTAAGTTGTGAGATAAAATTGAGGCACAGGTGGCCAGAAGGGGACGGGGGGGGGATGTCTCCCATGCACCCTTGTGACACACCCGCACCCCAAGGCCCTACCTGTGTGGGTGAGTGTGGTGGAGCGGGAAGAGGGAGGTAGCCGGGGATGGGGAGGAAAAGGAGGGAGGGGAGGATGCCCCTCCCTAGGGCCAGCTCCCCCGCTGACCCCAGTAGGCACCCCCGTCCTCTGGTACCCACCAAGGCAAGGGAGCCCAGGTCCATCCAGACCGGGGCCTACAGTAGCAAAAGACAGAGTTTGTAAGGACTATAAGGTCCACAAGCACTGAGGCAGTTATGCAATTTTCTAATCTTGCCTCAGAACACACACGCACACACACTGATTACTCATTTTACATCAAAGTTTGGGAGCTCTGATCCGGTTAATTAAATCCTGCACTGAAATATGAGGATTGTGTGTTTATTAAAATTTAAAATCATCATGGAGTCATTGACAGAAGAACATCAACATTCAGCCTGTTAAATTATATTTAGATATTTTTATTTCAGAAATGATTCCTAACAAAAATGGAGAATATAAAAACACAATCAAAGCAGTAAAGTCCATATTATGAAGTGTTTGCTGTATCAGACAATCATGTTTATTCACAACAATGAAAACAATATAGTGCAGATAAACATGGTGCTGTAATGAATCTGCTCTTAAACACAATAACAAAATACATTTTCCAAGAGAGATGATAATGATTCACATCAGAGTGAAGAACGAATACATTTACAACTGGTTTCTAACATTTCTTATAGATCGAACTGATCACTGATAGAAACAGAAGAATATTCAAAATGATACTCTGAGAGATACATGAATGAGATATGGATAAACATCAAATTACATAAAAGAAAAAAGCACAAAATCACTTTAGCTGACATTAAATGAGAATATATGAAAAGAGATCATCAAGATGTACATCAAAGAATTTAAAAAAAAAAGGCAAAATATAATAATAATAATAATTTATAACTTATATAAGAGAGTGAGCCATCCAGTCAGCTCAGAGCACAGATTCATATCTACAATAATATTTTTGTTTGTTATTATTATCATTATTATTATTATCATTATTATTATCATTATAAATGCTGATGAGCACATTAAGTGTGTGTCTGAGCTGAAAGCTGCTCTCCTCTCCTGGTTTTCTGTATCACACAGACCACAACAACACAAAGCATCACCTGCAGACCGCTGAGCAGTATCCACCTGACTCTGTAGAAAGTCGAGTAAACCCCAAAGGCCTCTCTGTGGATCAGAACTGTTTTTTCTGTGAACTTGCACTCTTCAAAAAAGTCTAAACCTGCACACCAGTACTCTCCTGCATCTTTCTGTGAGATATTAGAGATTATCAGTTTGTCATCAGAAAGAAGGATTCTGCTTTGATTTTCAATAATCTCAGTAAACTCAGTGATTTTTCCTTGTGCCTGGATTGACTTCATGAACCACCTTGTGAGCCATTCACTTTTTTGTGAACATCTCACAGTGACTTCATCTCCCTCTGAGAAGACGTCCACTGCAGGTGGACCAAATCTGTGGCACACTACAAGCCGGCACAATTGTTTGATGGTTTGACCTCCACAGATGTACCAACCTGAATAATTTAACATCGTGATGGAAACACATGCGAGTAGTTTTGCCCGGCTTTCTTTGATCCAAAGTAAAGGTCCACCTTCTCCCAAACCGGTGGTTGGCCATGACTGAAGGGACACTGCAGCACAGCTGTCTCTCCCACTGTGTGATAGATGAACATTATTGCTTTGGTCACATCTATAAAGTGAGTGGTCACACACTGCTGTTGGTTCATCTCCAGACAGATGTAAGATGTTTGTGATGTGTTGAATACATGCAGAAGTGGTGTTTTTTTCACCTCCAAGAAACTTTCTTTTAAACTTTTCACCTTCACAATTGTTGTCGTTGTAAAAGAATTTCTTTGCCGTGTATCCCCCTCGTATTTGATCCACTGGACCAGCAGATTCTTATTTGCTCCCTCACATCGTACCTCCACTGTTGCTGTTAATAGAAACCACAATCGCCTTCCACCTCTCATTCATGTGCGTGCTAAGGCTCCGCAAGAGCCAATGAGAAACTGGAGGTGCTCAGCATAGAAATTATGCTGTGTGCAATGTATGTGAGAAGACAGTTAAATACTGTGGCAACACAACAAAGCCTTGAAGAGAGGATGTAATGTGTGTCAGTATGTAATAAATTTCCCAAAGAACTTCCAAGCATGCCTCCGTCGTCAGTTTCGAGTTGATCGCTGTTGATGATGCACTGCTCAACACTTCTCCAAAAAAGTAATCCAGTTACTAAAAGTTAAAAGTAGTTAGTTGTATTGTGAGGTTAGGACTTTGGCACTGGAGAGGGTGGCTGAGACTTTCATCCTGATTTGCTCTGCTTCTGTTTGTGATAATTCATTAATCCGTATGGCGGTTTCTGTGGCTGTGATGAGGGCCACTATGGGCAAATGTTGAGGAGAAATGGCAAAAATGAGTCCTTTGGCCAACACTTTCTTTTCAGGTTCAGTGAGATTCCGGTCAGAAAGGTTCTTCACCCATTTTTCCTGACTGTCCTCAGGTGTGTGTTCTTCTCTGAGTTGTGTAGATTCAGACTGAGGAGTGAGTGTTTTTGAAAGCAAGCTGTGGATTTTCCTGCATTGTCTTTCTTTTCCTTTAAAGTGTTGGCCCGCTGAGCCTTGTCCACAAGCTTATAAACCTCTTCTAGGATAGGAGAGGGTAGAAGGGTTTGTCTAATCTTGCTCTGGAGGGCATCTATAGTGACATGGACCTGTCTTATCCACCATGTGACCCTAGAACTGAAGAAGCTTCTCGGAAGCTTCTCGGATGAGAGGTGAAACGTCTTCAAGCAACCTAAAGAAGTCCAGACGACTTTCTTTACAAGCTCCTTAATCTCTAGTTTATGTTTTTGTTTCTCATGCTGCTGCTCAAAATCACGTTCTTGTACCTCTTGTCATAGTTGTTTCATCGTTCCTCATTGTGGTCATGGTTTGTCAAATTATTTAGTTCTCCCAGTTTAGGTTTTAGTTTAGGCCCAAGTTTGATCTCGCCTTGATTTTTGGTTTCTTGTGTATCAGCCCCCAAAAAGGTTCGCTCTTTGTTTAACTTCAGTTCAGTTCTCCCGTGTCCGCATTTGGGTCTGTACCTTTAACACACTGGCTGCTCAGCAGTGACAACTGCATCTTTAATGATTTTTTTAACAGTCTAATTATTTACGTAGCACTTAAAAGTGAGAGAAATACATTTTAGTTATGAAGATAGCTGTTAGTTTCTTGAGTTTTTCTGAATTTGAAAAGAGTATAAAGATTAGTTTGAGAATTTTAATCAGCTTATCTGGAAGAAGTTTAAAACATCAATCTCTGTGTCTAAAAAAAGACTAAAAAGACTAATAACTGACTTTCCACAGCAGCTGTTTGGTCAGATACAGTGAGAGATGTAATCTATTACTCTTCATGTGACTTCCTGAGAAAGAAAGTATCTCTGAGATGTACTAATAGTGTGCTGATGCTTTCTTTGTGGGTAAAAGATGAGGCGCATGAAACCGGTCCAAGTAGTTTCTGGTCCTGTTTCTCTTTTCATGTCACAAACTGGACGGTAGATTAGTGAATGTACTCTAGGACAGTTTGGTTCATGTGTTAATGTCAGACATCCCGATCCCTCGCAGCACAGAGTCACAGACTGTGACTCTGAAAATCAAATGGATTAGAAAGAAGATGGATGTTTTTTTCCTCAGTTGATTATTTTCCATCAAGTCAAACCAACAAAAATATTTTTGTGTTTTCAGATTTTTTTTTGTTTGTCCTGTTGGTATTTTTGTCAAGTGAGAGAGACAAAAATTTTACAAATCAGTTTGATCCTCACTATACCAGCTTCTTGAAAAATAGTTTGGAAACAGAATAAAGACAGAGTTTGTAAGGACTGTAAGGTCCATAAATACTGAGGCACTTGTCACATAGGAGGAAATCACAGCTGATCCTAATTCACAATATGAAAGGGAAATACAAGCTGAACACAGTTAAGTCACACACAGATCTCCAAAGTAAAACAGGAAGTTCCCAGACAGAATACAAAATCAGAATAAAACTAAACATGAGAAAATAATCAAAACAACAGCACTGAGTCCACAGACTCAGGACCATGACAATTATATAAGTTTACATGTATACATTATATACATCAAATGCATTAAATATACAAAGGTTTCATATAAATAGTCTATAACTTAAATATTTTCTTTAGCTTAGATAATTAAAGATTTCAGTTACATAAAAAATTAGAATTTTGATTTTATGTTTTCTATTCTCTATATAATGTGGACTTCAGGAAGCACACAGCTCCACTCCCCCCATCATCCTGTCTGACACCCCCATCACCTCTGTGGACTCATTCCGCTTCCTGGGTACCACCATCACCCAGGACCTGAAGTGGGAGCCCACCATCACCTCCGTCATCAAGAAAGCCCAGCAGAGGATGTACTTCCTGAGGCAGCTGAAGAAATTCAACCTGCCAATACGGACGATGATGCAATCCTACACTGCAATCATCGAGTTCATCCTCACCTCCTCCATCACCGTGTGGTACGCTGGAGCCACTATCAGGGACAAACAGAGACTGCAGCGTGCTGTGCGCTCTGCTGAGAAGGTGATTGGCTGCAGACTCCCATCTTTGCAGGACCTGTACACCTCCAGGACATTGCGGCGTGCAGCTCGGATCTCAGCTGACCCTTCTCACCCTGGACACAGTCTGTTTGACCTGCTCCCCTCAGGCAGGAGGCTCCGGTCCATTCGCACCAGAACCTCTCGCCATAAGAACACTTTCTTCCCCTCTGCTGTTGGACACATGAACAATAACCATATGACTGTTCCCACCACTAACACATGACCCTACGCTGTGTCACTGCATCATTCCATGTTTGGCACTGATCACCACCTGCACTCATGTATATATCATGTATATATCTATCTACTTAGCACTTTTAATTCTTATTCTCATTTTTATTTTCATGTCTATTTAAGCGTAATTTATGACACTATGTTTGCACTGAAGCACCGCAGCAATTTCCTAATGTTGTAAACCTGCTCAACATTTGGCAATAAACTGATTTGGATTCTGATTCTGATTCTGATTCTGAATAAATCCGTATGTAGCTCAATAAGTATAAAATCAAGAAAGCTACACAACATGGGGTGGTTCATTTACAAACACTAGTCTAACTTAACTTTCACTCTGTTTTTGTTAGTAATAATCAAATTGTTACCTGCTTTAATTTACACAAAATGCCAGAAATCATTGTCATGAATACATTTTTACCAAAAATTTAAACCTAGCTTCTCATGATTTATTGGATTAAGCCTCTGGGGTCCAGGGTATAATTGGCCATTTTTGGCTACTTTTGATTTTACCTTTCTATTTCATCACCTTTAAATTGTTTTTACATTTTTTATTCTTGCCTTGTTTGGTATCAACCTTTTCAGCACAATCTCACATGTCTGAATTTAAAGTTATTTATTTATTGACATACCGTACTAACACAACTGATCTGAAATCACACAAAAACATAAATGAGTAAGAAAAGGCTGTCGTTGGGGGTTTTTTTGTAATGTAAAAACCACAAACATATCTATAGAATTATTTTTCACAGCTTGAAATACAAAAATGAATTGTAAATTTAAAAAAAAAACCTAGGCACAAATGTTATAAACAATAAAGTTCATACAACTATTTACCTAAAAATGTTGTCAATGCCTCAGGTGTTTTTTGAACAACCACTTGAAACTACTAAAATTAAAATGAACGAACAAAGGAGCTGTAATCTGATGGAAAAATATAAATCATATTTAGAGAGTTCGTCCGCTAGTCGAACCTCGGATACAGGAGGAACAATGCGGTTTTCGTCCTGGTCGCGGAACACTGGACCAGCTCTTTATCCTCTCCAGGATACTTGAGGGTGCATGGGAGTTTGCCCAACCAGTCTACATGTGTTTTGTGGACTTGGAGAAGGCATTCGACCGTGTCTCTCGGGGTGTCCTGTGGGAGGTGTTGCGGGAGTATGGGGTGTCTGGCCCATTGCTACGGGCCATTCGATCCCTATACAACCGTTGCAAGAGCTTGGTTCGCATTGCCGGCAATAAGTCGGACTCGTTCCTGGTGCGTGATGGGCTCCGCCAGGGCTGCCCTTTGTCTCCGGTTCTGTTCATAATTTTTATGGACAGGATTTCTAGGCGCAGCCAAGTGGCGGAGGGCTTTCGCTTTGGTGGCCTCAGAATCTCATCTCTGATTTTTGCAGATGATGTGGTTCTGTTGGCTTCATCGGGTGAGGGCCTCCAGCTCGCACTGGAACGGTTCGCAGCCGAGTGTGAAGCAGCGGGAATGAGGATCAGCACCTCCAAATCTGAGGCCATGGTTCTCAGCCGGAAAAGGGTGGAGTGCCCACTCCCGGTCGGGGATGAGTTCCTGCCCCAAGTGGAGGAGTTCAAGTATCTCGGGGTCTTGTTCGTGAGTGATGGGAGCCGGAGATCGACAGACGGATTGGGGCTGCAGCTGCAGTAATGCGGACGCTGCACCGGTCCGTCGTGGTGAAGAGGGAGCTGAGTGTAAAAGCGAAGCTCTCAATTTACCGGTCGATCTACGTCCCTACCCTCACCTATGGCCACGAGCTGTGGGTAGTGACCGAAAGAACGAGATCGCGGATACAAGCGGCAGAAATGAGCTCCCTCCGAAGGGTGGCTGGCCTCTCCCTTAGAGATAGGGTGAGAAGTTCGGCCATCCGGGAGGGGCTCAGAGTAGAGCAGCTGCTGCTCCACATCGAAAAGAGCCAGCTGAGGTGGTTCGGGCATCTGACAAGGATGCCTCCTGGGCGCCTCCTGGGTGAGGTGTTCCAGGCATGTCCCACCGGGAGGAGGCCCCGGGGCAGACCCAGGACACGCTGGAGAGATTATATCTCTCGGCTGGCCTGGGAACGCCTTGGTGTTCCCCCGGATAAGCTGGAGGAGGTGGCTGGGGAGAGGGAGGTCTGGGCCTCTTTGCTTAGGCTGCTGCCCCCGCGACCCGGCCCCGGATAAAGCGGATGAAGATGGATGGATGGATATTTAGAGATGAAACAGAAGTCTGAACAAGTAACAATGAAGCATACAGTAAACGAAACATGAAAGTTGTACAAATATCAGCTTTTACATTCACATCTGCTTGTGGGCTTAGAGTATGACGTTTTTATCAACGGTTTCCTTTTTCCATTTATTTATTTAATTAATTAATAATTTACTTTAAATTGGTTTAAATTAAAATGAAGGAATGTTTTCAGAAATACTTTTAGTGCAGTGAAAAATGTCTGAAAAGTCAAGCTGTCTGTAAAGTTTGGTCTATTTGACATTTTCAGTTTTTGTGAAGAAAGCGCCACCTCTTGGTGCCACTCTGTGACTGAATGAAAGGGGAGTGTAGAAAGCCCAAACACCCCAGGAGGAGGAGGAACGGCCAACAGGTAACTGGCTGGCAGTTCGCTGGTAGCTATCTGGGGGTGGTCATTCTATGTGGGTGTATCTGTACACTGAGACGCACAACCAGACGACTGGGGTAGTGCACGGGAACATCTGTGTCACATGTGGATTACAAGTCCTCAACTCCAGCTGTGCTTCACTGTTGGAGGTGGTGGAGAACAACTGGAATTAGATCCTGTGGGACACACATCAGCCCCCCAGGTGTGTGAGGGGAAGATAAATGTGACCGCAGCAACATCCAGTTTGCTGTTTCTCATCTCTCTCCTCAAACCAGGAGAGAACTATTCAGATTAACAATCGCTTTAGAGTAACAAGTTATTTAGGGTCCTGAACCCAGATCGGTGACATTGTGGAGCCATGATCCTCGCTGTTCTTGCTCTGGCGAGGATAAGAAAGCACAAAAGTGATGTTAAATCCATTGGCACAAGCCACACTTTAGTCTTATTTCGGTATTATCAGTGAACCTCTGAATTTTTTGCTGTTTCCCACTGTGTCAAAAACACCTTAGCAGTGTATATAAATGCACGTGGCTGTTATGATGTTATTGTTGGTGTGTGAAGCGACCAGTGCAGTGGGTGTAATGGTTCTCTTAGCCTGAACTGTTTTTGATGACTGGAGAAATTGGAGCTCCTTAAGAAAACATGCAAACCCCTCACAGAGTTCTGACCAGGTTTGATCCCAGGACCCTCTTAGTGTGAGACCACAGAGCTAAGGACAATAACACCTGATTTACATAGCACTTACAAATTGGAGAAAATGTTTAAATTATGAAAAAAAAAAATAGATTTCTTGAGTTTTTCTGAGTTTGAGAGAGTACAAAGATTAGTGTGACAGTTTTAATGAGACTATCTGGAACAAGTTTAAAACATTTCCTTCTAAATTCTCAGTATTCACTTATCAGCATTCAGTGTGCGCGATGCAATCTATTACTGTTCATGTGACTTTCTGAGAATGTATGAAAAGTGATCGGCTCTACCGCAATGCTCTTGTTTTGAACACCCACAGCAGGACTGAGGCCACGATTACAGTTTCACCTCAACTTTTATCCTAAAATCAGTCAGGCTCGTGCTTCAGTGTAAATGATTTTCACTGATTGATGTTGATGATATTATGTGATCTACAGTGCATTTTATTTTCATGTCCTTCATCATTCTTTTATCTGCCATTGTGAGCTAAGTGCATGATTTACACTAAACTATCAGTGCACATTAAAGAAAAGCAGGACGACATTCCTTAAAACCTTTTGTTTGATCATTTCTCAAAAATAAGGTGAAATGAACAGTCAGACAGACATTTCTCTCTCAAACAATCACCACGTTAATAAATGATGTAACAGCTCTGTTTCACTCTACATCAGAGACATGTTAAAGTGTGTTGGCTGCATATTAACTCAAAATCCTGAAAACAAAGTTTGGGAGCTCTGATCCGGTTAATTAAATCCTGCACTGAAATATGAGGATTGTGTGTTTATTAAAATTTAAAATCATCATGGAGTCATTGACAGAAGAACATCAACATTCAGCCTGTTAAATTATATTTTGATATTTTTATTTCAGAAATGATTCCTAACAAAAATGGAGAATATAAAAACACAATCAAAGCAGTAAAGTCCATATTATGAAGTGTTTGCTGTATCAGACAATCATGTTTCCAGTCTGCTGCATCACAACAATTGAAATGCAAATATAAATGATTCACAACAATGAAAACAATATAGTGCAGATAAACATGGTGCTGTAATGAATCTGCTCTTAAACACAATAACAAAATACATTTTCCAAGAGAGATGATAATGATTCACATCAGCGTGAAGAACGAATACATTTACAACTGGTTTCTAACATTTCTTATAGATCGAACTGATCACTGATAGAAACAGAAGAATATTCAAAATGATACTCTGAGAGATACATGAATGAGATATGGATAAAATTAAATCACATAAAACAAAAAAGCACAAAATCATTAAAGCTGAAATAAAAAATGAGTACAAAAAAATAAGAATTAAGTCAAAAGATAAAAAAGGCAAAATGTTTAAAATATATAATCATATAAGAGAGCGAGCCGTACAGTCAGGTCACAGATTCATATCTACAATAATATTTTTGTTTGTTTTTGTTTTGATTCCATCAATCCTAGGTCCCTGTATTAATATTAACACTATTATTATTACTTATAATAATAATGTTGTTATTAAATGCTGATGAGCGTATTAAGTGTGTGTCTGCGCTGAAAGCTGCTCTCCTCTCCTGGTTTTCTGTATCACACAGACCACAACAACACAAAGCATCACCTGCAGACCGCTGAGCAGTATCCACCTGACTCTGTAGAAGGTCGAGTAAACCCCAAAGGCCTCTCTGTGGATCAGAACAAATTTTTCTGCTGACACACACTCATACTGTGACTCTAAAACTGTACACCAATACTCTCCTGCATCTTCTAGTGAGACATTAGACATTATCAGGCTTTCATTGGAAAAAAGGATTCTGCTTTGATTTTCAATAATCTCAGTAAATTCAATGATTTTGCCTTCTCTTTTGATCGAATTCATAAACCACCAGGGCTTCATACCCAGTTTTCTCTCAGTAGTACATGTGAGATTGACTTCATCTCCCTCTGAGAAGACCTCTACTGCAGGTGGACCAAATTTGGGGCACACCAAAAGTTTGTACCATTGTTTTATGGTTTGACCTCCACAGGTGTACCAACCGGAATCATTTAACATTAGCAATGGAAGCACCAGCGAGTAGTTTTGACCGACTTCTTCATAAGTCTTCGAGCCCATTTCCCACTTCCTCCAAACCGGGTGTTGGTCATGAATGAAGGGACACTGCAGCACAGCTGTCTCTCCCACTGAGCCATGGACTATCTTTGCTGCTTTGGTCAAATGTACTGAGTGAGTGCTCACACACTGCTGTTGGTTCATCACCAGGCAGATGTACAATGTTTGTAATGTGTTGAAGACGTGAAGAAGTGACGTTTTCTTTACCTCCAGGAAACTTTCTCTTAAACTGTTCACCTTCAAAGCTGTGCCATCATCTAAAACTGTTAGCTTTAAGTCTTTGTTATACGTAAAGTCATGTTTGATCCACTTCACCGTCAGATCCTCACCTGCGCCTTCACATCGTACGTCCACTATGGCTTTGTGTGTTACATTACGCGTTGTTTCCTTACTTACTGTCTTACACACAGTCAGGCTGATGTTTCTCTCATATGTCACGCTGCCCTGAGTCCAGCACACATCTTGGTACAGTCCAGAGTCTGAGTGGGTCAGATTGTTGAGAGTAAATGAAGGAGAACCATGAAATGTCTCAGGAAATGAGAGTCGTCCTGTCAGGTCTTCATGTACTGTGAAGTTTCTGTTCCAGGGGTCAGAGATGTTCCACAGGACCAGAGTATCTTCACCAACACGTCTGGAGGTGATGCAAGAGCTGTTTTGATCTGGGAGCTTGAATTCAAGAGAGCCTCCTTCTTCAATAGTGAGAATAAATTCTTCTGCATGAATGTTGCTGATGAGAGTGAACAGCAGGGAGAAGCAGAGCTGTGCGACTGCAGCCATCCTGCTCAGAGGTCTCCTGGTGAGTGTCGTACAAGCACTGACACTGCTCGCTTCATGAGCTTCCTGTTTGTGGTTGGAGGAGGAACGCCACTTCTTTATCACATCATCAGATTTATGCATGAAACATTTGACTGGTTATCCAGTGGTCTGTCTGCTTAATGTTCACTTCACTATATGTCTATTTTTTCATCATCTCTTTCTCATTATTTCTCTCCCCTCCTTCGTCACTGCTCCCGCTCCTTCCTCATTTCCACCTCAACCAAAATACAAAAACATGCATAAACACTCTTATTTACTCCTAATATCATCAAGTTATTTATTAGATTAGATAAACAAAACTCTCACCTCCCAACAACTGACAGGAGCAGACTAAACAACAACAGCTGGTTAAATGCTAATATTAAGCTAACATTTTGCCAGATACTTTTAGGTCCGAGTGTCTTAAAAATCAAACTTTCCATCCGACTGAGAATCAGTTTCCCTCATTTTGACAGATTCAAGTGGAAATTCTAAGTGATTCCAAGTGTTGAACTCATATTATTATTTGTATTAGAGGATCAGAGATGTAAATCAACACATTTTGAAGTTTGAAAAATGGACTCAAATGTCTCGGTGTGGTGTGATCCACTGC
Organism: Astatotilapia calliptera; assembly: GCF_964374335.1. Taxonomy (NCBI): domain Eukaryota; kingdom Metazoa; phylum Chordata; class Actinopteri; order Cichliformes; family Cichlidae; genus Astatotilapia; species Astatotilapia calliptera. The sequence goes on from NC_137435.1 coordinate 4,537,451, forward strand.
CTTCCATTACCTGCCTTGTTTATGTTACTCAGAATGTAACGAAGAAGTATCTTATCAGCCAATCACATGGAAGCACCAAATTTTTTGCAATGGTCTGAAAAAAGTTGAGTGCCGACAAACTACGCTTCACATTTGATAAACATCATCATGAATCTTACCGTTGCTGCTTTGCTTCCACCACGATAAAAATCACACTTCATGCACAGCTCTCTTTCTCTGTACTTCCAGAACAGTTTTCCATCACAAATCTCTGTTTTCTGCATTATTCATTCGATTATTACCCAACAGTCTGCCGTTGTTTACAGCGCTGTCGGCCGCTGGCTTTTGTTTTTTACTTAAATGACCTCGGACAAGAAAGCCTAATTTCTGCTGTTCAATACTGAAGAAATTTAGACTTGCAAATTATGTAAAATTGCAGAATATTGCAGAATGTTTTTAAGGTTATCTGCTATAAAAACTCGGGCCAGGAAAATCTCCTTCATGTTTTGTGTTTTGTTCTCAGTTACTTTCACACAAAGGCATCTGCTGTGATGTTCACAATTCTGATGAAGTCTCATGTGTATCAGTACTGATAAATGTTCAGAATTATAATATTTCTGGCTGTCTGAGGCTAAATTGAATCGAATCAAATCGGGACCTTGGAAATGAGAATCGAATGGATAATAGAAACCAGTGATGGTACCCAGCCCTAGTCAGCAGCCTAGGCCCGACAGAAGTGGATGTAGCTGTGAATAAGAAAATATGAAAAGAACTACTGATAACTTTTTTGTTAAGTTAAGGCCTGTTCCATCTGAAATTCATAGCCAGTGTTCTGACACGGAGCCATCAATCTCTGAATGCTGAAAAAGCACAGTGTATCCAGAAAACACATTATATGCTGCGATAAATGCACTGCAGCAAGTGTCCCCTCTCCCCACTGCTTTTCAGCGGCAGGCAGCAGCAGACAGGTCGTCAGAGGAGGCCGAGATGATGGTTAAGTTTAACATTGTCTACAATACTACCAAAGAGTGCCAAACCACTTTAAGCACAAGCACAAGATTTTTAGTTAATCATTTACAAATCGATATGGACGGCAATTTTCCTCCCAAAAAAGTGCACATGTAAAATTGCAGTGCTAAGCGAAATGGTGAAAAACTTGGGTGCGCCTAACTTTACATTTTTGTATTTTTTATTTTTTTACATTTAGGCGCACCACACACACACACACACACACACACACACACACACACACACACACACACACACACACACATATATATATATACCGATATACAAAAGAGATGTGCCTGAACATCACTCTTGTTAATTTGGGACAACTCAAGAGGAGCATGGAGTCTCCTCTTCAATTTGCCAGTTTACTCACAATACAGTACTGTGCTTAGGTTTGGAGTCACCCTTCATTTCTTAATACTTTGGTACAAATACTTTGGAAATAGGAAATATGTACATATGTATAAGGTTGAAATTCAGTATTTGGTGTTAACACCTTTAGCCTGCAACACAGACCAAACTCTCACTGAACTCTACTTAAGGAAATTAGAAGAAAGATGTCTTCAGGAACAGTTCTCTGGACTTTGGGGAGGCCAATCCCTGACTGTTTTTATATCTAGGTATGCTTTTACTGCATTGGCAGTATGTCATACTGAAAAATGAAGCCATGTCAAATCAGATGTCTTACTTAGTATCAATGGCTGTGTGATTATGTCGTTTTTGGTGCATGAAGCATTCCCTTAGCCTGAAATGTATTTTTTGGCTGGAGAAATTTAAGCTCCTGAAGAAAACATGTTACTGTGAGGTCACAGAGCTAACCACTGAGGAAAATAACACTTTGCTGTGAATTATTTACACATAGCAAAAAAATAAGAGCAAAAAATGCAAATGATGAAAAAGAGTTGTTAGTTTCTTGTTTGCAGGGTTTCAAAAAAGTATAAGGATTAGTGTGACAGTTTTAATCAGATTCTAAATTCTCAGTATTCACCGATCAGCATTTAACCAAACATTTTTTATCTCTGTGCCTAAAAAGACTCAAAGCTGACTTTCCACGGCAGCTGGTTAACCAGATACTGTAGAGATGTAATCTATTACTCTTCCGAGAAAGAAGTTGTCTCTGAGAGATCGTGTACAGTGATCGTGTATCTAGCAATGATTTCTTTTAAAACAACTAGAATGAGGCCATGATTATAGCTCCTCCCAAATCATATTCAAAAACAGCCAGGTGTTTAATTTTTATTTTTTAAACGAAGCAGAAGCGAGCTTGCAGAGTTGGAGACAGCCTCACAAACCACCAACCTCCCAGCCTTTTCCTCACTAATACCAGATCCCTCCTCAACTAAATGCAGTCATGGAGAAGCTGAAGTTCACATCTAACTAGCGGAGAAGTTGAACTGCTTTTTTGCTTGTTGTCACTATAAAGGCATCAGCCTCCTGCTTCAGTACAAACTGCTCTCCCTCCTGGCTGCAGCACAGTTCCTCCTCCTCCTCTTTACTCTGTGGAGGCTCTGGCTCCTCCTGGTCATCCAGACCCTCCTCTTGCATTAATGCACCAGAGAAATGGGCAGTGGTTTCTCAGAGTGACCCAATATTTTGTTCTAACCAGTTTCCAAATCCATGCTGCATTTTTTCAGAGAGCAACTTAAAGTCTCCAGAGCTCAGAAATCAAATTAAAGGTGCAGTCGCAATTTAATTACGCCATATTCTTCCTTTTTTTACTTCTCACAACATAAACAGCAAATTTATAAAGAAAAAATAAATGCCTGTTTTTATTCCCTTATTTGGACTCTCAGTCCTCAAGAAGCGACTCATTCTCACCACTAGGAGGCGCCATCTCCCCATTCTCCTCCTTTAGTGGCTGAACGCGGCAGTGACGTGGATTATTTAACTCAGTGTGTTATTTTGCAAAAAGTAAAACCATAAAAATTGTTTATTTCTGTATTTTGATTTCAGTTTTTTCTGTTTATATTTTTCTACAGTGTGAACAACAAGAGAGGAATAATGATATTAAGAAAGTTTGATCCCAAAAAGTTGATTCTGCTCATCTGGGCGTAGCGTGTTCAGTGGGAGAAACGGTTCGTCACTCATCCAGGTGACTTCTTCAGTCTCAGCTGACTGCAGGTTTCCAACCATATAAACAGTACATTTGCACAATGACTGAAACCAGCACCACTGAAGGAACAATGGGCTCATCAACTGGAGTACAAACTGGGTGTCATCAGGACGCAACACAGACCGAATAACATCCCCACAGACACAGCGGCCAGGGAAGCAGAAGAACATCGTATCAAGAAGGCCCTGAATAAATGTGGTTATCACAGCAGCAACATCCAGTTTGTTTTTTCTCATCTTACTTTAGACGTTTTTCTTGAACCAGGAGCGAAATAACCAGATTAACAATCACTTTAGAGTAACAATTTCTTTGGGGCCTTGGAAAGTTAGTTATTAGTCTATTTTTAGACACAGCCGTTCACCTGAATCCTGATAAGTGAATACTGAGAGTGTTGCAGGAAATGTTTTTAGTTTTCCTCCATTAGTGCTGTCACACTTATCTTTATTCTTATTTTCACAGGTGTGCAGAGACATTCTTTGGGGCATGTGGTCAAGCCAAAAAAGGGCAAATTATTTTTTATAAATATTTCTAATAATATTTGGGTGGCATTCAGAGGCACTCTCCATCCTCTTATCCTTGTGAGGATCACAGCTGGGCTGGAGTCTATCCCGGCTGTCATAGGGCCAGAAGCAGGATACACTCTGGACAGGTTCCTAGCCTGTTACAGGGCTAACACATAGAGACAGACAACAATTCAAACTCACATTTACATCTATCGGCAATTTAGACTCATCAATTACCCTAACCCCACTAACTGCATGTCTCAGACTGTGGGAGGAAGCCGAAGTACCCAGAGAGAACCCATGCAAACACGGGGAAAACATGCAAACTCCACACAGAAAGATCCCGGCTGAGTGGTGGAGTTGAACTCAGGAACTTCACCTTAGAAAGAGGTTGAAGTCCCCCCAGCTGCGTTTACATCACAGCTAAGAGAGGATAAAAGGTCTTTATGTCCAACCTTATGTGATTAAAATCAGAATCAGAATCAGAATCAGAATCAGAATGGGTTTATTGCCAGATGTTGAGGTTTACAACATTAGGAAATTGCTGCGGTGCTTCAGTGCAGACAATAAGAATTAAAGTGCTATGTAGAAAGAAAGATATGTGCATGAGATATACATGTGATATATACATGAGAATAAGAATTGTGAGTGCTACGTAGATAGATATATACATGAGTGCAGGTGGTGATCAGTGCCAGACATGAAATGATGCAGTGACACAGCGTAGGGTCATGTGTTAGTGGCGGGGACAGTCATGTGGTTATTGTTCATGTGTCCAACAGCAGAGGGGAAGAAACTGTTCTTGTGGCGAGAGGTTCTGGTGCGAATGGACCGGAGCCTCCTGCCTGAGGGGACCAGGTCAAACAGACTGTGTCCAGGGTGAGAAGGGTCAGCTGAGATCCGGACTGCACGCCGCAATGTCCTGGAGGTGTACAGGTCCTGCAGAGATGGGAGTCTGCAGCCAATCACCTTCTCAGCAGAGCGCACAACACGCTGCAGTCTCTGTTTGTCCCTGATAGTGGCTCCAGCGTACCACACGGTGATGGAGGAGGTGAGGATGGACTCGATGATTGATCAAAGTGCTAAAACAGAGGTTTTCTCTAATGCCTATTAATAAATTAGAATGACACTGATTCTAATAACAAGCATCACTGTAGCCTGTACAGGGTCTGATCTTGGTGTGTAAATGTGTGGTGCAGGATGGAGCTGGGCTACTCATCATCAGTTCGTTCAGTCACCCACTGGGGTCACAATTTTTGGGGATATCAGATTTCAGTTTAAAAAGGGAAACTATATAATTAATTAACTAAAAATGCTAGTTTTGCAAGAAAACCTGATGAGATGGAATTTTTAAATGATTTTACCCAGTTTCACTGAGTCAAAAGTATATAAGAAACAAAAATAAAAATCCTGTGCAGTTTTTTTGGTTACAGACCTATCTAATCCACATCAATGTTTTTTTCAGCCATTAAGTCTGGTTGTGCATGCACCCCCACCCCCTCACTTTAGTGTTCCAGTCACAATTGACCAGTCTGTTTTAGCAGCTCTTAAATGAACATAAGAAATATTTTCCCCACCAAATTCAGTTCAGTGGGCCATTCAGGGGGTCTGACGCCAAAGGGTGGGTTCTGGGTGGATTCCCATTCATTTCCTATGGCGGTCACTCTTGACCAGGAACACCACACAATGTTTTAACAACATTGATTAAAACACTCAAAGTTTAAAGAAAAGGGTGCCCATCACTTTTATATGTTCAAGGGCGTAGTGCAAATGATGTAAAACACAACATTTATTTATGAGTTTTTAATTTGTAAATCGGTCAGATTTGACCCGAAAGCAACAGAAAAAAGGCGAATGAGCAGATGGCGCCATCTAGTGGTGAGGGTGAGTGGGCTGGTGAAGACTGTGGGTAAAATAAACGTTATTATATTGCAACCATTAAAGGAGGAAAATGGGATGTCAAAGTTCCACCACAGCAGACCCTGTCATGAACTTTAGATTTAGAAACACAGAGCTGAAAGCAGACAGGAAAACAAGACCTTACCTTATATGATGTTGTAATCATCACTCTGTGTGCGTCTTATTTGTGTGATCAGTGTTTTCTGTTGTTGATACAGATACTAAACTGCAGCGAGGCAAAAAGAAATGAAACCAGAAACACACGTCTCATCTTTTACCCATAAAGAAAGCACTCCACTGTTGGTACATCTCTGAAACACTTTCTTTCACATGACGTCACAATGAGACTTTTAAATTAAAAAATAAATTCTGCAGAATTATCACCTCACACAGAGATTGTTTCTTTTGCATTCACTATTTTTCCATAGGCTGTTTGAGGTCAGATATGAATAAACAGTGTTGAACATGATAATCAAAACCAACCACAGTGGGATGCAAAAGCTTGGGTAACCTTGTTAATAGTCATTATTCTCCTGTGTAAATCGTTGGTTGTTACAATAACAAAAAGTCAGTTAAATATATGATATAGGAGACACACACAGTGATATTTGAGAAGTGAAATGAAGTTTATTGCATTTACAGAAAGTGTGCAATAATTGTTCAAACAAAATCAGGCAGGTGCATAAATTTGGGCACTACAAAAAATAAATGAAATCAATATTTAGTAGATCCACCTTTAGCAGAAATAACAGCCTCTAAACGCTTCCTGTAGGTTCCAATGAGAGTCTGGATTGTGGTTGAAGGCATTTTGGACCATTCCTCTTTACAAAACATCTCTCGTTCATTCAGGTTTAATGGCTTCCGAGCATGGACAGCTCTCTTTAACTCACACCACAGGTTTTCAATAATATTCAGGTCTGGGGACTGAGATGGCCGTTCCAGTACGTTGTACTGGTTCCTCTGCATGAATGCCTTAGTGGATTTTGAGCAGTGTTTCGGGTCGTTGTCTTGTTGAAAGATCCAGTGCCGGCGCAGCTTCAGCTCTGTCACTGATTCCTGGACATTGGTCTCCAGAATCTGCTGATACTGAGTGGAATCCATGTGTCCCTCAGCTTTGACAAGATTCCCAGTCCCTGCACTGACCACACAGCCCCACAGCATGATGGAGCCACCACCATGTAGGTAGCAGGTGTTTTTCTTGGAATGCTGTGTTCTTTTTTCTCCATGCATAACACCCCTTGTTATGCCCAAATAACTCAATCTTAGTTTCATCAGTCCACAGCACCTTATTCCAGAATGAAGCTGGCTTGTCCAAATGTGCTTTAGCAGCTCTGTTTGTGCTGTGGGCGGAGAAAAGGCTTCCTCTGCATCACTCTCGCATACAGCATCTCCTTGTGTAAAATGCACCGAATGGTTGAACGATGCACAGTGACTCGATCTGCTGCAAGATGATGTTGTAGGTCTTTGGTGCTGGTCTGTGGGTTGTCTCTGACTGTTCTCACCATTCGTCGCTTCGGTCTATCTGAGATTTTTCTTGGTCTGTCACTTCGAGCCTTAACTTGAACTGAGCCTGTGGCCTTCCATTTTCTCAATATGTTCCTAACTGTGGAAACAGACAGCTGAAATCTCTGAGACACCTTTCTGTATCCTTCCCCTAAACCATGACCATGTTGCTACTCTTCAGAGAAAATTAAAAGAGGAGGGAAACTTACAGTTGACCCCCTTAAATACTCTTTCTCATTATTGGATTCACCTGTGTATGTAGGGTCAGGGGTCACTGAGTTTACTAAGCCAATTTGAGTTCCAATAATAAAGTCTAAAGGTTTTGGAATCAATAAAATGACAACAGTGCCCAAATTTATGCACCTGCCTGATTTTGTTTAAACAATTATTGCACACTTTCTGTAAATGCAATAAACTTCATTTCACTTCTCAAATATCACTGTGTGTGTCTCCTATATCATATATTTACTAACAACCAACGATTTATACAGGAAAATAATGACTATTAACAAGGTTGCCCAAACTTTTGCATCCCACTGTATCACATTTAAGCAAATAATACCGAACATAACTAAGTGACAGGAACTGACTTCCAGAGCACTCTCGGGTTTTGGACTTGCATGGTCCATGCGCAGTTGGAGGCTAATCCAAGAGGCAAATATTAGTTCTTGAAACTATATCAAAACATATAGCTTTTTGTTTCTTTTTTTTTCTTGGTATCATAACAGTGACATCATTGGTAATTTGCCCTTTCTTTCCTGCACTGCTGAGGCTAGTGGTCTCTCCCAAAGTCAGCTAGCTAGTAGATACGGTACTGCTACGGTACAAAATAAAGGAAACAGGCCTGATGGGAAAACTTAAAATCACTATTTGCTGTTTAACCAGTTCAGGATGGATCTTCATTCAGTCCGGCAGATGTTGTGTGTTTAGTCTCGCCTCACAGAAGAGGCAGGAGAGCCATGTTTGTCTTCATGGTCAGCCAACATCGGGGAGATGAAAGCAGGAGGGAACTGAAGTGCACACGGATGCATTTCAACACTATTTTTCATAGTTAACTTCCTAACTAAAAGACGTGACCTGGAGAAATAGCGACCTTGCTGCCGTAAACAGAGCCGTTCCAATTCTTACCCTCGCCCTCTTAATAGTGTCTCTGTGTTTCATTTCCCTTACCTGTTCATGTGTGGCTCTCATTGTTTCTTCTCAGCTCTGCTGTATGTTCATTGTTTTACTTGTTTATTCCCTGATCTTGTGTCAGTCTGTGTGTCTTAAGTCTGCGTCTCTGTGCTCTGCACAATCATGACGGATTTATGTCCTCAAAGTCTGCCTGGATCTAAATGAAGGAGCCAGGGGGCCCTCACCAGTACAGGGCCTGCTGCAACACACAAACAAAGACATATGCATGCAGAAATATCCCTACTTTACCTGATTAGTAGTAGTAGTAGTAGTAAGATAGAAAAAAGTTGTATTTTTCCCTGTTGTCACATCCAAAAAGTTGTTTTTCTGATGAAAGCTCTCCAACCTGCACTTCATTATTGATTCAACACTCATTCTGGAACAGGACCGTGTTACTGTCAGGAGGTGCTGAAGGGAGGTGGTGGTTACTTCTCTCTCTATCCTCCCCTCTGTCTTCATGCTGTCACCCAAAAGATAAATGTAACAGTGAAATTTTTTACAACCCAATGAAGTTTATAACAACACGCTGACTGAATGTAAAAGACATTTCCATTAAGTCAGGCTGTGTGTACTTACTTTAATTCACTTTCCATAAACGTCCCAAAAACTTGATTCTGTTCATCTGGACGTAGTGTTTTCATTAAAGTGACTTCTTCAGTCTCGGCTGACTGCAGGTTTCCCCTAACATTTAAACAGTACATTTGCATAATGGCTGAAACCAGCCCACTCAAGGAACAATGTTGCTGTGAGGTCAGTTTCTTGCAAGCAATTTGCCCGTTTACTGCCTGTTCTTTGAAGTAAAGTGTGTTTTAAATCTAAACCTCTGATTTGTTCCATGAAATTACCTCTTCATCTGCTTTCAGCTGCACAAACTCAAGTCCCAAATATCAGTGACAAACCACACTTGTGCTGTGCTCTGTGTGAGTGCACTGCATCATCATGAAGAACATTGGACACTTAAACCTGCTTTCAGTCTAACATTTACTTTTTATCGCCAACAGACAAGTTGGCAAAATGTAACACTCAGAACATGGAGTCAGAAAATAATGCTAAAATGTTTTATTATTACTACGATTACCTTTGACTAAAACTCTACTTTGCAAGCATATTGATCTTGATAAGGACGTGCTGCTTACTTGTGTGAAAACAGTGAAACATAAAAAGTGTTTACTAATTTGTACCAACGTGAGAGAAAAATGGATCTGAAACCACTGAAACCAGAGTGTTTGCAGACCCACAGATAATGAAGACATGCTGCTCGGAAATATTAGATACAGATTAAAACGGAGTGTCTGTGTGTATCTGTGTTTGCGTGTGTGTACCGAGCCAAGATTACAAGATTACATAACTGCCTCAGCCCTTATAAGTCCTTACAAACTCTGTCTTTACTCACTTCTGTGAGGATCATACGTACATACATCACGACAAACTGCTGCAGTGGAGCTCACGTACAGCTTTGTGGTTCAGACTGTTTTCACACACACACAATCAGTGCAGGAGAAATACCGTGTACATGAGGTGGCTGTGGTCATCACCACAGCGCTTCATGACTGTCTGGACTGATATATTGTAGGAAATGACTTAGAGTGCAGAGGGGTAACTGCAAACATGCTTGCACACATAGATTATGAATAGAATAAGTCTCTGGGTCAGAGGTTCCAAATATGATATTCTAAACCAGGGGTGTCGAACTCCAGGCCTCGAGGGCCGGTGTCCTGCAGGTTTTAGATATCACTCTGGGTCAACACACCTGAATCAAGTGATTAGTTCATTAACAGGCCTCCGGAGAACTTCAAGACATGTTGAGGAGGTCATTTAGCCATTTAAATCAGGACACACATTTGGATCAAGGACACATCTAAAACCTGCAGGACACCGGCCCTCGAGGCCTGGAGTTCGACACCTGTGTTCTAAACCAACTTTGAAGAAGTATGATGGATAATAGCATTACGGTAGATTATCAAGGCTAGGCAGGGAAGTGTTTTCCTTTTCTGTCTCTTACAGAGGAGGCAGCGGATACCAGACGAGGTCACAGAAATACGAGGATGCTTCGCAGCAGACACCAAGACTGCCACGTCCATGTGGGTGAAAGATAGCTGCTATAATCTCTGTTTTTGTCTCACTATATAATGTTGTACAGCCCATTTGAGGGTCATCCTTTTTGTGAAACATGCTGCTGGTTTACATAGAGGTCCGCAGCGCTGTGTAAACTTGTAATTTCAACTGCCAAAAGCAAAGTAAATCCTTTTTTAAGAAGACAAACTTTTCTCCTGAGATTCCTTCCAAAAATTCTGAACACAGCAATAATTAATAAATCTGCTTGTTACAGATTTCTGACTTCATTTTAAAAGAGTGCTCACCTGTTTGCAGGAACACTTAAATATGCTTTAATCTGTTTGTTGTGTCCCAGCTCACTACTGATTTATTTTCATATGAAATCAACATGAAACAAAGATAACCGTGAGGTAGGGAGGGGGGTGAAGCCCACTTTAAGGTCTGATGTGTTACGTACTTCCTGTCAGCTCAAAGCAGTCTGACCGTTCTCCTCTGACCAATGACATCAGCTAGGCGTTTTTACGCTAAGCAGTAATGCTCACTGGATGTTTTCTCTTTTTCAGGTCATTGATAAAACAACTGATCCAGATGTTTAACCAGCTGAATCTGTCAAAATGAGGGAACAAGCCTCACCTGGACATGAAACTGATGCTCAGTCAGGTGTTCAGTTAATTCAGAGCCTGTGAAAATGAGAAACTGTATAAAGATGTCTGTAATTCCTGAACAGTTAACACAAACCTTCTGTTAAACTCCTTGAATTAAAGTTTAAAATCCACTGTGGTGGAGGGCATTACACTACTTGTGTGTCTGTGTGAGTCTGTTTGTGTGATCAGTGCAAGAAGCAGAACCACATGACGCTGATGTCACCTGTTTGACATGAACACATGAACCAAACTGTCCTAGAGTACATTCATTAATCTTCCATCCAGTTTGTGACATGAAAAGAGAAACAGGACCAGAAACTACTTGGACTGGTTTCATGCGCCTCATCTTTTACCCATAAAGAAAGCATCAGTACATTATTAGTACATCTCAGAGACAATTTCTTTCTCAGGAAGTCACAGGAAGAGTAATAGATTACATCTCTCACAGTATCTGACCAACCAGCTGCTGTGGAAAGTCTTTTTTTTGACACAGAGATGAAAGATGTTTGACTGAATGCTGATAAGTGAAAACTGAGAATTTAGAAGGAAATGTTTTCATCTGAGAATCTGATTAAAACTGTCACACTAATCTTTATATTTTTATTTTTGGACACTCTCAAGCAAACGGATCAGATATTCTCTTAAACATGAAGACTTGCTGCTTTCTTTTTAAACCTTTATTTTTTTATATTTAGTCAGTAAAAACAGGCACAAAGATGATGAAAAAAAGAAGAAAAACTTGAAACTTAAATCTTTAATTTTTTTTAATCTTTAACAAAAAACAGGCACAAAGATGATGTTAAAAATCATCATGACATATGAGTATATTGGAAAATAATTCTGACCCTGAGGTTGAAGATGATCCTGGGATTCAAATGTAGGTTGAAATGTGTCCTTTCATAAACTATAACTAATACGACCCTCGAAAGTTTACTTAAAATACACTTTTTGAAGTTTTCTCCAGTAAATGATCAGAAAACAGATTGCGCGCGCTCGGAGTGCACCAGTGAAGACAATGCATTCATCATCACAGAGCATGCCGTGAGGAACACCTTCAGGAGGGTGAACACCAGGAGGGCAGCAGGACCAGATGCAATCCTTGGCCGGGTTCTGAGAGCCTGCGCTGACCAGCTAGCACCGGTGTTAACAGAGATCTTCAACCTCTCCCTGGCCCAAGCTGTGGTTCCCACGTGCTTCAAACAGTCCATTATTGTTCCTGTTCCAAAGGAACAACATCCCGCTTGCCACAATGACTACCGCCCAGTAGCACTGACTTCAATTGTAATGAAGTGTTTTGAAAGACTGATGAGAGATCACATCACTTCTTCACTTCCTGCCACCATCGACTCACTTCAGTTTGCTTACCGGACTAATCGTTCCAGAGACGACGCCATAGCTCACCTGCTCCACACATCCCTGAGTCACCTGGACACTGGCAAAGGGAATTATGTTAGGATGCTGTTCGTGGACGTTCAGCGTTCAGCACAATAATTCAATCTAAGCTTTTCACCAAGTTGACGGATCTAGGACTCAGCTCATCACTGTGTCAGTGGATCCTCAACTTCCTCACAGACAGACCTCAATCAGTGAGGGTAGGAAAACAAGTCTCCCCCTCCATCTCACTCAGCACTGGAGTGCCTCAGGGCTGTGTTTTAAGCCCCCTGCTGTACTCACTGTACACTTATGACTGTGTAGCCACATCAGACATCACCTCCATTGTCAAGTTTGCTGACGACACTGTTGTTGTGGGCCTGATCTCCGACAACATCGAGACGGCCTACCTGGAGGAGATTAGGAACCTGGAGACCTGGTGCCAGGAGAATAATCTCCTCCTAAACATCAGCAACACTAAGGAGCTTATCGTGGACTTCACTACAAAGCAGGTGAGGAATTACAAGCCCCTCATCATCATCAGTGGCACGCCAGTGGAGAGAGTGGACAGTTTCCGATACCTGGGTGTCCACATCACTCGGGACCTGTCATGGTCCTGTCACATCAACACCCTGGTTAAGAACGCCCGTCAGCGTCTCTTCTTCCTCAGAAGACTTAGAGACTTCCATCTGCCACTGAGGGTGCTCAAGAACTTCTACTCCTGCACCATCGAGAGCGTCCTGACAGCAAACATCTGCACCTGGTTTGGGAACAGCACCAAGCAGGACAGACGAGATCTGCAAAGAGTGGTGCGCTCAGCCGAGCTCCCAGACCTGCTGTCCATCTACACCAAGCGGTGCAAGACCAAAGCCAGGAAGATTATGATGGACCTCTCCCATCCCAACAATGGACTCTTCTCACTGTTGAGGTCTGGGAAGCGCTTCCGCTCCCTTAAGACCAAAACAGAGACAATGAGGAGGAGCTTCTTCCCCCAGGCTATGCGGGCCCTGAACCAGGTGTAGGACTGGACTCTCCCACACATATCACATCACCACACGCACTCTGGTTTTTCTTTATGCACACTTCCTATAATTTATAATCTTTATAATCTCTTTCTGCTATTTGCACATTTTTTACTGTAAAAGTTAATCTGTAAATTTTTGTAGAAAACTGTAAATTGTAAATACTGTAAAACCACTGTCATTTAATGGTCGGGCATTGCACAGCTACAAGCATTTCACCTCATGTCATACTGTGTATGGTTGTGTGTGTGACAAATAAAATTTGAATTTGAATTTGAATTTGAGTACCAATGCTGGTTTCTGTTACTGTACGTCACAGACATGAACCTGGTGCGGCTGTGCTAAATATGAAAAATAATGCAAATTCAAAATTTGAAAAATTTAAACCAATATTCTTAATTAGGGATGGGTACCGTAACCAGACCGAAAAGCAGCGCACATTTCGGTGCTTTATTTCGGTGCTTTTTTTTCCTGAGCTGTGATACACTTCTAGCCAATCATTTTACGTTTCCGAGGATAGTAGGCAGGCCCAGGTACGTTCGTTGAGCAGAGCTACAGATTAAAAATGCCCAAGGCGAAGCGGTCAAAGTCTGGCTGTACTTCACAGCAAAATATGCAAACTCAGCAGTCTGCAACAAGTGCTTTAAGCTGATATTGTGATACTGTCAAAGGAGGTAACACCAAGAATCCGATGAAACAGCTGGCGATGCATAGCGTTTTTTTTAAAAGCCCAGAAATGCGCCGTATTTGATAGCTTGCTGTGAGACCTCATACCGAGCTCATCTACTGCGGGTGGGTTGCCTGTTATGCAACATCCCCCAAAAACACAAAGAGGAGAGTCCTGGCCCCTAGCCCTGCCAGTGTAGCAGAAATAATGACGGATGATGATGGCAGCAGCAGCCGTTCTTCTCTGCGTGAGTAGCTTAATGTTGTTCGTGTGTAATTTACGTTGAGTAGGCTAAACACGTTATTACATTAATGCATGTAAGGTGAACTAGCAAACATCATCATAGCTACATGCGGCTGTCTTCTTGTTTGATGGCAGATGCTCCCTTCACCCTGGCCAAAAAGGCTAAAATGACCAAAGAAAAAGTGGAAAACAGTTAAACATGAGAGGTTTAGGACAAAGTTTGTGTTTTTTCCATTGTTTAAGCACTGCTTCCAGCCAAGAGTGATACCATATATGCCCCATAGCTGCAGAAAAGGCTAACATTGTTATCTTTTTACAAAAAACAGCTGAACATGAGAGGTTTTTGGACCAATTTTGTGTTCTCCAATCTTTAAGCACCGGTTTGAGCACCGTTTGAGCACCGGCACCGTTTCAAAAGTACCGATTTGGCACCGGTATCAGATAAAACCTAAACGATACCCATCCCTATTCTTAATATTAAGATTTTATGGCTTTTAAAAAAATATACTACAGTTATTGCACACAAAGAAATCAGCTGATTCTTGCTGGTTTGGGGTCCAAGGCAGTTCAGCTCTAGGATCAGTGTCTCTGAGATTTACAAACTTCTAATAATTTTTTTCTTATTTGAGCTGCAAAAGGTTTTGTAACATTAAGCAGACAGAGCACTTGATACTGAGCCAAATGCTTCAAAGTGTTCCTTGATGATGTGATAAAGAAGTGACGTTCCTCCTCCAACCACAAACAGGAAGCTCATGAAGCGAGCAGTGTCAGTGCTTGTACGACACTCACCAGGAGACCTCTGAGCAGGATGGCTGCAGTCGCACAGCTCTGCTTCTCCCTGCTGTTCACTCTCATCAGCAACATTCATGCAGAAGAATTTATCGCCATAAGAAAAGAAGGAGACTCTTTACAGTTCAAGCTCCCAGATCGAAACAGCTTCTGCATCACCTCCAGACGTGTTGGTGAAGATACTCTGGTCCTGTGGAACATCTCTGACCCCTGGAACAGAAACTTCACAGTACATGAAGACCTGACAGGACGACTCTCATTTCCTGAGACATTTCATGGTTCTCCTTCATTTACTCTCAACAACCTGACCCACTCAGACTCTGGACTGTACCGAGATGTGTGCTGGACTCAGGGCAGCGTGACATATGAGAGAAACATCAGCCTGACTGTGTGTAAGACAGTAAAGGGGGAAGAATCTATCATAGCTTCTGATTCTACTGTAGACGTACAATGTAAAGGAGCAGGTGAGAATCTGACGGTGCGTTGGATCAGACATTATGGGGAGTGGCAACAAGCCGGGCTGAGTAGTTTTGAAGTACTACTACAACTACTCAGGACGAGTTTCAAAGACAGAATTTTGAAGGTGAATAAAGTCCAAGAAAGTTTCCTGCAGGTGACAAACGCATCACTTCTTCATGTCAACACACAACCAACGTCTTACATCTGCCTGGTGATGAACCAACAGCAGTGTGTGAGCACTTACTCTGTAAGTTTGACCAAACGTACAAAGCTACGTTATGCTTCAGAGGGAGACACAGCTGTGCTGGAGTGTCCCTTCATGGACCCCATTCATGACCAGCCCCCAGTTTGGTGGAGGGAGGCATTTGCCTACAATATTGATCAAGAAGTTGGTCAAAACTTCTCGCTGGTACTTCCATCACTAATGTTAAATGATTCAGGTATCTACAGCTGTTCAGGTGAAAAAGTAATGCACGCGTACTGGCTTTTGGTGTGCCCTAAATTTGGTCCACCTGCAGTAAAGGTTTTCTCAGAGGGAGATGAAGTCACTATGAGATGCTCTGATGATTGGGAAAATAGTACTTCGGACTTTATGTTCATGAAGTCGATCCAAACAGAAGGCAAAATTGTGTACGATGATAAGTTCTGCAGTGACAATAGAATCACTTGTTCCCGTGACAGCCTGATAATCTCTAATGTCGCACTGGAAGATGCAGGAGAGTATGTGTGTGCAGGTTCTGAGTCACAGGATGAGTGTGTGTCAGCAGAAGCATTTGTTCTGATCCACAGAGAGCCCTTTGGGGTTTACTCGACCTTCTACAGAGTCAGGTGGATACTGCTCAGCGGTCTGCAGGTGATGCTTTGTGTTGTTGTGGTCTGTGTGATACAGAAAACCAGGAGAGGAGAGCAGCTTTCAGCTCAGACACACACTTAATATGCTTATCAGCATTTATAATGATAATAATACCATCATTATTATTATTATACATACAACAAGATGAAAACAAAACAAACAAAAATATTATTGTAGATGTGAATCTGTACTCTGACCTGATTGGACGGCTCGGGCTCTATCTGATTATGATTTTATCTTGTCACTTATATGTATATTATCTTTGCTGATATTGTATTTCAACTATAATGATTTTGTGATTTTGTGTGTTTTATGTGATTTGATGTTTATCCATATCTCATTCATGTATCTCTCAGAGTATCATTTTGAATATTCTTCTGTTTCTATCAGTGATCAGTTCGATCTATAAGAAATGTTAGAAACCAGTTGTAAATGTATTCGTTCTTCACTCTGATGTGAATCATTATCATCTCTCTTGGAAAATGTATTTTGTTATTGTGTTTAAGAGCAGATTCATTACAGCACCATGTTTATCTGCACTATATTGTTTTCATTGTTGTGAATCATTTATATTTGCATTTCAATTGTTGTGATGCAGCAGACTGGAAACATGATTGTCTGATACAGCAAACACTTCATAATATGGACTTGACTGCTTTGATTGTGTTTTTATATTCTCCATTTTTGTTAGGAATCATTTCTGAAATAAAAATATCTAAACAACAGGCTGAATGTTGTGAATTGAGGTTGTGCTGCATCATGTTACAGAGAGCCAGGAGAGCCATGTTTGACTTCATGGTCAGCCAACATCAGGGAACTGAAGTGCACACGGGTGCGTTTCAACAGTTTATTTTTCATAGTCACGTTCCTAACTGAGAGACGTGACTCGGAGAAATAGCTACCTGGCGGCCATAAACAGAGCCGTTTAATTCTCTGAATACTGAGGAAAGGAGCTTCAGTGCTTCCTTTGTTGCCTCCTTTAGGAAACACTGGAGCATCCTTTATGAAAGGAGACGAGAAAATGCTGTTCCATAATTCACTGCAGCGGACCTCCATTCATAAAAACGATCAATACAATAAATAAAGTGACACAGATCATGGAAATGTTCATTCTAACTGTATTTTTCTATTCATGCCAAAACCTGCTGTCATATTTGGAGTTTTAACAGTTTCTAAGCTCACTGTTGAACTCTGAACATCACACTGCTGGAATAAAAACTGCTTCTTGTTGAGTTGTTGCTTTACATGAAGAACACAGATCTATATAAAGTCAGGTGTGTTTACGGCTCGATATAATCAGTTTGCATTAATAATGCCCTTTTCTGAGTTCCAACCTTTAGGATTCATTTTTACTTCAGTACAGTTCAGCAGCTAGATTTAAGGAATTTTACTGCAGTCACATAACCCATAAGAAGGGAGGAGGAAAGGAGTCTCACTGAATCACAGCAGGTAAATATAAGGAAATAAGATGTATTTAATGTTATATGATGTGTGAAAGACTTATTAAGGGTGACCTAACGATCTTTTGTTACAGCCAGTTGCAGCCAGTTCACTTCAGCACAAATGAGAAACTCCAAAATCCCGAGGATGGAGCGTGAGGGAAAGCCTAACAGACCAAACCAAAATAATCTGAAAACAGTAAATGAAACTCAGAAAAATGAGGAGGCTGAAGAAAAATCAACATGCTGTTCATATCACAAATAACTCTTTGGGTAGAATTTGCTGAGCACTGTGCAAAGGGTCTGAGGATTAGGACTCAGGTGCCGATTCATCAAGAGGAGCGTGGCGTTACTACAAACTGTTCCACCCTATAAACACTAAATGCATTTGAACAGCTGACCTGAACAATGAGCTGAAGAACACAAAATGTTATTTACCTTCAGATCACGAGCCGTCCCAGTCGAAGTGTGCATAAAGGACATTTTTTTAAAAGCATATTGCAATACTCAGTTCATTTTATTTCTGCTCTGAGGAGCAACAAGTGGGACTGTAAACGGTCAGTGTGAGGGCTGAGTGAAAAGTTTTAGGACCAAGTTTTGACTCTGTACTCTGTGGGAATTAGATCATTTTATAAGGATATACATTTCTAGGTTAGAGTTAAGACATAATTTGCTCGTAACTGCACTTTGTGGCTGCATAAGCAACAGTTTTTGCAGAATGTGCTCCTGATGTTCCAGAGATAAGCGAGAAGAAGATCAACAAGAAGCACCTGGCGTGGAGACGGTGAAAATGTCTCTTTGAGTGTGTTAAAGGTCGTCAACAAAAGAACTGTGGTGACTGTTATTTATGCATGTTATGTATCTGCTTGACGCAAGAGGGGGCGTAAAACCCTGACATATAAAAATCATTTGAAGTGTGCTTTTTAGCAGAGATTTATCCTGAGGATTGTGATGGTGTATTTCTTTCCACACTTGTGTTTAATAAAATCATTGTTTTGACGCCAGTGGTCGTTTGTCTCACATCTCAATCACGAATCGGGACAGTTTTTTGGTGCTGTTGACCCAGATTGAGGAAGGAGGTTGTTTGGTGGATCGGACGAAGGAGGCCGAGGTCCAGTGGTCATCAAATGGATGGACAAGAGCCAGCAGGTCGACTGAGTGGCGGGCCCTTAATAGAAAGGTAAGGCACCGCCTATTGATTAAAGTAAATATCTAAAAGGTGCTGAATTAGAAATCAAGCTAAATTAAATGCCCACTCAGTGGATTTTCTGGTGAAATGCCCGTGGTGATTTTGGGTCATTGGTGATAAAAGCAAAAGTTTGGGGAATATTTGATTGACAAAATTTATTGTGATTAATGCTGGGGTGAATTTCAAAAGTTGATGTGACGTGTGTTTGAAGTTGGTGTGTTATGTGTGTCGAGTGTGACGTCAGTCAAGAAAAGAGATTATATTAGGGCATTTGGTTAAGGGATTTCATTCCCAAATTGATTAGCAGGGTTAGACTCAGGCACCAGATAATTAAACTGGCAGTTAGAGTCCATAGTGGTGCTTTTAAATGTATTTAAATTATCTAGGACAGGAGTTGGACTCCGAGGAGCGCGATTGCTCAGCGGCCTGGCGACGTCCAGTTAGCCCGGGCAGTTCCCTCCCGCGGGATTTCGGGCACCCGAACCACTGGTTCACCACTGGTGAACAACAGGCTGTATGGTCAGTTTCTTACAAACACATACTTCCTACAGTTTGTTTCACCACTGATTTGTGCCATGAAATTACATCTTCATTTTCTTTCAGCTGCAGAAATTGAAACCACACTGGTGCAGTTGGAGCATCCACAGCCTCTGTGGATGCTCAGCAACATCATGACATGAAGAACACTGGACACTTAACCACACTTAAACTTTTACTTTTTATCTCCAATAGACATGTGGGGTGGGGCTTCTGCCGGGTACCGGCTGGTTCTTGGGCACCCGGAGCACTGGGACTCTGATCTCAGGTGGGAACAATACAAAGCAAACACAGCCTATGTTTTACCTGATGGGGTACAATGTTGCTGTTGAGGGGTTGCTGCTGCTCCTGCTGCCGATAGTGCTGGAGGGCAGGGCTGTGTTGATCTGAGACTGCAGACATTAAAAAGTCCATAAGTCTGATTAAAGTCTGACTAAACAAGTGGTATGAGATAACAATAAAATGCAAAGAAATACAATGGTAGGCTAAGAATGTAACACAAAAATACACACACGCACATAAAGTGAGATACTTTCTCCAGAACACTGCAAATACAATGGCCACAAGTTTGGTTCATGGTGCTGATCCAGAATCCTTCCCTTACTATTTATTTCTAGTGCTATAATAATAAAGTAATAAGAATAAAAAAATAAAGTGATAAATATTTTTTAAAAAGTATTTATGATGATTTAAGTTGTTTGACTAATCACTCTGTGCAAAGAAAGATTATTAAATGTTTAAACTGTAGAGATATAATAATTTTGCTGCTTTAAAATCGCCACTTTGTTATATTTGAAATGTTGAATTTGAAATCTAATATAATCTGTTTCTTAATGCATTTTCTTTAAAACACAGTGAATGTTTTTAATATAATAATTCTAATAATCTACATTGAATGTGAATATGCATACAGTAGAGTTTTTAACTGTTTCTGGGGTTTTTTTTTCTTTTTGTGTGATTTTAGATATTGTGTTGATGGTATTTTACCCTGCTGTCGTCTGTAGGGTTTCCTGGGAGCAGCTGGTGTGTTCACTGGGTGTAGTCGGGTTTTTGGTGGTACCTGGTGAGATTTTTGGCATATGATGGAGTTAGTGAGCTCCAATGCTCCAGACTGTGCTGCAACCTCTGTCTGTCCCATTGTCCACCTGAATTTTGGTTGGACCAACGTTTGTTTTGTTTCTTTTTTGCTTGTTACGGTGCTTGAACAGGAGATTTCTGACTGCAGTGTTGTCTTCATTTTAAAAGAGTGGTCACGGGTTTGCAGGGACACTTAAATATGCTTTAACCTGTTTGTTGTGTCCCAGCTCACTACTGATTTATTTTCATATGAAATCAACATGAAACAAAGATAACCGTGAGGTAGGGAGGGGGGTGAAGCCCACTTTAAGGTCTGATGTGTTGCGTATTTCCTGTCAGCTCAAAGCAGTCTGACGATTCTGCTCTGACATCGACATTTTCACCCAAATAAGTAACACTGACTGGATGTTTTCTCTTTTACAGGTCATTGAAACAAACATTCCAGATGTTTTACCAGCTGAAATAAGGGAAAAGGCCTCACCTGGACATGAAACTGATGCTCAGTCAGGGGATACTCACCCACGAGCCTCAACTCTTGTGGCCTGGTACCAAACGACTCACGGACTAGTACCGGTCCGTGGCCCGGGACCGCTGTCCTAGAGTACATTCACTAATCTTCCATCTAGTTTGTGACATGAGAAACAGGACCAGAAACTACTTGGACTGGTTTCATGTGCCTAATCTTTTACCCACAAAGAAAGCATTAGTACACTATTAGTACATCTCAGAGACAACTTCTTTCTCTGGAAGTCACATGACGAGTAATAGATTACATCGCTCACAGTATCTGACCAACAAGCTGCTGTGGAAAGTGAATGGGTTAAATGCAGAGAGGAATTTCCCCACGGGGATCAATAAAGTATACGTTATTACATTATTATTATTAATACCAAGAATTTAGAAGGAAATGTTTTAATCTGATTAAAACTGTCACACTAATCTTTGTATTTTTTAAATTTGGTCTCACTTTAGCAAACACATCAGATATTCTCTTAAAAATGCAGATTTGTTTATTCCTTTTTTTTTTTTTAAATGTGTATGTTTGTCTGTAAAAACAGGCACAGAGATGATGTTACAAATCCTTTTTGGGACATTTTCTTAGAATAATGAAATATGAGTAATTTGAAAATAATTGAGAAAGAATCTCAGTTTGATGAGCCTCGGTTTAAAATGTAACTTAAAAGGAGACCTTTCATATGCTATGACTTGTTTGGAGCAGCCATCTATCGCACATCGTCATATGACCCTTAAAAGTTTACTGAAAATACACTTTTTGACGTTTTTTTCCAGTGAATTATCTTTTGGTGTCCCTGGAACTTGAACCTAGCTTTTTCTGTTTTTTTATGATTTCATGGTCTGTTTGGGTTTTCAGAAAGGATTTATGTTTTGCTCTTTAGTTTTCTAATTAATCAGTTGTTCCTTTTTGGTTTTCAGTTTTGTCTTTTCATGGCTTAAGCCCTTGCCTAGCTCTTGTTTGTAGTTTTGTTAGTCGCTGTGGCATAGGAATAACAGACCCGACCACATACTTTTCTCCCAGTGAAAATGTTTCTTCCTGAATTTAAGGGGCCCGGGTGGAAGTACAAAGAGTCAGCATTGCAGGTAAAGGCGACATGGGAGGAGGGAGTCCAAGGGGTCCGGGTGAGAAGTGATCCAGAGACTCCAGAATGTACGTGGTCCAACAGCTCTGGCAGGGAGGCAGGCAAGTGAAGTGCCACGATACGTAACCTGACAGCAGAAAACTTGCATCCAGACAGAGGTGAGTATTGTTCCGTCTGTGAAGCATGATGACCAGGCAGGTAAACGAGTTAGCTGAAGATCTGGCGGAGGTCTGTTGTGAGTGCTGGTGTTAAATGCTGGAGACTGCTTGATTGCTGTCAGGTGTGAAGGCTGATTGAACTCATCACAGTGTACTGTTATTTCTCAACAAATCAGCTGATCCTGAGGTTTCAGATGTCATGAGTTTATATGGAATGACCCTCCCTGGTTTATTGCCTGTTTGGGGTCCAAAGGAGTTCAGCTTTAGGTTCAGTGTCTCTGAGATTTAGAAGCTTTTAATAAAATGTCAGCTTTTCTTGTTTGAGCTGTAAAAGGTTTTGTAACATCCACACATTAAGCAGACAGAGCACTTGATACTGAGCCCAATGCTTCAGTGTTCCTTGATGATGTGATAAAGAAGTGGCGTTCCTCCTCCAACCACAAACAGGAAGCTCATGAAGCGAGCAGTGTCAGTGCTTGTACGACACTCACCAGGAGACCTCTGAGCAGGATGGCTGCAGTCGCACAGCTCTGCTTCTCCCTGCTGTTCACTCTCATCAGCAACATTCATGCAGAAGAAATTATCGCCATAATCAAGGAAGGAAGCTTTTTTCAATTCAAGCTCCCAGATCACAACAGCTCCTGCAAAACCTCCAAACATGTTGGTGAAGATACTCTGGTCCTGTGGAACATTTCTCACTTTGGGAAGAGAGTCCCCACATTACATGAAGACGTGACAGGACGAGTCTTATATTCAGCATTAAATGGTTCTTCTTCATTTACTCTCCATCAGCTGACCCACTCGGATTCTGGACTGTACCAAGATGTGTGCTGGACTCAGGGCAACGTGACATATGAGAGAAACATCAACCTGACTGTGTGCAGCACATTAAGTAAAAAAACAAGTGATATTACAAGTCTTGAAGCAATACTGAATGAACAATGTAAGGGAGCAGGCAACAAACTAACGGCCCAGTGGATCAATTATGAATTGACAAATTTGGATGACATATATACAGGAACTTCCAGGATCAGTTTGACTTTGGGGAAGAATGCTGCAAGGCTACGTTTCCAGGAGCTGACCAACATGTCAACTCTTCATGTGTCTAACTTCATAGTCCACACATTTTACATCTGCCTGGTTATGAAGCAACAGCAGTGTGTGAGCGGTAACTCTGTACGAGTGATCACACAAACAAACACAATCTATCACTCGATGGGAGAGACAGTGGTGCTGCAGTGTCCCTTCATTGATGATCAGCCCCCGATTTGGCGGAAGTTTGATGCTCACACCAAAACTTACAGAGAAATCAGTCGAAACTACTCGTTGGTGTTTCCATCACTGATGTTAAAGAATTCAGGTTGGTACACCTGTCAAAGTCAAACCTTAAAAAAGCAGTACCAGCTTATAGTGTGCCCCAAATTTGGTCCACCTGCGGTAGGGGTCTTCTCAGAGGGAGATAATGTCACCGTCAGATGTTCAGCGAAGAGTGGACAGTTTACGAATCTTTTGTGGTTTATGAAGTCGATCCAAACAGAAGGCAAAATTGTTCAAATTCCACAAAACAGAATGAAACTGTCAGATAAAGGCTTGATAATCTCTAATGTCTCACTGGAAGATGCAGGAGAGTATTGGTGTGCAGTTTTAGAGTCATATGGTCCGTGTGTGTCAGCAGAAAAAACAGTTCTGATCCACAGAGAGCCCTTTGGGGTTTACTCGACCTTCTACAGAGTCAGGTGGATACTGCTCAGCGGTCTGCAGGTGATGCTTTGTGTTGTTGTGGTCTGTGTGATACAGAAAACCAGGAGAGGAGAGCAGCTTTCAGCTCAGACACACACTTAATATGCTTATTATTATTATTGTTGTTGCTGTTATTATTATTATTATTACATGTTATGTCTCTCACATGATTATATTTTTTTAAACATTTTGCCTTTTTTTAATCCTTTGACTTATATCTAAGATAAATATTTTATTTGTGCTCATATTTCATTTAAAAGGTAATTCTAAAGTGGGTTTTTTTTGTTTGTATTATATGATTTTAATTTATAATCTTATCCATTCTATCAGTCAGTGATCAGGTAGATCTAGGATAAATTTATTAGTTCTTCACTCTGATGTGAATCATTATCATATCTCCTGGAAAATGTATTTTGTTATTGTTTTGGTGCACGCGCAATCATCCAGTAAAGTACATCCCAAAAAGTTGATTCTGCTCATCTGGAAACGTTTCGTCACTCATCCAAGTGACTTCTTCAGTCTCAGCTAACTGCAGGTTTCCCCAACCTTATAAACAGTACAATTGCACATGACTGAAACTAGCACCACTGAATGAACAATGGGCTATGAGGTCAGTTCCTTGATCATTAATATGCAAATTGTCATGATTATTGATCAACAACCACTAATTTGATCAATGGCCATGAGTACCCTTCACAGAGAGTTGGGAAATTGCTGCAATTGTTGTGGATTTTATTATGATATATATACCTGTATACACTGGACATATAATCATAAATACTCACATATATACTTTGCATATAATATCTATATATACTCTGTAATATATCTATATTATTGCTAATGTATATTTTGTAATATATCTATATTATGGCTAAAGCACTTCTGGATGGATGCAAACGCATTTCGTTGCCTTGTACTTGTGACATGTGCAATGACAATAAAGTTGAATTCTATTCTATTCTATTGTAATCATATATACTCATATACACTACATATACCTACATCGTTTTATAAGTGTTTTAACCTACATGTTTAAATCACAAGATGCATATATTTAGGTCCTATATTATCTACAATTATATTAATAAAGTCTGTGTCTTTTGTTGCATGAGCACCTGTTGATCCATAGTGTTTGAAATGTAATAATTAGGATCAATGAGTAACCTTTGGTCATGTTATTGCCAACAGTGATCAGTCCAAACACAGGGTTAAATAAACTTCGTCCTGCTAAAGATGAAACTGGGACTCTCTCATGTGTTGGTTTTGACATCATCCTCTTGTAAAAAAGTTGCACATTTTCCAGCAAGTTTTTCTTCTTTTTTTCATCATCTTTGTGCCTGTTTTTACTGACTAAATATAAAAAAATTAAAGGTTTAAAAAGAAAGCAGCAAGTCTTCATGTTTAAGAGAATATCTGATCTGTTTGTTTGAGAGTGTCCAAAAAATAGAAATATAAAGATTAGTGTGACAGTTTTAATCAGATTCTCAGATGAAAACATTTCCTTCTAAATTCTCAGTTTTCACTTATCAGCATTCAGTCAAACATCTTTCATCTCTGTGTCTAAAAAAGACTTTCCACAGCAGCTGGTTGGTCAGATACTGTGAGAGATGTAATCTATTACTCTTCCTGTGACTGTGAGAAAGAAAGTGTCTCTGAGATGTACTAATAATGTACTGATGCTTTCTTTATGGGTAAAAGATGAGGCGCATGAAACCAGTCCAAGTAGTTTCTGGTCCTGTTTCTCTTTTCACGTCACAAACTGGATGGAAGATTAGTGAATGTACTCTAGGACAGTTTGGTTCATGTGTTCAGTGTCAGACAGGTGACGTCAGCTTCATGTGGTTCTTTTGCTTCTTGCAGTTTAGTATCTACAGCAACAACAGAAAACACTAATCACACAAACAGACTCACACAGACACACAAGGACCGAGTCAGTCCAGTCATAGTGTCTTCAGATCGCTTCAGCCTTCATCTCCCTGATGTTCGCTGACCATGAACCCAAGCACGGCTCCCCTGCTGTGTAGCTCCTCCTGTCACGGTCCTGGATCTGTCACCCATCATTTTGTTTTTGAATTATTAATAATCTTTGATTTCATTGTTATTTAGTTTCCAGTCTCTTGATTTCTGTGTCTGTGCTTCCCCTACGTTCCTTACGTCACATTTAGTAAAGTTATGTTTTCGTGTCTGTACTTCTCATTGTTTCAGTGTCAGGTTTGTGTCATGTTTCCTGTTTTACTTTGACAATCTCGTGTGCTATGTTTGTGTTTTCAGTTTTGCTTCCCCTGATTTTGTGTGATTTCTCCCAGCCCTCCTCCTGTGTCTCATTCCCTTGTTACCCCTGTGTGTTTTAAGCCCTTTATCTGTGTGGAGCATCTGTGTATCACCTGCTGCATTTCTCCGTGTTCCAGGTTTCATGGTTTGTGTTTCATGTCTCTGACTGTCAGGTTTTTAGTTCCTTTGTATTGCTTCTGTAGTTGCTCCTAGTTTAGGTTTAGTTTAGTTCTTAGTCACTGTCTGCTTGCATTCTGTTCCTGCCACCATCAGAGATACACTTAGTGTCCATTCATCAGTGTCTGCAGTTGGGTCCATACTCTCTCTCGGCACTAAAAACAACGACGGGTATCTGCTGGACTGAATGAAGATTTGAGCTTAAAGTGTTTCCTTTGAACAAGTTTCTATAAAATATAAAAGTATGTTTTTAATTAAATCACACTGCTCTGTTTTAATATTTGCATCATTGTTACACTTAGGGCTGTGCGATATGACCAAAATCCCATAAGACATCTATCGCCCGATAACAATATAAATCACAAAAACTTTACATTTTCTGTAAATTCTGTGAATCTCAGGCAGCTCGACTTGCGTGAAGTGTTTCCAGCTGGGCGTCGTGCACCTGGAGTCGAGTGTTTTAACCGATGCATGAAACTATACATTTTTAGACATAAGTTGTAATGGCCGCTGTTTTCTTTGTGAGTGTTTATTACACGGTGTGCTGCGGGGAAAAGCCTGTTCTAACGTTTGAGACTAAGGTTTATTTTTTAGCAGTGTGGTTATATTAAATATAACAGAAAGAGAGAACTTTAACAAATTAATATAGCCACTACAGTGGCCATCAAAACGGTGAAAAAATATTGCCGTAAACAGTTTATTTTGCGACACCACGAAACAAACGATAGCGTAAAATGAAACATAGACGTTTTTATATCGTCATCCGATATATATCGTTATATCGAACAACCCTAGTTACTCTATTGAGAAAACTGACCAGGAAGTGAATTCCCATTTGCTCCTTTTAAATCCACTCATCTGCCAAATTGCTCTACATGAATGATATGACCTGATGTGATGAAGTCCACAAGGCTTGGCATGTTTGTTAGTATGGCCAAATTGATGAAATTGAGACTTGTCATCTATTTCCCCGAGTCATGCCTGTGCCACATCGAGTCTGCAGCTCAGAGAGTAAAACGGCCTCTGTTTCTACTCTGGTCGAAAGAATCGACGCTTCGTACTGATGTCCACAATTCTTTTATTCCTCTCACAATCATGGAGCACCGTGAAAACTAGAAACAAGTAAAATAATATCAATAGCACATATGATATTCATCTCAGCCACTTATTTCCTTTCACAAAGTGCACAAGTGTTAAACAAATAACAGCATAATGATTTTTACCGTGTACGTCTTGTAAAACCAGCAGTAGAAAAGTTGTACATTGCGAAAAGTCCGCCGTGTTACCTTCTGTCTTGTCTCTCCCGCGCACAACTTCCGGTTCCCGCAACTCACAGGAAGTGACTACTTCACAATAATATTTTAACAGAAACATTTCTTATAAGAAGGATATATCACTGGATTCATAGATTATCTTTTCCTACTGCAAATTAGGGCTGCCACGATTAGTCGACTAGTCACGATTATGTCGACTATTAAAATCGTCGACGACTAATTTAATAGTCGACGCATCGTTTGAAGCTTTGTAAGATCACAAAGGACGCAGGAATGAGTAGTAGGATTTAAGAGTGTAATAACGGACTGAAACAGAAGATGGCAGCACTGCATGTACAAGGATGCCAGCTGCCGTTAAACCCCGAAGAAGAAGAAGCTGTGTCCCAGAATTCATAGCGCAGCCCAGCATAGTTGTCAACAATGGCGGCAGCTAGTTAGTTTTAACTTTACTCTTATTATTCTTTCTGGGTCACAAAATAAACGTTTAACATATTTTCAGGCGAGAATGTAGCTGTGTAAACCTCAAATATCTGCTCAGTTTATCAAGACACCACATATTTTCAAAAGCGCTCCGACGTTTTCGGAGACGTCTGTTACCCACTAGCTCGTTAGCTAGGCGGGGACAAGGCTAACTAGAGCCGTGAGAACACCGGACTCCCGGCAAATCGTTTTCAAACCAACCGCCGTCTTTCGCTAGTCAGGTTAAACATGATATATAAGTCACTTAGATAACTTAAAAATGTTATTGTTTGGCTTTCTTTAGTATTTTATTTGTTCCTGAGTAAATCGGTTTGGCTGAGATTAAAGTTATAGTTTTTGCACAGCTAAAACTGTCAAGCAGACAGCTGATTATCAGAAGTGTGAGACGCTGGAGAATATACTCCGGTGTCCTGTTATATTTTAGAAAGCAAGGAGTTTATTAAACTTCACCGAAACAATCTGCAAATTGTCATGATATGAGTGAACAGTTGTTGTTTAAGGTGCAGTTCATGTGGAAGCCACCGGAGGGTGGTGTGGAGATAATAAAAAAGTGATGGCTAAAACCTAAGACGGTGTCATGTCTGCTCCCTGAAGTAATATCGTAACATGGTGTCAGAAGTGAACTGATAAGGCTATAGAAGAGTGTCGCACACATGGAAGGGCTTAAGCCGCCAGCTGGACTTGATTTGCTGCAAGGGAACCTCTCGGAAAATTGGAGACTGTTTCGGCAACGGTTCGAGCTGTATCTCGCGGCTACAGGAGGTGCTAGCAAGCCACCCAAGGTACAGTCTTCACTATTTCTTCACGTTGCTGGAGAGGAAGCGGTTGAAGTGTATAATACCTTCACGTTTGCGGAAAATGGTGATGAGCATACACTGACGAAAATAATGGAGAAATTTGAGGAATACTGTAGCCCAAAGAAGAACATAACCTATGAAAGGTACAAGTTTTTCACGTGTGTGCAAGGGGATATGCCAATTAGCCAGTACATCACGGAGCTAAAGCTAAGGGCCAAGTCATGTGAATTTGGACAACTGCAAGAATCCCTCATCAGAGATCGGGTAGTGTGTGGAATTACATCGGATGCAATGAGAGAAAGGCTGTTAAGAGAAGATGATATTACTCTCGAAAAAGTAGTTCAGCTTTGCATTGCAGCTGAGACCACAAAAGCTCAAATCAAGCAAATGCATGAGGAGGATCAAAATGCTCAAGTCTCTGCACATGAAAGTAAAGACGTAGATGCAGTGAGACATAAGCAGACATGCAAAAAAGACAGACAAAGTAAGATGAAACTGAACGACAAAGACCAAGCAAGCACGTTTAATTGCAAACGATGTGGAACTAAGCATGCATTACGCCAATGCCCTGCTTATGGCAAACAGTGCAAGAACTGCGGGAAAATGAATCACTTTGCCAGAATGTGTAGATCGAGAAAAGTGCACACTGTCGCCGATGAAGCTACGGATCAGCAGGCAAGTCTGTTCATTGGAGCTGTAAATGCAAAAACACAGACACGAACAGATGAATGGACTGTAGAAATAAAAGTTGGCCACAAACCTGTGAAATTCAAACTTGATACTGGTGCACAAGCCAATGTGGTTCCCTACAGTCTACTACGAAGAATAGG
Organism: Astatotilapia calliptera; assembly: GCF_964374335.1. Lineage (NCBI taxonomy): Eukaryota > Metazoa > Chordata > Actinopteri > Cichliformes > Cichlidae > Astatotilapia > Astatotilapia calliptera. Next base: position 4,567,305 of record NC_137435.1, read on the forward strand.
AAATAAGCAAATGCTTAGACCCACAAATGTCAGGTTGTCAACATACACCGGAGACAAAATAGCAGTTAAAGGAAAGTGCACTTGGGCAGTGAAATACAAAAAGAAAAGTTTTGCTTTGGAGTTCATTGTCGTAAAATCAGAAACCAAGCCAATTCTGGGAATTCAAACATGTGAAGAAATGGGACTCATCAAGAGAGTGATGGCACTGAATAAAAGTGATGAAATGGACATCTTCAAAGAATTTGCTGATGTGTTTGAGGGGATAGGTTGTCTTGAGGGAGAACACACCATTCAAACTAATGATAGTGTGGCACCAAAAGTTCATCCACCGAGAAAAATCCCCGTCACTTTGAGAGAAAAACTCAAAGTAGAACTGGACAGAATGGAAAAAATGGAGGTGATTACAAAAATTGAAGAGCCTACCCAGTGGGTAAATCCAATCGTCGTTGTGGAAAAGGCTACTGGACGACTGAGAGTCTGCCTAGATCCACGTGATCTCAATACAGCAGTCATGAGAGAGCACTACCAGTTGCCAACAGTTGAAGAGATAACGAGCCGACTGGCAAAGGCCAAATACTTCACTGTGCTGGACGCAAGCTCAGGATTTTGGCAACTTAAATTGGATGAAGCCAGCTCTCGTCTCTGTACATTCAACACACCTTTTGGTCGTTACAGATTCCTTCGCCTGCCTTTTGGAATTAATTCAGCTCCAGAAGTATTCCACAGGACGGTGAGGCAGCTGTTTGAGGGGATTGATGGCGTCGAGACATACATAGACGACCTTTTGATCTGGGGAGAGACTAAAGTACAGCATGACGACAGACTGAGGCAAGTGCTGGAGAGAGCAAGAGCAAAAAATTTTAAGCTGAACAAAGACAAATGCAAGGTAGGCCTGGAGGAAATTAAATACCTTGGCCACATCTTCTCGGCAGATGGTTTGAAACCAGATCAGAGCAAGATAGAGGCAGTAAAGAAAATGCCTACACCAGAGTGCAAAAAAGATGTGGAGCGATTTCTGGGTATGGTGACATACCTAGCAAAGTTCATTCCAAACATGTCACAACACACAGCGCCATTACGCGGCCTTACCAGAGATGATGCTGCATGGCAGTGGGAAGGTGAGCATCAGCACGCATTCAACAAATTGAAAACAATTCTTACTGAAGCTCCTGTGCTCAGATACTATGATGTACAGCTTCCAGTAACACTATCTGTCGATGCTTCTAAAAGTGGACTCGGTGCTGTCTTACTACAAGATGGCAAGCCAGTTGCTTATGCATCACGCTCATTAACAGAGACTGAACAGCGTTATGCACAAATAGAAAAGGAGATGTTGGCAATTGTGTTTGGTGCAGAGCGTTTCCATCAGTATGTGTATGGCAGAGAAGTGAACGTGGAGTCAGATCACAAACCACTAGAAGTGATAATGAAAAAGCCGTTGAGCAGTGCTCCAGCAAGAATACAGAGACTCCTAATGAGACTGCAAAAATATCAGGTACAAGTACAGTACAAGCCAGGAAGTGAAATGTACATCGCAGACACATTATCCAGAGCATATTTGCCAGTGACCAGCTCATCTGATAATGAGATAGAAGACCAGGTGCACATGGTAATTTCCAACTTACCTGTGACAAGTGCAAAACTAAAGGAATTCAGAAAGGAAACAAGGAATGATATGACACTGACTAAACTTACAGAGACAGTTCTGGATGGATGGCCAGAAACAAGAAACCAAGCTGCAACAGAAATCCAAGCGTATTGGAATTACAGGGAACAAATTTCAGTAGTGGATGGAGTTCTGTTCAAAGGAGAGCAGCTTATTGTTCCTGCAGCACTGAGAGCAGAAATGCTAAAGCGCATTCATGAGGGTCACTTGGGTATTGAAAGCTGCCGACGCAGAGCGAGAGAAGTACTCTTTTGGCCTGGAATGTCACAGAGTATCACAGAGATGGTGAACTGCTGTGATGTGTGCAGTACTCACCAGAAACGACAGAACAAAGAACCACTACATCCACATAGTGTTCCTGAAAGACCTTGGCAGAAGATAGGTGTGGACCTATTTACTTTTGACCAGCAGGAATATCTCCTCTTAGTGGATTACTATTCCAAGTTCATTGAGGTTGAGTGGCTGAAGTCAGACACAAGAAGTGCAACAGTTATCACTCATCTTAAGTCACAATTTGCCAGACACGGGATTCCTGAAACGGTGATTTCAGACAACAGACCACAGTTCAGCTCCCGTGAATTCCAAGACTTTGCAAAAGAGTGGGAGTTTTGTCACAACACTACGAGCCCCCACCATGCACAGTCAAACGGAATGGCAGAGAGAGGATTACAAACAGTGAAACTCTTGTTAAAAAAGGCAAAAGCCGAGGGGAATGACCCGTATCTATCATTAATGAATCTGAGGAGTACACCGTTGGAGGACATTGGAGCGTCACCAGCCCAGCTGCTAATGGGTCGACGCATAAGAACAAGACTTCCAACAACATCGCAAAGATTGAAACCCCACATGGTCACTAAGACAGTGCAGCAGTTGTTAGAAACAAGACAACAGAAACAGAGAGAATACTTTAACCAAGGAACCAAAGCACTTAAACAACTGCAGGTTGGTGACACTGTCAGAATGTGGCAACAGGGTGTATGGAATCCAGCTCAGGTGACAGGTTTATCTGAACATCCAAGATCTTATGTTGTTCAGATGCCTGATGGACAGACATATAGAAGGAACAGAAAGTTTCTAAGGCAGTCAAGGGACAACCAAAACGTAACACAGCAAAATGAGTGTGATGAAACACAGGGACAAAGTGAGATGGACATGCAAAGTACAAATGTCACTCCCACAGAGTTTCCAAGTTCCCCACCCAAAACTGCGAGTGGACGTATTGTTTCCAAGCCCAGAAGGCTTATTGAGGAATAAAATGAACATTATGTTTTGAGCACATGCTGTGATTAAAAATAAAAAAAAATAAAAAAAAGTGTTCACTAGAGAGAAATGTGAGTATGCCAAGAGGCATTTTTTTTTCTCCCTTTCTTTTTTCCCTCTGGTCATGGGCCTTGAGTGGTGTTGTGAGTTACTTTGTTGTTTGCCCCTGTTGTTGAAAAAAAAAAAAAAGGGGGATGTCATGATATGAGTGAACAGTTGTTGTTTAAGGTGCAGTTCATGTGGAAGCCACCGGAGGGTGGTGTGGAGATAATAAAAAAGTGATGGCTAAAACCTAAGACGGTGTCATGTCTGCTCCCTGAAGTAATATCGTAACACAAATTTCATTAAAAATTAATAAACTACCATCTTGTCTTTATTTTTAGTTAGCACAAACACTTCAAGCTCTAAGCTAATGATAGTTATATAAGACCAGATGCTGCTGGTGCAATAAGCTGTACGCTGTACGTCCAATGGATGATGATCTGATTAGTCGACTAATCGCAAAAATAATCGGTGACTAGTCGACTATCAAAATAATCGTTTGTGGCAGCCCTACTGCAAATGTACACAAGCATGAGAAGCAAATAAAGAAAACAAATAGAAAACAATAACGATCTCAGATTCACTTTGGTGTTGTCATGGCAACCCACACAAACATTTCAGCTACAGCCTCCATTTAAAATGAATCCAGTTTCAAATTCAAATTTTATTTGTCACGTACACAGTCATACACAGTACGATATGCAGTGAAATGCTTGGACAACTGCTCGTGACCTAAAAAAAAAAAGGAAAAGGCTATGAATAAGATAGGAAATAAATATGAAAAATTAAAAAGGGTAAATTTAACTAGGAAGGAATAAAATATAAATTAAGGTTAAAAATGAAATAACTGTACAACACAAATTAGAATGAAGGGTAAATTTAACTGGGAAAGAATAAGATAAAATATATAAATTAAAGTTGAAAATAAAATAACTGTACAACAAAATACACAATACACAGTATAGAACTATATAAGAATGTATGAAGAAATATAAATAAATAAATAAATATATACACAATAACAGCAGCTGTACAAGTATTAACTGGAAATGAAGAATATAGTGACCAGTGTTGTGCAATCCACATTATGTCTTGTGCAAATATGCTTAAAGTGATTTAAGTGATGAAGTGAAAACAAAGTCCAGAATGTCCAGTGTGTGTGTAAGAACTGTATGTGTGGGTCAGTACTGTGTGGTGGTGTGATTGAGAGACCGTATCGCCTGCGGGAAGAAGGTCCTCCTCAGTCTCTCTGTGTTGGTCTTCAGGGAGCGGAATCGCTTTCCTGACCTCAGCAGAGAGAACAGTCCACTCTCTCCACTGGGCACTCGTTGATGACGGGGGTCTGGTAGTTCCTCTCCTGCTTGGTGCTGAAGTCCACTATCAGCTCCTTTGTCTCCTTTGTCTTACTGACGTTTAGAAGGAGGTTGTTCTCTGGCACCAGTTCTCCAGATTCCTAATCTCCTTCAGGTAGGCCGTCTCGTTGTTATCAGAGATCAGGCCCACTACAACGGTGTCGTCAGCAAACTTGACGATGGTGGTGGAGCTGGTAGGGGCCACACAGTCATATGTGTACAAAGAGTACAGCAGGGGGCTCAGAACACACCCCTGGGGGGCTCCAGTGCTGAGAGTGGTGGAAGCTGAGACATGTCCGCCCATCCTTACTGCCTGTGGTCTGCCAGTTAGGAAGTTGGAGATCCACTGACACATAGATGAGCTGAGTCCCAGATGCTCCAGCTTGGTGGTGAGTGTGGAATCAGAATCAGAATCAGAAACTTTATTGTCATTGTCATGAGAACAACGAAATTAAGAATGGTCCCCGATCATTGCATCATCCCTAGCAATATCAAAATATAAATAAAACAATAAAATTCAATAAATAAATTAGATAGAATACTTAAAATACTAATAAGATATAACAGTAAAACATTCACATACATTCCCACACACATGCTTCAGACCGTGCATAGATTAACACAAGAGTGGCGTGATAGACATTTTTTTGTAGTATTCAGATGTGTTATTGCAGTTGGATAACAGCTGTGTTTGAGTCTCTTAGTCCTTGCTCTGATTGCCCTGTACCGTCTGCCTGAGGGCAACAGTTCGAACAGGGAGTGGCCAGGATGTGAGGTGTCTTTTATGATGTTTTGGGCCTTTTTAAAACAGTGGGCGTTGTGTAGAACTTCCAGTGTGGGGAGAGGGCAGCCAGTGATCTTTTGGGCGGTGTTAATGATCCCTTGGAGTGCTTTCCTCTGAGCCCCTGTGCAGCTAGTGTACCAGATGCATATGCAGTAAGTTAGAACACTCTCAATGGTGGCTCTGTAGAAGGACACCAGCAGTCTCTGTGTGATGTTATTCCTCCTGAGAATTCTCAGGAAGTACAGTCTCTGTTGGGCCTTTTTCAGCAGCTCGGAGGTGTTCACACTCCAGGAAAGGTTCTCCTCTATATTGACTCCCAGGAAGCGGAAGCTTGCCACCCTTTCTACACAGTCCCCATTTATGAATAGTGGTTGGATCTCTGCCTTTTTCCTTCTGAAGTCTATTATGAGTTCTTTGGTTTTTGAAGTGTTGAGGAGGAGGTTATTGGCCTTACACCATGACGTCAGCTGCTCCACCTCGTCTCTGTACGTAGACTCGTCTCCCTTGGAAATGAGCCCCACCACTGTGGTGTCATCTGCAAATTTCACAAAGATGTTGCTGTGGTGGCGAGGAGTGCAGTCGTGTGTGTAGAGAGAGTAGAGCAGTGGACTGAGCACACAGCCCTGGGGTGAGCCAGTGCTGAGACTCAGGGCTGAGGATGTGTGATGGCCAACTCTGACTCTCTGTCTACGGCCCGAGAGGAAGCTGTTGATCCACATGCAGGTGCTGTATGGAAGCCCCAGGTCTTGTAGCTTGGCCACCAGTTTGTGTGGAAGGATGGTGTTAAAAGCTGAGCAGTAATCCACGAAGAGCATCCGCACATAGCTACCATGCTCTTCCAGGTGAGTTAATGCAGCATGGAGTGCTGTGGCTACAGCGTCTTCCGTGGATCGGTTTGCTCTGTAGGCAAACTGGTGTGGATCCAGGCTGCGGGGCAGGGCTGCTGTGATGTGTCTGCGGACCAGCTTCTCAAAGCATTTCATTACCACTGGGGTGAGTGCCACCGGTCTGTAGTCATTCAGGCCGGTGATGTGGGGCTTCTTAGGCAAGGGGACTATGGTGGAGGACTTCAGGCAGAGTGGGACAGTCGCCTGTGCGAGGGATTTGTTGAAAATCCTGGAGGGAATTATGGTGTTAAATGCAGGGCTGTAGTCTATGAAGAGCATTTTAACATAATTCCCCCTTCTAGTGTCCAAGTGAGTGAGTGATGTGTGGAGGAGATGAGAGATGGCATCGTCTGTGGAACGATTTGGACGGTAAGCGAACTGTAGTGGGTCCAGTGTGTCTGGTAGTGAAGAAATGATGAAGTCTCTGACCAGGCGTTCAAAGCACTTCATCACTACTGAGGTGAGGGCTACAGGGCGATAGTCATTGAGAGAAGCAGGGTGGGGTTTCTTCGGGACAGGAACAATGATGGACTCTTTGAAGCATGTGGGGATCACCGACTGAGATAAAGAGATGTTGAATATCTCAGTGAACACAGGAGCTAGCTGGTATGCGCAGTCTCTGAGGATACGACCTGGGATGCCGTCTGGTCCTGCTGCTTTCCTGGTGTTCACTCTCTTGAAGGCTCTCCTTACTTCATTCTCGGAGATGACGAGCACGTTTCCGGTGCTGGCAGTATCTTCCTATCTGCAGCCGTTAGCGCCGCTAGCACTAGCATTGTTGTAGTAGCATTTAAACTATGTAGCATAGTTTAAAGCTTCCGAGCTGCCGTCACCTTAGAAATAAACAGCAGGGTGAAGTAAAGTGAAACGCCCACTTTTAGATTGATGATGTGCCACAGTGCCACCCTTTCCCGTGAACGCGCAGGAGAAACCTGGGTTAACTTAGCAAGTTAACAACCAGCCTAGTGTGGTCGGTTATCCTGATCAGCGGTGTTAGGGTAAGTGAATCCACATCACAGAAACGTAACCCGGGTATGATTAACACACTTCGCCCTGGGCTCAGAGCGGTTAGTTATCACATGCTGCAGAGCTTTGTGTTTGTTAGCTGTTCTTTACAAACTCATATATTTTAATAGAAATGTAATTATGGAAGGATGGAATAGGATATAAGCATCCACGGCGCAGGATTTACACGGATGCGTTTCAGATCGTCTCTAAAGCCCAGCTCCGTCCTCAGCCAATGAAATCTCGCTGTGCAAACATACCGAGGGTGACGTGTTGCCCGCTGATGGATTTATTGCCCACTGGCAATCAAACTGTTTGTGCTGCTATTTGTTTATTAATTTATTGCGCGGGGTCGTTCTCCTCTGAGGTATCACTTTCGATTTTCGTCCCCCGGCGGGAGCGCGCAGACAGACCCACAGAAGAAGTGTGCGCCCGACCCAAAGCATGCATAAACAAACACATCGCCAGACGGCACTGAGTTGACCTGTAAGTTTGTTCAGATCCTGCTGATTCTTATTAAAAGAGAAATAATGAGGACGAGGAGCAGACACTGCTGAGTCTAAAGACTGCAGATTCATGTTTACATTATGTGAAAAAGTGAAGGTTTGGCTGTAACTGTGTGGGCACGCTAATCTCGTGATGCACAGGTCTATACAAGCCTAGATGCTAAACATTTTGCTGTTTGTTTGTTGGTTTGTTTGTTTTTTAGATATTATTAGATAGACCCCGTCTTTGTCATTTAGTTCATGAAATAATGAAATAAAGTGACTCATCTGTGAAAAAGAAACATTAACATTTCAACATTTAGGGAGCTAAAGGAGTGCAGATAAATGCTCAAGAGAATGTGTATTTGAGCGTCTTTCAGCACACAGTTATTATAATGTTATATCTGATTATCAAACTCTAAACATGTCCATTTGCTCACTTAGGTTTGACAGTCTCACTCTGTTTGTTCTTGCACATCCACCTAAGGGTGCAGGGAGATCTTTGAGGCTGTGCGGCGCATGACCAGTGGAGAGCTCTGCCTGCAGCACTGAGCTCTTTTAGAAGTTAGCTAAAGACTTAAATACTAATGTTATGGCGTGTATCATCCCCCAACTGAACCAACCCCACTCTGCACGTGCGTGGGCGCGTGCTTTTCCCCCAAATCATGACTATGCTCACTCATTGTTTAATGTTTAATTGCAATTAATTTTGTCAAACGCCAAAAGATGTTACTAGCATGTTTTTAATTTTTTTAAAAATTGTCGATCTAAAAATGTCTCAGTGACAATAACAGCAAAAGAGTGGACATCTGTTAGGAGCATCTGTAATGGGATAAATTGTGTTTTTTCATCATTCAGACTGTGATGTGATTACATGAAATGGTTCCTTCAGTATTGCTGCTGTGAGAAAGAAGTTTTGACACATACTAGTTTTTAATAAAAGGTTTGAAACAAAAACTGTAATATTCTCTTTTGGCTGGATGGTTTTTGTTTGTTTGTGTTTATAAGTGTAAATTATATAGTCGGTGGTAATACAATCAATTTTACTTTTCATTGTCCATGTTTGTTTGATAGTCACATCTTCCGACAGAGTAGCGCTGTCGACAAAGTAAAACAATCCCGTGAAACTTTATTTTTCTGCTGTATAGTTTTGTTACTAACCACGCAGTGGTTAGTGCCACACAGTAAGGTTGAATCCACCGGCCTGCCGGTGCTGTCTGTGTAATCTCTGGCCTGTGTGGGTTCTCTCTGGGTACTTGGGCTTCCTCCCACAGTCCAAAGACATGCATGCATAGGTCTGGTTAATTGGTGAGTCTAAATTGGCCTGAACTGTGAATTGTTGTCTGTCTTTATCTGTCATGTCAACAGTTCCTTTAAACCTCAGCTTTCAGCATGCAGAGGGGTTTCCAGGCAGGCCTCCTGCTCCTGCTTGTCCAGCTGTTCCAGGAGGGTCCGGGAAACATCCCAGCCATCACCCTGGCTGTCCTGGGATTCAATGTGTACCTGTACGTGTTTCCTCCTGCTCCACCACTGAAGGTAACTCCCCACTGTAACATTATATTATATTATATAGATTTATGTCTATTTATGTCTGTCTCCACGTTGGGTGAGTGCTGAGTATTTGCATATGTGTGCATTGGAGGGGTGGGGGGGTCGTATCTGTGTGTGCCTGATTGTTTGTGTCTATATGTCAGGTCAGGTATCAGACGCCACCTCTCTAGGGACATCTCAGGCCCTCCAATGTATGGAGGGCTACACCCCCCCCCCCCACCCCCCCCCCCCCCCCACCCCCCGCACCACCACCATCACTTCCCCTGCCAGTGGGTGGCAGACGCCCTCAGACATCATCGAATGGCCGTAGCAATGGGCCAGACACCCCATACTCCCGTATCACCTCCCACAGGACACCCTGAGGGACACGGTTGAATGCCTTCTCCAAGTCCACAAAACACATGTAGACTGGTTGGGCAAACTCCCATGCACCCTCAAGTATCCTTGAGAGCATAAAGAGCTGGTCCAGTGTTCCACGACCAGGACGAAAACCGCATTGTTCCTCCTGTATCTGAGGTTTGACTGGCGGACAAACTCTCCTTTCCAGCACCCTGGCATAGACTTACTGAGAATTTGAGGTGTTTATTTACACACATCTCTCTAAAGGTCTCAGCCACAGCCTTTTATTTAGGATGAGGTCTAGACTTTGACTGGTTTATTGCAGCACCTTGATTCTTTTCTTTTGTTGCTTTGTTGTGTTGGGATCATTGTCCCGTTGCATGACCCAAAGCTTTAGACGTCTGACAGATGGTCTCACATATGACCCTAGAATACTTTAGTGTACAGAAAAGTTCATGGTCTCTAGTCAATGACTGTAAGGTGCCTGGGTCCTGTGGCTAAAACACAAGTCCAACTCTCACTTGCTGATGATCAGTTAACCAATGACATTTGATAGCAGCACCTCTCTGCTACTTAAAGTGTACCTGTTGGGACAGAAATTAACCTGTCGTTTTATAATTAGTTCATGAACAAAACGTTGAGTGCAGCGATTGCATCTTAGACTGACTTTCTTCAGAATCAGAAGTTGTTTTTATTAGTAATAAACAGGAGAACCAGAAAATGGCAGGCATTCGGATGACAGGCAAAAATACATAATTAAGTCATAAAAATTGAAGATTATCTTCCCGGTTGAAGAGAATCATGTCTTTAATGATGAAACAACGAGTCTGAACAAAAAATGGAAAAACCCTGAGGTGAGCCTTTAAACAGAGAGACAGGCGAGAATTTTGTTGAATAATTTAGCAACAGAAAGAGGAAACTGGATTTTAAAAAAACAAACAGCCCACATGGCGGTGCTTCTGTGACAGCCAACACCTGCATGGCTGCAAACAGAACTGACAAACTGGTTTTTGTTCATGGTTTTTCTGCTGACGAATATAATAAAAGGTGTGCAGGAGCATTCTTCATACTGAACCATCAGCTGAAGCATCCTGGCTTCAAAGTCGCCTGTCAATGATTTTGGATTCACATTATTGATGTATTAAAAAGAATCAAAAGCATACGACTGTTTTTACTTTGTGTCCAGGCTTGCATGAGCCTTGATCAGGTGTACCGAAATAAAGAGTGGCGACGCCTCTTCCTGTCCCCCCTGCATCACATCGATGATTGGCACCTTTACTTCAACATGGCGTCCTTCCTGTGGAAAGGCATCAGGCTGGAGCGACGTCTGGGTGGACCTTGGTTCCTGTACCTGCTGTCAGTCTTCTTTCTGCTCACTGGATTGGTGTACCTGCTGCTGCAGGCGCTGATGATTAAGCTCATGGAGGGCACGGATTCTTCTGATCCATTATTGGAATATGTGCAGGCTTTCAGCAGAGAGTGTGCTGTCGGCTTCTCAGGTACAAACTCCCAGCAGTAGTAGTGATTCAAAGGAAGAAAATCTAGATGTATGTATAACAAGATAAGATAAAAAAGTACTTTAAGTAACTGTTAAATAAAAAAGTGAAGGAGTGATCCATCAGCACCAAAATTATCAGCATAAATTTTTTTAGACGTGATTAAATATTAACTTTTGAAGTATAATGTAAAATTTTGGTAGTTGAATGTGTTGATCTGTGGAACCAGCATCCCAATACAGGAAGTCTGGATTGGCTCTCTGTTCAAATAGACCAGTCACTGATCCTATGGGTTGTACCCGGTAGGCAGTGCAGAGCTTGGATGCAGATGGGTGAGGGCACTAAATTCTGACTGCCCCTGTCCTCCAGATGTCCACCCTGCCCTGCAGACCCGGGTAACCTTGCAGGCCCACTTTCAGGCCACCAACCACACCTGTTGGGGCAGCTCCCCTCTAGATCAGTGCTCTTGGAATATGACTGGGTTTAGTTTAGTGACCTTGTCCACAATAACATTTAAGTGGATACTGGTGAAACGTGAATAAACTCAAACACTAACAGAAACCAACTAAGACCAAGGATCCTAATGACCTCATACAAGTTAAAGATACAAAAACACAGATGAATAAAAGACAGCTAAAATACTTAAGAACAAAATGAATCAACTAGAAAAAAAACTAGAAACAAAAACAAAACGTAAATCTAAAAACAATAAAATATACAAAGGAGAAAAAAGGCCAAAGCCAAAAGAAATTTTTTTTTTTTAAAAACTATAAGAAACTTATAGTACAGAAATAATAATATACTACAATCCACTCAATAAGAATTCTAAACCGTGTCGGGAGTATCGGAGCAGTTGAGACACATTTTTTCTAAACACCGGGTCTCTGTGGCTTTTAAACCCCAAAACATGCGCCAAAACTGGTCCACCCCAAGGATCGGCTCCCCCGACACGAACAGAGTAACACAGTGTACGCTGTTAAGTGCAGGAGGATTGCCAGGATTTATACATCGGGGAAACCAAACAACCTCTGGTGAAGCGGATGGCACAACACAGAAGAGCCACCTCGTCAGGACTCTGCAGTCTATTCACACCTACAGGCCAGTGGACACTCTTTCAATGATGAGGATGTAACATCCTGGACAGGGAGGAACGCTGGTTTGAGGGCGGAGTCAAGGAGGACATTTACGTGAAAAGGGAAAGACCATCTCTGAATCGAGGAGGGGGCCTAAGGGTGCATCTGTCACCATCTTACAATGCTGTGATTGCAGCCATTCCCCAACTCTCTGTGAATGGTACTCATGGTTATTGATCAGTGGTTGTTGATCAATGACCATGAGAATTTGCATAATTAAGATTAAGGAACTGACCTCCCTGCTCATTGTTCCTTCAGTGGGCTGGTTTCAGTCATTATGCAAATGTGCTGTTTATAAGATTGAAACCTGCAGTCAGCTGAGTCTGAAGACGTCACCTGGATGAGTGACGAAACGTTTCTCCCACAAAACGCTACGTCCAGATGAACACAATCAACTTTTGGAGATTTTCTTTCCTGGATGATTGAGAATGCATCAAGACGTAAAGAACCAGAACTAAACATGTCTGTGAACGTTCTCAGTCATCCAGGTCATTGTAGTCTGTTAGACCTCTGCCTTACTACAACATACTTCAAATACAACGAAGGCTTCTACAGACAAAAACATGGCTGTGCCATGGGCTCCCCCATTGTAGCCAACCTTTACATGGAGGAAGTGGAAAGGAAGGCTCTTGGCTCTTTCAAAGGAAGAGTACCCAGCCACTGGTACAGATATGTAGACGACACCTTAATTAATTACTTAATTAACACCATTAATATTTTGTAGTTGAATGTTTAAAATCCTGCAGCCACAATAAATCCAAGTTATAAAATCAAACAAATATATAAAATAAGTAAGTAAAAAATAGTCTATATTAAGCTAAATACACTAATTTAAACATAATAACTATAATACGTTGCCAGAAGGTGAAACTTTCATCTTTTAAAATGAGAAGATTTGCTGTTTTTCTTCCTCTCAGAGAAACTGAATTATTTTCATTCTTGGACTAAATATATATATTTTCACCTAAATGATTAATCAACTAATCATAACGAGATATTTATAACATTTTCCTTCCTTAATTTTACAACCACATCTGTTTGCAGGGGTCTTGTTTGCTCTGAAGATCGTCAATAACCACTTCAACCCCGGTGGTGTGACGTACGTTATGAATATTCGGGTGTCCTATCAGTTTGCTAGCTGGGTGGAGCTGGTGCTCATCTATCTAATCGCTCCTGGGTGAGAGACTGCTCCAGTCCAAGATGATCACTGAGAAAACAAAATCGATTTTGAAGCGTAGATTTGAAGGCAGCATCTTTTTTTATCTAAAACTGAGCAGATATTTTATCATCATGGTCTTTTTCCCTGCTGCTCTCTTTCAGGACCTCTCTGGTTGGCCACCTGGCAGGTGTCCTGGTGGGTCAGCTCTACACTGTGGGTCCACTGAAGACCATCATGGAGGCATGTGCAGGTCTGAATGCTGCTTTTTCAGTTTGTGTAGCGAATGAATTCTTCATTCTGCAAACAAATAAAACAAAATGATAAAATTGTGTTTTTTACACAGTCATGATCAGCAAACATCACATTAGCAGTTACAGCATGTTGTATTTGTTAACTGTGTGAGCCTGTGTGAAAGAAATCTTTAATACTTATATATGAACCTGAAAATGCTCTTTTCTCTCTCTCCAATCAGATATGATATCTTCAGATGGAGTTACTTCACGCCAGCGTTCATACTACAGCTTTTCAGGTACAACAGCAATGTTATAGAAAACATAAAGGATCCACTGTTTTATAGAATATGAAATAATCCAGTGAGAAAGACTGTTTGTTCCGTTTTCTGGTACAGCTTTTAAAACCTGGGTGCCCACTTTCTGAAAGACGAACCACTTTAGGATCCATGATGAGGTTGCCTCAATTTATCTTCAACACTTTATTATTGGAGATAAATTATCTGAATTTCAGGAGTGGGACCATGCCTCCAAACACACCCCTTCCAGGTCTTAAATATATATGACAAGCTGTTCGCTCTTGTTTTCGTACCCAACCTCCCCCTTTTTCAGTTCTTTCACTTCTTCACTTCTCATTAGTACACAAGGATCTGCCGGGCCCTGGAGCCACCGCATGTGCCCATGAAGGCCTTCCACAAACCGCAGCTCAATTCTTGATCAAGCCATTCACCTTTATCTACCTAAAAACGCTGCCAAACCTAAGATTAGTGAATGTGCACCTTGCAGTCTTGGACCCTTTTTGCCTTCACAGCAGTCTGAAGAATTAAGGTCACATATTTATTGACTTATTTATTGATTGATTTCTCCTGTTTTGGCTTCCCTTCATTGGCTTCCTGTTAAATCCAGAATTGAATTCAAAATCCTGCTCCTCACATACAAGGTCTTAAATAATCAGGCCCCATCTTATCTTAATGACCTTGTAGTACCATATCACCCTATTAGAGCACTTCGCTCTCGCTCTGCAGGCCTACTTGTTGTTCCTAGAGTATTTAAAAGTAGAATGGGAGGCAGAGCCTTCAGTTTTCAGGCCCCTCTTCTGTGGAACCAGCTTCCAGTTTGGATTCAGGAGACAGACACTATCTCTACTTTTAAGATTAGGCTTAAAACTTTCCTTTTTGCTAAAGCATATAAGATAAGATAAGATAAGATAAGATAAGATAGAACTTTATTAATCCCTCGGGTGGGTTCCTCTGGGAAATTCGATTTCCAAAAAAGCACAGCACCGACAGAAGTTACAGAGTTACAGAATATTATATATATATATATACACACACACACACACACACACACACACACACACACACACACACACACACACACACACACACACACACACACACACACATATATAAATACAGAGACAATATAAATAAAATATACAAAGGGGATAAATAGAATAAATAGGAATAAAAAATAAAAATACAAGTGAATTGCACATTTCAAGTATTGAGTCTATTGCACTGTTGACTATTTACAAAAGTATTGCACAAAAGGTATTGCACAGTGAGGTGAAGAGGCACTACAGCTTAGTTGTTCCCCCCTCCTTTGTCCTCCTGTTTCCCCTCCCTCTCCCCTCCAGAGAGGAGTTAAACAGTCTGATGGCGTGTGGGACAAAGGAGTTTTTAAGTCTGTTAGTTCTTGTCTTTGGGAGAAGCAACCTGTCACTGAACAGACTCTTCTGATTGTTTATGGCCGTGTGCAGAGGATGCCCAGCATTGTTCATAATGTCCATCAGTTTCTTTAATGTCCTTTTCTCTGCCACTGTCACCAGAGTGTCCAGCTTCATGCCGACCACAGAGCTAGCCCTCCTGATCAGTTTCTCCAGCCTGGAGAAATATAGTTATATGGATATAGTTAGGGCTGGACCAGGTGACCCTGAATCCTCCCTTAGTTATGCTGCAATAGACGTAGGCTGCCGGGGGATTCCCATGATGCATTGAGTTTTTCCTTTCCAGTCACCTTTCTCACTCACTATGTATTAACAGACCTCTCTGCATTGAATCATATCTGTTATTAACCTCTGTCTCTCTTCCACAGCATGTCTTTATCCTGTCTTCCTTCTCTCACCCCAACCAGTCACAGCAGATGGCTCCGCCCCTCCCTGAGCCTGGTTATGCCGGAGGTTTCTTCCTGTTAAAAGGGAGTTTTTCCTTCCCACTGTTGCCAAAGTGCTTGCTCATAGGGGGTCATATGATTGTTGGGTTTTTCTCTGTATCTATGAAGCGCCTTGAGGCGACTTATGTTGTGATTTGGCGCTATATAAATAAAATTGAATTTAATTGAATAAACATCAGTGATGTGACTCTCATGTTGTAGATCTGGTGACTGTGGAGGCCATTCGAGTAAAACTCGCAGTTATGTTCAGGAGACCAGTTTGAGATGATTTGAGTGGATAGAGTTTATAGACACTCAGTACTTTTATTTTTATTAATTTTCTGTGTTGTAACCTTTTCATTTTTACCCAACGTTGCAAGATTTAAAAATTAAACTCAAGTTAGAGACTTTAATATTTTAGTGCACATGTGTGCCCGCAGGCTACAGCGGGACCAGACGAGAATACTTTGAAGAGCCTCGACCTGCGGAGGATCACACGTCTGATTATTCTGAGAGCTACATCTCAGGACTGACGGAGGAGGAGCAGATAGAGCTGGCCATCAGAAACAGTCTGAAACATCGAGGCAAGAGGCAGAAGTGACAGTCTTCTTTCACTGCTAAAATTAATACTTAATTTTATAAAATAAATTAGATACATTTGAGCCAAATTATATTTAAAAATTAAACATTTAGCTACAACTTAATTTTTCAGGACAAACCAGGCGAAGAGAAACCGAACATCACCCAGGAGACTCTTGAGGATCTCAGGAGGAGGCGGCTGAGGAGGTTTGAGCAGGAAGTTACCAACCAGAGAAGAAGATTGTAATGACGGATTTTTATTTTCCATTTTTGTTTTTTTTCTCATTTTCACTGGTTTAACTGGGAAGATGCCTCCCATCACTCTCCCTTGTTGCTGCGGGTCACATAAGAGGATTGAATCCAGTCTGATGTCTCATGAAGGTGCGGCCTGCAGCGGTCTTCGAACAAAGACTCCCTCCTAGTTTGGACTTCTTGTATTACTTGGTGACTTTGTTTTCTATTGCATGTCACCTTTGCTTTTACTTCCTGTCTTTATTTTCCTGCTGTCTGGTTTTCTGCCAGCATATCGGTTTTATCTGTGGTTAATTGTTTCCACTTGTGTCTCGTTATTCAGTCTCTTCTGTGTATATTTAGTGTTTTTGCTCCTTGTGTGCCACTGGCTTTTCCCTTTTTGAATTTCACTGTGGGTTTTGCCATTGGTGGTTTTTCATTACTCTGCCAGCTGCTGCAGCTTAGACCTGGATCCTCTCCACCATGTTTAGGCTACTCAGCGTCATTCATGTAGACCTGCACATCTGAACCCAGTGAGCACAGACCTGGTTCACCATCACTTTAATATGTGCCTCAAATTCTGTGTATGTGGAACGCTCCTTTGTTGCCTTCGGTAAGCCATTCCAACATTTAGCTCCTGTATTGACTAAATGTTGTGCACCTACAGACTGCCCCACACTCCCCTCTAGCGGTGGCCCTTGTGCAACTTCACAATCTGACTTTTGATTAATAAATTCCTTTAAAGGATGTGGAGCAAGTCTATGTAGATCCTTATAAATAAAACAGGCATACTTTTTTTTTTTTTTAAATTATGAAAACTCAGAAACATGTTTTTCCAGAATTTTTCAGGGATAAAATAGCAATGAGTTTTTATCAAAAAGTTTAAGTTTTTTTTGTAATTTCAACTATTTATAACCACATAGTGAAACAATACTCAATATATGATAAAAGTCTTGAACTGTAGACACATCCTCTCTGCATTGATGGTCTGGAACAGTCTGATTTGCTTGAAACTCTGAAGGTTAAATTTTACAAGCCGGATAACTTTTTAGAATCATGTTTAGATGTTAAAGTCGGGTCCAAAGTGAGCACAGCATATTTATACTAATTTACAGCATCAAGCTCCTCCCCTTGAATCCTTGACTCCTCTCCTTGCCTCCTCTGATTTTGTATTAGTCCCTCCCACCAGAGATGAGGAGGAGAGGGGAAACATCCATCCAAAGGTGTCCTTTCTTAAACCGATCTCAGTAAAATTTGACATTTGATACACTTCATCATAGTTTTGTTAACGGGTTTACGATCTCAGGTGTGACACTGCAATGTATCATATTTGGGAACCCTTTTAATTTAAGGATATCACACATTTTCTTGAATTACACACACAGAAATTGTGGAGGGTAGAAAATGTAATAATCTTAACTGAAACATCATCATAACAGATAAAAAGCACTCCCTGTGTGCAGGGCCTCTTTTATAAAAAAAAAAAGAAGAAGACATTATCAGGAAAGACTCACCTGTGCACCTCTGATTATCACTCCTCCTGCAGCTTCACGATACATGTTAGGATTTGAGACAGCCTTCGGTATGGCTCAGTGAAACACAATGTGTTTAAAGAGGTAAATGCTGAAATTTAAATCACTCTTTTCTTTTGCATTTGCACTTTTATTTATCTTTTTTTACATGAACTTCTGTATTGTGTGTTTTTACATGTACCATATGTGTTATATAAGAAGCAAAACTCAATAAATAACTGGTTAAAAATACATATACGACATGTTTGGAGACTGTAAACCAGCTGATCACATTCTAGTGCCGAGCTCTGTGCTGCCGTAGCTCTGCTCTGGCCCTGAAGTGCTCCTCTTCCTCCTGTCTTCAGTCGGCTGCAGCTCTTGAGCATCCACAGGGTTTTCAGAGCAGCCTTCCTCGCAGGTAGCAGCAGGTGAAGACGAGGGGCTGGAGTCTGTGGCAGCGGTGGGAGTCGGAACAGCGTTGAAGGCGACAAAGCCAATGAGGATGACCACCAGCGAAACAATGTAGAGGCCGGAGAACTGAGCAGGAGCAGAAAGTGAATGTTCAAATTGCATTAAAAAAAGGAGTGCAGAAGGAAAACCAGTTCATTGGGTTCAAGTTATGAATGACATTTTACCTGAGCTGGGGTTTGGCCCAACTGCACACAGTATTCTTTTCCAATGACCAGCAGGGGGCGAGTCTGGATCCGAAACAACTTTTTATTTGACTTGGATTTCTGATCCTGAATGTGCAATATGATGTCCGTGTAAAGTCTGACACTGGACATCTGTGTTCACATTTATGAGTTTCTCTGTTTAACATTTAATTGCAGGATTTAACTTCATGGTAAATAATAAGAACAGGTCTTTTTGGTAAATGAGACTTTAAGTCTCACCTGTATAAATAAAGGTTAAATTAAAGAAAAAACAATATGGGAGTTTAGATGTTGACACAAAGAATGTAATTATGCTTATTAATGAGAAAATGTGAGTGTTTTATTAGGAGAATACAGTGCCACCTCTCATCTGGAACTGACTCATTTAAATTCACTGGCAGGTCAAAAGAGACATTCATATTCAACACATGCACAAACTGCATACATGCATGGAGCTCTGCATGAGAACACACAGCACAGAGTTACATTTTAACTTTTATCATTATTATTCATTAACACTTCTGAGCGTGCATAACACTCAGCAGGTCATTATGACCCAAAGACGGGGTGGGAAGAGATAATCAGTGTTTATATGTGTGTGTGCTGGAAATAAGTCCTGTCATTAACTGACATTAAAGAATCTCATCTGACCCTGACTAGAAAACACATTAAAGCTCTGTTGAAAGGCAAATAAATCATTTTTGTATCTATTCAAAGTTTCACACTCTAAAGATTAAAAATCTAATGTGTGTTCAGTATTCCTGTTGTCTCTGTGTTATTAGCAATTTTGAGGACGTGCACATCCCCAGGTGTGTAACTTCACACCACTGTCAATGCAGCCTGCACAGGTATGAATGCTGGAAATGGCGCTGACCACTTGCGTGTACAGTGCTCTAGACTCTTAATTGGATTCACTGCAGAAGCACAATTCAAGCATCTCAAAAGAGAACGTGGCAAACTAGCAACAAAGTAACAACTTGATGTTTCAGTGAGCCTTAATTGGCTGTGAGAGGAACTACAGTCGTTTCACTTTGTTTTGGCTTTATTTTTTTAGCCCCTGTTGGTTGCGTACCAGTTCAGTGAAACATGTTGTTCAATCCAGAAACTACAGAAAATCTTGTGTTTTCTCATTTGAATGTTCTAAGCCTCTGTTCATACACCTACATACCTTACCCAGAGTTGACTGATTGCCGTTCATTGTGTTTTCTCAGTGTCTGTGCTGCTGACAAAGAAAGTATCCACGTCATGTGCAGTTAAGTCTTGTCAGAGCCTGTCTTCCATGGTAGGAAAAATGCATAACTTAGGGTAAAGGTAAAGATCATAATCAGTCCTCCTGTTGCATGATGCTGGTGCTGGATGTTCAGAGGGAAGACTTGAAGACTGATTAAACTGATAAAACTTCAGCTCCTGCTGATGGTGGGCTTTTTCCAATAACATAAATTGTGAAATTGTTCCCTCTAATGAGAAGGAATCACATACTGGAATACACTGGATAGATCCTGTAGTCATGACCTTGTAGGATCAACACATTGACAGACGATGTGATGCTTTTTACTAAGATTAAAATTGTTTTTTACAGTCCAACAGTGGGGAGGGTGTTAAAGTGCAGGTCAAGTTTCCTCTTGAGGCGGTTTGAAGGAAAGGACTGTCAGATATATAAAGTAAGAATAACTGAGTGTGCACTCACGTTGTAGTGGAAGAGGAAGATCCCACAGAAGAGGCCGAAGAGGTCAGCGGTGAGCAGGGAGAGGTTGACGGAGGTGGCGCTGCTTAGCTTTATCACTATAGGCATGAAGCTGTACAGAGCATACATACACAGTGCATAGGCAGCGAACAGCAGTCCTGAGAAGAGACATGACCACTGTTAGTTAATTTAAGTATTAAAGAAAACTCAAACATGAAAGAAAAAATCTCTTTATTTCTCAGGTCGACTTCTCCAACATGGTGATCAAAAGTGTCTAATAAAACCTCTAAATTAGTCATCTTTATACACTCAAAGATAAGTTACTGAAATAATGAATATGAGGGGTGATGCTGTGGCTTTGTGATTTTTAGAAAATGTTTTTTCAAACTTTCACTGAGAAAATGTGACAAACGAGACAAGAACTGTGTTTCTGTGAATGTGGGTTAGATTATTTCTGCCCCTTTGTCATGGTCCCTGCTGTGAACATCAGATTTTAGTTGCCTGTAATTTCATTTTCTTCTCATTTCTTTTCTTTTTTTGTTACTTTTTGCCCTCCTTGAAGAATTATTGACCTTGTGTCTCCTTTCTTGTGCTTTTATGTTTTGAATTATTTTTTTAAGTTAGTTTTGTCGCATTAGTTGGTTGTGACACATTGGTTTTCCTACCAGCTTTGTTCTTTTCTTCTGGCTTTTATTAATAAAGTTTGTTATTTTTTTCACTGTGAAAATCTCAGTGTGCATAACCTTATGTTCTCATAGTTTAAAGCATTAGTTATTCTGACACATATTGTGTTTATTCAGGTCCCAAAGAGTATACACTTAGGAGTATTTGTGTTGACTGTACCATAGCTCCTTTAAATATTTATAGTTTCATAATGTGTTAACATGCGTAACCATCTGGAGGCTTCGGCAGTCCTGTTTTGTCTTCAACATGTTCCTGATTCAGATCAGTACTCACCGACTTCCCAGCTCCACTGGATGGCAGGAATTTCATTATGCTCCAGGATCACCCTGAGTAAAAATAAAAACAGAAACATCAGATAAACCACAAAGTCCACTGAGTCCTAAAACTGATGCCAGTCACACACACTTACATCTGTATGGTGCTGATGATTGTGCCAAAAAGGCCGACCATGCCCAGGAACTCCACCCTGCTCAGGTTCTTCACGGTGTACTCCTGACACACGTTAGACACCGCATACAGCGAAGCACTGAGGAGCACCAGACCATCACCCAACAAGATGTTTGAGGCTGAGGAGAGAACAACAAGATCATCGCTAAGGTTCAACATCATCAGACGAACGCTAATGTTGCCTCAGTGTTGGTTTCCCTGCATGTCATGCACAGGCTGGAAAACGCTTTTATCCCAGATTAGAGACCAAAAAGTCAGCAAAAGGTTGGAAAAGTGGTAGCAATGGGATGTATTGTTGGTTTTATAACCATAGAGAAAGTTTTTTTTATTTCTTATATGTTTTGCATTGATTTTTTCCATCGCTAAGTGTAAAACATGTATTTGGTTTATACTTTTTTGTCTATTACCTGGTTAGGTTTAGGCACTTACACTACTTGGTTTGTGTCACATGTTGGAAAACACTGTGGTTTGGATGAAAAACGCACCTTCACGACCGTATCTAAACTTTTTTCTGTAATAGAAGGTCTCAGGAGTTGAAAATATAAAACTGACACAGGTCTTTATATCTAAAAATTACCTGATATGTGAAGGATTTTTTCTTTAGTCGTTCACTTAAATCCAAAACATCACATGTGTCATAATTTAGGATTCATATAAAGGTTAAGGTCACTTCCTGTTTTATTTTGCACTTCCTGGCCTCTTTACCATGTTTTCAGTTTTACTTCTTTTGTAATTATCACCTGTTTCCAATTAGCCACCTATGACCTGTGTAGCTCTTTCTATTTTCCAGATTGTCTTTGAACTCATCATAGTCAGTTTTCCAGCTTTCCAAGTGTTCCTTGTATTTTTCCATAAACAGAATAAAAGCTTATGATGAAGTCTCGAGTGTTTTCAGTGTAACCATCTTGGTGTTGTTCTGTGTCTTGTAGAGGTGGGTGGATTGATCCAAATAGTGATAGATACCAACACTGATAGTGATATCAGATCAATACTCACGTGTTAGGATTCGTCTCTGTTCTCTAAGTTAAGTTTTTTTTTCACTGGTGTCCTGCATGGACTTGATTTATTAAACAATTTATAGTCTTCCATCAGGGATTTGATTAGTGAGTAAACTCTTTGGAGAATTCCTTACTGGAGCCCTGGTCTCGTCCAGCCAGCAGGTCGGCTCCCACCATGGCCCCCACTCCGAGCAGACAGATGCAGACGGCGACAGAGTGGATCAGCCTGTAGCGAGCCTTCAGAATCCACCAGCTCAGACCCATCAGGACCGGGATCACGAAGCAGTCCAGCAGCTGGAGGCAGAAATGATAGCTGTGCAATAACGTGTGCGATGGATCAATTAATTTGTTTTGAACTAATTTTAATGACCACTAATTCACTCTGATTTTTTCTTTTACATAATAATTAGTTAAAATGACAAAACACCTTTCAGTTTCAACCTCAAGACAACTCATTAATTTAACACAGTTTAGTGGGCTACATACTGAAGTGAACTGAACACCAATGCCAGCTGGTATTGATACGATCGATTCTTTGGATCAAACCCCACACTTCTAGTTTTTGTGGTGCCTTTTGGAGCAAATTGATGGAATTATTTGATTTGTATTATTTACCGTGTGGAACATCCAAAACGCTTCTGATCCAGCTGTGACTTTTGAGTTACAATTTACTGACATGTGTTTCCATTTTAGGAAAGATTGATAGTGATCGATTGATACGATTGAGCATATTATGTTACATTATGTACTGAAGGAGTGGTTGCACCCTTAGTAATCTTGGCACTTTCATAACACACTGAAATAAATTTTGAAAGTCTACTCACCTGTATGCTGGTGATGGTGGTGTATTGGTACGCTTTAACCACAGTGTAGTTTGCTTCCACGTCCACCAGCCCGAGCAGCAAGTACTTCCACCATCGTCTCTTCAAAATCTGTAAAAAATTGCCATCCCCTGCATTTTAAAGGGGAGCACCCCTGAACTTCAGTACTGATGTGTTTGTTTCTGCAACAAGCCTGAGGACACTCTGCCTCACTGCAAAGCAAAATATATTTGCATATTTACAAAAAAAATCCAAGACAAAATCTCACAAATTTCTGAAAAGGACAGTCCTAAACTTAGAAGAACAAATCAACAAATTTACATAGAAAATTTTAGATTTTTAGTCAGAGAACCACCTCGCTTTACTTTTCTAGTCCGTTTGCAAAGGGCAACACAAAACAATATTTCTATCATCACAATTACTTCACACATTCTGTTAATCACAATACAACACCCAGTTTGGAAAAACCTGCCTCTGAATATCCCAGTAAAGACTGATCAAGTGTTCTGTGTATTTATGTGTAATATGGCATATAAAGATTTAATTTTACTGCCATGAAGTGTTGCTATGCATGTCATAAATTTCAGCATTAATCTCAGGTGTTCAGCACGGGTGTCACCTGTTCTGCAGAGCAGCATGGTGGTGTAGGTGACAGTCAGCAGGAGGTAGTTCAGGAAACTCTGCAGCATGGGCGTGTTCACGTGAAAGTTTGAGGCCAGGAACTGGGAGGTGATAGCTGTGCCACAGATGAGGCCCGCCAGCCCCTGACCCATAGCCAACGTCTTGGCCAGCTGCCTGAGAGAGAGATGAGCAGCGGATCTTTAACAACAGGCACAACAGGCAGCTTTGCTTTTTGAAGTCACTGTAAGCAGATTTAAGAGAAACCTCCTCCCTGCCTGGCAGATGATGCTGTTCAACATGTATATACAAAGTGTTTTTCACTTTTCTAAAGAGTTTGTGAGCAAAGCTTGCTTTACACAAGGTGTTTGGTTGATGAGGTTTCTACATGGAGTTTTCCCAGTATAACTAACACAACTCACTTTATGTTCCACATAAGAGTTTGGTATCAATCATATCTCCTGTTGTAAACTGCCACATTATTCCTTTAAAGGCAAGTTTTTTTATGTTTTATAATTTGATGTTAAAAATGTATTTGACAAAAAAATGTAAGTACAAAAAAAAATTAGTTGTAGTCAACAATTTAACCTATGACTCTTTAAAATAAAATAGTAGAAATGTAAAGATGTGTGCTGAAACACTGGAAATAAAGTTTAAAATAGATGATATTTAAATATTCATAAATGCTGCGAATAACATTTTTAGAAAAGTCTTCATTATCCAGCCTGCAGCCCACTGCAACCGTGGTGTCACAGGTCCACAAATATGGAGGCAAATGAAACACAACTTTAGCAAAAACACAAATTAAAATCAATAAATAAATTGAAAATGGCTGCTCTCTTAAGTTTTCCTACTGCAGACCATCCATGCCACATTAGGGTTTGGGTTAACTCTGACATGGCACATACACGCACAGTAAAAGACTAAATAAGTTTAGAAATGTTATTTAAAAAATAATCTGCTGTACTGAATGCTGCAGGATCTTAAAATATTTGTTTGTTTTTAAAATGTTGAGTTAAGACTTGTCATTTAGGTTTAGCATTTAGGTTTATGCCCCTCTGCAGAGGGGTACCGGCTTACAACAGTGACCTGGCTGTACACAGCAGTGGCCCAACCACAGACAATGGTTTGAAAACTGCTTGTGCATAACTAATGAAGTCGAGCTAAAGAATAACTTCTTTTTATCTTTCAGCCTCAATCTGTCATTTGCATTTAGTTTGAAAAAAATGTTGGACTTTGGTTTATTTTGCCCTTTTGAAAATTGTTCAAGCATTGGCCCTTTGGTGAGGCTGTTGTTCACAGCTAATATTTACAGATGTCTCCTACATGAAGGCAAATCATAAAGTTGTCTGTTCAAAGCTTGACTGCAGCGATATCTGTGAAAACATTCACCTGATTTGGAATGTTTTAATTAATTTCATGTGAAATTTATATGTGAGACGCTGTAAATAAAATATCAGAATCTGTGAGATCTGCATATGTTTAGGGACTACAAGCATCCATCAGTCTATGTAAACCGAGCTGCACACCTGAAGGACTTAGTTTCTAGATAATATGATCTTAAATGGCCCCTCAAAAAACTGCTAGAAAAATGTTTACTCGGCCTCCGTGCCATTCAGCAGCTTTTTCATTTAAAAAACCCCAACTTTTGATTCACTTGAAAGTCTAAATAAAACACAAGTAACTGAACCACTTTGAATCAGACTGCTGGTCTCCCCCTCTCGCCTCCTCTGTTCACTCACCAGGTGAAAACCTGTTTGGGGTTGAATTCTCGGATCCACAGCAGGATTCTGCTCCTTTCGTTCATTTCGCTGGCGTTTCTGGACGAATCCTCGGACCGTTTAGCAACCGTGTTGTCTCACCAGTGATGGAGGAGTGAGTCCTCTCTTTAAGCTTTTAGCTCCTCCACCTTCACGGTATCAGAGCTGAATGATTAACAGCCTCAGAGGGCAAAGATTACTACTTCACTTATCTGTTTGTGTGTGTGCGCCAAAGACTAAAAGATAAGAACCGATGATGAAGGATATATATTTTTAAAGTCATCACTGGGATTCTTTTCACCACTGATGAGATGAAAAAGTCCTTTATCCTTGTTTTTTGTATGCAAATGTCCATGGTGAAGAATATAGTTTAATCATGACATAGATTGTTACTTAAATCTAAGTTAATATTTCCCCACTTTAGACAATTGTGATTTACTGCTTTTAATATTAAGATAGAATTTTAAAAACGTATAAAACTGAAATTATTAAACACATTTAAAAATATATATATTAACCACGACATCTTAACCTCTATGGTTAAAAGTCTTGGGGCACTTTTCAGTCAAATAAGGTTTGGGAACATAACATGATTATTTTATTTGTAAAATTTGACAGAGATATCCTGAAGTGCATGTGCAGGTTTAACACCTGCAATCCAGAACAGGCAGATAGCCCATGGCAAAACAAGCCTTCAGGGATATTTGGATAGTCTGTAGCCTTTTTACCCAAATACTCTCTCCATTGAACAGATTTCTGTGTGGATGAACAGTTGGTAGCTTTCAAGGGCAGGTGCAGTTTCAGCAACACATCCCTGCTAAACCGGCCAAGTGTGGC
Organism: Astatotilapia calliptera; assembly: GCF_964374335.1. Classification (NCBI taxonomy): domain Eukaryota; kingdom Metazoa; phylum Chordata; class Actinopteri; order Cichliformes; family Cichlidae; genus Astatotilapia; species Astatotilapia calliptera. The sequence goes on from NC_137435.1 coordinate 4,593,671, forward strand.
ATAAAGATCTGTTGTAAATGTGATGCCAAAACTCCCTTTTTACACAAAAATGATTGAAAACTGTGAGCATGTGAATGTTTGTAATGAAAGCTGATCTCATAGTAAAAAAAATGGTTTGCATATGAATCCAGATCATCCAGTAAAGCACTAGAAATTGTTTCTTTGTTCAGATACAGAAATCACTGCAATAAATAATATTTACTTTAAACCTCTCCACCCGTCAGCTGCAGGAAAAGCAAAAGAATCTCAACAGGGCTGAAAGACTATTTGTGAGTGAACATTCATCCCCACCATCCCAAATAACAGCAAATAAAAAAAGAAACTCTACATCATACAACACATGTACAACATACCATCATATAAACAATACATAACAATTAAATTTCAGATTAAGAATAAAACTCAATGTCAGTTTGGAACAAGATTTAAAATGAGATATAAAAAGCATTCTCCAATATTCAGCATAAGACAGTATAGCATATAAATATTTACCACCTCTAAACTATTTCAATAAAAGGTTATTAATACAATGTCACCCTAAAATAATAATCCTAATCCTTTTCAAAGTCTTTCCAAAAAGTTATACAGCAACCACAAAAGAGATGAGTCAACATTATTATTATTGTTGTTGTTGTTGTTGTTGTTATAAGTCCATGTTATTACACAATTTTATTGTTGCACTTGTTAGGACTAATTGTGACACGTGATCCACGAGAACAAGCCCTCCGCCCCTTCGTGTGTGTGTGAAATAAGGTTTCTGGGAAGATTTCACAGTAAAAACGCTCCTTTTGTGCGGGCTGACATTACCTAATGCTGAGCCGGCTCCAGCAGGAGTCTCGCGAGATTCTGCGAGGTGATAAGTTGAAGAAACATGGCGACGTCTAATTTGTTAAAGGTAAGAAGCTCTCGAATATATCGCATTTCCTATGCTTGTGCGCACATTCAGTCTCTCCGTTTCAGTGTGTGTTCACGCCTCTAACGGAGATATGTGCTGTCGGTGCCGTGTTTTGCATAAAAGCGCGCTAATTTTTAAATAAACGGATTAAATGTACAAATAGGTGCGCCTGAAGTCACAGTTGTCACCGCTGTCGTCTGTCCGGTGTTAATATCGGAGTCCGTTTGCCCCGGTATTCGTGTATGGCTCCAGCAGAGCAGAAGCAGAACCGAGCCCGTCTCCTGCGGTTCTTAACTCGAGCCAAACCGTAGCCGTTAGCCGGTCACCTCAAGCCGGCGACGACGAACCGACAGCCGGAGCCAGCTTGAAGCCAGGGAAACACGGTTCGGGGAGAAAATCAACCGACAGGACATCGCGTCAACCCCGCAGCTCAACCGTAAATACGTTTCTTTTGGCCAGGTCTTTATTCTTAATTGATTTTAGCGATCTAACAGCCGGTAAACCGACACCCTCCCTCTGCAACCGAAACCTGCTAAATCTACAAAAGCCTCCATTAAACATAATGTCTTCCAGCAGCAAACGTTAATAACACACCGGGCTACCTATGACAGAGGCGGTCAGGTCGGTGCTGAACATAATTATCGACAGGCGGCTCCCCTCCCATCTGACCCTTGACCCTAACTGCTGTCACACTGTTGGGAGACTTGATGAGCAAACACACGTGCTGTTTTTCAAGCAGACTTGATCTCTCCAGTGTGTCCCAGTGTGAAGGAGCAGGAGCTCTGCTTTGAGTGCCTCCTAAATCACAGAGCCCCTCACCTTATCCCTGTCCATAAGGCTGAGCTCATACACTCTTCAGGGGAAGCTCATTTCCGGCGTTTGTATCCACAATCTCATTCTTTTGTCACTACCCAGAGCTCATGGCTTTAGGTGGGGGTAGGAGCGTAAATTGGTCAGGTCTGTGTCAGATTATGAGCTCCAGAGGATGAGCAGCATTCTCTCTGCACCACAATTCTCTGATTTTACGGTCCAGAGGTTGTTGAAAAGGCCAAGAGGAAAAATCTTGAGGTCGGGAGCTTTTCCCTCTTTCTAAAACAGCCTGGCTTAAATACAGCGAGCATAGCCCTGCACATTTGAACAGAAATGTGACAAAGTGCTGAAATGTATCAAAGTCCATGAATGTCCTTAAACATTGCAGAGTGCTTAAAATTGAGTCATTCTTCCAAAAACCTTGCTTTGATTGCTTAAATGAAGTGTTAGATGGGCAGATATGAAGAAAGAGTATGAGAAGTGCTCCAGTACTCTAAATCTGTGGTTCCCAAATGATGTAAAACAACCAATATTTTATTATTACTGTGTAAGATGGCATATAAAGTAATGTAACAGTACACAGTCATTTCCCCTGGGGGAGAAAAAAGAGAAAACCTTTGTCATAGGTAGCTCGGTCTGTTTGCATAGTTACTGGATGATGGGGATTATGAGAGTGAGAGACAAACCAGGAAGTCAAAGTGGGTGTAACAGGATCATTTTGTTTTGGGGTTTGTTTTGCGTGTGGCTCAAACCACAGCTAACTACCAGCACCGATCACCCGTCAGCTAAAGAAAGAAAAAAAAATGTTCACAGAGGGCTGGAAAACCATTTGGTGGATGGTTTGAAACTGAGCAAAATGAAATAAATTAGGTGATGACAACAGCCTGCATGCTAGTGGAGGTTCATGCCGACAAACCCAGGTTCATGCTGTTTTCAAATGGCTAAATGTTACCTAATCTTACTAAGATCAAACTGCTGAAGGGAATTCAATTAAATTGATCACAACATACATGAATTAAGACATAATTATAGATCAGAATTTGTCTTTAAAACACACATTGAAGGTTTGTGTCCAAAATGAATGTTAAGTTTTTGGGGGTTTTAACAAATAATTACTACTTTTGAAAAAGAAGCTTTTTTTTATGTTATTAGATTAGAGTGGATCATCTGCTCCTAAAGAATAAGATGATGAAATTTATTATACGTTATAATTATTTATTCCGCTCAAATAAATGGAATGGTGCATAGCTCTTTAAAAGAAAAGACAAAATGCAAGTACAGCTAAGTGGTTGTCTTTTCTCACTCGCTTGGGTTGGTTTCCTCTTATCTGTGTACGTGTAAAAACCGTAATCAGTGAAGCCTTTGTTTTCGTGATATTTAACACATATTTGTCCCCAAAGTCAGGACAGAGTTGGGGCTCAAAGCTTTTCAGTTTGTTAGAAATCCACACAAAGAGCTGAAAGAACTGGTGGCTGTGGTAGTCTTTAAATTAAGAAATGAAACCGAACCTTTCTGTTGCAGTCAGTGGTTCTGTGTGGCTGTTGTTTTTGTGCCATTTTAAATCCCTCTCACCTGAATAAATAAAGGTTAAAGCCTATATTGTTCTGATACATTAAGTCCTCCTTATAGTGTCTCTAAGTTTGCACAGATGTAAATACAGGTGTGTGTTCAAACACTGATTTGAACTTTGCTGTGAGTTTAACAGAAAAAGTTTGAAAACCTCTGCTCTAAAGTCGTCTTTTCCTTCTTCCAGATCTTATATAAATGTGTGCAGCTGAACAGCAAATGTTACCACAGGTGTCACACAAGTGTTTAAAAGTCTTGCTTATGTAAAAATATTAAAAACTTCACTGCAGTGACTGGCCTGTGGTCGTTTGTCTGTATTTGTGTACGTCTGCCTAGTCTTGCTTTCTGTCTTCACGTCTCTGTTCTCATGGCTGTTTTTCTTCTTCCTCCTACTCCCATCCATCCCATGTCTCTCCTGCAGAACAAGGGGTCCCTGCAGTTTGAGGACAAGTGGGATCTGATGCGGCCCATCGTCCTCAAGCTGCTCAGACAGGAAGCTGTCACCAAGCAACAGTGGTTCGACTTGTTCTCGTAAGTGATGCTGTTTTGCTTTGTCCGTTAGTTACACAGCAGCTGCTGACGTTTCTGGAAGCAGCTGCTTTATTAGTTCATTTTCATGCAGGTGTTCTTCAACGGGTGTTGTTATAGTTCTGCAATGCTTTCACAGGTCCTGCAGATCTTTCAAAACTCTTAAAGCTTCTGAATCTATAGAGCACAACAGTGAGATTCTGGAAGTAAAAATCCAGTTCACGTCCTCCACAGGAATTTTGATAATGAGCCATAATGTTGTAACCACGTGAAGTGGACTGAAATATTGTGAAATGCTGCTAGGCGCTCCTGTAGAAAGCACACGTCCATACGATATCAGCTGTTTTAACCCAAAAAAAGACATTTTATTTGTAATGTCATGAAGAACTGTTTGACCCACAATTCTAAATTTAAATAACGACTGATTGGTGCAGGTTGCTGTTACCATGGAAATGTTTAAACCAGTGCACGTCGGGTCACTTAGTGAACGCAAAACTTCAGAAACTGCAAGAGCGGTGATTAGTCGGGAATGAAGCTCTGCAGCATATCGGTCCGAGGCTATTTTTACTGCACACACCACGATAATGAAAAGGAATAAACTCAAGAAGGCTGGAAGTCGTTCTCTGTGGAATCTGGGATTTGTAGTCCTTTATGTAATGAGTTGTTCCTTCACAGTTAAAAGTAAGTATGCACATGGTTTTGTACAATTTTTTTAACCCAAATCACATCTTTAATGGTCATGATGCAAATCGGAGCAGGTTGGTTTGTTCAAACTTTAAAAATCTTCTATTTAGGATTTTCCAAAAGGTCAGTGGAGAAAGTAAATGGGGAAATTCACTTCTACATACGGAGCCCTTGAGAAAGTGAGCCGTCACTGTTGTTGCCCTCTGTTCACCTAAAACTAATGTATTAATATCAGTGTTTTAAGATTCATTTATTAGAAGTAGCTCAGTGAACAGTTGCTCCTCGGGACGTAAAGTGGGTGGTAATCAGAAGGCCAGATCAATGTGGTATAAATGCCAGCAGTCCCTTTAAATTCAGCCTTTCTGACATGCGTTAGCTCACCTTTTATGTTATCTCTGTACAGAAATCCTTGTGCTAGATTCCAGACTAACCAGTGTGTTGTGGAAACCTCAGAGAAAACTGTTATTCGTAGTTTAGTTACAGGTAACTCTGATATTTCCTCCCATAAAGCACGAGTGGACAGGCCCACCAACTCTGTCGGTTTCTTGAAGGAGGTACAAGTTCCTTTTGTGTAAACATGGGCATTATATGATTTTTTTTTCCCTTTTGTGAATTAAACAGCTAATTGAGATCTTTACTTACTAATGTGTGCCTGTTTCATGTGTGCATGTGTGGTCATGTTGGTGTTACCCCCAACGGGAGACAATAAAATACTTAACCCTATTTTTTGTTCTGCTAAGTCTGTTAGTCCAGAACATTTCTGACGAGACAGCAAGTTTGCAGCTGATGTAGCCCAAAACATCTCAGAGCAGTTTGTTGTTAGTAATAACAGGGACACCTAACAGCTCACAGAGCTGAACATCTGGAGACTTGTTGTTGGTTTTTCTGTTTTGGTAACTATAAAACTGGTCTTGAATTTAATGCACAGTAGCATTAAACATATCTTACAAAGGCTGAAGATGTGGGAATCCTCAAAGTAGTGTGGAGTTTGTGTTTCCATAACCGCTTCATAGAATAGAAAACAACAAGCAGCTGCAAGTAAAACCCACAAGGACATCAAGGCATCTTTTCACCGGTGCTTTGACCTGTTTGCTCATGAAAATATGATGATTTTGTCTTTAAAATTTGTGTTAAATCATAAAAGGCGTGAAAGTAGCAAGTGCTATTTCAGGAATTAAGAGCTGTATAGAGGATTACATTTATATTTAGTAAAGCACTTGTAACAGCTTTGTTGGAGAATTTCATTTATCTAGCCTTCAGTCTTGTCAAAGATTGCAGAAGATCGTGTGATTCATAGGTTAAAAGCCCTGCAAGCCTTTTTTTTGTGATTTTTGCACTATTTAAACTTGAACTGTGTGGAGGCCAAAAGAGGTGAATAGGAAGTTGGTGACTTGTCATTTGGTATTGAGAAATATGATGAAAATAGCAGAACAGGAACATGGAGAGTTTTACTGCGACTTCTTATCTTATCCAAAGATGTTTAAAGAGAGAGTGGTCCAACAGTTGATGGAAATTTTAGCAAGTTTATAACGTTTCATGTGGAGACAGGAGCTCACAGAGCGTTCATATGTAAGGTGCTTAGTTATAGGTGAGAAGGATTAAATAAACGTGGCAAGCAGGAGAAAGTCCCCAAACTCAGTTATCCAAGAAAACAGCTCAACCCACCATTTGTTGGTGGATCAAACCAGCAAAATGTTGTTTGCTGGTTTGATCCACCAGCAAACATCATTTTCTCCACATCACGCTGGAGTTCCTGGATCCAGAATAATATCTGCATCTGGGCTTATTTGGACTATTCTCTTTTGAACATGAAGGAAACATCTCACAGTTGTTCTTATTTTAATGTGATATGTATTTGTAAAGATATGATGTCAAACCTCCAGATTTTCTTATCTAACCTCATTTCTTAGTGACACAGAGAGCAAAAAAAAATCCTGGATCCAGATCAGGTTCAGGTTTATCACAGTGCAGCAAACTGGGAAGTGAGAAAAAAGAGAAAACCGAAAAAATGGCCTGAACATTTCCAGAACAGCAGGTCCTGTGGTGTGGAGGTGGGGCTTCTTCTAATCAGTTATTATCATCAGTGTTGTGATTGTAACGATTAAAGCCCAGCCTTGGGTTGTCGGGGCAATCTAATGTACTCCTAGTGTCAGTCCAACGCTTGGACTGATGGGAGGGTTGCATCAGGAACAACATCCAGTATAAAATCAGTGCCAAATGAAATATGCAGATCCATCTGCTGTGGTGACCTCGTGGGAAATAAGGGAACTGCCAGAAGTATTTTACTGAGATGTAACTCAATTAAGCACGTAAACAGATTTATTGAACTTAAAAATAATTTTTAAAGTGAATGTCTTTGTATTTTAATTATGATTTAATTGGAAAATAATCATTTGAGCTGAATACAAATGCAGTAGCATTGCAGGGAGTGAATGTTGCACTAAGTTTGAGTAATTTCACAGCCCTGAGCTGCAACACGAGGAGCTTGGATGTTATTAAAGAAAGTTATAATAGAAAGGTGTCTAAACACATGTGGACACAGATGTGGTTGCGAGGGTGGTTTTCCACTGTCATTAAGACCTGTGGGTGTTTTGGGTTAAAGTTTTTAGACTCTCTTGGGGGGTTCGGTGTTTGTGTTAAGCACCTGTATTTGCTTTGTCTTTGCACTTTTTACTGTCAGGCAGCTGATGACCTCTGACCTAGAAAGGAGCTTTATGAAGAAGCTTAGATTACTCTAAATTTAAGTTTACATAAAAAAATTTCAGGTCTAAAGCCTCACAGATGTGCTCTTTCTGTCCTCCAGAGATGTTCACGCTGTGTGTCTATGGGATGACAAAGGACCAGCCAAAATCCACCAAGCCCTCAAAGACGACATCCTCGACTTCATCAAACAAGCACAAGCTGTAAGCAGATAAACTCAGATCATGTCAGGAGGATTAGGCGGAGTCATTGTCCAAAGTTGCCCTTTTCCACATGTTGCATACTCGCTCCTGGCATCTTCTCAGAGCTACGAGTACTGTGATTGGTTTAGAGAAGGGACCTGCTTCAGTAGAGTGACCAGGAGCCTCTTTACACTCACTTGCTAACTGTGATTTCCCCACAACATGTCATGAAATCGGTGATGGGGAGCTGGAAGGTTAAATCCTGTTTCAATGTGACCTCATCAGACATTTGGGCTCTCACATCCAGGTCCATTGTTTACAGTATAAAATGCCTCAAGATGACAGTTGTTGTGATTTAGTGCTATATAAATACATTTTGAGAGTTGGGTGGTTTGGTTAGCAAGCTGCATCCATATACTGTACAACTACAGACACAGACATCTGCTAATTAGTACAAAATAAGAGACTAATCAATTATTAGAAGCAAGCATGACCATAAAACGCATGAAAACCACCAGATGTGACCTTTAATTGTCATGCTTACTCTGGAAAGGGACAAACACAGACATGAGTGTGTTTGTTTGTTTGTTTGTTTGTTTTCTGGTTGATCCATATCACCTCCGTCTTCGCAGCGAGTGCTGAGCCACCAGGACGACACAGCTCTCCTCAAAGCCTACATTGTGGAGTGGAGGAAGTTCTTCACCCAGTGCGACATCCTGCCCAAACCCTTCTGTCAGCTGGAGATCACACTGATGGGAAAACAAGGCAGCAACAAGAAAACCAACATGGAGGACAGCATTGTACGCAAGGTGAGAGGTCAACATATGAGCTGGGGAACCAGAAGCACTAAAGGAAGCAGAAGGGAAACACGGTGGCTGGTGTGGACGGCTGATTGTGAAGAAAAGCTAAAGAAGCAGGAGGGGATTAGATGAAAGAAGACAAAGCCTTTTATGAACTTTATAAAGTCATAAGTGGAAATCGTTAGTAGGGAGGGCAGATATCAAAGTGGAAGAATAGTAAAAGGCAGAAAGGCTGCGAAAGAAGAGGCTCACGCAGAAGAAAACATTGAATTTTAACTGTTATATGTAGACGGTGGAGAGCAGCTAAGGGTCAGTTAGCCTCGAAATCTCGAATCAGTGAACAGCTTAAAACATGACTCATACGATATTTATTTGATCTCTCTGAGGAAGGTCTCGGAAGTGAGGGGGATGCTGTGGGTGAGGGAGTGTGACTCAGCAAGCAGGAGGTTTTGTTAGAAGCGCTTCATAAATAAATTCGGCTTCACTATTCTCAGGTTGCAGGAAACTGATGGTATTATTGTTTAACTCCCTCCTTATTTTTCACAGCTGATGCTGGACACGTGGAACGAGTCGATCTTTTCAAACATTAAGAGTCGCCTGCAGGACAGCGCCATGAAGCTGGTGCACGCCGAGCGGCTGGGCGAGGCCTTTGACTCTCAGCTCGTGATAGGCGTACGAGAGTCATACGGTAAGACGGGGGGGCATGTGCTCCATCACTGCTTATCCAATTTGTAAAACCCATGAATGGTGGATGTTCAAATCTGCCTCGGAAGAGAAGATAAAATAATGATAATAAAAGCCAAAAACAATATTTTTGAAATCAAAGTGATAAATTTAGGAAAGATAAGGGAAAAAAATGTAAAAAATATACAGTGAAAATGTCAAGTTATGAGGAAACAAACTGTATTCAGCCTTCAGTAGCCCCAAAATGTCATCATAGTTTATAAAAAATCTTGAAAAATATAAATAAACACTTTCTTACTTCTCTCCCACCAGTCAACCTGTGCTCTAACCCGGAGGACAAGCTGCAGATCTACAGGGATAACTTTGAGAAAGCCTACCTGGACTCTACAGAGAGGTTCTACAGAACTCAGGCGCCGTCCTACCTGCAGCAGAACGGTGTCCAGAACTACATGAAATATGTACGCCACAATAGTACTGATGCATATAAAATGATCCCACTAATGAATACGGAAGTCCACCTTAAAACATTTTGAGGACAGAGCGTAGAATAAAGTTGTGCTCCTGGCTTTGTGCATTAATGAAAGCTTTAGCTGTTTGAACCTAATCTTCATTTTCTGTGTTTCTGTGTGTTTCCTTACAGGCAGATGCGAAGCTGAGGGAGGAGGAGAAGAGAGCGCTTAGATATCTAGAAACACGTCGTGAATGTAACTCTGTTCAAGCAGTAAGTGTCTTTAAGAGGAACAGAAGTTCTTTTACTGTCCTGAACGTGTGTTTCCAAACTGTCCCATCATCTGCTCACGTTATATTCAGTGTACTGATGCAGAACATCATAACCGAGCCTGATTGTGCTCTACACATGACACCGAGGTAGGACAGATAAGATTATTGGCCTGTGGAGAAAGCTCATGTTAATTTCTTTGCCTTCATAATTTATGTATTTCTTGATGTATATAACCAACAAATTAGCAGATTTATATTTTTGATTCTATGATCTAAATCTGCACAATAATTAGTATCGATCCATCCAGCCATCCATTTTTCTAACAGCTTATCCAGTTCACGGTCGAGGGAGGGCTTGAGCTCATCCCAGATGACTTTGGGCTAAAATTATTTCTACTAAGAGCTTCTCAAACTTTTGGGAGGCAGGGACTCCTTACAGCGGGTAAAAAGTTTTCGAAGGGCTGCCTTACGATCCTCATGCTGATAAAACTCTTTACGCTTTAGCTTGGCTGACTTCATTTGCTACCACTCGAAGACACATAACCCGTTTTGGTCTTCCATCGTCATTCTCGATAAAGCCAAACTCAAACATAACCGTCGTCATACTTTCTAATTTTAGCTGGTTTGGCTTGGACTTAAAAATGTGTCCATTGGGCTAATTAGCTCAGGCCCGGGTGATGCACATGTATTTATGTGCCACGACATGTTTCCAGTATATGGCTCGTGGAGCCCTTGGGGTCCAGGCACCCCAATTTGAGAGCCACTGTTATAATGAATAAATGAACATAGTGAATAAGCTAATTAAAGTTTATTCTGCTACCCGCCTGGATGCTGCAGGCATCGCTGCCAGAAAGAGAGACGGCTTTTTTATTTCTGGAGTTCACCTGAAATCAAACGGCTTTCATTTGACTTTAATTGAGTTGTACTGTCGCTGTGTCGACACACCTGAAGGTAGAAGGAGATGCTTTTCTTCATGTTTAAGCTTGTTGAACAGGTGCTTTCATGAAGAAAGGGTTGCCATGGACCCTTTACCCCCTCAGGTTTAATTCTGACTGCAGTAAAAAGCACAGCTGGTGCTGACTCAGCTCCACCTGTTTTCACCATCTTGGTTGCCATGCTGGCTCTTTGCTTCAAACTTCTGTTGTTTGTCACATATTTTGTTGTGGAAAAATGGGGCCTGCTTGGGCTCCTAAATATGTTTTGCAGCCTGCGTATGCTTACTTTAACTCAAAACTTCTGACTGCAAGAAAAAAGAACTTGTTATATCTTGTACACCTACGACTTCACCTGTGAAAGTAACAAGTAGTTGTAACAACAACTTCACCTGTGAAGTCGTGAGGAAACAACCTCAGGTCAGCAGCTCATCACTGAACTTTCTCTCAGTCATCCGTTGGTTGTGTTGAACCCTCCCGTGTGTGCTTTCCTTCATCTGGCCTTTCTTTTAGGGTCACTTCCTGTGTTGGTTTCAGTTTAAACTGAATTTCGGGAGTCTTGTTAAATGTACGTGCTGCCTGTTAATTTATATCTTGTCCTAACGGCAGTCTGTATGTTCTGTGTATCCTCACAGCTGATGGAGTGTTGCGTGAACGCTCTGGTGACCTCGTTCAAAGAGACAATCCTCGCCGAATGTCCAGGAATGATCAAACGCAACGAGACAGTCAGTGAGTACCTCAGCAACGTCGCTGCTGAAGTTAACTCTGTTGATTCGCACTACAAAATATAACATCTGCTGAAAATAGTGGCTTTGAAATTCACTGCTGCATCAGTCAGGGTCGATTTAAAGATAGAAACTGCTTCTGCTCTGGTTTCCTGCATGTAGAGCTGTTTGTTCACCAACCACAGTCAGGGCTCGTGAGCATTTACGACACCAGTTGTTTTTATTAGTAGAAGGATTTATAATTAAATGAACAAGTTCAGCTTACTCTTTAAGTTGGCAAAAATCATTTTGAGGACTTGGATTATGGCAGTCCTCAGCCATCTGGGCTTTCCATGAGCCAGAAAGAGCAGGAAGTTTTAGTTTCATCCCACGTGCTTCTTGTCCAGTGTGTGACGCTGCTTTTCTCTGGAGCAGAGCTGCACCTCATGTTTTCACTGATGGACAAGGTTCCCAACGGGATCGAGCCCATGCTGAAAGACCTGGAGGAGCATATCATCAGTGCTGGACTAGCGGACATGGTGGCTGCTGCAGAGACTATCACTACTGTACGTGCACAAACACACACTTCAGCAACCACGGTCACTCGAGGAAGAATCAGTCAGTTCCTGCAGCTGTTCCCCTCAAAGTCGGCTCAATGTTTTTTATTTAATGAAGCCATGCAAATACATTTAACATAGTTACAGGTGTACGGGTGAAATCTGGCACTTTTAAAGTTGCTCTTTTTCTTTAAGTGCAAGGTTTGGACTCCTTTGTTGTACTCGGGAAACATTCATAGTATGAATAAACCTTGCATGGCTTCATTTAAGTGGGAACCTTTTTGAGATTTGAAATCATTTTTTGTATTTTTTATGGAATGAGCCGTTTGTTGGCATGTTTGAAAGATGAGAGATGAAAGTTAATATTCGAGGTCTGCTCTGACAGCATGCTCAGTCATTTTTAATGTGTGTGTGTTTGTCCAGGACTCTGAAAAGTATGTGGAGCAGCTGCTGACTTTGTTTAACCGCTTCAGTAAGCTGGTAAAGGAGGCTTTCCAGGATGACCCACGCTTCCTCACAGCAAGAGATAAGGTCTGTTTTATCTGACTTCCAAAGAAGTCACTCCTTTAAGTTTAAATATCCAGTGATATTTAAATGAGAATGTGCAGGCCTGTGTATTCCTCACAGGTCAGGGTCAGGTGCAGCGTTTGGGCTGGTATTTTGGTCAAAGTTCATATGAACAGGTTTCACTTTTACAGTGTCGGTGCTACAGCACAGCTTCAGAATAGCAGGAGGGTTCTACACGAATACTCCAGGTTCATAAGAACTTAACTGTAGCTTTATTTATCCAATGTAATCCACCGGGAAGAAAAGTGATCCGGTGTTCACACATGTGGATTCATCGTACTGTCACATCCTGATCTGTGCTGATTCGAGGAGGTTTCTGCTAAAATAAACAGAACATCTTAAATCAGAGCAGCATGGACTACTGGAGGTGGGGGCTTCTGGGATCTCTGTTAGGGTTACAGTAGAAATCAAACATCACATGTTATTTTGTTCAGCTGTTAGCTGGTTTATCAAGGACTTCGGGAATCTTTAGTCTGCTGTGCTTTTGCTAAAACCACTAGTGAAGAAATCAAATTGTTTCAATTTATTGTCTGAAATGGAAAGGCTTTAGGGCTCTTTGGTATTTTAAGAATTGTTTTTCTCATTGCGGTGGTATTTTCTGTTACCTCGCAGGCTTACAAAGCGGTCGTCAATGATGCCACAATCTTCAAACTGGAGCTGCCGATGAAACAGAAAGGGTATGTTTGGCCACTGTGGGTCTTAAATCGCTCGTCGCTGGTTAAAACTGGTCACAGTGTGTGTGTGTGTGCATAAATGTGTGAATGCATTTCCTTGTTGAATCAGAGTCGGAATGAAGACTCAGCCGGAGTCGAAGTGTCCGGAGCTGCTGGCAAACTACTGTGACATGCTGCTAAGGAAAACCCCGCTCAGCAAGAAACTGACCTCAGAGGAAATTGAGCTCAAACTCAAAGAAGTGGTGAGTCTAATCTCAAAGCATATCAGTCCATTTATGACTTCCCCTTCTCTCGTTCTCTCGCAGATTCATGCTTTTCTCTCCCCTCCTTGCAGCTCTTGGTGCTGAAATACGTCCAGAACAAAGACGTGTTCATGCGTTACCACAAAGCTCATCTGACCAGGCGCCTCATCCTGGACATTTCGGCCGACAGCGAGATTGAAGAGAACATGGTGGAGTGGCTGAGAGTGAGTTCAGCTTTTCTTGAACTTTCAGCAGCAGAGTCATAAAATCGCTACTGATTTCAGCGACATATTAACATATGTATTAATATCGCATTAATATATTAATGCAGCAAAATTCAATTCAGTTTTATTTATACAGCACCAAATCACAACATCAGGCACTTTATATTGTAAGATAGACCCTACAATAATACATACAGACAAAACCCAACAAGCACATGACCCCCTATGAGCGAGCACTTTGGCAACAGTGGGAAGGAAAAACTCCCTTTTAACAGGAAGAAACCCCCGACAGAACCAGGCTCGGGGAGGGGCGGGGCCATCTACTGCGACCGGTTGGGGTGAGAGAAAGAAGACAGGATAAAGACATGCTGTGGAAGAGAGACAGAGATTAATAACAAGTATGATTCAATGCAGAGAGGTCTGTTAACACATAGTGAGTGAAAAGGGTGACTGAAGAAGAAATACTCAGAGCATCATGGGAATCTCCAGCAGCCTACACCTATTGCAGCATAACTAAGGAAGGATTCAGGGTCACCTGATCCAGCCCTAACTATATGCTTTAGTATAAATTAAAGTATTAAGCCAGTTTTAAGTGCTTTTATCATTTCTAGGGTGTCCTGTAAGTGATTTATGTTTTTGTGCTTATGCAAAACATCTGCTCTTCCCGACGCAGAAAAACTGGTTACTTGATAGAGACGAAGGCTTTGGTTCTTTTAAATATTTTATCACATCATGCCATGTGATGTAAATCTGATGTTTAACAATCAAACTACCCGTTTGTCTGATTTTATTGCTTCCTTTGTGTGTCTGTGTGTGGCTGTAGGAAGTGGGAATGCCTGCTGATTATGTGAACAAGCTTGCCAGGATGTTTCAGGACATCAAGGTGTCAGAGGACCTCAATCAGGTCTTCAAAGAGATGCACAAACACAACAAGCTGGCACTGCCAGGTAACACACACACGCACTGTAGCATACAGCGCAACTATTTTTATGCTAACATGCGTTAGCTATGACATATGTCTGCGATATTATGTGTAGCATGGTGCCGCACATGTCTCAAACAGTTAAAGCACATTTTGATTATGACGTGTCACGTATTAAACCGAGCGTAAACGGTTTCTCTTGATTATTCACTTCATCTTTTCCTCTCCGTGCAGCGGACAGCGTGAACATTAAGATCCTGAACGCTGGCGCCTGGTCACGAAGCAGTGAGAAGGTTTTCGTCTCGCTGCCCACAGAGCTGGAGGACCTGATCCCCGAGGTGGAGGACTTCTACAAGAGGAATCACAGCGGTCGGAAGCTCCACTGGCATCACCTCATGTCCAACGGCATTGTGAGTGTGTGGAGTAAAGCAGAGTTCCTGCTGCCATGAAGAGCGGAAAACACGAATCTCCTGGAAACTAAAATCTGAATACATTTTTCTGTTTTTCTCATCTCTTCTTTGTTTATCTGTCATCCATACAAATTTGTTCAAATTTTTTCTGCATGTGCAAAAAACAGGGCATCTTCCTGTCTGTACATTTCAGAATTAAAGCCCTAGAAATATAGCAGTGTGGGAGATTCTGGGAATTTAAATTAAATTAAATTTTTGATTTTTACAAATTAGGAAATAGAAGATTTTTGTTTCTTAACGCCTTCTGTTATGAAGAACGCCTGATATTTGGAGTTAAGGGAACTCTAAATCTTCACTTTTATTATCAAACAGGACTTTTATAAGAAATTTGGATGCAAGAATGTCCATAAACGTAAATAATTGAGAAAAGAACTGGATTAAATAAAAAGAACACAAGTTATTGAAAATATCCTTTTTAAATGATACTCATGTGTGCACACCTGAGCATTTTCTCACGCTCGGGTGATACTCTCTCAGTTTTACTCATATTTTCATGAACTGTTCTCCTTCAGACGTTTGTTATCTCTGTGATCTTTTTTCTGGTCACCTCTGTTTACACTTTCCAGTTTTCAAACAGGGATTCTTTGGGTCATATGGAAAGTTAGAAAAAGAGTTTAACTTGACAGTCTTTTGGAAGTGCTGGTTGAGACTACTGGAGAGTTATTCTGGTGTATTTTTTAGCAACTTTTGTTTACAGCCTGCTGCTGCCCACCTTTCTCTTTAGAAGATATCGGGCTACCAAATCAGCACTGACACTCGCCTTTCCTTCCTTGTCCTTTGGTTCTGCTCTGATCAGATCACCTTTAAAAATGAAGTGGGGCAGTACGACCTGGAGGTGACGACGTTCCAGCTCGCCGTGCTGTTTGCCTGGAATCAGAGACCCAGAGAGCGAATCAGCTTCGAGAACCTCAAACTGGCCACAGAGCTGCCCGACGCAGAGCTACGCCGAACACTCTGGGTCAGACCGAATTTCTCCACTTACAAGTTAGACGAGAAATACAGAGGATTTAAAAGTTACTGAGGTTACATCAATTCTTCGTAACTTGTAGTAGAGATAACGCTGCCTGTATTGCAAAGCCATCCACCCAGTGGAGACGGCAGATGTTTAAACAACACTGTGATTTGGTTAAAACGTGAAAAGACTTCTAAAATAAAAGGGAAGATTGTGTCTAACTTTGTTTGAGAAGTGAAAGGACATCTATTCCTTCTCAACCTTTGGACAACAGGCAGGTTTGAACTCAGAGTCAGCTGTGCTCAGCGCTGTTAGCACTGCCTGTACTACATTTTTATTTTAAGACTCTTAAGATTAAAAATGTCTTTTGCAGCAGTGCCCCGGCAAAGGCAGGCATCGGGTCAACCAGCAGTGGTTACATAGATTAATAATGCATGCAACAACACGGAAGAAGTTTAAACATGTAAGATCATTAATGAAAATACTACATGACATAAAAACATAGTAACAGGTAACTGTCACAGTTATGCCACAAGGGGGCAGTAATGTTCCAGCAGCCATGAAGTAACTGTCTGCAGGTCAGTTAAAATGAGCTTAATGCTGTTTAACGTGAGCAGCTCTTTTAGGTTTGGTTCATTTTGCAACTAATTCCACAGAGAAGGAGCCTGTGAACGCCTGTCTGTACGTCTGCAAGTAAGATGGGAACAGACCAAGAATGGACTTATTAAGCGTACACCAGTAACCGATTCTAGGGAAAGAAAAAAACATCCTAGAATGAAACTTAGCAACAGTTATGCCCACAGAAAATCAGTGGTGATTAAATAAGAGTCAAGCTGTCCTTTAACACGCAGTATTTGTGGCTGATGATGATGATAAAGTTTAACTTCAGGTCTCCTGCTCTCTCCTCACTGTGCAGTCTCTGGTCGCCTTCCCGAAGCTGAAGAGGCAGGTGTTGTCTTACGACCCCCCGGTGAGCTCACCCAAAGACTTCACAGACGGCACGCTCTTCTACGTCAACCAGGAGTTCTCTCTCATGTAGGTCTTGGCATTTATACAAATCGGGAAATGATGTGGACATGTTTAAATGTTTCATTGTTATTATAATCCACTCATGTACGGAGTAACTAAAGCTCTCCTCTATATCACCGCTGTGTAAGTCCCAATATTCAGATACTGATCTGTGTCTAAATGTTGACATTTTTCTCAGTAAAAACTCCAAAGTT
This sequence comes from Astatotilapia calliptera, assembly GCF_964374335.1. Lineage (NCBI taxonomy): Eukaryota > Metazoa > Chordata > Actinopteri > Cichliformes > Cichlidae > Astatotilapia > Astatotilapia calliptera. Next base: position 4,610,707 of record NC_137435.1, read on the forward strand.
CAGAAGCGGGGAAAGATCAATTTGATTGGCCGTCTGCAGCTGACCACAGAGCGAATGAGAGAAGAGGAGAATGAAGGAATCGTTCAGCTCAGAATACTGAGAACTCAGGTACGGGAACACTCCACCCGCACAGACTGTGTGCAGCCTTGATGGCTGCAGGACAGAGATGCTTCAACTCTGCTGCTTCTGTTCAGCTCATCTGGGGCATGAGCAGGTTACGGCTCGACAACAGTGCTGGCTGTTGCCGTTATCACATCACATTTTTCATTAATGTAAAGCACAGTCAGGCTTTACTAAATTCACTAATTTCATTACAGTTATACTGATGTCATTACCTGCATTACAAAAGTTGTTCAGTTATCTGGAAGCTGGGCAAGAAAAAAATGAAACAATTTCTTTTCTTCTTCATGTTTTTCACTTGCGCTACAATCAGCTGATTTCAGTTTGTATGTGGGAGGAAGAAAATTGTGACGTGGTACAGCTTTGAGGAGCGGCGATATAAACATTACTTTTATTTTTATTGAATGAAAAAAAACACAACTTCAGCAAACATCTGCACAGCCAGCATGCTAACGCCAAGCTAGCCAGGAACCCGTTAAGATGTCGTTAAGGTTGAGTGCACTCTGACCTCAGCACAGCAGCCACAGCCTCCGTTTCTACCTGTTTCTACCTACCTTTGTATTCACACGTAAATACTACAAGAAAGTTCGTATGTGTGTCCTCAGTAGTTATCTATGTGGGATTTGTGTTTGTTTATGTGACCGTGCGTTTCAGGACATTTTACAGAGTAATGATAAGGCAATGTAACGGTAAATGTAAATGACTTCATCAGACAGTTAGCACGAGGGTCCATGTGGACGTCTTCATGCCTGTGTGCAGACGCGTCCGTAGAGAATTTACGCCACAATTCACCAAATGCCCATGTGCCTACGAGGCAGACTTCAAAGAGTTAACAACAGGTTAATAACAGGAGCAGAGTATAATCCAGGCTTAAATCAGTACGACCCTCTAAATGAAATGTCGTCCATCCCTGGTCTACACAAAGTTCTAACATTTCCTTTTCTTTCCTCTCCAGGAGGCCATCATCCAAATCATGAAGATGAGGAAGCGGATCAGCAACGCCCAGCTGCAGACGGAGCTGGTGGAGATCCTGAAGAACATGTTTCTGCCTCAGAAAAAGATGATAAAAGAGCAGATCGAGTGGCTCATCGAGCACAAATACATAAAGAGGGACGAGGCGGACATCAACACCTTCATCTACATGGCCTAGGCAGCGAGGACGGAGTGTGTGTTTTGCTGTTTTTTACGACTGGCCTGCATCTGGCGCTTTAAAACCTGCGAGATGAGACAAACAAGGACTTAAAGGATGTGTTTGAAGAAGGAGAAGAGGGCTGGGAGCGCGCTGAAGGACACGGAAAAGCCTTTTTAACAAAAGTGTGGCTATTGTTTGTGTTTGTGAGACGCCAGTGTGTTACCAGAGTGTCATTTCAAGCCGTAGCGTTGAGTCATCTGGCCGTGTGTTTGTCCCTGCTGCCCTCTAGTGTCTGCTCAGAGGAGAGGAACGGCGGCGTGCGCCGTCCGCCAGCAGCTCAGAAGAAGAAAAAATAGTGATGTTATTGAATACTTCCTGCCTTACTTTCATCAGCAGTGGACTTTGGAGAAGGAGGTGGAGAAGGAGTGAGGGCAGAAAAGGAGAACAAAGCTGATATCAGTCCTTTGCTTTCACTTCATGCGACGGCTGCCATGTTAGCCGCAGCCATTCAGCATCCCTCCTGTCCTACACTGATCTAATACTCGAAGAGGGAATGCAGAGTGAAAGCTGCCATCGAGGAGGAGAGAGACAAGTTCAAACTACCGAGGAGTATTTTGCCAAATCGTGTGTGTGTGTGTGTTTGAGTGCATGGTGTGTATCTGATCTTTTAGTTGTGCGTGTTTGTATGTGTGTGTGCACTTTCAACAGCATGCTGCTCTATAATTTTTTTTCCCCCTTCAGTGGAGAATCTGTCACACTTTGGTTGTTTCAGAAAGGGTTGGGAATTTAAATGCTGGTATTCCGATTTTTTTTTGTGATCCCCTGACCGGGCTGCAGGTGACGTCATCTTTGCAGAGCCTCAAGAACAAAACGAGAAAGTGTAACTGCCCCAGTGTGTGAGGTCTGGACTGTGCACGCACTCGGATGGAAGTTCAGTGTCTAAATTTTTACCTCATTCATTCTAAGAGTGTCTCTGTTTGTTTGTTTTTGCACAGTTAGAGAAAACCACACAGCTGCTCTGTTGCTTTTACTTAAGGTTTGAATGAGCTGCTGGTGTTTGGACCTTTTTCCAAAGCAGAACACTGTCTGAGTTTGTGTGATGTGTGTGCACCCTTTTGTTCTTCCTTTCTGCCTGAACTCTCAGAAACCTACAAATCACCTTCAGCCCATAAACCTTCATAGTGTTTGAAGCAAAGCAACAATTTAGTCCCTTTAAAGCAGCTCTCACGATTCTGCAGCCATAACTTTAGTTCCGTTATCACCGGGACATAAAAACTATTTAGAATTGTCAGTTTGTCTCTGAATCACAAAAGCCTTTAAAAGATTGGTGACTGCCTCAAAACAAGCTGAACTTATTCTACACACTTGGTCCAGAGCAACAACACGATTGTTTCTCATCACACCAGAGCTCTGAATTTGCTCCATGCTAATGGAGTTGGAGTAAATGATGAAAAAGTGAAAACGTTTCCCTTTTTATTACCATAATGAGGACCTAGAAACACCTGCCACCACACAGTGAAGCTCCAAACGTTTAGGGGGAATTAAATAAAACAAAATCACAGGATGTGTCAGGGGTCGAACCAAAACAATTTTTAGAGATGAAAGTTGTAAAATTGCAAAGGAAAATATGCAGATGTGCTGTACAGCAGATCCATTACACTTTATATACTTATCATAAATCTGGCACAGGACGACACCTTAAAGAAAAAAGACAACTATGAACTTCCTGTTCAGGCTAATGTGCTATTTCCCTATGTTAAAGAATTCAGCGACCTTTGGGAGGTGACCGCGCACTGCAGTAAACACCATGTTACATACAGTAAAGGCACAGAGGCTGTTTTATCATATTTAACCAAAATCTTAGCATTTTCCATACAATCTATAAACATTTGATAAGCTTATACTCACATAAGGCCAACTTAAATCGAGGAAATGTGTTGAGGATAAACAATAATCCAGTGTCTGATTGGTGCAGGGCACCAAAAATTCCACTAAACGGGAAACAACCCTCTAAAAGTAACGAGTTCTTCTTCTGCTCTTTCTCACCTGATTGTCATTTGGTGCTGTAGCCTCTGCAACATCTTCAAAATGAGTGTGAAAATGTATTTTGTCAGCTGACCGGTCAGTGAATGCGAGATCAGCTGCAGTGAATTATAGAGAATAAAAAGCTGCTGAGGTAAATATGGAGAACCAATCAGTGCCCCCCACCCCTCACAATCAGCAGATGTTGTTTCTGTAAAATTACTTTAGGGAATTTAATGAAGACGTGTCAAACTTTACATCACACTATGTCTGCAACTCACTTAGGGGTGAGTTGCAGACCCTTAAAGTACACAGGGTTGAGTGGAAGATTGAACTTTTTAATTTATTAATTTCCAGCATTTTTCAGCCCTCATAACTCCAGATTAACTTCACTCCACGTGTCATCACCTTAACAGAGTTTTAGTTTTTTCCATGATTTTTGGACACGGAATTATAATAATGTAAATAATGTGTTAGTCCCCGCAGTGAAATTACTCCTCTGCATTTTAATGTCTATAATTCTGAGTAACAGAACCAGGTTTTGGTATCCTGGAGAAAAAGTGCGTTTTGGGTAAACCTTCAGTAGTCATCTCACCATGAGGGATAGGTGGAGGATCAGACCATGCTATGGCATGAAAAGGTTTCATTTTTAGCTATGTTTTGATGCCAAGCTCACCTTCCAGAGGTGATCCCTTCATATTAAAAAAACGTGGCTGATTTTTATCAGTTGCACTGGGAATCTTTTTGCTCTTGTTGAACTGAGAATCAAATCCTGTGAGCAGTGAGGAAAAAGAAAGACGACTGTGAATGTGTGGGGTTGTTTTTTGTTTGTTTGTTTTTTAATATTTATTCTGTATTTATGAGGAATGTTACTTTTTGTCCATTTTTTTTTTCTTGCCTTGTTTTTGCAAACACGTCTGTTGCCGTTGCAGTAGTGACTTAACAGTACTGACTTAAACAGTACTGACTTACTGACGCTCTCTCCTCTGTTTTAGCCTGCAAAAAAAAACTGTTAGTCTAATTTATTTCACTTTCCACATAAAGATTTATCTGCAATTTTGTCAAAATGCTGAAGCCGCTTTTAAGTTTGTTACTGCGACACATTGATGTTGAGAATAATCCATTTTACACACTGACGTGCAAAAAAAACCATTTTAAAAAACGCTGGAGTTTTCGGATTATTGTGAACTCTTCTGAATGCAGTGAGGCCGTCTGCCTCAGGTTTCACCTGAGATGAAACTAACTGCACATGTCAGTCGCATTATATGCAGTTTTATTCTCTATGCACAGGCCTGGCTCACTTAGTTGTTGTTTTTTGTTTGTTTTTTGCAGATGATACCCTGTTGTATTTTTAAACACATTTGAGGACACTGAGGGACTTTAATGAGTTCTTTCTTTGTGTGATCTGTGAGGAAAAACACTCATTTAATTATATTCAGTCTCATCTGTCTCTGTGTTAGTCAGTAGGGGGTTTCCTCCTCTGGTTTTCTGAAGAGAAAAATCTATCCCAAAACTCTTAAGTGTCAGTGCTGGGCTGCTTTATTCTTATTTTCTGTCAGAGTTGAGGAGTTAAACAGTTAAACCTGCAGTAATCTGTCACACAAAGCACAGAGACGTACAGCAGAACTGGCACAAAATCCCAAATATGGTGCACCATCTAACCTCTTATTCCGCTTGTTCCGGTGGTTTTAGAGGTTTGGTTTGCCTATAAAGATCTAAAAAAGAAGAATTGCTCCACGACTATCAGGTCAGCATGCATGATCCCCGTCTCTTAGGATAGTTAAAACCTCTGAGAATCTAATCTGTGTGTCTCGTACTGTGCATGTGTTAAGCTGCTTTACCCTGCTTACAGGTTATCTGCAACCTGCTTTGCAACCCACCAATACTCAATCTCCTTTTTTTGTTTTTAAACTGCTGTTTCAGATTTATTCAGTTTCAGATCCACAGTCATAGGTGACATCACTAGCTGGGTTTATTTATAGGCATAAATCCTCAAATGCACATACAGCTAACTGGATGAAATGGATCAATAACTGGACCCAGCACACTAAATATTTTTGGGGTGGGTCCTTCCTTTGTTTATTGTTTCTGATAAGCATCTTTTTCTGGTTGAGTTTTAACTTCTGGCCTCAAGGTGTACTGTGTTGTTTTGATTGAAGAAGTTCCAACAATCACAGAAACTTGGTCTGAAAATCATTTTTTTGATGGTTGGTACTCAGAAATGATAACTTGTGAAAAACTAAGAAATTCAAGTTTGTTAATCTGTCAGTAATCTGTAGTTGGAGGGGGGAAATGTCACCAGTGAGATTACAGAAGGGCATCAAGGTACAAAGCTGGATTTGTACTTACAAATCTCCAAAAATATTTCAGGCACTGAAACAAAACTTTCAGCTTTGAATCTGCCATTTAATTATTTTTTTCTCTTTTGTTTTTCTCAGACTTCACCTCACTGTTGATAGAAATTATCCTACTGATGCTGAGCTCATAGCCGGGCTAGTGGTTGTCTTCAAAGTTTAAGACTGAAATAACAACCATCCATCCATTTTCTTCTGTTTATCCTTGTCAGGGTCACAGGGTAACGCACATAAATGCTCTATCCTGTGACCCCAGCTTGATTCATTCATATAAGCACTTTTATTCTGTGCTTTCTTAAGCATAGTTTTCATTCATCATCCCATGGATGTATTGGAGAGTAGCTTGGGGTTGGTATCCTGCCCAAGGATATTTGGTATCTAGACTGGAGCAGCCAGGGAACCAACAACTTTACAATTATAAGATGACCTGCTCTACTTCCTGACATACAAATCTAAATCTTCTAAATTTAGCTCAGGCATTCATGAATCCAGATGATGTTTGTAATCTTCTCACTTGTTCTGAAGTTTATAAGTTTTAACTCATAATGAGAGGTATGTGCAACAACCAATCCGTCAGATGTATTTGTGGCTTCCAGAGGGTGGGTTACTGTAACTCTGATGTCCTTTCTATTCAGCCCTCACAGAAAATTGTACAAATCCTTTTTGGTGTTTGTGGGTTTTTGTCCTGTTAATTTTTGACATCAGCTTTATTTGTTAATGTTTGCAAGGTTTGCTGCTATAGTAACAACAACAGACGAGCTCAGTCTCACTCACTCTTTGCTTACTTGACAACTTTGGGTTTGAATTCAAAGAAAGTTAAGGCATCCTTCCCTGTGTGGCCACACTTTGAGAAATTTAGAATTCGTTTTCTAATCACTTTAATGCTTTTTGTTTAATATGTCAGTTATGTAGAACTGAACACCTCCAGTTTAACTGAATTTCCATCAGCTTCAGCTCTGCTTTGTATTAAGTGCTAGTTTTCAACTATTACCATGTAAACAGACTGAACTCAGAGGGTAAGCATACCTGTTGCCTGTCAGACTACTGGCTGAACCCGAGCCTCACTTGAATTGTTTATACAGGCTGACAAACTTGAATTTCTTCAGAGGTTTTTCAGTTTCACTGCATCATTTCACAAGCTGTCAGTCTTCAATAAAGGGAACCTTTTATTCTTCTCACTGTATGTCATATACATGTACTGTTAGAAGCTATTTTACTGGCTAAAATGACAGAGTAGTGTCATTTATGACCCCATTATTTAGCTTAAGGTTTCTCTCCTGATCTTTTAGGAGACTATAAACTTTGCATCAGTACCAGATATTATAATAGAAACTCATGAAATGGACACTTGTTTTAAATGGCTCTGTCTGTGTTTATCGTACCTATACTGTTTCCCTATCTATGACGTATTCTAAGATATGTCTTAGAACTGAAGAAGCTTCTCTGATGAGGGGTGGAACATCTTCAAGAAAATTAAAACAAAATCCAAGCTCCTTAGAGTACCATGACCTGGATAACTGGGAACCTACACAGACATTTTATAATATTCTTAGTCATTTGTTTATTCATTAGTTTTTGATCATTTTTGTGCAAAAAGGAGTCGACTGGACTCATTCCTACATCAGCTGAGCTGTCAGTTTGGGCATTAAATGTCTGTCTCAGGGCTTCTGCAGCAGTAAATCTTTGCATTATAGCTGTGTTAGCCATGGTTCACTACAAAACATCACAATGATTCATTCCCACTTTTAAGCACAACACAGGGATTAGAAATGGGAATTTACCCGTAATGTCTAAAAACATAAATATATTTCCTCACAACTTTCCATGATCTTTACCACACAGGTGGGCAGATTATCTTACAGAAAACTATGAAAGGTTTTCAAAGAAGGAAACTGACAAATTGTTGGGGAAACATTTTTAAGATAAAAAAAAAAACACAGCAGTAAATATAAGTATTTAGTTGAGGTCATAAAAATTGGATGGAAGCAGATTGTTTTGAGTATGAAGGGAAAGACTGAACGAAAAAAAAATAATGATTTCGATCTTCGAGTCATGCAAAGCTACTCTATCAGAACCCAATCATCAAAATATGGAAATAAGCATAAGTGGACGCCTTTAAACTTCCGTAACTTCCAAAGCTAATTCACTCTCTCCAAAAACAAGCTGTTCAGAATGTGAAATTTAAATAAAGAGAATCCCATCATTTCAGTTTGTATCTTTATTTAAACAAAAACAATACAAAGACAACATATCAAATCTTTTTTAATAAACCTTAGATTTTATTTCAGCAACATGTTCCACAAAAGTCAAACCCAACTGCAGAAACACCCCACAGCTCGTTAAATGTATTAATGACATGATTCCCAAAGAAAATGAGGGTTTAAAAAGTAAATATGAGGAAGCTTTCACCACTGTGAAAGGATGTGTGAGCAGAGTTTCAAAGTTTTTCTCAATGTAAAATTTCTTTTTCCAACTAAAAACAAGGGTGTCACCACCTGTGTGATCTCATTTTATGCCCCTCCCCTTTTTTAAAGATATATTGTCTGATTTTTGCATTTTACTCTCGTTTGAAACATTTGGATTAACCACAGCTGAAGTTAAAAGACTGAGTGATTCTTTTCTTTTTCTTTTGGTTGTCTCATGTGAAAACCCGGCCTGCACTGCACAGAAGTCAGATTTTACTGTAGCCTTGTGTGACGACAACACTTGAACTAAACACAATCAGCCACAGCCTGAAAACCAGCTGAATGTTTGCTATGACATCAAGGAAGGACTTTAAAAGTGTGTGTTGGCAATAAAAGAAAAAAATCAAAGTGGGATGAGAGTGCTTCTTTTGAGTACTGCTTTGTTTTTGCTTGTTTTAAATATTTTTTTTTAAAGTTGAACAATTTATTTACTGGCAAAATAAAGACAAATGTTTTCTTCCTACTTCCAGTTGCTGTAAAATTTAATGCATTTAAAGAAATTACTTGAGCTTATTGCTTCAAAAAAAACAACCCAAATGACCTCAATTTAACACGAGTGGGTTATACTCGGGTGTTTATTTATCAAGAAGATAAATTACAAGGACTTGATGTAGTTTGCAGACTTATTCTGCAGTTCAATTTCCTGAATTTCCTGGAGGAACCCACCCGAGGGATTAATAAAGTTTCATCTAATCTAATCTTACTTCATATTAAGTTAATTAAGAAAATGGTAAATAAACAAATGCAATGTCACAGTGAATGACCTCGATTTTTTTATTTAAGTTTTTTTTTTAAATAAATCTATGAGAATTTATGCTGAATATTTACATTTTAAGAGATGGTGTATGGGCCACAATCATGTGCTCCATACACCACACAGTTACAGGAACACTGGGTTTATTAATGTTCCAACAACCCTCAGTATAAACACTAACTCTGAGTTAATAAACACTACACAAGTCTCAGGTCAAATGGTCTTTTGCTTACTAAACCTTTAAAAACAAAGACTAGAGACCAGCAGGGGGTCATATAATGACACCTGTTATATGCATATGTTTCTACTAAACTATATTTTGCACGTAGATTATACTTTTTATCCATAACATTTATTTTTAAACTTGTTATTTTGCAGATAAATTGTGTTATTAAAGGACAAGCTCTCACTGCAGGATTATCTGTGGATCAGCTGCCTCTATCCTGTCCATCCTGCTCACTCCCAACAAACATCAACTCCTCTGTCTTTGGCCTCACCTCCTGTCTCCAAACCATACATCACAGCAGGTTATGAGAGCTTCTCTTTTACTCTCGCTATCACTACCTTTCTGTCATAAATCACGTCACCCCTGACACCCGTCTACACCCAGTGCATCTAGCCTGCATCTCCTCTCCACATCTCCTGTGCACTGTCCATGACAGAGATTTTTTTTTCATTTTACTTTTTTATTTGTAATTTCACTAGAATTAACCTACCTCAATGTTTCGTTTTAGTTAACTAGGATAACCTTCCTTGTCGTTAACTCAGAGTGATGGACGAGTTTTTGAACTGTGAACAGCTAAAATTAAATAAAAAGTTCAGAGGAAACTCTATTTTAGAAAAATAGCTGACAGAGATTTTACAGTTTTGTATAAATGTTAAAAATATTTTAAACTTTATTACACCCTGCCTCTCGCCCTATGACAGCTGGGATGAATGGATGCATGGACAAGTACATGTGAGCATGTGAGCCAAAAATAAGGGACTATTTCTTTAAGAACTAAAACTATATATTCGGCTCTTCGGGGTGTACATTACAACCATCAGATGTTGTCGTTTGGATAACTGTTGCCTAAGACCATATATCCTTCTTGTAAATGAGGTTAAATGTCGTGTTTTATAAACATCCATTCTTAAAAAAGAGCGTTCGCGCACATTTCTCTGAAGAGGGAAACGCTAATTTCGTTTTGCACCCCCATAAAGCGGTGGTATCGTCCACTCTCGCGGAAACGCCGGCTCCAGCCAAAACTCCGGCATAAGAGAAGCAGGTGGAACTGAGACAGTAGTCTGAGTGTGACTGAAAGTGGTAAGTGTTTAAAACAGTGCCCTATCAATTACCAGGTGTTGCCCCAGGCATCTGTCTTATATTTGCGTCTAATTATGATGCGAGTGATTTAAAGACTTTTGATGCGTGTTTGGACACATTAGCAGACGTTAGCAGAGCAGCTCTGAAACCCGCGGTGCGCCACTAATGTTAGCTAGCAAACAAAAGAGGTTCCCTGTGAGTCAAGTCTGACTCTCTGAAGAAAATGAAGGAGATAAATGTGGAATTTGTAATACGAATCATGTTTTTGTAACATTTAAGTGGCGACAAAATGCGACATCCTGGCACGAAGTCTATTAGTCATTCTAGCCTGGTTAGCTAACGTTAGCATCAAAGGCGGAGACCCGCAGAAGTTTGGATTTTAGCCCAAAGTTTAAAGTTTAACAGAGTCCAGACCCTTAACAGACTTTTTATTCAATATGTACCTGTGTCTTGTGCTTTAGGTGTGTGTGGTGGAGGAATGGTGACGTGTGTTTCCCACAGAGCTTTTTAAACTGCTTCTGCAGCAGTGCTGTCGTTACCATGTTTATTTTTAACAGTTCAAACGCTGGAAAAAGTTCGCGTTTAACGTCGCAGACACTGCAGCTGCGCGACAGTTACGTTTGGTGGTTTTTGTTGAAATGCAAACGTGACAACGCCTGTTTTCTTCCGAGCAGTGTCCTCGTTTTTCTGGTGAGCTTTTATATAAAGTCTGAACACGAAAACGGAAATTTAGTGTGATGAGGCAGTCCCTGTTTGCTCCTTCCTTTTAACCAGCTATGCAGGCCGAACCGAACAAAAACAGTGTTTCCGAACTGGCCCATTTCAATCTCCAACAATGGCGTCACCATTCATTTTAACAGTACTCAAGTGAATTTTGTGCATTTATGAATCGTACTTGTGACAGCTGCTGCGATGGCACACTCTGCCTCTCCACACATCTCCAGGAATCACTTGAATGATCCTAATGGGGAGTAAAGTCTCAGAATTCATTGTTGTGTATGTGTCTGGGATCATGTCAACATGGGATCATGTCTACATATGATCCTAAACTTCCAATGGGTCCTATACTTAAAGGCTGTGGTTCCTCAGTGCTGCCCTGAGACAAGTCAAGGTGTCCCCTGAGATTTTTGCATCAACGAAACATTGTAACTGCACAAAGTACTAAATGTCATTTCAGTTGACCTCATTGGCCTGATTGATAGTGAGGAGATATAATTGAGCAGCTGGACTTGTGATGTCAGCAGCCTTCAGCCCGAGTTAATCTGTTAATGCTAATATAGTGAGCTAATGAGGGCCTTGGAAACTAAACATCCTTTTATAGAGAGACTTCACCTGCTTTAAAAGGGTAGAAGAGAGCTGCGTCTGAACCAGAGGCAGCAGGAATCTACACTACATAAACAAAATTTCTAGGCTGCCCACATAATACACCCACAGGAGCTGCTCTGCCATAGAAACCCATGTCATGAAGCTCCCAGTGTACAGTTTACATGCTGATCTTAATGTCAGAGGTTTTGAGGTCTGCAGTTACTGAGTCAGCAGAACATATGTGCTTTACACCTCAGCACGCAGCGATCGCACTCTAACTTTACATGATCTACCACTTTGTGGATTAATGATTCCTGAACACGTCCACTTTACAATAATACAGCTGACTGCAGAATATCTAAAAGGGAAGAAATTTCACCCACTGACCTGTTGCAACAGTGGCATCCTGTTTCAGTAGTACTCAATTTCTGTTAATTCTTTAGAACGACCCATTCTTTCACAAGTCATTCTAAAGGCTGACTGCATGGCTGGGTGCTTGATTTTATACACCTGTGGCTATGGAACTAAAAACACCTGAATTCAAAGACTAAGAGGTGTGTCCCCATATTTTTGACCATACAATGTATGTGTTCTTGTGTGATAAGAGGATTGATGCAAGTCATACTTTAGTGGTGCTCATTGTTCTTAAAATCAGCTAACATTGCAATCAAAAGAAGTGATGATATTTGAAATGAGAGAGTATGACATGGCATTCTGCACATATGAAGACAGCCAAGTCTTAATTTTTGGTTTGCTGTTTGTTTTGCTTTGGCACAAAGGCTTAAAATCACAGCTCTAAAGGCAGAAATCGGTTCTTTCCTTGAATTTCTGAACGTTCAGTTGACCGTAAGGCCAGGAGGGCAACTGCAATGAAACTTCAATTAACAACGACGCACAGATATGATCCGAATGCCTTGGCTTTGGAAATCTGCTGATACAAAGTACTCACGTCATGCCAGTGTTAAATAAATTTTCTTCAATCTTCATTTAAATCTTGAAAGTAGTTGTAAAAAAAAAAAAAAAAAATTAATAATAATAATTCTAGTGTTGTTATTTTGATAATTTCATAAATATCTTGAAAATGACTCAAATTCATATTAGCAGAATGAGAGAACACCACACAAATCCAAATATTTTAGAGACTTCAAGCATCTATCATTCTGAATGAACCTGAGCTGCGCTCCTGAGACTCCATTCATAGTCACAGTATCAGATATTTACCCTAAACCGTTCTGGTTTACAGAAACTATAAAAAAAATTTGGATCTCATCTGAGGTCTTTGACCTATGATCAGATTTTTCCTCTTGGTTTCAAAGTGATGGTGGTGTTAGTAATGCCTCGCATGTGTTTTGGCTGATGCCTTCGGTCTTCCTTGGCTGACATTCCCTGAATGATGCTGAGTCAGTGCTTGTGTGCTTTCTCGTAGGAAAAGTCCTGGCAAACATCAGCACGCTGTCAGAAACGCTGGACAAGCTTGTGAGTTTTTGTGTTGATTTGTGTGTAGCAGACAACGCCGGTGTAGTCCGGCACGTTTACAGTGATAATACTGCTGGACTTTGGCGTACAGCATCCATCAGCTTATCGGGTGCTGTGCAGACTTTTTTTTTTTTTTTAAACCAGTTTTCTGTTTTATTCCAGCATTGCTTAGATTTGAATGGACAAGGCAGGCAGAAGTATACAGGTACAACCTCTCACACATCTCATATATATCTGTGTACTGTTATTTTTTTAATCATAAAAACGTTTCACACCATGAATTTCAGTTTACTTCTATTTTAACAGGGAAGGGTAATAGAAAGATGTGTAGAAATAGAAGTATGTTTTTAAAAAACACAGGCGTTGATTTTTATTAAATTTTTTCACACCTACCGCTGCAGAAGGCAGCTGCTTAAAGCCCAAAGATGTACTGATTTGCTACTGACGTTAAACTAATGAAAGAACACAGAACTTAAAAGTCCAGATTTTTGACCCAAGATTAGATTAACTGATTGTTACACTGCGTCAGTGCTCCTCCAATACTTGTTCCATAATTGGCCGTCTCATTTCAACAGTTACCCTTTCAGATAATTCAGTAATCAAAGTGTTTTGAATGTTTTGAATGTTAGAATACCCATCATAGATGGAGGAAATCTTTTGGGTATGAAGCATACAAAGTAAAGCATTTCTGTAAATGTACTTGAGTTGTTGTAGCTGCTAAGATGGCTCAGTCACTCCAGGGTCAAACGGATGTTTGACTGTTGTCTTTGCTCTGTAAATGTAGCCCAGCTAGTGAAGCCCAGTAAAGGTGCCGTGATGCCTGTGAAGAAGAGGAAGCTGCCTGATGCAGATGATCATGAGCAGAACTGTAAAATTACGAGGTAAACAGATCTATCTGCTCACACTGAGGGTGTCCTGTGTCTGCACCGCTAACCTTTGTCTTCTATCCATCCTATGTGCTTCTTGAACCTTTATTGATTACCTTGTGAGATCGATGCTCTCTCAGCCGGGTGTAGGCTTTCTGAGCCCTTCACCTTCTCCTCTTCTTCTTCATTGTGTATTAAGAGTGTAGATGAATGCTCATGCTGCAGTCACAGTGAGGATGTAGCCAAAACGCATATCTTCACACATGTTGTGAGTTATGCTCCTTACTAATCGAGGCACTCAGCACATACTTGTCATCTTAATCAGCACTGCCTCAGTCTTCAGGACTGTAGGAGAGTATCTAAAGTGCCACTTTATTAGGTACCTTTGCTTTATTCTTGGATATAAATGAGGTGGATAATCCATCAGTGCCTCAGCTCTGTACATCATAAATGTCCGTGCAGACTTAATTTCAGGTTTTTAATGAAATATGGTGACAGTTTGAGTCTCATGTGAATAATCACCCGAGCCATTTGCATACAGCAGCATCTGATCTGACTTGGTAGCAGTTGATTCTAAACTGGCTGGCTGACTGGATACACCAATGTTCTTGGAGAACATCCAGCTGTGAGGCAGCTGTGGTAACCACTGAGCCACCGCGCTGCCATTAATCTGCAGGAAATACTGACAGGCTGTTTTCTGAGCCACTTTACCCTGTTCAGAGTCAGAGGTGCTGGAGCCTATCCCAGCTCTCACAGGGTGAAATCCTTTGTTGTATTTTTGCTTTGACTGTAGTCCAGCTGTTGTATAGCTGCCATGTAACAACCTCCTGAAGTTATGGCTGCACATTTATCTTTAAAATGTTTGGTCTGTGCTGAAGTTTTACCCGACCTCTGATCCGCGGTCCGAGGTCAATCAACACTGACAAGCCCTTTTCCAGTAAGAAGTGCCTGGCCTGGTTCCACAAGTACGCTGCCCCCGACAAGGTGTTCGGCCCAGAGGCCATGGAGAAGTTCTGTGAGGACATCGGCGTGGAACCAGAGAATGTAAGTCAGCAGCTTGACTCTTAGTCACTCTGCATGTCCCTTACCTGATGAACTCCTGACCATCAGGAGTCATAGGGTAACACTCAGAAAAGAGACTGTGAGGCACTCATGATGTGAGAATGTTTTATGGAGCTTTATTTTAGCAACAAATGTTTTTTTCTGTGAAAAATAAAGATGGTAGGAAACAAGCTTTCTTACACTTGTTTGAATCTCCTCTTTCTTTCCTGCAGATTATCATGTTAGTTTTAGCGTGGCATCTAGAAGCAGCAAACATGGGGTACTTCACAAAAGACGAGTGGCTCAGGGGAATGACGATATTACAGTAAGAAATCTTATTCTTTCAGTTTATTTGTGGTTGAGGTTACAAATACGCTTAAATGTGTTTTCGTCTACATGCAGGTGTGACTGCACAGAGAGATTACAAAGTAAACTTGATTACCTGCGCAGTGAGCTCAACGATGCTGCGACCTTTAAAAATATCTACAGATACGCCTTTGACTTTGCCAGAGTGAGTCTATTTATTTTTTGTTATTATTTGGAAGTTAAGCCTGTAAAAATCCTTGAGCATCATCTTGTAATATGTCTGCAGTGTTTGTGCTCCTGACTTTGTGATTGTTATGAGGAAAAGTTGGAATAAAAATAATAATTTAAAAGCGCCAAATTACCACAAAATAGTTCCCTATGGGGTGACCATGTTTTAACCGGGAGGGGCAGATGCTACATTTAAACTCTGAGCTTCTGAAAAGATTTGGTGTGGTGACCATAAATGAAGCTTAACTTCACCAACACAGGCTTTCAGATCAAGTCTCTGAATCCTGACTCTGAGCTTGATGCAGTGAATCTCCCTGCTGATGCAGCTGGATTTTTTTTTTTTTTTTTAAATAACCATAAATGAGGGAGTGTCTTTTCAATTTCAGTGCAGCAACCGTGCAGTTAGGTTTAACTGTTATGACTAATGGGATTGTGGGGGAAACACTCATCAGCGCATTCATGGGATCATAAGAGATATGAACTGCTGCACTTATTACTGAGCTCACTCACTGAGTTGCTTCTGTCCTCAGGATAAGAACCAGAGGAGTTTGGACATGGACACGGCAAAATTAATGCTGGCTCTGCTGCTGGGAAGGTCATGGCCGCTCTTCCCAGTCTTCAGCCAGTTCCTGGAGGTAAATCTCATTGCTCTGATAAAGGAGATGTGAAATCAGCTCATCTTCAAACAGCTCTTCACTCCTCTCTCTGGGTTGTTTCCTCACGGTCTCCCTCCCATTAATGTCTCCCACAGCAGTCCAAGTACAAGGGATTGAATAAAGACCAGTGGTATAATGTTCTGGAGTTCAGCCGGACCATCAACCCAGACCTCAGTAACTACGATGAGGATGGAGCTTGTGAGTACCACTTGTACTAGGAAAATAGTGCAGGCCTCTCTTACAGAGCTGCTTCAAGGCGGGAATATAAACCTGTATGAAATGTCCAAACATGGAATAGGATGTGTTGGCCAGTTATCGCCCCACCTGGACCATCCAGGGCTTTGGTTTGGGAATGGCCGCTGTCGCACAGTTTGTCATAATACACAAGAACACATCTGGATCGGTTCACACTCTTAGGACAGAAGGATGAGCATGTTATAATTCTGGGGGGTCTTCCGTGATGGCTCACTCATTTCTGTGAAAGGAAATCTAATATCTGTCCATCACTTGTAGTCCAAAATGCCACAGCAGTCCTGATGTTAATAAATTTACACCAGCTTCCCTCCATTTTTGTATTGATTTTAAGATTCTTTTATTTTCTAAGTTTTTTAAATGGCCAGCTGTTTAAGCAAACTTTTCAACATGTATAACTGCAAAAGAATGTTAAACAAGCATTTCAGTTTTAAACCTTAAAATGGCTTCATGTCTTCACTGAACAGTAATAATGTGCAGGCGCACCTTTGTCTATATTTACGGGTTTATTTGTTTTTTGCAGGGCCGGTGCTTCTAGACGAGTTCGTGGAATGGCGAAGAAGTTGGTCAGCTTCATAGCATTAACAGCCACAAAAACAAAAGGATGAAGAGGGAGAAAACTGAGAACCCGGGAAGGAGTCTGGAAAAAGGTTTCATCCACACATACACAGAAATATGGAGTACAAGCTCGTCCCTGTGGACCTTCGAATCCCGTTAGAGGCGCCTGTGCACCATCGCCCAAATGCTAAGAGGCCTTCCTCCTGCTGAGAAGACTTTTTTTTTTTTTTAAATAGTGTTAATTTCAAGAAAAGAAACTGTCAGAGGGAAAATGAACTGAGAAGAGCTGTGGAATTTATGTTAAATGTTATGTTTTTTTTTGTTTTTTTTTTTTCCCCCCCATTTTTGTGTCTTGTTTATAGACGTTTTGACAGTAATAAAAAGGAAATGGAAATTCATCAAGCTGCAGAGCCCAGGTTTCATTCGCCACTCCTGCACCGTGTTAACACACTAAGGCATGCAGAAACTGGTCAGCCTGAAGAAATTTACCATTTCTTTTTTAGGTGTCAGTCCAGCAACCCCTGAGCAGATACAGCAGTTATCCCTTTACCTCCTAACACTTCTTATTAGACCACATCCTGCCAGATAACCAGCACCTAACCTGCTAGAAGCAAGTCTCACCACTCTACAGCTATCCTGAAACCCCTCTGGGCAGTTAATTTAGTGAATGCTTTAAAAAAACAACAAAAAAAAAAAAACAACAACTTTAAAGGTACTTTCTAAAATTACCAGCTGCAAATGTCAACTAAAACTGTGACCAGCAGGGGGAGTTGTTTCCCCAGAGCTCATAATGTTTCAC
Source organism: Astatotilapia calliptera (assembly GCF_964374335.1). NCBI lineage: Eukaryota > Metazoa > Chordata > Actinopteri > Cichliformes > Cichlidae > Astatotilapia > Astatotilapia calliptera. The sequence goes on from NC_137435.1 coordinate 4,628,347, forward strand.
ATTTCTTCTTGGACTTCTCCACATTTACTCATGAGACTCTTTCACCGCTGTAAATAAGAATATATTCTTGGCTGGTTAACGCTTACTGTTCATGTTGTATGCCTTGCACGGTATAATCTGGGCCCTACAACAAATTTTGAACTGCACATCAATTTAGAATGTGTAAACCAGCGGTACCCAACCCCCGGGTCCATGAGTCGTTTGGTACCGGGGTTGTTGGGCTCGGGTGTGAAATTAATGGTTTTCAGGGTTTTTATTGTTAACTCTGTTTCCCTGGGTTTTTTCCCATGTTGTAGTTGTGTCTTATTTTGAAAGAATTATTTACGCTTTACCGTAGCGACCAGAGAGCGTTAAGGGGCAAAGAGGAGGATGTTACTCTCAATGTTGTTGGTGCATTTTAGGAGGATGCTGCTAATAAAGTTGCAAAATTACACAGTTAATTTGCGTTTATTATTATATTTACAAAATAACAGTTTTTGTCTTGATCGTATCATTTTATTTGTTGTATTTATCCGCGACACCTTAAAGGCCGGTCTGTGAAAATATTGTCTGACATTTAACCGGTCTGTGGCGCTAAAAAGTTCAGGGACTGCTGGAGTAAACGGCCTGCCTTAATAAGTGGAAGATTAATCCTTAATTAAGAGAGCAGGGAGAGTCAACTTATTTCCCCCCCAAACACAAACTAAATTTACTATCTGACATCATGTCCTGTTTTATACATGAAAGCATAATAGCATAATGATTTAATCATTACAAGTAGCGAGGACATTCTCAGAAGCGGCAAGTAATTTACTCACATTTCATCCATACACAAGTCACAGTTTAACTGCTCACACTTAAAGGACTTCATCTACCTCACATACATGACCAGTTAACCTAACATGGATGTCTTTAAACCAGGCCGTGCTCTGAGGTAACAGCGTTAACCTCCATTCACGCCCATGCTGCCCTATTTCAGGTGTTGTGCCTGCACCTTGTGACCTCTGGTCCATATGCTCTGTCTTATGCTGTTTTACTTTTTCATAGTTTAGAGATTTGCCCCTATTGTCCTTCAAAAACCATCAGGTGTCAGTCTCTGCAGAAACCTGGGTGATGGGAACAAGCATTAGTGCAGGAAGGGTTCTCATTAGTTTCAGATGTCACCACAGTCCCAATAAAAATGCACACAGACATGGCACGTACCACTTCAGTTTCAAGATTCCTTAAAATACCTATTTTCCTTGACTTGACCCAGGCTGGTGGATCTAAACTTCATCTGAACAGATACACCCGTATGACGGCGTACAAGTTAAAATCATTGACCCGAGCCATATGTAAGATTAACTTACTTGTTGTGTCACCTTGTGGTACAAAGTGGTATTACAAAAGTGAAGCTTAGTTCAGCTTCAGCTGTAATCTCATCAGCAGGATGCAGAGATGATCCAGGATGAAGTCATAGCATTACTTTGATGATGGCTTTAGCTTTTTTTTTTTTTTTTTTTTTTTTTTTTTATAAATTTATGCAAAAATTGATTCCCAGATATAAAAAGTGTGTGTGCAGATTCACCCGTCAGACCTCATAAAAGTACAGTGTCCAGTCTTAGGGTATGTATACATCGATCCCACACCCAACCTATCAGGTACAGGTGTTCATCATTTCAGTTCAGCCACTGGG